>NW_028230448.1:5947581-6563310 GCF_043228905.1 Azolla caroliniana | reverse complement strand
TAGGAATTATTTTGAACCAAATCTGTTTAACGCCAGTCTTAAGCTTCCTAGCCATCCTTGTATATTCTTTCACATAATCTATCATTGTCATCATCATTCTTTCACATAATATATCATTGTCATCATCATTCTTTCACATAATATATCATTGTCATCATCATTCTTTCACATAATATATCATTGTCATCATCATTCTTTCACATAATGGTATTTCATTATGGCCCAACACTAATGCTTTTACCTGTAGAAAAGACAACGGAAATAGTGTGATTGACTATGTGCTACTTTCCAAAGGTATTTTGGATCATATATATAAATTCTCACTTGGTGAATGGACACCAGAATCCGATCATAGGCCTTTATGTATTGTCAAGAGCAGTACTAAGACAGAGAAGTACTGTCAGGAATAGTAGTAAGTCAGAGAAGGAATTAGTACTAAAAGATGAGGATTAGTACGAAGGGAGGTATAGAACTCTCGAGAGAAGGAAAGAGAGAGAGAGAGAGAGTGTGTGTGTGTGAGAGAGAGAGAATGATGATAACAAAAGATATATATTATGTTAAGAGAATATACAATAGTAGCTAGGAGGCTTAAGACTGGCGTTGAACCAATTTGGTTCGAAATAATGCCTTGTGCCTCCTTTCATAGTGTTCTCAAGAGTACTTCTGAAGTTTCTAGAATGTTCTAGAGAAATCGGGAATATACATCAATTTTCTATACTAAAACTTAAATGAAAATAATATTTTTTGTATTACAACATATAGTCTAATGGTCAAGAGCTCGACCCTTGTAACATAAGGTCATGAGTTCAAGGTTTTCTATATCATGACACTATCCCCCTTTTTAAAATGATGAGTGTCATGAGTCGTTTTGGATTGAGGACCCGGTTTGTCTGGATATTGACGATGGAAGTCTTCAAGCAGAGCACGAGCATTGGTTACATTCTCTATTGGTTCCCAAGTACGCTCGCTGGGACTATATCCTAGCCAATCGACTAAATAGTAGAGCTTGTTGCGAACAATCTTGGAATCGAGGATGGCGGCAACCTCATACTCAGGTCCATCTTCAAGTTCGATCGGGGGTGGAGGTTGTTTAATACGACCTGGGATGGTGCTGTCTTGATAGGGTTTGAGGAGAGAACTATGAAACACCGGATGTATCCGAAGTTGTGGAGGTAGATCGAGACGAAAAGCGACATCATTAATTTTTTTGATAATACGGAAATGACCTAATCGTCGATAATCCAACTTCTCGCATGGGCGAGTAGTCTTCATGTGTCATCGAAGTAGCCATACCCGATCTCCAATGTTAAAACTAGATGGAAGCCGATGACGATCGGCGTAAACCTTGTGTGTTTGTTGAGCTTGTTGTAGATGAGTAGATAAATCCGCTTGTATCTTGCATAACCGCTCCAAACGATCCTCTACGCAAGGATTTGTGGGTAAATCTAGGGTTTCAAATACACACCACCGGGGGTGACAACCCGTATAAGCATAAAATGGTGTAACCTTTGTCGATGAGTGGACAGAGTTATTATATGCAAATTCGGCGAAGTGGAGAATATCCGCCTAGTCATCTTGATGATAGCTTAGAAAGCACCGAAGATACTGCTCTAGCATTTGACTTGTTCATTTTGCTTGGCCATCTGTTTGCGGGTGGTAGTTGGAGGAGAGGTTACAAGAGACCTTGAGCATTTTAAAGAGATGTTTCCAGAATTTCGAGACGAACTGGGGTCCACGTTCACTGATGATACTATCGGGAAGGCCATGATGCCAACATACTCCACGCATGATAGTTTCGGTGGTTTCCTCACTAGAGATTTCCTTAGTACATGGAAAAAAATGGGCCATCTACGTATATCGATCTACTACTGTTAAGATCGCATCGAATCCCTTACAGACCGGAAGTTCTGTGATGAAATCTAGAGCAATGGATTGCCACGGCTTGCTTGGAATTGGTAATGGTTCTAATAAACCATATGGATGATGCCTTGGCATTTTTGCTCTGCAACATGTATCACAAGTCCGAACAAAATCTTTGACAAATTGTCGCATATGGGGTCAAGATTGCGACCCATGTAACGTAAGGTCATGGGTTCGAATCTTACCATATCATTACACTATCCCCCCTTTAAAATGACGAGTGTCATGAGTCATTTTGGATTGAGGACCCGTTTTGTTTGGATATTGACGATGGAAGTCTTCAAGAAGAGAACAAGCATTTGTCACATTCTCTATTGGTTCGCTAGTACGCTCGCTGGGACTATATCCTAGCCAATCGACTAAATAGTAGAGCTTGTTGCGAACAATCTGGGAATCGAGGATGGCGGCAACCTCGTACTCAGGTCCATCTTCAAGTTCAATCTAGGGTGGAGGTGGTTTAATACGACCTGGGATGATGTTGTCCTAATAGGGTTCTAGGAGAGAACTATGAAACACTGGATGTATCCGTAGTTGCGAAGGTAGATCGAGACGAAAAGTGACATCATTAATCTTTTCGATAATACGGAAAGGCTGATAATCCAACTTCTCGCATGGGCGAGTAGTCTTGATGTGTCGTCGTCGTAGCCATACCCGATCTCCAATGTTAAAACTGGATGGAAGCCGATGACGATCTACATAAACCTTGTGTGTTTGTTGAGCTTGTTGTAGATGAGTAGATAAATCCGCTTGTATCTTGCGTAGCCGCTCCAAACGATCCTCTGCGCAAGGATTTGTGGGTAACTCTGGGGTTTCAAAACACACCACCGGGGGTGACAACTTGTGGATATTGGCTCAAGAGGATTTTGAAGGATCTGGGCGTTCCCATCAAGGATCCGACTCCCCTTTACTAAGACAACATGAGTAGTATCTATCTGGCTCGTAACTCGGTGTTCCACGCACGCACAAAGCATATCGAAGTGCATTATCAATTCATTCGAGAACACGTTTAGGCCGAAGATGTCGACCTTGAACATATCAACACGAATCTTCAAACAGCCAACATCTTCGCCAAGGCCCTAGGAGCCGACAAGCTTCGGCAATTCATATTAGACCTTGGTTTGACGATCCCTGACTTGCCAAGCTTGAGGGGGAGTACAAGAGAGAACCGGATAACGTTCGAACCGAGTAGGAGTTGGGGCGGACACTCAACCGAAAGGAACCGACCTGAGTTGAGCTCGAGGGGGCATGTTGAGAATCAAGCTCAACCTACTGCAACATGTGAACACACCCTTTGAGAATCTATGATCACTCAAAGGTCAAGAGTCATACCACTACTCTCGACACATTAACTATGTGTCATAGAATCATATTCTATGACACATAACTAATGAGTTCCATATTCCCCATGATTATGAGTCTCCACATTCCCCAAGAGAGAGTAGTTGTTGTAGTGAGTTAATGAAGAGAGAAGGTGACTTTATATAAAGCACCCTTCTCCTACTTCATAGAGGATCGATTGTGACTCCTTGTAATGCTACATTTGTAATTGGTATTCTCCTTGTGAATATACACCTTCTTGAGTACTTCATTTCCTCTTTTATCTATCTTGTGTTTTCTCTTCTCTCACACACCTACACACACATAACACACATCTCTTCCGCTGCACAAGAATCATACTCGATTCTTTACAATATTTAAATCCCCAGTGCTCTAAATTTTATTGTAAGTTAGCCATGGGTGGGTATTTTCTTTCTTAATAGAAGGCATTATTTGAGGAAAAAAGAGATTGCTAAATTTTGATGCCATAAATGAAACCACATAAGCTTTAGTATGGTGAGGGATTCAACTCAAATGAACCAAGAGCCTTGCTTTTCCAATAATATGCTATGATGTGGTCATTCAATACCAATGGGTTCCTAGTCCAAATTACATAGTAGTACCCTTATAGCTTTTGGTTGTCCTTTTTGGAATGTGTTCCATAAAAGGTTAAAAGTGATAGATCTTGTTCTCCATGCAAAACAGTTGAAACAATTAAAACTAAGGTGGAGCGGGAGAGGAGTTACTTTCTTGTTTCCGAAGAATATCGACACAATTCATGCCTAGGTGGAGTGACAATGGAGTTATTTGTTTCGTAAGTGCTCAACAACAAGGTAGCCTTGCTAGGCAATATGTACTCAAGTTTTCCATGGCATCTCCAAGAATCAAGGATTCTTCTCAATTTCAAATACATTTGTTTCATTAGTTATCATTTTAATGATTAAATAACCAAATTTGTTGATTTTATTCCATAACGTACAGTAAGTTTTTTGGTAGTTGATAGGCCAACAAGAAGATGAACAACACAAGTTTCTTGTTCTTTCACATAATCAATTCACTTTGCATACTGAATTGAGCACATGATGGTGGGAGAGATGTACTACTCACAACCTGAACCCATGCATGGCTAAGTAATCTTCCTCAAACAACTAATTGGCTGGAAGTAACAAATCACATGTAGAGGGGAGCGATATGTGGATACGTCCCATGTTTCACATCCTTGGTATTGTATCCAAGGTATAATTTGCAGTTACCCATCTTTAATTTGGAGTCTTTTCTCTCTTATACTAAAACAGGAAATGTAAATGGAGGTAGATCGAGGAAGTTCAGCAAAATACGTTCTCTTATTGGAAAACAAAAATGGAACCAAAAACGAGTGTTCTTTTCTAGACAAGCAGTTGTCACTGTTTTTTACTTTAATCAAGATCTTTATTTCTCAATTATGTTAAAAAGACTGAACATTTCTTAAAAAATGCTATCAACTGATAGGCTCAAGCTAAAATATTCGAATTTTAGGGCACATTCTACACATAAAAACAAACACTAAATTCATTCTTCAAAACATTCAAACTGGAAGTGATTCAAAAAAAGCTTCGCATCACAATTGAAAAAAAAGGCGGTAATCCAATGTGGCACCATGCAATGAAGAGAAATTCACATGGGGTTAAGGCATTTGTGTAAAATCTCATGCATGGATATTAGAAGGATGGGAAAGAAAGGACCAAAACTTGATCAAAAGTCTTCATGTTGAATACTAAAAACAACTCGAATGCTAATTACGAATCAATGGAGATAAAATATTCACATTGGACACAACGATATAGTTTTTACATGAAGACTCAACAGTAGCAGACCAATAGTTATCGACATTGAAAAATCCATCTTTTACCAATGACTTGCTTGGTGCCTTCTCTTGCTTGAGTAACTACCAGATGAATTAGATTTTCCATTATCTACTACAAGCACAACACGTCTTGATAATGTTTGAATGTCCTTCTCAATCTCCATAAGTTGTTCTTCAAACCTATGAAAGAGAAATAGAAACTTGTCCTATCAAAACCCACAAAATAGTTTGATTTCCATATCCAAGGAAGGTCAATTATACCTCTCTTTCCTAGCTTTTTTGGCCCACGTATCGAGTGTGACTGATGTCTTTTGATAAGTAGTGTTAACTTGTTGCCATTTCTTCTTAAGAGCTTCAATCAATTCTCGCTTTTCCCATTCCTCCAATCTAAACAACAAAAGAACCATGCATCCATAATATACTTTTGATCTCTTACATATAATTCTGTAAACCTAAGTTAAAGAACATCTTGCCTTCTAGTGTTTGGTTGACTGCCAAGTCCTTCTTGTTTAGATCCTTCTATGTTCACCTTTGATTGCTTTTCCTTTAATGTCTCGTTAAACTTGCGTAGATAATTGGGGACCTTCCCATAATCAGGTTTCTCGACAGATTTAGGAACATATTTTGGTAGTTTCTTTGGAGCTGCAAAATTAAAACAAGTCAAAAGACCAAATCTATTTTGATAACAAATGGTGTTACCGAGGGAAAGCAACACATTTTCTTGGTGTAAAAAACATTACATTACAGGTGGGAAACCTCAATGAGAAGTGAAAACCCACAACAAAGAGTTAGAAGATTGAGATTTACGGGGTCTCCTATACTCAATAAACTACATGCATTCAAAGAAAAGAGTATCTAGATGCTAAGACATATAATGAGAAGGTTTCAGGAGTATGTAGAGACAATCAGCAAGTGATTTCTGGAAGGTAATAGATGAATCAGTCAGGGGTGTATTGACCATATTGGACCTGATTGCAGGACACTACGAGTGTCACATGCAAAATCTGACCTGATAGAGAAGTGTGGTATATGGTTGCAGAGTCGCATGCAAGAAGCTAGAAGTCCAAGAGAACTTTCCAAATTTATGGCCAACAAACCTTAGTTGAGAGCAATATTGTAGTTTCAATAGGAAACTATATGTGATTGGACAGGTTCACTATAAATGCTGCATGCTTTCATCAGTGTAGTCACATGTTTGCAAATTGTAAGTGAGTTTTTTCGAGCTTGAATCACTACCCCCATAGGCAATACACCAACCAAACATGTCCGCACAAACACATGTTTCTTGGGCAGCAATAAACTCTTCCAGATAAACTTTAACCTTGATTTTTTCATGTCATTGCAATGCAATCTACTCAAATTCTTGTTGTCCACCATCTTATATTTTAATAGCGAACTTGAGAAAGGAAGCCCATCCAGATAATTGCCTATTTTGGTGGTTGGACATCGATATCTAGGAGCCTTTGAATAGGTTGCAAGACGAGTGGCTGGTACATACAGATAAGAAACGCATGCAAAAACATATATTTTGACATAATCAAGCCAAGACTTCCTACTCAAGACAACCATATTTCAATGGTTGCTTTCAGTTTCGGTTGTCATTTGCTCAAATCTAGACTAAAAGTTTTCCTTTCTGCATGTAAGAAGGTCATAATAGAACAATATTATAACTTACTCGCGTGTATCACCTCAAGTGCATTCGAAGATATGAAATCATGCTCATGATGTTGCAGAACCTGAAAAAGAAGAAAGTACGAAAAATATAGACATAAAATGCATGCGTACCTCACACAACATGAGCGTCACCTTGAATTTTGTATAGATTTTGTATCAAGTTTTAACAATAAAAAAGAGCAACCACCAACCAATTTTCCATGAGGAATTGGTGCTTTAATGATTATTTTTGGAGAACGAATTACAATTGCTGCAAGTCATGGTGGACAAAAGAAGAGATTGTTAAATTCACATCCATTATTTATCATTCGTTGCTCATAAAAACATTGTTCAAAGTATAATATCAAAACATGGGGTGTACAACTACCATACATACAAGTAGATATGTTCAGAAATGTTCAAGAATTCTTTACACAAGAATGCACACAAGAAAGAAATATAAAGGTGTCAAAAATGCTAACATTTGAGCTTGATAAATATTTAATAGAGTGGTGTGTGTCAGCCTACAGAGTACAATGTGCTCACAAACCCATTCTTCTTTGCAAGGAATTGCCATCAGGCTTCTAGTTACTTTCCCTTCGGCAACATTCTCCTCGTGGTCATGATTTTCTCAACAGCATAATGATTCAGACATCTAAATCTAGGATGTGAACCATTTATGACTTTGATGGTTCAATTTCAGGGTCATAAAAACCACTTCTAGAATTCATCTGGCCATCCATTTCAAGTAGAATTTTTGACACTGGTATTATTAAATCCTAAATTGGTCATGTATAAACAAATATCTGTCCTATTGTTACAATTAACCTCGAACACTTCCATAAACTTTGCCCTTCCAACATTTACTAGGGGCTAATACCTCGTAATTAGAATCCCACATGGCAACCAGAATATGAGTTTCAGATTCTCATATCTCTATCGAAATGCCAAAATACCACACAGAAGCAGGTGACTATGCCATTGATGATATGCATATTCAAGTCTTTCCAGAAAGGGACTCAAATCCTATACTGGACCCTTCAATCAATCGATTGGAGTAAATTCCTACCAAATACAATTCCACACGACATCATAAATGACTTTGAAATAATGTTATCTGTCTACGAGAGAAGTCCTAAACGATTTATATTCGGCTCCCTTTACACATCACATACATAGAAACATCAAACAAGCTAATGAAAACGTTATTATTAATTTTTTCAAATTATATGTTTTAAATTCTTATTGTCACAAGAAAAGCAGGAGTTCTTACGATGGATTTTAACCCTCGAATGCTTCTTTAAAAATTCATTAGTAGAAGGGTTAAGTGATTTAGGTGGATGTCCAAAAGTAGCTCTTATTCTTTTTGTCTTCACAGTAGTCATAAAATTATCACTTTCAAGTTTATACTGTGGAAGGAAAATTATACATAAACTCATTGTATTTCAAATTGAAATTACTTATAAATAAACTCATTTGTTTCAACTTTATTTGAAGCATATGATTTTAGACAATAACCCAAAGTTAATTTCTTTCATTCTAAAACACAAGAATGTGTTACAATCTTCATATACATTTTCCTTGTATTCAAGCTAAATTTAGAGCAGTAGCTTGATCCTCATCCACATTCTTTTTTCTTCGTGTTAATGTGTTAAAATCTTCACATACTTTTTCTTGTTCTAGATACATTATTGTAGAAGGTTGGGATAGATAATATTTGTTTTCCATTCACAACACTGGATTTTTCCATGCCAATAATATGTGTCACTTAATGAATAATTTACCATAGCCAATGATTCCTTGCTAAAAAGTGTCAAACCTTTTGAAAACCCATACTCATCATATGAAAAATGCCTTAGACCCATATCAGTCTCATATATGTACTCCTATGTATGGCTTTACATAAAGGAATTCCACGATAATTCCAGGAATCCATGATCATGTGTATTGAGCATACAACATGCAGCCTCAATATAGAGGCTGCATCTTTCTCATATAGAAATCTATACTAAAATGAGTTATAGATTGGAGCATATCCATAATTCCCAGTCAAGGTCAAGGATTGCTCTTGTAAATGCCAAGAGTGCATGCCATTTCCTTAGGAAAGTAAACACCTTATTCTTTTCTTCCATATCAATGAAAGATTTGTCATATTTATTAATATAACTTATACATGTTACCAGCATAGTACCTCAAGATAAGGTGAAAGCTAGCCAAAGAACATATATGTACAAAATACGGAGTGGGCAAATGGTTCTTAAAACCACTAAAAAAACTAATGTATGTCAAAAAACCAATAGAAACCCATAACTCGTGTAACCTATAGAAATCATAATTCACAAGGGGTAAAAAACAATTTATTAACTAAAGGGTGAGAGAGAGAGAGAGAGAGAGAGAGAGAGAGGAAAGACCTTTGATTTTGGGTACACATGTTTCTTGTTTGTTGAAGACGGAGGTGGAGGAATAAGATTATAAACACTTTCAGAATTGTCTCGAAGCATATTGCTACTTTCAATATGGCTTTACCTGCATATCAAGAAAATAGCATCAATGGGAAAGTTCATAAATAAGAGGGAATATACATAAGATATATTAAAGGTTTAATATTGCAAAGAAGTTCCAGTTTAGCTTGCATACATGATAAAAAATTACATGAACTCACTAATCAATTCAAAATTCGACGAAAAAGTAGTATAAAAATCAAAACAATGGCAGAAATTATCTAGATGATATATAATATATGCTAGTAGATTCAACTAGATAAATCAAGAGAAAAAGGGTAGATAATATAACCACCATTATCGTTATGGTGTTCTAAATCTTGATTTCATTTTCTGATCACATCATTATACTCTTTTTCCAGTCCAATTTCTGCAAATAATTGTATATCACATTATTCTGTAGCAACGGTATAGAGGGGATATAGCCCCAAATTTTCCCAAACAGCGAGACAAAAAAATAAATAGCTGGCCATAAGAAAAGAGAAAATGCAAATTTTTCAAACCTTTAATTGGAAAAGGAAAAACATAAATGACAACATGGGCCTCATGCCATAGGAGACACATACATATGGACCAGCCATCTACAGACGCACATTGACCATATACATAAGTACATTTACTGAATTTATATATTAATACCATCTATATATATATTCCATCAATACATCCATCACACATACACAAATATATCGCATCCATATTTCCAATGCAAACATATATCCATCCAAGCATACATACGTATATCCATCCATAATTCAATATCTACATACCTACACTACATCCGTGGACGTGCAAACATCACATCCATACATCTACACAAACATCGCAAGCATACAAACACAAATAACCCCATTCAAGCAAACAAAAGAATACGGTCACTCACACATTGATAGATAGACAAACGAGAGAGAGAGAATACCCGTTGGTAGCAGCAGAGCAGAGACAGACACGCGCGCACAGACAGAGAGGCCAATCGCCGAAGGGCGAAACAAGACGGTTTGAATTCATACATACATATAAATTATAATGATATATCATTTAATCTAATCGCTTTGAGTTTGATCCGAAAAAGCAAGAAATTTTGCTTTTTCAAAATCTAGAGCTCTCCACGTCGTCGTCTTCTTCTTCTTCTTCTTCTTCTAACCATGTGTGTACATATATGTATACATATGTACATACATACATACATATATCAATATGTATGTATATGTATGTATGTATGTATGTATATCTGTATGGATGTATGTACATAATGTCCGCATGTAAGACTTAAGTGCATATGTATAGAACATTTTTGAAAATGATCGAGGCTTCCCTCGTGCTTGTCATTCCAATAGACCCTCATTCTATGTTATCGAGAATTCCATTTCAAAACCCGGTTCTAGGGGGTCAAGGAAAGCCCAACTATATTGTGGTTTAGGATCAGCAAAGGATTTTAAAATGGTAGTGAAGTCTAGCTCACATGGTAAGAGCTAAGAATTGAAACAATTAGGTGACGGGTTAAATACCCATTAAAAAGAAGACAAGGGAAATGATGTTCTTCAATTCATTAATGACAACATAGAATGTGAACATAAAAATACAAATACGCATGTGCATGTAAAAGTCAAGCAAGACCACTAATATATGTGTGTGAATGTGCATTTCGAGAGAAATCCACAAGCATATATTTCATTTTATATATTGTGCATGTGTATGTGTGCATAAATTTGTGTATTGTGTGTGCTATAAGTGTACGTGAGTGAGTATTTCCTTTTCATGAATGTGAAGGGGAGACTCTTTAGAGTTTTATGAAGTATGTGCACAAATGTTTAGAACTGTAAGCTCAATGCAATGCCTAGGCTTCAGAAACATATAGGTTGGTTGTCAAGAAGGTATATCAGGACTTTCATGAGGGAATGACTCTCTATAGGTTCTATGAGAGAGAACAAATGTGTTTTCTTGTCCAACGCCTAAAAAGAAATTCTCTTGCATCACCATTGAGAGGGAAACAAATAGTATTGGACAAAAAGTCCTACTCCAACCGACCGTTGTATCTCTAGTGTGTACTCCCTCGTGGAGTTAGAGCTAAGCCCACTCATGTATAAATAGGAGGTACTTCCTCATACAAATGATGCAAAATAATATAACATCTCTTTGCAAAAATAGTCTATGTATTCTCTGTGTAGAACTAATTGCAAGAATTAGAAGACAACAACCTCATGCTTACTCTACGTTTGCTTGCTTCACATCAACAAGATCTTCACACTTGCTTCCGCATAGTCAACTACAATCGACCAATAGACTACACATCGTAGTCGACTAAACACCTCAAGTGCCATCAAGTGGTATCAGAGTGATCTTGGAATGAGGCAGTGCCGGTATAAGAAGAGGTAGAAGGTTGACGGAAAGGACCAAGCCAAACAAAGACCTCTAGAAGAACAATGGCCTCAACATCTAGTACAGGTTGTGAGATCAAAAAGTTCAACGGCAAAAACTTTGCCTTATGGAAGGAGATGATGCACAATGTACTGATCATCAAACGATAGATCAAAGCAATCAAGCACGACAACCGATCGTCAATGATGACACTCATAGAATGGGAGTCACTTGACGAGATTGCACGGATAGGACCAAGCCAAACAAAGACCTCCAGAAGAACAATGGCCTCAACATCTAGTACAGGTTGTGAGATCAAAAAGTTCGACGACAAAAACTTTGCCTTATGGAAGGAGATGATGCACAATGTACTGATCATCAAACGATAGATCAAAGCAATCAAGCACGACAACCGATCGTCAATGATGACACTCATAGAATGGGAGTCACTTGACGAGATTGCACGGATAGGACCAAGCCAAACAAAGACCTCCAGAAGAACAATGGCCTCAACATCTAGTACAGGTTGTGAGATCAAAAAGTTCGACGGCAAAAACTTTACCTTATGGAAGGAGATGATGCACGATGTACTGATCATCAAACGATAGATCAAAGCAATCAGGCACAACAACCGATCGTCAATGATGACACTCATAGAATGGGAGTCACTTGACGAGATTGCAAGATCGACAATCAACATGCATCTGGTTGAAAACATCTACTTCAACATGGCTAAAGAGACGATTGCATTCGCCCTATGGGAAACGCTTCAAATGATATATGAAAAGAACTTGAGCTTGTCAAAACTGTTAGGGATATGTCTCTCTAGTGGGAGGAGCCGACTGCTCCGAGAGAATCAACAGTCGAAGTCTACGAGGAGCCGACTGTTCAGACCGAGTGTTGATGGTGTTGGCATAAAAGGCCGACTCCTTCCAAATTGTATTCGTCCGAGTGTGAACTTGTTAATAAGTTAGGGCTTAGTCTATAAGCTAATACCTAACATTGTAATGAGTGATGACAAAGAAAGACGATTGTAATATCTGAGAGAGAAAACTGCATTGTGCAGAAAATAAGAAGCTTTCCATTAAAGCTTGCAACTGTGTAAGTCTATATCTGCCTTCTCTATCTTCTGTGTGTATGTTGTTTGTTGTTCATAGCCATAAGATCTGAACACACACTTACGCATAACTGTCGACATTAACCAACAATTGGTATCAGAGTTGTGTTCTGTTGTGCAACAGCAATAGATAACAGAAGAAGAAGCTGAAAGAAAAGACCAGGTCAGAAACATCAAATCCACAGAAAGAATATGGCTTCAACATCCAGAATAGGAGTTGAAATTAGAAAGTTCGACGGCAAAAACTTTGCCCTGTGGAAAGAGATGATGCAGGATGTGTTGATTATCCGAAGACAAGTTGAAGTCATTCGGCATAACGAAAAGCCTGCTTCGATGACAACAGAAGAGTGGAGATCAATGGACGAAATAGCATGCTCTACCATCCGAATGCATCTGGCTGAAAAGGTCTATTTGAGCATGGCAAAAGAGATGACAACGTTCTCATTGTGAGAGAAATTACAGGTTGTATATGAGAAGTCCTCATCTTCAAAACTTATCTTGATCAAACAATTGTTCAACATGAAGATGAAAGAGACCGATCCGGCAACCTCCCACATCAACACCTTTAGTCAGGTGTTGTCAGAGCTCTCGTCGCAAGGGATCAACTTCGAAAGAAGTGAAAGCTCTTGCCCTCCTATCGAGCTTGCCAGCGAGTTGGGAGGTATTCTGTACAACATACGCCAATAGCCGACCGATCTTGAATTTGGTCGAAACAACCGGCCAAGTCCTCACAGAGGAAATCAGGTGAAAATCGATGGGACTATCCATCGACGAGTTGGCAGAAGCCCACCACTTGACTAAGTCATTCTACCGACAGAGTTGACCGAAGAACAAGCCAACAGAACCGGTCGACGATATAGTCGATCGAGAACAAGGGGAGACCGACAATGGTCGAAGTCGAAAACGGGCCGAACAAGCGAGTACTGCACACATTGTAGGAAAGCTAGCTAGAATATTTCCGACTGTTGGTCGATAAAAAGAAAAGAGAGTGGTCAGCGATCCGAGCATAATCGGGGACGTTTCGACTCAGACCACTCTCCAATCGGCAACCAGATCAATGTTGCCGACACCCGATCCAGAGAAATTCTCTCACTAGAGGATTCGATGATCGGAGAAGTCCTCTACAATGCACAAGTTGCACACACGTGGCTACTAGACTCTGGTGCCACATGTCACGTGACCCCCAATGTTGAATGGTTCTCGAACTATTCAACCGATGCCAGCGGCACAGTCCGACTGGGAAACGAGCAGGAGTGCAAGATAGCCGGAACTGGGGAGGTTCCCATCAGATTTCCAAATGGCAACACAATAACCCTGCACTAAGTTTGGCACGTACTCGATCTAAAGAGGAGTCTGGTCTCCATCGGCATGTTAGCCGAAGACGGGTATCGAACGACTCTACACGAGTCGACATGGGTGATCAGCCAAGGAAACCTTAAAATCGGTAGTGGCCATAAGTATAATAATTTATACCCATTGATGGCGATCAACCCTGAAGGGGCCGTGAACGTAGCCAGGAAAACCGACACGAACTTATGGCATGGCCGAGTTGGCAACATGTCTCAAGCCGGACTTGATCAGCTGATGTCGGTCGGCAACATCCCGAAACTCTAGGCAAAGACAGACTTCTGCGAGCACTATCGATATGGGAAATAGACCCAAAGTCCGCACTCTCTCCACTATGAGACCGTACGACAACCCCTAGAGCTTGTGCACACAGACATATGTTGGCCCATGCCAGAGCGGTCACTAGGAGACTCCCGATACTTCATCACATTTGTAGATGACTGTACACGGAAAGTTTGGGCATACTCCATCAAGTCCAAAGATGAAGCGCTTGAGGTCTTCACTCGATGGATATTTGAAGTGGAGAACCGGTCGGGACATAGAGTGAAGACACTCCGATCTGACAACGGAGGTCAGTACACCTCCAGAGCATTCAAACAGTACCTGTCCGGAAAAGGGATCCGGCACCAAAAGACGGTTCCTTACACACCCATGTAGAATGGGGTGGCTGAACGGATCAACCGAACGATCCAAGAGAGGGTGACGGCAATGCTCCAGCAAACTGGACTGAAGCTGGAATTTTGGGTTGAGGCATTGCAAACGGTAGTGTACTTGATAAATATGGCACCATCAAGAGTAATCAGGCTCGAAGTGCCACAAGCACTATGGTCAGGCAAACAACCGACCTAAAATAGGCTCCGTATATTCGGATGCGAAGCCTACGCGTTCATCCCCAAGGACAAAAGGACAAAGTTGGCACCCCATGCAACAAAGTTTATATTTCTTGGTTATGGAACTGATGGGGACTTTGGCTACCGGCTATGGGACCCTGAGAACCGGAAATTGATCCGGAGCAATGACGTAGTCTTCAATGAAGACTTTATCTTATCTTAGAGGAACCAAGAGAAAACAATGGGCAAGAAGGTATCCTTCAAAGATGACAAAGTCATCGTAGAAAGATCGACTCACTAGACCGAATTAGAGAGTCAATAGACAGTTGAACTCCAACCAGCTGACAACATCCCAGCCGACACCGAATCGGCAATAAGTCCCAACGTCGAACTCAAAGACAAAGTCATGAAAGACTGAGCCGAATCGACGAAGGTCGATCAAGGCAAAGTCAACAAGGGACAAGTCAGAAAAGAGTCGACAACAACCGCAGGGGAGAACAACCAGACACCGCCGAAATCCCGAACCGGGGGCGGAATATCGAACAAGACTCCTGACTCAACTGGTTCAACAAATGCCAATCGTAAAAAAGAACTAATCGAAGAATCCGAACTGAATAATACGGCACCCAGGACATCTAGACGAGCTCGAAGGAAAACATAGTTTTATCGATCGGGCCTCAACTACGTCAACGACACGGATGCAGGCGAACCAAGCACGTATGAAGAAACTATGGCCGCACCGGATTCCGAAACATGGCTACAAGCCATGAAATCCGAAATGGACTCGATTCATCAGAATCAGACATGGGAGTTGGTCAAACTACCAATAGGAAGAAAGCCACTACCTTGCAAATGGGTGTTCCGATACAAGTATGTATCTGACTCAGAGAAACCCAAGTACAAAGCTCGACTTGTTGCGAAAGGATTCAAACAGGAATACGGGGTTGACTAAAACGAGATATTCTCACCAGTAGTCAAGATAACCACCCTCCGACTCCTACTAGGAGTCGTGGTGACAGAAGATCTAGAGCTCGAGCAGATGGACGTAAAGATGGCATTCCTACACGGAGATCTGGAAGAAGACATATACATGTCTCAACCGGCAGGCTTCACGACAACGGGGGAGGACAGTCACCTCGTATGTCGACTAAAGAAAAGTCTATATGGCCTAAAACAAGTGCCGAGAATGTGGTACCAGAAGTTTGACTCCTAAATATGGTAGTTTGGATACAACAGATCAGACTCCAACCCATGCATGTATGTTCAACAATTGACCGACGAGTCAAGGATCTATCTGATCCTATACGTCGACGACATGCTAATTGCAGGGAGCAATCAAGCAGAGATCGGTAAGCTAAAGCGGAGCCTTCATGCAAAGTTTGCGATGAAGGAACTCAGACAAGCCCGACACATACTGGGCATGAGGATAGAGCAAAATCGGACGACCAAAACTCTTCGACTTTCCCAGTCCGAATACATCCGGAAGGTGTTGAAGCGTTTCAACATGGAGAATGCGAAGCTAGCACCAACACCGCTTCCGACATCGATCAGACTATTAGATAGAGACTCTCCTACAATGGACAAGGAGAGAGCTTAATGGAAAGATACCCTACGCATCGGCGGTAGGAAGCATCATGTACGCAATGGTGGCGACCCGACCCGACCTAGCCTATGCCGAAGGGTTGGTCAACCGGTACATGTCAAACCCAGGAAAGAAGCATTGGGAGGCCGTCAAGCACATCCTTGGGTATCTAAAAGGAACCATAGATGCACAACTGACTTTCGGATTGACAATCTCAGCCGAAATCGAAGGCTACACTGACTCCGACTATGCCGGGAATACGGACAATCGAAAATCGACATCAGGCTACATCTTCACCTATGGTGGTGGTGTGATATCATGGAGGTCAAAACTTCAAGAGTGCATGGCTCTGTCTACCACAGAAGTCGAGTACATAGCAGCATCGGAAGCAACGAAGGAAGCGATCTGGCTGCACCGATTGACTGCCGACTTGGGAACTGCAAACTGAATAGACCGACCAGACTAGCGCCGACTATCTATTGCGACTCACAGAGTGCAATACACCTCATCAACAATCTCGTCTACCATGCAAAGAGGAAGCACATTGAGGTGCGGTATCAATATATCTGGGAGCTCGTGACCGAGAAGAAACTCGAAGTCCGAAAGATCGACACCGAGGTGAACATCGCCGATTGCTTGACGAAGCCAATCCCAGATCAACGCTTTGAAATGCTAAGGATGAAGATGGGACTACGACAAGAGACTGAGTAGAAGAAAGCCAAACGAGGAGAAGAAGATAAGAGCTTATCAACACTCATACTATACCTCTGCCGACTCGGCTACTTGCCGACAAACTTGTAACATAAGATCTAGTTAAATTTGTAATCTAGGTTTATGGGGGAGATAACCCCAGCACTTGTACATGCAAGAAAGAGTAGTCCTTTTACGGGGGAGTTTGTTGGCATAAAAGGATGACTCCTTCCAAATTGTATCCATCTGAGTGTGAACTCTTTAATAAGTTAGGGCTTAGTATATAAGCTAATACCTAACATTGTAATGAGTGATGACGAAGAAAGATGATTGTAGAAATCTATGGCCTTGTCGACCACAGAAGCAAGGTACACGGCAGCGGTAGAGCTGGCAAGGAGCTGATTTGGATGAGAAACTTTCACAGCGAGTTGGGAATGAAGCAAATGGATTTCTTGCTTCATTGTGATAGCTAGAGTGCCATAGATCTAGCCAAGAATGTTGCATACCACTCCCGGTCCAAGCACATACAGAGGAGGTATCCTTGGCTGCAAGAGAAAGTCGAAGAAGGAGGAGAGTTTACCCTCGTGAAGATCCATACTGACGAAATTGGATCTGACATGGTGACAAAGAACCTACCAATGGACCAACTCAGAGTTTGTCGACAAAGGACAGGAATAACGGACTTCTCCCAACAAGAGTGAAGGGGGAGTTTGTTAGGAATATGTCCCTCCAGAGGGAGGAGCCGACTGCTCGGAGAGAGCCAACCGTCGAAGTCTAGGAGGAGCCGACTGTTCGGGCCGAGTGCCGATGGTTGAAGAGTCGACTGCGAGAAAGTCGACTGCGAGAGTCAATTGGGTGAGTTCACAAAAAGGAGATCCAGTTCGAAGACACGATTGACTAGTTAGGCCAACCGGATGGTCGATGACTAGGCCGACTAGTCGGATCAATTGGACAGTCGACATTTGATTCGGCTGATGGCTACTTATTATTATAGATAATAATAGTAATGATGTGTGGTAGGGGCTACATTTGTAAATAGCCAATACGATGTATTAGTATAAATATACCTAGGGCAAACAATGTTTAGTGTGGTTTACATGTAGTAGAACAGGTGAATCTGTGCGCCTATGTAGTATAGCGTGACAAAGAAGAGAGTGTGGGTGAGTGGGTGGTGCCATAGCTATGTTTAGTAATAGCATATGTCAAGAGCCCTCAAAGGCTGTTTACACTTTGTGTGGTGAGTGTTGTACTCGGATCTTGCTGTTGTATATCCATTGTATAGTGAAGCTCCGTTCTCTGTGGTTTTCTCCCATTTTAGGGTTTTCCACGTTAAATCTGTGTACACTGTTTTCTATGTTTTAGAGTTGTGTATTTCAGCATATTCCTTCTCTTGTGGATTGACGATCCGTTTCTCAACAAAAACTCATCTTGATTCGGCAACTATTCAATTGGAAGATGAGGGAGACAGAGCCAACAACCTCCCATATCAACACCTTCAATAGGGCGTTGACAGATTCTATGCCCAAGGCTTGAACTTCAAAGAAGAAGTCAAAGAACTTGCACTCCTTTCGAGCCTCTTGACAAGTTGGGAAGTCTTATGTATAACCGTTGTCGTGGAGAAAACCGTCCCTATGAGGAATTGGTGGATAGTGTACGTAAACCGGCCCTTACACACGGGCACATGTTTTGATGTATTCACATAGTTAAGTACAGGTAGGCGATGTAAATATCCTAGGTAGCACGAATTTAGTTAGGTAGGGAATCGAAGAGGATCTCTGTCCGCTAGGACAGAGAATAAAAGTGATGTAACAGTCTATAACGGCTCTCTCTCCTTGTGCTATAAAAGGAGAGGAAAAGGGTTGAGTGAGGGATCGCGCATTTATGTGAGGACGAAGTGTTGTCGGACTGGGAACCGAGCTCTCTCCTCCACCATCGTTGTTGTTTTTGCAAGGATTTTGAGTTAGGTTGGCTGCCTCTGCTGCGTGAAAGCCCGCGTGCTTCCGGTAGAGGCTCCACCACGTACTTCGCGTGTTCGTCTGTGTTGAGTCTGTCACCGGCTTGCCGGTTGTAACATTGCAAGCTCTGTAATCTATACTGATTTGGAATTGATTCTCTTGTCTCTGTCTCTCTGTGTTGTCTGCGAATCTCTCTCCCTCTCATCTCTCGCGCTCCTCGGTTTAGGGCCCCCGCGGTCCCGCCTTATTTCATACGTGAAAACGTAACAACACGACATTAATTTGGTGAACCCAACGTGAAACAAGGTGGCAGAGGAATCGAAAATGAGGGGATTAGAGCTCGCCGAAGCCATGGCGGCAACAGTCGATCGGATAGTAAGTGCTCGCGAGGGCACGAGCGCCCTCGACAGGGCCATTGAAGCAATTGTCGGCACAATAGGCCAGTTCGATGGGAAGGACGCCACGAGTTATTTGGTGGCTTACCGGGCCAAAATGGTGATGAGGGACATCCCGGAGGCGAGGCGTCTGGCTAGGTTTCCCCAGCTAGCGACACCGGGCATTTACACAGAGGTGCTCGAGGTACAGGCTGGATGCCGGACCTGGGGGGGAATTCGAAGCGCGGCTCCTCGAGCGGTACGGGCTTGATGACACGCTTCGGTTATCGAAGAGGGACTTTATGGATTGGGTAAAGACCCCAGGAAAGGGGAGGAATGCGTCGGCGCTCCTCCGGGAGTTCGAGGAACGCTTCGAATGTCTTTCGGCACTGTACAAGACCGTACTGGACAGGAGCCGCGTCCTGTTATTCGTCAAAGTTGTGGACGTGCGGGATCGGGACCAAGTGGGTCTCCTGCTGGAGACGAACGATGGGTTGATGACTGATTGGGCCGTGGTAAAAGGGGTTTGTGACCGTTTCGACAAATGACGTGAGTGGGTCGACAAGGGCTCGTTGGGGGCAGGAGCGGTTGCGGCAAGAAACCTCGAGGGACCCCCGCTGGCGCGCAAGGAGGAAACCCGGGATTGGCTTGAGACAGGCTCGTTTGGCGTGGTCAAGGACCCATCCCCGCAGAGCGGCTCTGGAAGAACTGACGCAGATGGTACGAGACCTCCAGATTGCACAAGCAAGGAGGGAAGGCGGAGAGCAGCCTCGCGACCGAAGGACTTCGGGTGGGAATCGATGCTTGTGGTGTGACGCGGTTGGTCACGTCCGGAAGGATTGCGTGGACTTCGCAGAAGCAATAAGGGCTAATGTGATGTACCTATGGAACGGGAGGGTGCACGCTAGCGAGACCCGAAGAGCCCTGGAGCTTAATATTGGACGGGGAGGAATGAAGAGGCTAATGGAAGAAGCGGAGGCGCACCATGCAGAGGCCGTCCATTATTTGGCATCGGCCGAAATCCGGATAGGAGGTAATGAAGACCGGAAAACGAAAGACTCTAGCTTCTAGCCCTTGGTGCTAGAAGGCCTCTCCGACGCACGACTAAAGAGGGAAGAAGCGGATCGAGCGGAGCAGTGGATCCGGGAGGTCACTGGATGGGACGATCCGGTCGAGGAGAAGACCGGTCTCGTGGAAGCCGCATGCTAGAACTATGAGGTTCTGGTAGAGGACAAGCGCGCGGGAAAGGCCGGAGGTGCCGGGCCCTCATAGCGGTACGAGACCCGGTTCAGGCAGAAGCAAAACAATGCTGGTAACCCCGGCGCACCGGACAAAACGAAGCGGGCCGGTTACCAGCTGAGCACGAAGATTGAGAGGTCAACGGACCTGTAGAAGGTCCTCGAAGAGTGGATCCTCGACAGCAAGGTGGAGCTGTCGCTGAGGGAAGTGCTCAGGATTGCCAAGAAGGAGTTCCACGATTCCATTGTGGACTTGGTGAAGCATAAACGACTCTCGACAGAGCCGGAACCGGAGAAGCTGGTGGAGGTGCGAACCATGCATCTGGAAGACATGGCCTTGGAAGACAAGTTGGTGGAAAGCCACTATTCGAGGTCGCACTGGGCCAGAGCCACTATGGAGACCCCTGTTCGGATCGGGGATGTCCAGGAGCCGGTGGTGGCATTGATAGACCACGGATCGGAGATCAACCTAATGTCCATGGATTTCTATAACAAGGGGAAGTGGCTGATCAACACCAAGCACGGATGGAAAATACGCGCGGCGACTCGCGCTATGGAGGAGCTGCACGGGGCGTGCCCGAATGTACGCGTCAAGATCGGTGACGTCGAGATCGATCAACACTTTTTCGTGCAGGAGACGTCCTCGCACCCGGTGATACTTGGCGAGCCATACATTACGGCGGCGCATATGGAGACAAGGGTGTTGGATAACGGTCAATTCCTGACCGAGCGACCGAACCATGAGCGGAACCGTGAAACCCTCGGCAGCGACGAACGAGGGGATTTTTTGAGGGGGCTATCGAGGCGTGGGGCCGCGATAGTCCGGGCACCCCGGAGGATCCCCACACTTGTACCATAGGTAGGAAGTTTTGGTTCTTCGATAGCGGAGGTTGTACGATAGCCGACATCATTGGCCAGGAGAAGAAACGGGCAGAGGAACGACTTAGAACGCGTGGGGTCCTCGCCCCCGATGAGGAAATTAGTGGCGCTGTGGAGGCGGTCTCTTTTGACGACACCCTCAAGGAAATGGGGAAGGTGATCGAAGAAGGCCTCAGAGAAGACCAGATGATTCCGGTTAGCTCGGTGGGAATGTACGAAGTCATTTCCGACTTCAGGGAAAGGGTCAAGTCGGACCGGACGGCTTGCGTGGATACGAGGTACAAGACTGTGGACCGAAATGTGAGGCCAGTCGTGGCACCCTTGCCGGAGGGTAGTGGGTTACAGATGAGAGGGGTCGTGTCGGACCCAAGTCTACGGGATCCGGCCGGCATAGGACATCGGTTCACCAACACAACGCTACAAGAGCTCAAGGTTGGTGGGGGTGGAGGAAGAACGGTTTCGGAGAATGCTCGGGAGGCACGGGAAGGCCTTCGCATTCTCGCTGGAAGAGATCGGGTGCGTGGACCCGACGGTTGTTGAGCCGATGGTTATTTTTACGGTACCGCATGTGCCGTGGAATCTCAAACCAATTCCAGTACCCAGAGCTCACATCTCGAAGCTGATGGAGCTGCTGAAGCATAAGGTGGAGATGGGCATCCTCGAACCGTCGAGTGCCCCATACTCGAATCGGTGGTTCACCGTGCCTAAGAAGAACGACAAGTTGCGCTTTATTTAGGACCTACAACCGGTCAACAAGGTAACCATTTGGAATGCAGGGATCGAGCCAACCATTGACGAGTTCGCGGAGGCCTTCGCCTGAAGGTCAATTTACTCAGTCGGAGATCTGTACTCGGGGTACGACCAATTCCAACTAGCCGTAGAGACCAGGGATATTACGACGATGTGGACTCCTCTCGGCCTAGTGCGGATGTGTACCCTTCTGCAAGGAGGGACAAACTCGGTAGCGCACATGGTGAACGCGAAGAATAAGGTGCTAAGGGACTGCATCCCGGACATTACCATGCCGTTTTTAGATGACATTCCAATAAAGGGATGTCCGGTGGAGGATAAGGACGAAACGGTCGGACCGGATGGGTGTCGGAGATTCGTCCCGAACCACATCGGAGACTACGAGAAGGTGGTACAGAAGCTCGAAGGGGTGTGGCTCACCTTCTCCGGGGAGAAGTCTGCTTTCGAACAGTCGGAAATCATGGTCATCGGACACCTATGCGGGCCTTAGGGTAGGAAACCGTCCTCGGCTAAGGTGGAAGCCATCTCTGTGATGAAGGAAGACTACAGGTCGGTTATAGAAGTCCGGAGGTTCTTGGGAGCTTGCGCATTCTATCACATTTGGATCCTGCATTACGCCCATATTGTGGAGCCACTCTACGGGTTGTTGAAGAAAGGGTGCAAGTTTGAGTGGAGCGGGGAGCATGCAGAGTTGGTCCGGAAAATGAAAGAAGCACTTGCCGCGGCATCAGCACTCCGAAAAGCGGTTTACGGCAAGGACGTCCCAATTTACGTTATGGTAGACACGAGCCCGACCGGGATAGGATGGGTGGTTAACCAGGAGGACGAAGCCGGCACGAGGTTCCCGATTCGGTTTGGGGCGAAAGTATTGAGCGAGCGACAACGAGGATACGCCCAAGTCAAGCGCAAACTGTGGGGTATCTTTTCGGCAGTCAAGGCCGACAAGGACTATCTAATCGGGAAGGAAGTAATAATCGAGACGGACTGCCTACCGATTCTCGGTATGGTTTCCGGATGCACGACTCCGGACTTGACAATGCTCAGGTGGATCGCGTACCTCAAGTCTCTAAATCCGGAGATACGACACATGTCCGGTAAGGACAACATCAGGGCCGATATGCTTTCAAGAGCACAGTTCGATGACGAAGACGGCATGGTTTCGGAGAATGAAGAAGTTGGTGAGGACTTCTTCGAGTCGGCTCGCATAGTGGCGAGGGCTGGGAGCAGCACTCCGGTGCTTAACGAGTTCGACGAGAGCAAGTACGACGGGGAGTGGCTCTAGATCGGTGGGTTCCTGAAGACGATGACGCCGGGAGCGGCGTGGACAAGGGAAGAGGCTAACCGGATCCGGAAGAAAGCGTACCGATTCTTGCTACGGGACGGGAGCGTATGGAAGCACCCGAAGAAGCGAGACGGCGTCCCGCTCCGGGTGGTGGCGAGGAAGGAGGAGCAGGAAGCATTGTTGATGGCGTACCACGAGAGCCCTTGGGCCGGACACCAGGGGACATGGGCCACGTTCGAAAAGCTGAAGGAGAAGTACTGGTGGCTGCGACTATACCGGGACGTGCATCGGTTCGTAACGACTTGCGAAAGTTGTCAGATGCATTCCATAGTCCAACATCGAGATGAGCTGCACCCGACTTACCCGCCGACCATCCACCTCAAGTGGATGGTGGATTTGGTGATGATGCCGATGGGAGTGGGGCAAATGCGATACCTGGTGCTGGCAGGAGAGGATCTGACGAACCAGGTGGAGGGCCGAGCATTACCAAACAAAACGACCACGACCGTGTGCCGGTTCCTAATCGAGGAGGTGGTATGTCGGTACGGGTGCGTAGGGAAGATTGTAGGAGACCGTGGAGAACTGGATGCACAAGAGGCTGAAGAGTTGTTTGAACAGTTAGGGGTTAAACTCTCACTCACTACGGCATACAATCCGGAGGCAAACGGGAAGGTGGAACGCGGACACGGGCCGATCGTAAAGGCGTTGGTACGGGCCTGCGGAGGCCAAGTCGGGAATTGGTCGCGGCTCCTACCCTACGCATTGTGGGCAGACCGAACTACGCACAGTTCGGTAACCGGGATCATGTCAGCGGAGCTGATGTACGGGCAGAAGTCGATCAAGTCGATGGAGCGAACGATCTCCTCGTGGGCCACCGCCGATGGAGAGATGAGATGAGCCGGGAGAAGCTGTTAACGGTGCGAATACAACAGCTCGAGCGAAGACCGGAGGACGTGGAACGAGCAACGGCGAAGCTATGTGCAGCAAGGACAAAGAATAAGGGGCGATTCGACTGGGCTCACCGACTATGACCAAGGAAAATCGAGGAAGGCGATTGGGTTTTGGTCTACGACAGCAGCCTCGACAACTAGCACAAGGCAATGCGGAAATTTGCGAGGAAGTGGTTCGGGCCTTACGCGGTGAAAAGCGCTAACGACAACCACACCTACCACCTCGCGGAGCTCGACAGAACAATAATAGTTGTGCCGGTGGCCGGGAAGAGGATCAAAGCATTCAAGAAGCGGCACGAGGACGAACCGGACCCAGGGAGCATGGATGGCGACGATGACCGGTTCGGAGCAGGTGGCGAACCGGAAAGCGAAAGATAATCGTGGGCTGGTCTTCTCTGGTAGAAGTCTATTCTAGCACATACCGGAGGATGTGCAGTTAGGTGGGGGCGGATGTCGTAGAGAAAACCGTCCCTAGGAGGAATCGGTGGATAGTGTGCGTAAACTGGCCCTTACACATGGACACATGTTTTGATGTATTCACATAGTTAAGTACAGGTAGGCGATGTAAATATCCTAGGTAGCATGAATTCAGTTAGGTAGGGAATCGAAGAGGATCTTTGTCCGCTAGGACAGAGAATAAAAGTGATGTAACAGTCTGTAACGGCTCTCTCTTCTTGTGCAATAAAAGGAGAGGAAAAGGGTTGAGTGAGGGATCGCGCGTTTATGTGAGGACGAAGTGTTATCGGACTGGCAACCGAGCTCTCTTCTCCACCATCGTTGTTGTTTCTGCAGGGATTTTGGGTCAGATTGGCTGCCTCTGCTGCGTGAAAGCCCGCTGTCGTGAAGAAAACCGGGCATAGGCGGAATCGGAGAAAAAGGCGCATGAACCGGCTCTTACACGGATGGGCGCATGAATCGATATTTTGATATTTTGTACATGATTCATAAATGGATCTCGGCTGATGTAAATACTAAGTAGTATACATTTATTGAGGGATTGTGCGTATCTCTGTCGAAAGGGACAGGGAATAAAGTGGTTTAACTATTTAAGGAGAGGGGAGAAGGGGGAAAAATATCGCGCGTTGGCGAGGACGAAGTGCTGCTGCAGAACCGAGTGCCGAGCTCTCTCTTCTCCTCCTCCGGTCGTCGGTCTCTGTGGGTGTCGGGAGTTCGCTGCCTCTGCTTTGTTGACAGCCCCTGTGCTTCAAGCAGAGGCTCTCCCCCTTTTGGTTCCTGGAGTTGTGTGGCAGTCGTCTGTGTGCGTGAGTAGGACCCCGTGTCGGGCCCATTACCGGGTTGCCGGTCGTAACTGTTCGAGTTGTAAGTTATTGAGTTTAGTAATTGGATTCCTATTTTCTTGCTCTTAAACTTCTCTCTGTGTATCTACAACTCTCTCTCTCTCTCTCCATCTCTCTCTCCTTGGTCCAAGACCCCTGTGGTCCCGCCTTTTCTACACGCACGCGCGTAATAGCGCGACATCATTGGTGAACCCAACGTGAACAGGTGGGAAAGGAGTCACAAGATGAGGGGATCAGAGCTAGCAGAGGCAATGGTGGTAGCCGTCGACCGGCTGGTAAGTGCTCGCGAGGGGACGGGTACCCTCGATAGAGCCATTGAATCGATCGTCGGCACTATAGGCTGGTTCAGAGGGAAAGACGCCACAAGTTATTTGGAGGCTTACCGGGCCAAAATGATCATGAGGGATATCCCAGTGGACAGGAGGTTGTTTGGATTCCCTCGGGTGGTGACGCCGAGCATCCACGCGGAGGTGCTCGAGGTGTTGGCCGGATGCCACACTTGGGAGGGGTTCGAGCTGCAGCTCCTCGAGAAGTACGGGTTTGATGACTCGCTTCAGCTGTCAAGGCGGAACTTCATGACGTGGGTGGAAAGCCCCAGAAAAGGGAGGAACACGTTGGCGCTCCTCCAGGAGTTCGAAAAACGGTTTGCGCGGCTGTCGACGCTGGACCGGACCGTGCTCGGAACGAGTCGAGTACTACTGTTTGTCAAATCGGTGGACGTGCTCGATAGGGAAAAGGTGGGCCCCCTATCGGAAACATACGAAGGGCTCACGACAGACTGGGCCGTGGTAAAACGGGTCTACAGCCGTTTTGACAAACGGCGCGATTGGAGCGACGGAAGCTCGTCGGGGTCAGGGCCGGCCCCGGGGAGGAGGCTCGAGGAGCCGGTATCGGTGCCGGCCGGTAGGCAGGAAGAGACCGGAATTTGGCTAGAGTCGGGGTCGGCATAGAATGACATGGTTAGAGGCCCATCCGGAGGAGCGGCTCTGGAGGAGCTGACACAAATGGTGCGCGACCTGCAGATTGCACAGGCTCAGAGAGACAACGGCGAACAACCTCACAACCGGAGGCCGCCGGTTGGGCAGCGGTGCATGTGGTGTAACACGATCGGTCACATTCAGAAGGATTGCGCGGATTTCGCCGACGCGCTCAGGACCAATGTGGTGTACCTCTAGAACGGGCGGGTGCACGCGAGTGAGACCCGGAGAGCCCTAGAACTAAATACAGGGCGCGGCGGAATGAAGAGGTTGATGGAAGAGGCCGTGGCACGGCACATTGAAGCCGTTAACTACTCAGTGTCAGCGGGAATTCGGGTCGGGGGTGACGAGTCCCGAAAGGTGAAGGACTCTGGATTCTGGCCGCTAGTGCTAGAAGGCTTCTCCGGAGTTCGGTTTAAGAAGGAAGAGGCGGACCGCGTGGAACAACGGGTCCATGAGGTCACCGGATGGGACGATCCGGTCGAAGAGGAAACGGGCTTCGTAGAAGCCGCTTGCCAGAACTACGAGGTTCTGGTGGAAGACAAACGGGCAGGAAAGGCCGGCGGGTGGGTCCCCCGCAGAGGTATGAGACCCGGTTCGGACCGAAACCGACCAATGCCGGCAACCCATGTGCACCAGACGGGAAGAAGCAGGCGGGGTTTCGATTGAGCACCGAAATCGAAAGGACCACAGACCTACGAAAGGTCCTGGAGGAACGTATCCTCGACAACAAAGTGGAGTTGTCGCTGAGGGAAGTGCTCGGGATCGCAAAGAAGGAGTTCCATGACTCCATCGTAGACTTGGTGAAGAGGAAAAGGTTGTCGATAGAGCTAGAGCCGGAGAAGCCGGTGGAAGTGCGAACGACGCACATAGAGGACGCGGCCCTAGAAGACGAGTTGGCGGAAAGCCACTACGCGAAGCCGCACTAGGCCAGGGCAACTACGGAAACCCCTGTGCGGATCGGCGACGTTCCGGAACCGGTGGTGGCCTTGGTAGACCATGGGTCCGAAATCAACCTGATGTCCATGGATTTCTACAAGAGAGGTAAATGGCCGATCAACATCAAGCACGGGTGGAAGATACGCGCGGCGATGCGTGCTACGGAGGAGCTGCATGGGGCGTGCCCGAATATATGCGTAAAGGTCGGTGACGTCGAGATAGATCAACATTTCTTCATGCAGGAAACATCCTCGCACCCGATGATTCTCGGAGAACCATACATTACGGCAGCGCGCATGGAAACGAAAGTGCTGGACAACGGTCCGGCGTATGCGCGCGTCAAGAGCTAGGACAGTCGGCATTCCGTCCAATTCATGACCGTACGACCGAACCATGAGAGGAACTGCAAGACCCTTGGCAGCGGGAGCCGAGGGGATGTTTAGAGAGGGCTATCAAGGCGTGGGGCCACGGTAGTCCGGACATACCGGAAGAACCCCACACATGTACAGTAGATAGGAAGTTTTGGTTCTCCGAAAACGGGGGTTGTACTATAACCGGAGTTAGCGTCTGGGAGAGGAAACGAGTGGAGGAGCGGCTCAGGGGATGCGGAGTTCTCTTCCCCGACGAAGACATCAGCGGCGTCGTGGAGGCGATCTCTTTTGACGACACCTTGGGCGAACTACGAAAGGTGATCGGTGAAGACCTTAGAGAAGACCGGACCGTTCCAGTAGGGTCAATGGGAATGTACGAAGTCATCGTGGACTTCGGGGAAAGGATCGGGTTGGATCGGACGGCCCGCGTGGATACAAAGTACAAGACCGTGAACCGGAAGGTGAGGCCAGTAGCGACACCCTTGCCGGAGGGCAGCGAGGAGCGGATAAAAAGGGTTGCGCCGGACCCAAGTTTACGGAATCCGGCTAGCATAGGGCACCGGTTCACCGACATAACACTACGGGAGCTCAAGGTTGGTGGGGGCGGCTTTCTACTACCGGCGGAGGAGGACAGGTTTCGGAGAATGCTCGGAAGGCATGGGAAAGCCTTCGCGTTCTCGCCGGAGGAGATCGGGTGCGTGGACCCGACGATCGTCGAACCGATGGTGATCTTCACGGTACCGCATGTACCGTGGAATCTCAAACCGATTCCAATGCCGAGAGCTCACATCCCGAAGTTGATGGAGCTTTTGAAGCAAAAGGTGGAGATGGGCATCCTCGAACCGTCGAGTGCCCCGTATTCGAATCGGTGGTTTACGGTGCCGAAGAAGAATGGCCCGCTGCGCTTCATTCAGGACCTGCAACCAGTCAACAAGGTGACCATCCGTAATGCAGGAATCGGACCGACCATAGACGAGTTCGCGGAGGCCTTCGCCGGAAGGTCGATTTACTCTGTCGGTGATCTGTACTTGGGGTACGATCAGTTCCAACTAGCCGTGGAGAGCAGAGACATTACGACGATGTGGACTCCTCTCGGCCTAGTGCGGATGTGTACCCTGCCACAAGGAGGGACGAACTCAGTGGCTCACATGGTGAACGCGATGAAAAAAGTGCTCAGGGATTGTATCCCGGACATCACCATGCCATTCTTAGACGACATCTCGATCAGGGGATGCCCGGTGGAGAAAAAGGACGAGGCAATCGGGCCGGACGAATGTCGAAATTTCGTGGTGTCTCACATCGATGACTGTGAGAAGGTGCTGCAGAGACTAGAAGGCGCGAGGCTCACCTTCTCCGGGGAAAAGTCGGCCTTCGGGCAATCAGAGATCATGGTCGTCGGGCACCTATGCGGACCATACGGTCGGAAACCTTCTCCGGCCAAGGTGGAAGCCATCTCCGCAATGAAGCATGACTGCAATTCGGTCACGGAGGTCCGCAGATTCTTGGGAGCATGCGCGTTCTACCACATTTGGATCCCGCACTACGCACATGTCGCGGAACCCCTCTACGGACTATTGAAAAAGGGGCGTAACTTTGAGTGGAGGACGGAGCACACGGAGTCGGTACAGAGACTAAAGGAGGCGCTTACGGTAGCGTCGGCTCTCCGTAAAGCGGTTTACGGCAAGGATGTTCCCATCTACGTGACAGTGGACACCAACCCAACCAGGATCGGGTGGGTAATTAGTCAGGAGGACGAGGACAACGTACGATTCCCGATCCGTTCGGGGCAAAGGTATTGAGCGAGCGGCAGCGAGGATACGCCCAAGTTAAGCGCGAGCTTTGGGGTGTCGTTTCGGCAGTCAAGGCCGACAAGGATTATCTTATCGGGACGGAGGTGATCATCGAGACGGACTGCCTGCCGATACTCGGCATGGTTTTCGGATACACGACGCCGGACCTAGCAATGCTCCAGTGGATAGCGTACATTAAGTCCCTGAACCCGGAGATACGGCACATCTCCGGAAAGGATAACGCCATGGCCGACATGCTTTCAAGAGCAAGGTTCAACGACGAAGACGGCATGGTTTCGGATGACGAAGAAGTTGGCAAGGACTTCTTCGGGTCGGCTAACGTAGCAACGAGGGAAAGGGACACTCCGGCGCTTAACGAATTTGACGAAAGCAGGTACGACGGGGAGTGGCTCCAGATTGGGAGGTTCCTACGGACGATGACGCCGGACGTAGCATGGACGAGAGAAGAGGCGATCCGGGTACGGAAGAAGGCGTACCGATTCTTCCTGCGGGACAAGTGCATATGGAGGCACCCAAAGAAGAGAAACGACATCCCTCTCCGAGTAGCGACAAAGAAAGAAGAACAGGAGGAACTACTGGCGGCATTTCACGAAAGTCCCTGGGCCGGGCACCGCGGAACGTGGGCCATGTTCGAGAAGCTGAAGGAGAAGTACTGGTGGCCGGGGCTGTATTAGGACGTGCATCGGTTCGTAACGACTTGTGAAAGCTGTCACATGCACTCCGTAGTTCGACACCGGGACGAGCTACACCCGACCTACCCGCCTACGGTCCATTTCAAGTGGATGGTGGACTTGGTGACGATGCCGATGGGGGTAGGATAGATGCGATACCTGGTGCTTGCACGGGAAGACTTAACGAACCAGGTGGAAGGTTGTGCACTGCAAAGCAAGACAACCACGGCGGTATGCCAGTTCCTGATCGAAGAAGTAGTGTGTCGGTATGGGTGCGTCGGGAGGATCGTGGCGGACCGGGGAGAGTTGGATGCGCGGGAGGCTAACTTAAGGAGTTGTTCGATCGGCTAGGCGTCAAACTCTCCCTCACTACGGCGTACAATCCGGAGGCGAACGGAAAAGTGGAACATGGGCACGGGCCGATCATAAAGGCGTTGGTGTGTGCATGCGTAGGGCAGGTTAGGAATTGGCCGCGACTCCTTCCTTACGCACTATGGGCGGACCGAACTACGCACAGTTCGGTGACAGGGTTTATGCTGGCAGAGCTGATGTACAGACAGAAGCCGATCATGCCGGTGGAACGGACGGTTTCTTCATGGGTGGCAGTAGATTGGAAGGACGAAATGAGCCGGGAGGAGTTGCTGGCGGCGCGGATTCGGCAACTCGAGGGGAGGCCGGAGGACGTTTGCGACCAAAGAGGATCGAGGAAGGAGACTGGGTCTTGGTATACGACAGCAGCCTCGACAATCAGCACAAGGTGGTGCGAAAGTTCGCTAGGAGATGGTTCGGGCCCTACACGGTGACGAGCGCGAACGACAACGACACGTACCACCTCGCGGAGCTCGACGGGACACGGTTAGCGGTGCCGGTGGCCTGGAAGCGGATCAAAGCGTTCAAGAAGCAGTTTGAAGACGAGCCGGGGCCTGTGAGCGGGAGCGACAAAGACGATCAGTTTGGGCCCGGCGGGGAATCGGAGAACGACGAGTGACGCCGGTTTTCTTCGGTATCTACCCGTCTCTGGCGCATGCCGGTGGATGCGCGGTTTGGTGGGGGTGGATGTCGTGAAGAAAACCGGGCATAGGCGGAATCGGAGAAAAAGGCGCATGAACCGGCTCTTACACGGATGGGCGCATGAATCGATATTTTGATATTTTGTACATGATTCATAAATGGATCTCAACTGATGTAAATACTAAGTAGTATACATTTATTGAGGGATTGTGCGTATCTCTGTCGAAAGGGACAAGGAATAAAGCGGTTTAACTATTTAAGGAGAGGGGAGAAGGAGGAAAAATATTGCGTGTTGGCGAGGACGAAGTGCTGCTGCAGAACCGAGTGCCGAGCTCTCTCTTCTCCTCCTCCGGTCGTCGGTCTCTGTGGGTGTCGGGAGTTCGCTGCCTCTGTTTCGTTGACAGCCCGTGTGCTTCAAGCAGAGGCTCTCCCCCTTTTGGTTCCTGGAGTTGTGTGGCAGTCGTCTGTGTGCGTGAGTAGGACCCCGTGTCGGGCCCATTACCGGGTTGCCGGTTGTAACTGTTCGAGTTGTAAGCTATTGAGTTTAGTAATTGGATTCTTGTTTTCTTGCTCTTAAACTTCTCTCTATGTATCTGCAACTCTCTCTGTCTCTCTCCATCTCTCTCTCCTTGGTCCAAGACCCCCGTGGTCCCGCCTTTTCTACACGCACGTGCGTAACAGCGTGACACTGCGTGCTTCCGGTAGAGGCTCCACCACGTACTTCAGTGCGTGTGTTCGTCTGTGTTGGGTCTGTCACCGGCTTGCCGATTGTAACATTGCAAGCTCTATAATCTATACTGATTTGGAATTGGTTCTCTCGTCTCTGTCTCTCTGTGTTGTCTGCGAATCTCTCTCCCTCTCATCTCTTGTGCTCCTGGGTTCAGGGCCCCCGTGGTCCTGCCTTATTTCATACGCGAAAGCATAACAACATGACACTGTCACTAACAACTGGTGGAAGCTAACACTAGACGAAGCGATTGGGGCGATACTGTCCGAAGAGCTTCGAAGAAAGTTGATGGGAATTGACCAGTAATGGCAATGCCGAAGCACACATCTCTAGGGGAACAACTCAATCATGTTGGGAATTCGGTCCCTCCGTATGGGATCCGGATGAGAACCGGAGGAGCCGGATCGGACATGCCGGAGGAAGGAACCGGACTAGACCAGAAGGTATCCGAATGGATCCGGTGTTAACCAGATCCAGGGACATATCTGTAAATATGTTTTTGGTGTGCCTGTAAAGGCTATATTTATAAATAGTCCTAAAGTCATATAAGTATAAATATGACCTAGGGCAATCACCTCCAAAAATGTATTTGTGTGTGTGGTTGTATTATTCTTTTATAGTGAGAGAGAGAGAGAGGGAAGAGAAGAAAAATCAGTTTCTATTCTAACCGCCGGTTGGCGAAGATATAGAGCTCGAGGTCATTGCCTCTGAGTCTCATATTGTACCCCCTCCTCTTGTAGTGATAGTTGGAGATTTCGAGCTCCCGTGGTTTTACCCTATTAAGATTTTCCATGTAAACATTCTGTGTCGTCCCTTTAGTGTCAACGTACAAACCTCCATTTCTGTTTTGTTCTTTCATTAAGTTTAAGGCTCGGTTGTGGCTGAGCTTTATTCTTCACAAATAAGAGCAGGCCAAGAAGGAGAAACGACCGACCGCAGTTGAAGACGAGAAGGGGAACACCAAATGCCTATTGCACACATTGCAGAAAGATATGCCACAATGTTTCCAACTGTTGGTTGTTGAACAAAAAGGGTAGAAGTCAAAAATTCGAGTGGAACGTAGGCTCTTCTGACTCAAAGTTGTCATCAGTTGGCAACCAGATTCATGTTGCCGAATCCCAGTCGAGAGAAGTCTTTTCACTAGAACGCACATTGAATGGGGAGATCCTATATAGTGCACAAGATGCACAAACATGGGTTCATCGATTCGGGCGCTACCTTCCATGTGACCCTCCTCCCGCCCCACAAAAAATGGTTTTCAGACTATTTGATCAATGCCGGCACGGTCTGACTCGGCAATGCGCAAGAGTGTCGAATCGCTAGAATAGGCAAAATACCCATTCATTTGCGGAATGGAAATATGACCTGCACCAAGTCCGGCACGTACTCGATCTGAAGAGGAGTCTTATCTCCACCGACATGTTGGCCGAAGACAGATACAAGATGACATTGAGTGAATCGTCATGAAAAATTTCAAAAGGAAATCTGCACATTGGCCATGGCGTGAAGTACAATAACTTTTACCCACTCATAGTGATCAATTGGGAGGGATCAGTGAATGTAGCCGAAATGCCATCATTGTTACTATGGCATGGCCAACTTGGCGATATGTCACAAACTGGGCTCGAAAGACTTTCGGCATGTTAGGAATATTTCCCTCCTCTAGTGTCTATGAGAGAAGTGGACAATCAAAGAAAGACAAGTTGAACACTAGATGGTCAGTCGGATTGACTAGGTTGTCGACTGCTCTGAAGGAGATAGAGAGAGTTGACTACATCATGGATGCTCCAGGTCAAGGAGAAGGCCGATTAGTCGGGTTGACTAGATGACCGACATGGGAGTCGACTAGTCAGATCGACTGGATAGTCAACATGGGAGTCGGCTAGTCGGGTCGACTGGAAAATCAGAATCGATTAGTCGGCTGATCAACTGAGATTAATAACAATAATGATGAAAGTTATGTTTGTAAATAGCCCATACTGTGTATGAGTATAAATACAACTAGGGAAAGCATAATGCAAGCAGTGTAGAACATAACGAAGCATTGTATAGATTGTAACAAAGAGTAAGAAGAGAGAGAGCGGGAGAGAGAACGGCGGCACAGTTCTGAGAAACTTGACAAGAACCCTAAGTTGTTATTCTCTACTTATTACTAGAGAGTTGTAATCTATTTTTTCTTCTGTATTTTCTATTCACATAGTGGAATATCTGTTCCCGTGGTTTTCCCTCGTTTTAGGGTTTCCACGTAAATCTTGTGTATTGTGTGTACTATGTGTTCTGTCTATTTTGTTGTTTTTTATATGCGTACTAATATATTTCAACATATACTTCTCAATATCTACGGTCCCTTTCCTCACAAATTGGTATCAAAGCTTGAGATGCAATAATGAAAGGAGGTGTGAGTGGCTTTCTAGGTATGATAGTCCTAAACTCACATAACTACTCTGTCTGGAAGATTAGAATGGAAGATCTTCTGATTTTCAAAGATCTATATGAGCCCATCGATAGAGAAGAAATAACCAGAGGGTATTGGAGTCTGAATGGAAACTCCTAAACTTGGCCCTCCAATAGGCAACCTTGTTATAGAAAACTAGGAAGACACCTACTTGGGTCAAAGCAAATATCTTGAAAAAGGAAATAAAATAAATGCTTGGTTATAAATTCGACAAATTGGCAATTGGCAAAGCGAGTTGATTCATCAAATTGGCAATCGGCAAAGCGAGTTGTAAATAAATCACTAGTTGTAGGTTCGAGATAACGAATGATTGAAGGAGAGTTGAAAGTCACATAAATTCCAAGACGGCGTTAAGGACCAAGTTTCCTATGGTAATGTGGAGAAATCGGAACATAAACTACACAACCAAATGTAACTCGTAAATGAGAAATAGAGGGTGGAAAACCTGTCACGAGTTGATGGGGAGAGTAAATATGATATGAAGACGGCCGTAATGGAAGAAGTTGTATTGCATGTCCCTATGTTGAATTAGGCAAATTCGATTTGAGAAGAATCAGCCGCACAATTACTTGGATTTGTTTAATCAAAGATTCAGCCATACCATTTTGAGTGTGAACATGAGTTGAAACTTCAAAATTAACACTGATAGATTCGCAATAGCGAATAAAGGTTGTTGATGTAAACTCGGCAATGTTTGCCCATCCGAATTGACTTAATTGGAAAATCTAGGAATTGAGCGCGCAACTTGATGATAAGGATGAGGAGTCAAGGCAACGCCATGTTGCGAGTAGAAAGAAGTGTGGAGTGAGAAAAACGCGATAAAGCATCTTTGACTCCCATGAAGTAATAAAATGGTCCAAAAGGAGGGTGCACTAGTCCATGGATATCACCATGTATACGCTCTAAAAAGTTTGGTGACTCATACAATTCCTTGTGCAAGGAAGGACAAACCACTAGCTTTCCTTGTACGCATGGAACACAAAAACGAGTTTTAGCATGATTCAAGTATTCCAACTTTAAAGGTAGATCTCAAGAACATTATTGATCATTCTTCTAATCATTGTATTGCTAGGATGACCTAGTCAATCAGGCCAGAGATCCATTATATCGGTAATATTGACCTTCGAGCAAATATTGGAGTAGTGGGCAAATGAAGCCATGCGGATTTCCGGGGCTTTAAGGTTGAAACAATACAATTGATTTGGTAAGACTTCTAACTCATCAATAACTTGGGTAGTTTTTGACAGGTGCTTGACAACTTGCATTGTCTCTTTCCATCTTGTTCCCATGCCATGAGGTGGTACCTAGTTGATCATGCCAGGGATCCATTATATCGGTAATATTGACCTTCGAGAAAGTATTGGAGTAGTGCGCAAATGAAGCCATGCAAATCTCCGAGGCTTTAAGGTTGAAACAATACAATTGATTTGGTAAGACTTCTAACTCATCAATAACTTGGGTAGTATTTGACAGGTGATTGACAACTCGCATTGTCTCTTTCCATCTTGTTCCCATGTCATGAGTTGGTATCTGTGTGTCGCACCTCTGCATATGCAAGAAGTTTTCTTAGCGAAGTAGGCGCATAGATAGCATCATGTATTTCCAAGAAAACACCACTTGGAAGTTGGATAGTGGTGGGGCCTCTTCCTTGTCCAATACAAGAACCAACTATAGTCTTGATTTCGAAAGGGGCTTGATCTTTAATATGATGAAAGAATTCTTTATGACATAGAATAGTGTGTGTTGAGGCGCAATCAATAAGACAAAGAAAATGGCTTGTATGCAAATCAATCATTTGAGCTTCGGGCTCGAATTCCAAAGTTGATCCATAAAACTATATTCCAAGATTGGAATTGATGGGGAGATCGTTGATGTTTCTGCTACCATATTAGCCTCCGATTTCTTATCTTGACCTTGCTTGCCATACTTCTGGTAAAGATCAACATGAAACTTAGAAGTTCGGCAAGTAATTGCCTAGTGCCCTCATAAACCACATGGAAGACATGTATTCGATGAAGGTGTTGGCATAAAAGGCCGACTCCATCCACTTTGTATCCTAAGTGTGAACACGTCCTTGAGCTAGGGTTTGAGTATATAAGGTCAAGGCTAACATTGTAACGATGATCTTCTTGTATCTTGAGTCTCTGAGAGTGTAAGAGTTAAATAATAACGAGAGCTTCCATTAGAGCTTCAAATTGTGTCTACGTTTCCATCTATTTCTTCTGTCATATTCCCTGTGTTGTTTGTTGTGCACATAACCTACAGGTCCTCACATACTTCTGCATACATATCGAACGTCGTCACCATCAGAAGGCTAATCTTGACTTGACTTTGATTGATGATGCATTGGCTTGACTTCATTACTTGTGTGGATATTGATTCCTTTGTTGATTTCTTCTTGCTCTTCCTCTTCCTCGACTCTGTGCATATGGGTGATGACGACAATGTTGTCGTCTAGAATAATTACTCTCGACATGCATCAAATCCTTGAATTGTAGAGGAGCCACAGGTTGACTAACTGGATGAAGTTTGTCGTTCTTTAGGAGAACTTGGTGGTGTTGCTCAGCGACAATAAGTGTAGATAAAAGTTCAGCATAGGTTTTAAAATCACGATTACAATATTGTTCAGAAAGGTTAAAGTTTGAGGGATAAAAAGTAGTTAACGTTTTGTTGATTAGATTCACCCCTTGAACAAGGTTGTCATGACCACAAATTTTAAGTTTAGAAACAATACCAAATAGTGAGGAATTATATTAAGCAACTGTCTTGAAATCTTGAAAACAAAGTTGATTCCATTCATGCAAAGTGTTGGGGCCGAGAACTGTTTGTTGATGATCAAAATGGGCTTTCAGTTGCATCTAGAGAGTTGATGGATTCTTGATGCAGAAGTATTGATTTTGAAGGCTTAGCTCAAGGCGATGAATGATGATTCAGAAGAACGCTTCCACTCCCTTCTTCCTAGCATTTTGAGTTCTCAACATCATTAAAATGATCACTTACCATATAAAGGAGATATTTCGTTGTGAGATGGTCTTCAACATGAACCATCCAAGTCGTATAATTGGACCCATCGAATGCAAGTGACAGGAATAAGCATTATGGTAACAATAAGGTCGATTTGTATAAGAGAATAATTAATTGTTATGGTAGAGGATAATCGTGTTGATAACGTGTTATAGAATAGACTATTAAGCAAGATCAAAGAGTGATTCGATATTAACTCAGATCACTAACCACATATCAATATAATCTCTAGATAGAGCTCATAGGCTATATGCTCTTCTATACATACATGTATATAAAATAATGTGTGTGTGTGTGTGTGTGTAGAGTCTAGACTTTTGTAGCCTAGCCTAGCCTATGGATGGATAAGAAGACACACACAAACCAGAAAAGATAAAAAGCCATTTTTCTGCTTTCTCCTCACCATCATCATCGCAGCCATGGCTATGAGTCTGCAGAGAACCTTCTTATCCTCAACCTCTTCTTCTGCTTTGGACATGAATGCTCCTTTTGCTCCATCATCCACGTCTGCCCTTGAGGTATCAGAGGCAGAGAGAGAGAGAGAGAGAGAATGAAGATGGAGAGAAAACAGATAGACAGTGGGTGTGGATGTATATGTGGGTATGGAGATGTGTATATGTTGGTATGTGTATGTGAGACTGATTTTAAGAGTGGAGAGAGGTATTATGTAGATGTGGATGCGGATGTCTATGTCTATGTGTATTGTGGATTTGTGGATGTCATACGGATGTGAATGTGGAAATGTGGATGGACAGTGCGGATGTACGCATGCATATGGATGTGGTTTTATATTCTTGATATCCTTCTACTATTTTGACTGAATATATATATATATAATATATATATATATATAGAGAGAGAGAGAGAGAGAGCTTTAATATGGTTTGGAAATTTCCTGTCGCAGATATCAGGAAGGAGACCTGCTACATTTAAGGTCAGATCATCCATAAACCAGACAGAATCCGGTAAAACTTTTAATTTGTTTCCTGTTCGTTTAATCTCTTTTCAAACCTCTTGTTCATGTTTATTTACTATAAAATTTGAGCTTCTTTTTATCCTTTTGATTCTTTCCTGGGTAGATGCAGTGGTTAAGGGAAGCCGCCGAGAAATCTTCATTGGAATTGGAACTTTCTCAATAGCTTCTCTTTTGCTCAAGAGCCAAGACGCTTATGCTGCAAGTAAGTACCAAAATACAGCTCTATCTTTATGTGGTCATTGATTACAAGCAGGCGAGAAAGCATGTGTTTCTTTTTGTTAGACAAGATAGGATGTGGATTAGTCACCCATCTCTGTATAGCGACAAAATTCCTTTGAAGTATGTACGTATGCATTTAAACATATTTACTCACTTGATCTACATATTGTTGAGTATGTAGGACACGTAACCAATGAATTATAAGCAATCATCAAGATATTGATTATATAGCTGTTTTGTTCAGCTCTGAAGTGTGTGTAATTTCTCCAGGACATATGGGGTTTATTTGTCCTCCCATTAGCTATCTGTGTATACACATCCCAGTGTATGTGTGTATGTACTTTATCAGGTGTACATCCTCCGAGATGTGGATTATCTAGACATCTATAGAATTATGAATAGGTATCCTTGACTTTGGCATTGGATTACTTTCGATTGGATTATCTGAATAGATGTGGATTATCTAGACTTCAGAATAGACGTGTCTGATACGGATCAGTTTCCTTTGGAAGGAGCTGGCAAATGTGTATGTAGGAATTTTCGTTAACTATGATCAGACCTTTGAAGATATACCCAACCCATTAGGCCATCATTGCTCTTTTTCTTTAGCTTATAGTAACATTGCTTCCATGCAGTCGTGATGTGGCTTTGCCTCAATGGCTGCAGAAGCACCTAGTGGGTATCAAGCTGTTTTGGACAATTTCGACAAATATCAGTTCCTCTATCCATTTGGCTGGCAGGTGTGTGCAAATAAAGTTATTTTATAGTTATGTTTTCACTTTGCCTTTGTGTGCTTCTAACAAGCTATAGAAATGTGCGGTTGGTTTGCAGGAAGTGTCTGTGAAAGGACAAGATTGTGTTTACAAGGATGTAATTGAACCGCTTGAGAGCGTCTCTATCAACATCATCGAGACAAATAAAACTGACATCAAGGAATTTGGAAATCCTGAGGAGGTATGGTTCTATCACAATGATACATATACACGTATATGCGTACAGTACTGTAAGTATGTTCATGTATGTTTATGTACACATCTATATAGATTGTGTGTGTGTGTGTGTAGAAAGATTGCTTTTGGTAAATCAGGGAATGATACCAACCAATAAGGCAAGTGGAAATATAACCGTGTGTTTTTGTTGTTTAGGTCGCAAAAATTCTTGTTGGGAAAGTGTTGACATCTCCTACACAGAAAGCTGAGCTGATTGAAGCGAAGGAGGTAAGCTCTTTCTGTCTTCTGCATCAGACAGTTTCCATGTTTTCTTTCTTTCTGAGTTTCTTAGCGTGAACCCTCTTTCTTGTTTTTCTCCTCCAGAGAATTGCTGATGGAATAACATATTATACGTTTGAGTTCACTTCCCAAGCATCAAACTACACGCGCCATGCACTAAGCACAGTGACTGTTTATGATGGTATGGTTTATTTCTATCGGAATCCTCAATGACTACATTCGTGTTGTGATTTGAAACAGGATCCTGTCAGATTTGCATATTTATCTCAAAAATGAAAAAGGAATTGAATTTTTTTCCTTTTCTTTTTCAAAAGTTCATAAAGAATAATTAATCAAGATCCAAAGTGGTCCATCAAGAAAGATTTTCACTACCTACTTCAGTATCTTTTAAATGATGTTTATTCCTAGATTTCCATTTCTTTATGGTTAATAAAGAAAGTGATTTTTCAGTTTTGTTTAAAAAACACATTGTTTTACAATTGTATTGAGAATTTATTGAAATGCTTATTTCTTATATAGGCAAATTCTACACCCTAACAACCGGCGCAAATGAGCGGCGATGGGGAAAACTCAAAGACAAGTTGAGGATAGTTGCAGACTCATTTTCCATACTCATTTGAGTTTCTTTTACCTGATGAACACGGGTTTCGTAAAGTGTTTTGTGCCGACTGGCTTATCTCGGTTATTTTATTTCATTTTTCATTCATCGCTGTACACTTATTCATAATTTCATTTTTCACTGTGCCAGATCGTTCTATCCTCATTTGTGTATCTTATTTGTTCCAAAGTTCCACTTAAGGAAAGATGAAACAAACTTGTGTTTTGTTCCAAGAGTATCTTATTGCTTGTTGCACATACGTTTGTGTGTGTGTGTGTGTGTGTGTGTGTGTGTGTGTGTGTGTGTGTGTGTGAATAATTTGTATCTTTGTTTGGAGCACCAAGGTTCTTATCAATCTAGTATAATTTCTTCGGTTCAAGCTGAGATGGGATAGATAATTATCTCTTTTTAATGTCCACAATAAATCAATTGCAATCTATGAGATGGGACCTAGCCCATGGCCATGGCAAGGATCACACTTGTTTGATTCTTGCCATGGGAAAAAAATAGATTCACTATTTCTGTTCCATGGATTGTCCACAAACATGAACTAACTGGAAAAAAATATAAGTGGCCTGAATTGACGAAAGCCCCACCATGCCTCTTGGTAGGAAGATGACTCCCACTATAAGGCTCTTATCTGACTCGTGCTCTTGTGGTGCGAGGGCATTTATGTGTACCTCTTTACACCAATTAAGGATTTAGGCATATAGATGTGTACAAATGTATCAAAGAACGAATATGCCAATTATATAACCTGAATATCAGTTCATCTAAGGTCAAAAATATGAAGTGCTTGGATAATGAGAATATTTGGTATCTTACACGGTTTTACTCGGTTATATTTATTTGGTTTTCCATCCTCGAAGATCAAACTAGATTTTAAGATGTCTTTAAGCCAATGCCATTTTCTTAAATAACTACATATATCGTTAAATCCCTATATATTAAAGTAATCTTAATAAAGCCTAGAGTTGAAATCTCGTTATCTTTTATTTCTAATCAATACAAAAACTCCAAAAGTTGATTCTGAAACACGTAAGTTTAGTGTGTACAACTATATGGTATGCTTAATTCCTATTGTATTAAAATGCCTTCCAAGTGTAGTGCATACACAAATGAAAGCGAAATTTTATGCAACTTGTATTTAGAATCACAAATATCAAAACTTTTCCGACTTGAGAAAACAATCTTAATTACTTTGAAACAAGCAGAAAAACCTAAACTTTTCCTCTCATATAAAATATGTTTTGGCAAGGATAGGCAACAGCTGTTGCAAATGTCCCTTGTCCACACATCATATGATAGCAAATTTGTTGATAATTGTGAGTGTTTCCTCACTCTGACAGATTTCATGACATGTAATGTAGTAAGAGTCGTTTTCTAGTAACAGAAGTTGGAACGTTACAACAAATAACCATTCTTCACAAACATGATGGGGATTTTTATACAGGCAACAAAAACAATAAAATTAAGCCAAGATTTTAGAAATTACCAGAATGCCCTTTTTAATTAACCCTCAAAGTTAACACTTACAATCATCAAAGTATGACCTAATTAAATGAGTTAATTTGATCATAATAGAGCCTAAAGCCATACCATTGATTTAATATCAACACATCACAACAATAATTGTCATTTATGTACAGGAGGATAAAGATAAAGAAATGCTTGTGAGTACTTCATTGTCAATTTCAGGTTTACCGTATATACTGCCATTTTCACTTGTCAGCATTCTGATAACTACTATTATTACTTATTGTCCCATTCGTTTACATGGGGTTTACTGTTTACTCTGGCAATCATACTTATTATATTGTTACCTTGTCATAAGTTTACTTATTCCATTTATTTACATGCAGCCCTTTGGATTAAAGCAATATTTAACAGAGACAAAAGGAATGATTAAGCGAATATGGCATTGTAAAACACTAATATAGAAAAATGTGATATTCCTGTTCTTGAATGCCTATTTCAAGCAAAAAGAATGTACTCAACGAAAAAGGAATGATGAAATGAACATATCATTACAAAAAAACTAATAGAGATGTGGTGATGTTTGTGCTATAGGATTTCTATTTGAGAGAAAATTGACATGTATTTTGCTTTACAAGCATCAATGACAATGTCTGCTCTCAGAGTTCTTGCTGAAAATTGTTTTAACTCATGACGGCATAATTGAACACAGTTCATCCGAATGAAAATTTCAATTCTCATAGGGAGATGCATAAAAAAAAGTAGAGGAACAGTTCAGAGTTTGTTATCGAGATAGACTTTTTTCATATGCAGCCCATCCGGCTAGGCGATACTCTTGAGCCGCTGACAGTGGATTGCTAGCTTTGAGGATTCCTCGTCCAACAATAATCACATCGCTACCCCTCTCACCAATCACCTGATAATTGAGGACAGTTAAGTTCCAAAATGTAAGGATTTCCAGATTGATTTGAAAAATGTCAATTCAAAATCATAGTCTATTATACCATGGGTAAGAGTTAAGAATTCTCTAGTATGATCTTTTGGGGTTTGAAATCACCAAGCTCATTTAACACAGCTCCAAAATCATATTTCTAAACAACATATTCCTAGAAACAGAACTAGTTGTTACATGCAATGCACAATGTCATCTAGATTATTATGGAAATGATTTATCATCAAGCTTAGTTTAGAAAAGCAATTCTCCGCCTTCAATAAAAAAATAGTTTCTCAAAAATAAAAGGCATATTTTTCTAGTGAAAGTTAAAACATACACTCCATTCCCCTATTTCATAGAAAAAGGTTATGTTTTAAAACAGAAACAATACTTCTGAGGAAACAAAGGTCCACACTTTTATGCTTAAAATTTAGCTTTTACACAACTTTCCAAACTTGTTGCTCTTTTTTAACACAAGCAGAATCATCTCTCTATAGACACAGACGGTGCTAAGGAAACATGTAATACACCAAAGAAAATTTCATGTATTCTCACTCCAAAAGAAATATTTACTCACATGCTCAGGTGCATTATATTGTTGGCCCAAGGCATCTCCACCACCACCTATTTGTACTCCAGGAGTCATGTGTATCAAAGCTGGATTTCCTGGTCCCAGTGGCCATGATGCAGGATTTATTGATATGAAACCAATAACAAAATCCAGATTTTCAGAAGCAATCCTTGCAGCCTCAGCAGTGTATTCACCCTTTGCTAGTGTTCCGCTTGAGCTCATTTCGGCTAGAAGCAATAATCCACGTTTGTGTTTCAAACCCTACATGCATCAAACTGTTGAGAGAGAGAGAGAGAGAGAGAGAGAGAGAAACCTTTCCCATGTGATTTGGAACATAAATGCGAGGAAAAGCACATACTTTTGTGAAACTTGTGAGATACAAGTGCATATCTGAGATAAACGTGCATGCTTCTACAAAACTAAGATAAAAATGTACATTTAGAATAACTCGAGATTAAAGTACATCAATACATACTTTTAATTTCAATCCATCAACTATGCCAGGGCCCGGTATAATGTGAGCATTTACAATATCAGCCCACTCTACGATTTTGTAAATTCCCCTGAGAAAGATTGATAAACTTGGTTATACATAAGCCAAAAAGTAGCATGTTGATATAAAAGAACCTTTTATTCATATTACCCTTCGTATTGCATGGTGACTGTATTACCAATATCTGCAAACTTCCGATCTTCGAAGATCAAGAAATTATGCTTCTCCGCAAGCTTGATTTACAGCACATTCATAAAAGCAAGACCTCAGGTTAGAGTCTTAACAAGGGAATAGAACACAAATTCTCATGAAATTTGATTACCAGTCTTAGCTTTGCCACACAATCAGAGGTGAAATCCGGAAATATGTCAACATGAGTTTTTAGCAAGCAAATCTCAGGACCCACCTGTAGATTTCAAGCAAAATCATTTATATCAAAACAAATACTGACTGTTTCTAGAATAGTTCCACAGCCATTACTGTTTCTGTGATCAAGGTACTATTAATTTGTGATAGCACCCTAATCTTTATCCTTAAGCATAATAATGTGTAGACAATAAAAAGATCTGACACATTGAACATGTCAATTGTTGCTCTGCAGAATCTGGTCTTTGTGGTAGATAGCTAATTTTAGTTATATACATAGACAGAGGTACATATGCAAAGTAAAATATACATACGAGGGGATTTCAGAGCTACCTTTGCACCAAACATAGCAGGAGGTTCCTATCTAACATCTTAAGGTTTTGGATTCTCAATAACTCGATCAATTTGAGAAAACATGGAGTTAAGCATAATGCATATGAGTGGGGACAGTACTACTTGGATGTGTGACCTCTCAGCAAAGGTGGAATCAATACTATTGAGATGGGTGAACTGCCAATATTATAAACAACCCAGGTAGACAAAAACGATCCAATCAAAATGAATGCATGCTGCTTTCTCTATATCTTTTTTTCTTTCTTTCTATTAAAAAGGGAATAATGAAACCAAAGGGTGGTAGGATGAAGTCTGCCAAACCTGATCCGCAATAGCAAGAAGCTCTTTAGCTGTGGTCACATCAGCCGCAAGAGATAGATTACTTTGTTTCTCTTCCATGATCTCAAAGAGACGTTTCGCAGTCGGATTCTGGGCAAGAAGAGCTCTCTCTCCATATGCTAGTCTCTTCTTCATCAATCCAAGTGCCTTTGGAGGAGCCACACTATCACCCACAGAGAAGGTCTGATTCTCGATGATAAACTGTTTAACTGAAGCAACGACATCCTTGGATAACCGGCCATGGCTGAGAAGAACATCAACCATGTTTGAAAGCGTGAGTGCTGAGTGAAGCTTGATACCATTCTCAGCAATTCTCAGTGACCCGCCTTGCTCTCTATCGATAAGAACAACCGCATCCGTGACCTTAAGTCCTACATTAGTTTTTGAAAAAGCAAAGTGGAATTTAGTGTAATTTGCAACTGAGCAGCTTACTTTTGAAAATCACCTCTACATGAAACTAGAAAGGACATGAAGGACATGCAACTTTTTTGAAACACTAGAGAGGAGAGGCTTGACATGAAACTAGAAAGGACATGAAGGACATGCAAATGTTTTGAACCTCTAGTAGAGAGCAGCTTACTTTTGAGAATCACCTCTACATGTAGCAATTTCAGCGTACAAATGTTATATTTTCCAAAAACTCTTGACTTTCAAAAGATTTCAAGATTTTCAAGCTTTTGGGAAATTCAAGATTCAAAATTGATGACAAAACTTTCCTTTCTTGAACCATTTTCAGGAGTATAAATGAGCACTTTAAACTTCTTTATCAAAGGAAATAAATTATTTGAAACTGGCCTGAATCAACAACTTTAAAATGTGACACATTTCATCCACTGAACCTTTTCCTCGATCAAAGGTAAAGAAATGTTTTGTCAGAAAACTGAGGAAACCTTTAGATTTTAATAATACCAAGAAAAAATTTAAAATTAAAATGCTAGATATATATAGATTTTTCAAGCTTGTTTCCGCTTACTTTTTCTGAACATGGACTGAAAAGAAAGAAAGAACAAGAAAACTTGAGAATTCCTATGAGGTTTAAGATAATTCGTTTTTCTTTTTTATGTTGGGGGTGGCAATTGCTAAGGACTATTAATTGAAGAGCAAACATGTTTTGTGAGAATTTAAAGAGGGTAAACAAAATTCAGATATAATCGGCAGGGAATTCGAGTAGTTAAATGATTAGAAAGAGAATGAAAAAAAGAAGATAATCAAACAGATACTGACCTACATCAAGAAGAGGAGCAACGGTCTCTAGGATGGAAGCACCACTAGTGACCAGATCTTCAATGACAAGACACGTCTGACCTGCTGAGAAAGCTCCTTCGATGGCTTTCCGTGTTCCATAGTCTTTCACTTCCCTCCGTCGCATCACCATGGGTACATCATGGGCCAGGGATATGGCAGTGGCGATGGGCAGTGCTGTGTAAGGGACACCACAGACGAGGTCGAAGCGAAGAGAGCTAATCTTGGTCCATATGGCGTGGCCTACATGGCGAAGAAGGGAAGGGAAGGAAACGATTAGCCTGAGGTCGATATAGATTGGGGATGTGATGCCGCTCTTCAGCTTGAAGCTGCCGAACTTCACTGCTTCTGCATCGTGAAGAGCGATTACTAAGCTCTCCATCTCCATCTCCATCTCCATCTCCATAGCCATCGCCCACACACGCACCACTATACTTCTTCTCTCTACACGGCACCTGACAGAAGAACCTCCTTCTTTATGTGGTAGCAGAGACAGAGACAGTGACAGAGACAGAGGGAAGATGCAGAGGCTCTGCTCTCTCTTGTCTTGTCTTGTCTTGTCTCAGGTCTGTCTGTATGTATATAATATGTATGTAATGGAATCTAAAAGAATACATACATACATACATACATACATACATATGTACTTATAACTATGTCTGTATGTATGTAATATGTATGTATGGAATCTAAAAGAATACATACATACATACATACATACATACATACATATGTACATATGTACTTATAACATTCATTAGTATTTCTACTTCTAATATGTATGTATGTACATATTATGCAAACAAAGTAAACCCCCTAACATACATACATATGGTCATCTATCTATCTCTTCATGCTTTCACATCATCTTTAACCATAATAGTGTTGAACCCATCCATAATCATTTACCATGTATACACATCATTCTTCCCTTCCTTCTTGTTCTTTTCTTACTAACTTGGTGGATGGTGTCCTAAGCTCCTTGTTAATATGTACTTTACTTGCCCTCCGTCATGATTATGCCCTAATTCATGCACTATTCATTATAATGGACCTCTTGGATAACTATATGGCTTTGTATTTTAATCCACTTAATAGTTTCAATGAGCAATCTTAACAAGCTATAGTTTCAATGCCAAGCAAGCATGTCTTAAATCCTCATGATCTTCATTATGCTAGTGGCATGGAAGCAACAACCACCTATGCTTGTGCCCCATGAGATCATCCAATCTTGGGCACCATTAACCATTATCCGAACAATATCATCATTGAACATGATATCGAAAATATTACTAACGTCATAATCTATTCACATGCATTGGCCTCTCATCATCATCATAGCGCTATGCTTGTCATCACAAGAAACGGTGATTTCTGTTTCTTTATTTGCATATATCTTGTACAACCCCTTAGTCTATTATGTAAAACCATTCACATTCAACATCGTGAAATGATCCCCTTTGTCATAAAATCAAAACTAGGCTTTGTCTAGATCAAGCAACCCCTTTTCAAAAGTTATTCGACCATACAATTCTCACCTTCCTTTCTCTATTTTGAAAAATGATTATTCTATAAATTGAATGTTAGAAGGAGAAACTTTTTGGAGAGAGAACTATTAGAGCGCACTCCCAAAACTATTCACCCCCCTTTTCGAGCACATCTATTATTATTCTATATGTATCCTTACATTTTTTTTTTGAAGGCACTATTTCTATCCTTATCTTTTAAGGACACGCTTCTCTAGACTCGGATTATTAGAAAAGAGTCAACAACTAATAGAAGTATGTGGCTCTCACTCTCTTTTTCCTCCATTCTTTGTCTCATTCGTTCTCGCCAACCTCCGACAACAATCCTGATTCCTTTGATCCCCATCTCCACTCTTTCTTCTGTGGCCTATTTCTCTTGCTTTAGTTACTTAATCAGCTTTGTTGCGGCTATCGCTTGGACCTCATAATTCATCGCTTGGGTTTGATAGGTCGTTTGCACTTTATCCAGCACTACTTTCGATCCTTCTATTCTATTATCCGATTCTATTCATTCAACATCTCTAACCTGTCCTTTGCCACGTCCTATCTTAGCTTCACAGTCGTCTCTTCAAAGACCCTTTCCTACACCGTCAGGGCTTCCGTTTTCTCCTTTATTTCTACTCGTGCCTCCTTTAGTTTCTTGCGTTGCCAATCGTATTCCTTCTCCAGCTCCTTGTGATCCCGATATGATAGTGAGAAAAGGCCAAAAACGTAATTTCTTACTATTAGTGCATAGGTATAAAAGTAATAGAAACGAGGGTTTCTGTGTGCCCCCAAAAAGTTGTTTTTTGTATTTTTCTTTGTGTGTGTGTGTGTTGTTCAGCATTTTTCTGCAGGTAAAACAACAACTCGTCCGCCTCCATCGTTCCTCTCCAACAGTGGTATCAGAGTGCAGGACTTCGTGAAGACTGTGTGTGGCAGAAAGCATCCGACTTCTCTGTTTTTTATCCCTTTGCGAATGCTATTTTTCAAGAACTCGACAGAGGTAATATCTAGTACATGTTTCTGTATGAACATTTTCTTTGTGCCAATTTTTGGGGGAAAATAGACCTTTGGTGAGAGGATTTACACGTGAAAAAAAAAAAAAAAACTTGCATTTGGTTTTTCAATGCTTGCTCACTTGATGTGAGATTGTGACGTTGAAGTTACTTCTTAGTTACATTTCTTCTGCCTTGGTTAATATAAGAGTGAGGTGTTGTTCTCAGTCGAACACACATGCCTACCCTAGAACACGGTGATAGTTGTACCTGAGACCAGGTAGTGAGTAGTGTCTCAACTATCATTAAGTGCTTAGATTTGGAATTGACTAAGTTTACCTACCACCCAAATGGCCTCTGAAATGTCCAAGGTTTCAAGTACCTCACGCGGTGGTTCCTTTAATTCCCATAGAAATCACTCTATGAGTGGAAAAGACCACCTTGAGATCCGTAAATTTGACGGATCCAACTTTGCCTTGTGGAAGAATCAAATGAGAGATGTCCTAATTCAAAGAAGGCAATTAAGGCCATTAAGTGGTGAAGCCAAGAGACCTGAGGTCATGACCAAGGACGATTGGGAAAAGCTCGATCTCTTGGCAATGTCTACCATAAGACTGCACCTAGCTGACAACGTGTATTTCACGGTCTTGGACTGTGACTCAGCTGAAAAGCTATGGACTAAACTATGCAATACATACGAAAAAGATACCGAATCAAACAAAGTTTATCTAATGAGAAAACTTTATGATCTTCGAATGAAGGACAATGATAGTGTCGCCTCTCATTTGAATGATTTTGATGCATTATGGTCACAATTACTAGCTTAGAAAATGATTTTGGATGATGAGCTTAAATGTGTATTTTTGTTATGCACTCTACCTAGCTCATGGGACACTTTTTGCACCACTATTAGTGCTAGTGCACCAAATGGGAAATTCGTAGAAAATCTATGATTGCATCACATAATGGAGATGCATATAATGTTTCTGATGTTGGTCCTCGCAAGAACCAACACCGTGGTAGGAGCCAAACAAGAAATAGTAGTGGAAATGATAGAGGTAGAAGCAAATCTAGGAAGAAAAATATGGAGTGTCATTATTGTCATAAAAAGGGACACCTTAGGAAAGATTGTTATGCCCTAAAAAATAAGGAGAAAGATAATGCTAGAGGGCATGGTAGACAACCTAATGGTCCCTCTTCCTCGGTGGAAATAGAGGAAGTAAATGCAACATGTGATGAGACAGACATCTTGGTCTTAGATGATGTTAGCACACATGTTGGGGTGAAAACGGTCTTTTCCCCATCACATACGTGGTTGTTGGACTCCGGTGCATCGTTTCATGTGACTCCACATAGAGAGTGGTTCACATGTTATGAAGCCAAGTCACTTGGGAAAGTTCGACTTGGAGACTTACATCAGTGTGATGTGATTGGCATTGGAGATATCTCAATGCATTTTAGTGATGGTTCTCATCTCACCATTAAAGACGTACGCCATGTTCCTCAACTAACTCGTAGTTTGATTTCCGTTGGTCAACTTGATGACAACGGATATAAGGTGATATTTGCTTCTCAATCCTTTCTTATAACGAAAGGAAATATGATTGTTGCAAAAGGGAACAAAGTTGGTTCCCTCTACCCTCTATTTGTTCATAAAAGAAAACACTTGTTGGCTGTTACAGACCAGCTAATGACAAGCATTTGGCATGGTCGTTTAGGCCACATGTCAAGAAATGGCATGGAAATCCTATCTCGTTATGGCTACTTACCTAAGTTGTCATTCTCTGATTTTGCTTTATGTGAACATTGTCAACATGGTAAGAAAACTAGAAGTGCACATAAGACCAACGTTAACTCATCCACTAAACCATTGGATCTTGTCCAACGGATGTTTGTGGACCTATGCCCACAAGATCTTTGGGTGGTGCACTATATTTTGTTACTTTCATTGATGATGCCACTAGGAAAGTTTGGGCTTATCCAATTAAGGGAAAGGATGATGTATACCCCACTTTCAGAAAATGGCTTAGTTCGATTGAGCTAGAAAAGGACATAAAGCTTAAGGCTTTACGTTCGGACAATGGAGGTGAGTATACCTCTCACGAATTTGATGACTTTTGTAAGTCTAGAGGCATTCAAAGAGAGTTTACAGCTCCTTACACTCCTGTCCAAAATGGTGTGGCTAAGAGGATGAATAGAACCATCCAGGACAGAGTTGTCTCTATGCTACACCATGCAAACCTCTCGCAAGGTTTTTGGGCAGAAGTTGTTTTAACAACAGTCCATGTGATAAATCTATCACCAAACACAGCCATAGGTCTAAAAGTGGCACAAGAGTTGTGGACATGCAAGACACCTCATTATGCTCATCTTAGAGTCTTTGGATACGAAGCATATGTACACATTCCAAAAACTTTAAGAAAGAAATTAGATTATAAATGCAGAAAATGTATATTCCTTGGTTACGGAATTGATGGGCAGTTTGGATATCGCTTATGGGATCTTGACACACATACTATGGTCAAAAGTAGTGATGTTGTTTTTTATGAGAACAAAATGCATAAACAATCCATAAAGGAGGTAGAAGTGAGAAAGGTTGCATTTAAAGATATTACGCCTTTTGTTGATGTAAAACAGAAAAATCTTACTGATGTAGATGCTTCTACATGTGGGCAGTCACAAAAAATTGTTATTGGTCAGGATAAAGATGCCCAAAATGATGATGCTCAGCACAATGATGTGCAAAATTATGTTTTTTAGCAAGAATATGCTCAGAATGATTATGCTCAGAATGATGTTTCTCATGCACAACCTGATGGTATTCAGGTTCAAGAATCATTGAGGAGATCTACGCGTGTCTCCAAGGCACCTAGTAAGTTTGTTGATTATGTAATCCTAAACCCTAAACCCTAAACCCGAAACAGATGTCGGTGAGCCTTCATGTTACAATGAAGCCATATCTGTTCATGACCATGCTAAATGGAAACAAGCCATGCAAAATGAGTTGCACAGTATCCATAAGAATGGGACTTGGGATTTAGTGCCTTTGCCAAAGGACAAGAACGCATTGCCATGCAAGTGGGTATATAAGTACAAATATACATCTGATAGTGTTTCCCCAAAGTACAAAGCACGCTTGGTTGCCAAAGGTTTCAAGCAAGAACACGGATTTGATTTTGATGAAACCTTCTCTCCTGTAGTTAAGATGACTACATTATGTATGTTACTTTCATTGGCTGCAAATCAGAATTTGGAATTAGTCCAAATGAATGTGAAGACTGCCTTCTTACATGGGGACCTTGATGAGGATATTTATATGGAACAACCAGAAGGTCATGAAGTATCGGGAAAAGAACATTTGGTATGTAAACTCAAGAAGAGTTTGTATGGGCTTAAGCAGTCCCCGAGGTTATGGTACCGGAAATTCGATGCTTTTATGAAAACTCAAGGATATATTAGAAGCAATGAGGATGCATGTCTTTATACAAAAAACTGTTCAAATGGGAGTTTTATCACATTGATATTATATGTTGATGACATGCTTATTGTTGGTAAAAACAAGGATGAGTTATCCTCGTTAAAGAAAAACTTGGGCCAGAATTTTGACATGAAGGATTTGGGAGATGCAAAACATATTCTTGGTATGCGTATCACTCGTGATAGGAGTAAGCGATGATGTATTTACTTGTCTCAAGTTGAGTACATATCGAAAGTGCTCAAGAGGTTTAATATGGAGAATGCAAACCCGTTGAGCACTCCTTTGCCTACATATGTAAAACAGAGCACATGTGATTGCCCCACATCTGATGAGGACAATAAATTTATGTCCAAGGTTCGTCATCAATCCGCAGTTGGGAGTCTTATGTACGCCATGATAGTGACCAGGCCAGACATTGCTTTCGTAGTGGGAGCTGTGAGCAGATTTATGTCAAATCCTGGTAATAAACATTAGGAGGCAGTTAAACTGATATTAAGATATCCGCGTGGCACTAAGAATATGTGTCTATGTTTAGGTGGTGGAAATGTATCCATCATTGGATATACAGACTCTGATTATGCTGGTTGTTCTGACAGCAGAAAATCCACTTTAGGATACATTTTTCAGTTTATGGGAGGTGCCATATCTTGGAGATCTCGTCTCCAAAAATGTATTGCTCTGTCCACTACAAAAGCAGAGTATGTTGCAGCTAGCGAAGCATGTAAGGAAGTTGTATGGTTGTCCAAATTAGCTTGTGACATGGGCATATCTAAGCTTGTACCCATACTGTTTTGTGATAGTTAGAGTGCCATTACATTGGTTAAAACCCTAGTATACCATGCAAAGCCCAAGCACATTGGAGTGAGATATCACTTCATTCGAGAATGCATAGCTGCTGGCTACATTAGTCTTGAGAAAGTTGTCTCTCAAGAAAATGCCGCAGATGCATTGACCAAAGCTCTACCGCATGAAGCACTAGAGCATTGCTGCCACTTGATGGGAATTACTTAGGTCATGAGGTTACACATTGTTTTTGTATATTGTGTAACATACTCATCAGGTAGGATGTGTAGGTCTTGTTCAATATTCCCATCAGCTTTGCTGATCCCTTGTTTGGCCTTTAGTGGGAGATTGATAGTGAGAAAAGGCCAAAAATGTAATTTCTTACTATTAGTGCATATGTATAAAAGTAATAGAAACGAGGGTTTATGTGTGCCCCCAAAAAGTTGTTTTTTGTATTTTTCTCTGTGTGTGTGTGTTGTTCGGCATTTCTCTGCAGGTAAAACAGCAGCTCGTCCGCCTCCATCGTTCCTCTCCAACACGATAACGATAGAGTTTATCGAAATCTTCTTGCTTGTCCTTAAAGCATCGGTTTGCCTGTGCCCGCAACCGATAATCCTGCTCTTTTCTACTGCTGGAGCTCTTCCTTCAATCTTTCGATCTCTACTTTCGCCATACGTTTGATTCTCTCCTTTTCTTGTTGTGTCGACTTCTTCTCCTCCTTGAGTCGTTCCATGCTTCCCTGCATTCTACGGAGTCCTTCCTCCATCTGTTGCTTTTCATCTTTGGTTGCTCTTCACAGTTGTTTTTCTTTTTCCATAACCGCTGCTTGTGCGGCTATGGCGTCTCTCAGGTTTCCGATCTCTTTTTCCCATTGCTTCTCCTGTCCGGTTGAATCTGCTTTCCCCAGTTCCTTGGCTACAACGGGTTCCCCTCTCCGAGCATCCTCTAGCACTGCATCCAGTACCACTATTTCATGTTCCGGAACTTGCCACTCTAGTTCCGGCGCTGTTGTACTTCCTCGGCCTATGTCTATCTATCTGTATGGCCACTAAATTCGTTGGCACGTTCCAACTCCTCCTCTAGTTTTTTTAATAAGGTTGTTGGCCTCCGTCAATTGCCTGGTCAAATCTTCCGTTTTGTTCTTATGGGTGGGTCCGCTAAACCATTCCTTTTGTTCTTCTACCATACATGTTGCCACCTTAGTGACCTACTACCATAGCCATTCGATGAGTTGTTGGCAGGTACTGTATTGGGTAATTGTTGCGAATGCGTGCACAACTTCTAGCATTTCTACATGTTCTCCGGCTTCTCTGAGTAACCGAAACACCTGCTCGTCTTGCGCTTCGTTTTCTCTGCCCAGTAGGTACACCGCCCCGTTGGTTTCCTTTGACCCTTTGACAGTTCGGTATGACCCGGTAAGGCTTGTCCGTGTGGTTCCAGTTCTAACTGAACCATTGTTACCACTTCTAGTCTTACCATCTGTCCACTTTCACCCGGCCTCTACTCCACCACTACTTCGGTGACGACTGCCATTCTATCCATCTCTGGACCTGATTCATCACCCTCCTACTTGCTAGGATGCATCCTCTTCTTCCTCCTCAGTCTCCTCTTCTTCTATAGTATCCAGGCGATAGTGGCAGTGGTTGGGTTAGAGCGGGGAACATGGGCTGGTAGGGGTGTTGGTGGGGTGGTCGTCATGGTGGTATCCGGGTTGGGTTGAGAGGGAACAACCGGGCTTGGAGACAGTGGTGGGTTGGGGTTCTCAGGAGGAGGAAGGGGGGTTTCGGCCTCTGGGGCATCGATGAGTGATGGGTTGTGGCGGGCTAGCTTACGGGGTCGAGGTTATGGGGTGTCGTCGGTAGGCATGGGAGGTGGTGGTTGGGTGGTCGTGCAAGGGGAGGCAAGCGGGGATTCACCAAGGAGAGAGGTTGGCGAGGGTGGGAGGGGTAGGGTAACTGGGTTCCGTAGGTCGCGAAGGATTGATTCGGTGGTGCAACTGTGGGTACGAGGGGTCGTGGCCATGGTCTGATGGGACACATAATGGAATGTGGTAGAAAATTCTTGCATTTCTACAGGGGTGAATTCGCGTGTCTGGAATTCTTTGACGCGATAGATGATATCCTCAGGTGTATTGAGGGTATCCTCGACTGTCACATGGGTGACTTGGGGTTGTTTGTGCGTTGGTGGGCATTCACGTTCGCCTTGGTGAACTTGCCTTAAGAAGTCACGTTGTGGAGACGCTTGGGTTGACCTGATACGGTTATCTTGCAGTGTCGTTCTTGGCAACGTATGAAAGGAGGGGATGGGGGGTCGATGTTGAACTTTGCGCATAGGTAACGAGTGAGGAACCACGCGAAATTGGCTACTAAATTGGGTCGTGTTTGCCATTCCCTGACCCGTCGAACGAGTTCGTGGGCCCACTGGACTAGTTGAGGATCGTGTGCCCACTTGAGGAACTCGTCGGTGATGTGGGCGATGGCATCGGTGGAGGTGGTGTCACCGATCTAGGCGATGGCGCTACAACGATCGTGGAGGTGAGGGGGGATTTCGGTGAAACGACAACCTTCACGTCCGGAATACTCGGTGAAGAGTCGGGGTTCGAAGAGGACTTCTCTTTGAACCGGGGGGGTAGGACTATGACGGGAGGCAACGAGGCCGTGCGTGAAGCGGCCAGATGCGACCACCAGCAACAAGAGGGCAGTGGAAACGATGCGTTAGTCGTCGTGGCCACGACAGGAGGAGGTTAAGGTTATGGCGTTGGTGGGGGCCGAGAGCGTAGGAGGAGAGAGCAAAAATGGCAAAAACAAAACAAAAAGAAACAAACAAAACAGATAATTAGGCCTACCCGAGGAGGAGGAGGTGACGAGAAGTGATGCGCAGAAGGCGAGGAGGAGGGCGATGGGGTGCAAAACGAAGGTAGCGTGAAGGCTGGAGCGCAAGCACAGAGGGAGGAGGAAGAGCGATGAAGAAAACAGAAAGGATCGTTAAGGGGAAAGAGGGTGGGGAAAGGAGGGAAAAAGAAAGAGTCGTGAGGGAGAAAGAGAGATGGGGAAAGGAAAGCAAAAGAGAGAGAACCCGAGACTACCATGCACCATCATAAATGAAAGAACGAGCCAAACAAAAATAGATCGACCATGAGAAAAAATAATCGCCCGCGGTGCCCCTAAAATTAAAGGGTAACTCTGAGATTGTAAATATTAATACTTATACCGAAAAAATGTAAAATTGTGGGCGGGGATTATTGTCTACCGGGCATGGTAACAGAGGTCAGGGGAGAAGACGGGCCGAGTAGTTGATGAGCGGAGTGGCATAAGGTAGGGTGTGGGGTGGGCCAAGGTTTATATGCGGACAGTAGAGTTGGACGGGAGTCCACCGGGGGTTTCGTGAGAGTTTGGGCAATTTAGGGGTTTTTGGGTGGAAGTGAGGGGGGCTGGTGTGGCTAGTGTGTTGGTCGAGTGTTGTCCGAGGGTCTTTGTATACTTTTAAGGACCCAAACCCGTGACATCCTTTCCAAGGGGAAAAGGGGGGCTTGTGAGGTAGTTTTATGGGGCATTCGATCTCCTAGTTGTTGAGTCCAGTCGAGGTCTATGGCCTTAACCTGGGCGGGGTATTTGGCCAATGTGTGCAATTGTCGGGTGTCTTGTGCAGTCGTGGTATGGTCGCAGGTGGGAAGCCGGTTTCTTTTCAGGACCCAAAAGCTAGTGGCACCTTTGTGCCAACCTTGTGTGTTTGTGAGTGCTTTTCTAACTCGCCAAATAGCACGTTCTCCGTGGCGTGGTCCTTTGGCGAAAATCGTGTGGACGTTCTCCCATTTGCGTGGCACGGGTGTCCTTTGTTCGGGCCTTGTTCCGATGTTAGTGTTTCTCTGGCCTTGGGTGGCCGGTGGTTGTGCGTATTCTTTTTGGTTGGGTGGTTTTGCGCTCTGGAGTTTGTCGAGATCGGTGGGACATGATTCGAGTGTTGTTGCAATGAGTTTCTCGGACCTCACCCCATTTGCAGTTTGGAAGGAGACGATGTTCTTGCTTGATGATAGGAGACATTCGCTTATGTGACACCAATCCAAACCGAGGAGGCACGGGTACAACACTTCGGTGGGAGGACCCGAACTCGAATTGAGTGGTCACTGTATTTTGTCTTGATGTTACACACGAAGGTTCTGAGGCAGCGTGATGTGGGACCATCGAAGCCACGGAAGTTGTCGTTGCATACTTCGAGGTCCGGGCAACCTAGATGTCCCCATGTTTCGAATGGTCTCCCTAGTAAACACTTGTAAGCCACATGATTGGATGATCTTGTGACGACGAAAGTGAGATTGAACTCGACCCCGTGGATAGTGAAGTGGTGTGTAGGGATAATGCCTTTTGGCCGTTGGATGGATCCATCTACCATTCAGAGTTTGACGTCTGAGGGAAGCATTTTTGGGCTCCCCCACTTATACCAACATTCGTAGCTGACTATATTTACCCCTGCTCCGGTGTCAATGATCGCGTCACACATCGTGCCGTTGACACAGACGGGGAGAGTGAAACTAGTATCGTTGCTCTCAAGGTGAGCTTCACATATATCTACTGGTGTTCCTTCGGGTTGTTTGGGGACTGTGGTAGTATGAGGGACGTGGGTGTGTATCTTTTCTCCAGAACTTGCTGATAGGCCTCCATTGAGGCGGCGAAGGACATCATGTCATGGTTGGATGTCAAGTTTGAGCAGCTCTTCAAGTGTGAACTCTATTTCCTTGGTGAGTATAGGTCGTAGTTGGGGGTTCTCGGTCACGAAGGTGCCAGTGTAGCTTTGTACTTCGCGTAATGTGAGTCGTAATTTTAAATTTAATATTTGTTGGAGCAAGGTTGTGTTGACTTCTTTGATTAGGGTAGGTTGGGAGATCGGGGTGTCGGTTGGTGTTACGACGCGGGAGGGTGTGCCAGTGTGTTGGGGTGGAGGATTTACCCATTCTTCGAGTTGGTCGAAGTTTAGACTCAAGAGGCTAAGCGATCCTTCGAACTGTCCGTGTCGTATGAGTTTGATATACTCTTCGACCTTTTGTTTTTTAGCCACTGGGTTTGGGTATGCTGCTAGGTGTGCTTGCAGCTCTTGGTTAGAGTTGACGAGTATTGTTTCTACGTCTCCCTCCGGTTCTTGCTCTTGCTTTGAGGTCTGCGTGGCTGCATTTTTTTGGATTTTTGTCTCTTACGCATAGTCGTGGGGAGGCCGTGGTCGTGATACTTTAAGTTATGAGCTACTCTTTGAGCTCATGTGATGACGTTGGCGCCAACCATTGATGGTACGATGGATAACTGATTTGCGCCAATCCGTTTCTTTTTTTCTAGGCAATCACATACTAAGTGTTCTTTACCACACCCTGGGCATGATGCTTCTCTTTGGAACCACTCGATAAGGGCGTGTGACTGTTAGGTGAGACTTTGTACCGGTGGTTGTGGGGGTGTTTCGAGTGGGGGGGCGTCGTGGTCGTTGTGTCATCCGATTGTAGTACTCATGTTTGGTTGGGCACTCGCTAACCATGAGTAGGCCTTGGCAATTGAAACATTTCAATTCTGTCCTTCTTAGACCATTATTGTTGCGATATCCCATCGACGGGCCCCTTTGTTCTCCACTCAAGACGTACACTGGTATTTGGTCGTCTTCGAAGTCCACGAAGTGGGAAAGCACCTCTTCTGAACACCATACTCCCTGTATGAGTCTTCATATTCGGGGGTGCCCCCCCCAACCTAAGTTTGGTTATCAGTGGCTTATTCTAGTTCGGTGAGGCGAGCGCCGATACGCGGTAGTGGGGGTTGTTGGGGAAGTATTGCTGGTAGTTGTGGGCGGCTAAGTGGTGGAGGTGAGCGTGGGTGCTCTACCATTGGTGCTTGGCTATACCTTCTGTTTGGGGCTTGCCAGCAATTCTCTTGAAAATGCATCACAAAGGCTTTGCACCACTTACATATATTGCGGTTGTCGTTGGTGGAGGAGGGGGCACTCATGCCCCGTGTGATGGCCATGGCACACCGTACACCTTACATTTTCTCTTTGGGCGTATGCTTGGGGTCTTTCTATACGGGGTGGTCTCAGTGGCGTGGGTGGAGTGGGATCCCAGGGCTTCTCACAGTTGTTCATAGGCGCTTGAGTGGGTATCCATAACCCACTCATTGAATCTTCGAAAGTAATCACTAATGTGCAAGCTTCAACGAATGACCGACATATCCTGGCAATCAGGAAATTTTGGAGTGTCGGGTTGAACAACCCATTGATGAAGCAACTCATCAATTTGTCATCCGACATCTTGTCGCTCGGGCTACAACGATGGTGCAGGCTTTTCGTGCGGCATATGTAGTCCTTGACAGTCTTGTTCGCTTCTTGCTTGAGGGAGAAAAGTTGGTCGATCAGGTTCCATTTATTCCCTCGACAAGCAAAGTTTATCAGGAAATCTTCGATGACATACTCGAAGTCTGTGACAATGTCCTCATTCAAGGTCCTAAACCAAATTCAGGCTTGGTCATCGAGTGTAAGTCCGAATGCGGCAACTTTGGTGGTCTCTGTGAGGGGCTCATAAGCTCGACATATTTGCTTGAACCTCTCTACGTGATCATAGGCGTCACTGAAACTGAGAAAACGGGGTACTAGTTTAGAAATGGAAGCACTCTTCCCGCTGTTGTTTGTAGGGTTTCTCGAATTGTCCGTGGGCACACGCTCTTTTTCCATCAATACCACGAGGTTTTGGATAGATTGTAATGCTAGTGTGAGTTCGGCGTTTGGGGGTGTTGAGGTAGTTTGGTCGGGTGTAGGGGTCGTGTCCATACATAGTGATGTCGGGTGTCGTTGTGTGTGTGCTTCGTTTGGGCTGTCGCGAGTTGCATTGTCCATATATTGATTTCTTGTTCTATCACACATAGCTCTTGCATGGCATTCCGTATGTGTCGCTCTACGTTGAGCAGGTCTGCCATTGGGCTCTCCTATAGTGGGGGTGTGTTGAGAGGTGCTTTAGTTGCTGGGCTCGATGGGAGGTTCATGTTTGGTAGTGTCCCCGGGGTTAACCACCCTCCGTGGTATCGGGTCGGGTTAGATGGGTCAACACCGTGTGTTTGGTTAGTTTGTGTGGACTCCTCCTGGCGTGTGGGTCAGGTTTTGAACATCTCTGTCCATGAGGATCCGACAATGTTCTCTTGTCAAGCTTTGCGGGTTCGTCGAAAGATGATCTTTCGTCGAACTTTGTGGGTTTGGCAAACTTCGACCTTTCGTCAAAGGATGTGGGTTCGTTGAACTTTGAGGGTTTGGCAAACTTCGACCTTTTGTCGAAAGATGTGGGTTCATCGAGCTTTGCGGGTTTGGCAGACTTTGACCTTTCATCGAAAGATGTGGGTTCGTCGAACTTTGCGGGTTTGGCAAACTTTGACCTTTCGTCGAAAGATGTGGGTTCGTCGAACTTTGAGCGGGAAATTTGAATTTTTTGGCGCCAACGGCTGTTTCGTGTCCCATAGGATGATCATAATCATCGAGAATCGCGGTGATCACTTTTGCCCTACAACGACTAAATCTTAAAAATGCTTAGCGTTAATCGGATGAATAGTTTGCTAATGTTCGGGCGATTGATGGGGAAAATTTTTAACTAAAAAATAGAAAATTAACTTAATGACAATGTGAAGTAGTGAAAATTTTAATTAATGTGGTTTCCTTTCTATTTCTTCCCTTGTTAAGTGGGTTTCCTACGAGTGTTTGATCACTTGAAGTCAGCTTCAAGCGTCGGTCGTATCCCCAGCAGTGGCGCCAAATAGATGTGTAGGATCTATGTATCAATGGAATTAACTCCTCGATGTCGTTCGCGGAGTTCGGATCGGCGTATACCCTTTTGATGGTGAATTGGGCGGAGATGGTTGTCGGGCACCTCTGAGCCTCACACTCACTTAACGATTAGTAGATGATTAAGCACAATATCTCTCTCACTCTCTCAAGCTCACTCTCATAGACGATAGGGTAATGAATGTAGACAATAAGAGTAATGAATATGTTTATTAACCCTTTGTGCTAAGAAGTCTAGCACCAACAAGGAAGAGAGATTAGTGTTCTCTAACTAAACACCTCACTAATCTCTCTTAAGCTTAAAGGTTACAAGAAGGAGGAGAGGAAGCTCTAGCTCTTAATTAATAGGGAGATCTTTACAATAGAAGAACCCTTACAAAGCCACCACCATGTGGTTTTGTTGAGAATCAAGCTCAACTTGCTCTAGTGTGTGAACTCACCTTGAGAGTGAATAGACACTCCAACGGTCAAGAGTCACCACTATGTCACCACTTTGTATTCTAGCATTTAGTATAAGTCATAGAATCATATTCTATGACACATAATTTATGAGCTTTCACATTTCCCATGCTCCATGAGTCTTGTAGTTAATGAAGAGAGAGGGTGACTATATAAACCACCCTCCTCCCACCTTGTATTGTGTTGAGTCTTTCTCCTTTGTTAATATACTTTTACCTTGCGTATTCTCTGTGTCTTATTCTTTCTCTCTCTCTCATACACACACATAACTCATATCTCTTCCGCTTCACAAGAATCCATCTCTTGATTCTTTACATGGTATCAGAGCGATTTGGTAGTTCGATCTAGCCCATTCGCCTCATCGTGATCGTGTTGTGCTCCACGTCGACGACCAAGAACTGGCTCATCGCTATCGTAGCTTTGTTACATAGCTCGCATTCGAAGATAGAAGAAGAAGAAGAAGAATCGACATAATGAACACTCAAATGGGGAGCGCTCGCCCTACTAAGAAGTTGAATCGAAACAACTTCGCATCTTGGGAGTACAAGATTTACCAATACCTTGTCGGACAAGGCTATTGGAGCTACATCAAAGGAGCGCACGAAGACCGACCCGTCGACACGGCTCCCGGATACACGACATGGGAGCAAGCCGCAAGCCGTGTGATGTATTGTTTGGCGACATGTGTTCACGACCACATGCTCGGTTACATTCGAGAAGCCAAGACGCTGAAGGAAGCGTGGGAAAATCTATGAAAGATTTTCGCCGCCAACACGACCACGAGGAAGCTTCAACTCCGCCAAGAGTTGAACAACATTCAAGAAAGGGACATGTCCATCACGACATACACCTTGAAGATCAAGGAGCTTTGCGACTCGCTCGGATCAATAAGTGTAAGTATCGATGATGATGAGATGGTGCAAATATGCCTCGACAACCTCGCACCACGGTTCGGGGCAATGCAAACCGCCGTTCTAGCAAGGGAGAAATCTCCCTTCTTCTTTGAGCTCCAATCAATGCTATTGGTCGAAGAAAACCACGTGTGTACAAGGAGCAATGAGTCGGAAGAGAGGGCCGAATGTTCATTCTCGACTCACACAAGATGAAATCGGCCATGTTTGCAAAGGGCATTAAAGCTGACTCCGACATAGAGTTATGGCACAAGCGGATTGGCCATATAAATCTCCAAAAGCTCAAAGCAATGAAATCGAAAGGAGTCGTCATTGGACTCCCGACATTCAAAGAGAAGGAGATTGAAGGTGGATGCGAAGCGTGCCAATTCAGCAAGCAACACTGACACCCATTCCCGAAAGAGCGGAACGTGAGCAAAGGTCTACTCGATGTAGTCCATTCCGACATATGGGGACCGGCGCAGACGGCTACATTCGGCAGATGCCGATATTACGTGCTCTTCATCGACGACTTCTCCATGCACACTTGGATCTACCCAATGCGGCAAAAGTGCAAAGTGTTCAGACACTTCCAAATATTCAAGAATGAAGTCGAGAAAGCCACGGGCCGACATGTATGTTGTCTTCGATCGGATGGCGGCAAGGAGTACTTCTCGGACGATTTCACGGCGTATCTCCGAAAGGAAGGAATTAAGCGAGAATTCACTTGCCGACACACTTTGCAACAAAACGGAGTAGCCGAGCACAAAAATCGGCACATCCTTGAAGTAGCGTGGGCCATGATGAACGGGAAGCATATGCCCAAGTCTTATTGGGCCGAAGCTTCAAATACAGCCGTCTACCTAATGAACCGGTGCACAACATCCGGTCTGCACGAGGTCACTCCACACTAAAAATACTTCGAAAAGAAGCCAGACTTATCGCACACCCGGATATTTGGCGCGATGGCGTACGTGCACATCCCCGACGAGAAGCGTCAAAAGCTTGACCCGAAGTCGGAGAAATGTATCCTCATAGGATACTCACTGGAGCAAAAGGGGTACAAGTGCTACAACCCCTCAACTCGAAAATCTCGAGTAAGTCGAGACGTCGTTTTTGACGAGTTCGCATCTTGGTACGCACCAGAGACAACTCCGACTCCGACTCTGCTCGACCCGGAATCCACCGCACAAGAGATAGAGGATGAAGATCACCTTACGCACATATTCGAAGAAAGTCTGATCACGACTCGACTGAGCGGACCAAAGAGCCTTTGAGCGATCAAAGCACATCACGGCCTAGCCCGAAGATGGACAAAGGCAAGGCAAAAATGCCGGAGTATGAAGACGATCACTACGACGGCAACGAATCGTCTCACTCCCTCGATAGTGAGTTTGAAGGCCTTGACATCCGGATAAATGGAGCGAAGAAAGCCGTAGTATCCGCAAACGAGAGGCTCCGCCGATCCACGTGTGAAAAGAACCCCGTAAGCCGATTCAGCTACAACGATTATATGGCATACCATTACACATTTATGATGAAGGTAGCAACAGTACGGGAGCCGGAAACCTTTTTTGAAGCCGCAAAGGACCCGCGATGGATCGAAGCAATGAACGAGGAGATGCGCGCACTACGCAAGAACGAGACATGGGATCTTGTTCCCACCTCACCACACAAAAAGGCGATCGGATGCAGATGGATTTACAAAGTGAAGTACAACGTCGACGGTTCCATCAATCGCTACAAAGCGCGACTCGTAGCGAAAGGCTACGCACAAACGCATGGAGTTGACTACGAAGAGACCTTTGCCCCGGTGGCAAAGATGACGACGGTATGGACCGTAATTGCGCTTGCTACGGCGAATGGGTGGCACCTCCATCAAATGGACGCCAAGAACGCCTTTCTACAAGGTGAATTAGAAGAGGTGTACATGATACAACCACCCAACTTCAACTCGAGCACCCATCCGAAAGTTGTATGCCAACTCAAGAAGCCACTCTACGCCCTCAAACAAGCACCGCGTGCTTGGCATTCGAAGATAACGCAATATCTTCATCACATCGACTTCCACATGTCAAAATCAGACAACTCTCTCTACATACGAAGCAATTTCGCAAGTCCGATCATCATCATCTTATATGTGGATGACCTAGTCATTGGAGGTGAGCATCTAGTCGAAATCAATAAGGTCAAAACCCTCCTTTCTGACAAGTTCGAGATGACGGACATGAAGGAGCTCCACTACTTCCTCGGCATCGAGGTAATTAGGACTCCGGCCGGAATCATGATCTCTCAACGGCAATACGTCCTCAACTTGTTATACAAGTTCGGGATGGCTAAGTGCAAATCTACGCAACCCCGCTCGATGGCAATCTCAAACTGGATGCGAACTCCGGCACCAAAGTGTGTGAGCCGACTCAGTATCGGCAACTCATCAGGAGTCTCATCTACCTCACGATCACTCGACCCGATCTCAGTTATCCAGTCGGTCTCCTTAGTCAATTCGTGCAAACACCGCGTGATACTCACTTGGATTGTGCTAAGCGAGTTCTACGATACGTGAGCAGCACAATGGATTGCGGCATCCTCTACAATGTTAGGAAATAGGTCCCTCCGGATGGGAAGTGAGAAGAACCGTGTTGATGAGCAACTCGTGGAGATAGCCAACACGGAAATCGTGGAGATAGCCAACACGGAAGGCTAAACTTGTAAATAGTCGAAAGGTTACATTAGTATATAAGTACTTAGGGCAATCATGTTAGAGGTGTGTGTTATTGTAAAGTTATTGTTGACGAGGTTGTTGCCTCTGTAACTGTGAGCGTGAATGAGTGTGAGTGGAAGCGTGTGACCTCCATAGCCGCCTGTTGGCGAAGCAGGATCTCGAGGCCGTTGCCTCTGAGATCTCTGATTGTATTCCTTTCTCTCATAGTGTTCTGTTTCGGAGTTTGTGGACTCCACATGGTTTTTTCCCAATTCGGGTTTCCACGTTAAAATCTGTGTCATTCTCAATTTCTGTATTCTGTTTTTCCTTTCCATTAGATTGACTATTATTCCGCACACGTACAACCGGTTGTGGCCGGCAACGATTTTAACTTCATACAAGACCACGATGCCAATACGACTCGAGGGGTACACAGACGCCAATTGGGTCGGCGACAAAGCTGATAGAAGATCAACCTCTAGATTTGCTTTCTCCCTCGGCAGTGGAGCATTATCCTGGAGCAGCAAAAAGCAACCAACCGTCACTCTTTCGAGCACAGAGGCGGAATACAGGGGCGCGGCAGTGGCTGCATGTGAAACCGTATGGCTCAAAAGGATACTCAAGGATCTGGGCGTACCCATCAAGGATCTGACTTCCCTTTACTGCGACAACATGAGCAATATCTATTTGGCTCGGAACCTGGTGTTCCATGCGCGGACAAAGCACATCGAAGTGCACTATCACTTCATCCGAGAGCGCGTTCTAGCAGGCGATGTTGACCTACAACACATTAGCACCAATCTTCAAACGGCAAACATCTTCACTAAAGCCTTAGGATCCGACAAGCTCTGGAAATTCATGACCGATCTCGGATTGACGATCCCTGACCTGCCAAGCTTGAGGGGGAGTACTGAAGACACTACACAATGACGCGTGGATTCTGCAACCGTGCAACGAAGTCGCAATAACGCGTGGATTCCACAACCGCGCAACGAAGCTGCGTAGAACCGATCTACCGTGCAAAACCGCGAAGAAAGATGCAAGCCGAAGCACAGACTTCGCAACTATGCACAACGCAAGCTGGAGCACGGATTCCGCAACTCCGCATAAATGCGAGTCGACACGAACTCCGGAACGCGAGTCGAAGCGGATTTCAGATACCGTCTGAAACCGACCCGACTTGAGCTTGAGGGGGCATGTTGAGAATCAAGCTCAACTTGGTCTAGTGTGTGAACTCACCTTGAGAGTGAATAGACACTCCAACGGTCAAGAATCACCACTATGTCACCACTTTGTATTCTAGCATTTAGTATGAGTCATATTCTATGACACATAACTTATGAGCTTTCACATTCCCCATGCTCCATGAGTCTTGTAGTTAATGAAGAGAGGGGGTCACCACTTTGTATTCTAGCATTTAGTATGAGTCATATTTTATGACACATAACTTATGAGCTTTCACATTCCCCATGCTCCATGAGTCTTGTAGTTAATGAAGAGAGAGGGTGACTATATAAACCACCCTCCTCCCACCTTGTATTGTGTTGAGTCTTTCTCCTTTGTTAATATACTTTTACCTTGCGTATTCTCAATGTCTTATTCCTTGTCTCTCTCACCCACACTCTCTCTCTCATACACACACATAACTCATATCTCTTCCGCTTCACAAGAATCCATCTCTTGATTCTTTATAGGCTTATATAGCATTTACATTTAGGGTGTGGACATCTCTTGATTCTTTACAGGTTTATATAGCATTTACATTTAGGGTGCGGACCTTTCACACTTGGATGTCCCTTAGCCCTCTTCCCTCTTGCCATTCCCTCTTCGTAGGTCCTTTAGCCATACTACATCCTTGTTGAGGCGCTCTCCTTCATTACCGGTTGTGGTGCGATCCAAGCGTAATTCGAACCCATGACCTTATGTTACATGGAGTGAACCCTTGCCATTAGACTATGCATTGTAATACAAAGTATATCATTTTCATTTATTATTTCAGTATAGAAAATTGATGTATATTCCAAATTTCTCTAGAACATTCTAGAAACTTCAGGAGTACTCCTGAAAACACAATATAAGGAGGCACACGGCATTATTTCGAACCAAATCGGTTCAACGCCAGTCTTAAGCCTCCTAGCTACTATTGTATATTCTCTTCACATAATATATATCTTTTGTTATCATCATTCTCTCTCTCTCTCTCTCTCCCTCGATATATTTCTCTTTATCTCCCTCTATCTCACTCTTTCCTTCTCTCGAGAGTTCTACACCTCTTTTAGTACTAATCCTCATCTTTTAGTACTAATTCCTTCTCTGTCTTAGTACTGGTCCTAACAATACTTCTCTATCTTAGTATTGTTCCTAACACCGATGTGGTAAAGGGCTTGAAGATTAAGGACAAATTGGAGACAACCAATTCGGACAAGAGCTGGAACGAATCAGACTCACCTCATTCGGAAGAGGTGCTTGATTCAGAGGAGCTGGATAAACTAAAGGCCAAACAGACAAGAAGGTAGTTGAAGTCGTCACTGACACGGAGGAACTGATGAGTCAAGAAGCGCGAAGTCGCAACAACGATAAATCTGAGATGGGCCTTGAGTATACAACCGACCGAGAAAGTCAAGAGGTGCTGTCGCGAAGTTTCACGCTCGCGTGCAGGAAGAGGCGGGACCACGGGGGTCTTGGACCAAGGAGAGAGTGAGAGAGAGAGAGAGTTGCAGACACACAGAAAGAAAATAAGAGCAAGAAATAGGAATCAGATTACTATAATCAGTAGCTTACAACTCGAACAGTTACAACCGGCAAACCGGTAATGGACCTGACACGGGTCCTACTCACGCACACAGACGACAGCCACTCGACTCGAAGAAACAAAAAGGGAAGGGGGGGGAGAGAAAGAGAGAGAGCCTCTGTTGGAAGCACACGGGCTATCCACGAAGCAGAGGAAGCGAACTCCCGACACCCACAAAGAACGACGATTGGAGGAGAGAGAGCGCGGCACTCGGTTCTGCAGCAGCACTTCGTCCTCGCCAACGCACGATACCCTTCTCCCCTAGTCAAATCTCTTTATTCCCTATCCCTTTCAACAGAGATACTCACAAATCCCCTAATAAATGTGTACTACCTAGTATTTACATCAGCCGACCTAATTATGAATTATGTACAAAATATAAATTCTCACGTCCACCCATGTAAGAGCCGGTTCATGCGCCTTTTTCTTCGATTCCACCTATGGCCGGTTTTCTTCACAGCATCCACCCCCACCAAACCACGCATCCACTTGCATGCGCCAGAGATGGGTAGATACCGAAGAAAACCGGCTTCACTAGTCGCTCTCCGATTCTTCGCCGGGCCTGAACTGATCATCGTTGTTGCTCTCGTCCACGCCCTCCGGGTCCGGCTCGTCCTTGAACCGCTTCTTGAACGCTTTGATCTGCTTCCTGGCCACCAGTACCGCTAACCGTGTCCCGTCGAGTTCCGCTAGGTGGTACGTGCCGTTGTCGTTCACGCTCATCACCGTGTAGTTCCCGAACCATCTCCTCGCGAACTTTCGCACTGCCTTGTGCTGATTGTCGAGGTTGTTGTCATATACCAAGACCCAGTCGCCTTCCTCGGCCTTCCTTGGTCGCAACCGGTGCGTCTGGTTGAACCGGGCCTTGTTTCGCTCCCTTGCTGCCTGCAACTTTTCCTTCGCTCGTTTCATGTCCTCCGGCCTCCGCTCGAGTTGCCGAATCTGCGCCGCCAACAATTCCTCCCGGCTCATCTCGTCCTTCCAGTCTACCGCCGCCCATGAAGAAACCGTCCGTTCCATCGGCATGATCGGCTTCTGTCCATACATCAGCTCTGCCGGCATAAACCCTGTCACTGAATTGTGCGTAGTTCGGTCCGCCCATAATGCATAAGGAAGGAGCCGCGGCCAATTCCCGACCTGCCCTCCGCATGCACACACCAACGCCTTTACGATCGGCCTGTGCCCATGTTCTACCTTCCCGTTCACCTCCGGATTGTACTCAGTAGTGAGGGAGAGTTTGACCCCTAGACGATCGAACAGCTCCTCAGCTTCCTGCGCATCCAGCTCTCCCCGGTCCGCCACGATCTTCCCAATGCACCCGTACCGACACACTACCTCTTCAATCAGGAACCGGCATACCGCCGCGGTTGTCTTGTTCTGCAGTGCACGGCCTTCCACCTGGTTCGTTAAATCTTCTCGCGCAAGCGCCAGGTATCGCATCTGTCGTACTCCCATCGGCATCGTCACCAAGTCCACCATCCACTTAAAATGGACCGTAGGCGGGTAGGTCGGGTGTAGCTCGTCCCGATGTCAGACTACGGAGTGCATCTGACAGCTTTCACAAGTCGTTACGAACCGATGCACATCCTGGTACAGCCCTGGCCACCAGTACTTCTCCTTCAGCTTCTCGAATGTGGCCCACGTTCCGCGGTGCCCGGCCCAAGGACTCTCGTGAAATGCCGCCAATAGTTCCTCCTGTTCTTCTTTCTTTGCCACTACTCGGAGCGGGATGTCGTTTCTTTTCTTTGGGTGCCTCCATATGCACCCGTCCTGTAGGAAGAATCGGTACGCCTTCTTCCGTACCTGACTCGCCTCTTCTCTCGTCCACGCTGCGTCCGACGTCATTGCCCGTAGGAACCTCCTGATTTGGAGCCACTCTCTGTCGTACCTACTTTCGTCGAATTCGTTAAGCGCTGGAGTGTCCCTTTTCCTCGTCGTCACGTTGGCCGACCCGAAGAAGTCCTCGCCGACTTCTTCGTCATCCGAAACCATGCCGTCTTCGTCGTTGAACCTCGCTCTTGAAAGCATGTCGGCCATGGCGTTATCCTTTCCGGAGATGTGCCGTATCTCCGGGTTTAGGGACTTGATGTACGCTATCCACCAGAGCATTGCTAGGTCCGACGTCGCGCATCCGGAAACCATGCCGAGTATCGGCAGACAGTCCGTCTCGATTATTACCTCCATCCCGATCAGGTAGTCCCTGTCACCCTTGACTGCCAAAACGATACCCCATAGTTCGCGCTTGACTTGGGCGTATCCTCGCTGCCGCTTGCTCAATACCTTCGCCTCGAACCGGATCGAGAACTGTGCGCCATCCTCGTCCTCCTGGTTGATCACCCACCCGATCCCGGTCGGGCTCGTGTCCACCGTCACGTAGATGGGGACTCCCTTGTCGTAAGCCGCTTTACAGAGAGCTGGTGCTACTGTAAGCGCCTCCTTTAGTCTCCGGACCGACTCCGTGTGCTCCGTCCTCCACTCAAAGCTACGCCCCCTTTTCAATAGTCCGTAGAGGGGTTCCGCGACATGTGCATAGTGCGGGATCTAGATGTGGTAGAATGCGCATGCACCCAAGAATCTGCGGACCTTTGTAACCGGCCCGCAATCGTTCCTCATCGCGGAGATGGCCTCTACATTTGCCGGAGACGGTTTCCTACCGTAAGGGCCGCACAGGTGTCCGACCACCAAGATCTCCGACTGCCCGAACACCGATTTTTCTCCGGAGAAGGTGAGTCGTGCGCTCTCGAGCTTCTACAGCACCTTCTAGCAGTTGTTGATGTGGTTCACAACGAACCTCTGACATCCGTCTGGACCGACAGTCTCGTCCGCATCTTCCACCGGACACCCCTTTATCGGGATGTCGTCCAAGAATGGCATGGTGATGTCCGGGATGCAGTCCCTCAGCACCTTGTTCATTGCGTTCACCATATGCGCCACCGAATTCGTCCCGCCTTGTGGTAAGGTACACATCCGTACTAGGTCGAGAGGAGTTCGCATCGTCGTGATATCCCTGCTCTCCACAGCTAGCTGGAACTAGTCGTACCCTGAGTATAAGTCACCGACCAAATAGATCGACATTCCAGTGAAGGCCTCCGCAAACTCGTCTATGGTCGATCTGATTCCTACATAACGGATGGTCACCTTGTTGACCAGTTGCAGGTCCTGAATAAAGCGCAACGTGTCATTCTTCTTCGGCACCGTAAACCACCGATTCGAATATGGGGCACTCGATGGTTCGAGGATGCCCATCTCCACCTTTTGCTTTAGAAGCTCCATCAACTTCGGGATGTGAGCTCTCAACATCGGAATCGGTTTGAGTTTCCACGATACATGCGGTACCGTGAAGATCACCATCGGTTCGACGATCGTCGGGTCCACGCACCCGATCTCCTCCGGCGAGAACGCGAAGGCTTTCCCATGCCTTCCGAGCATTCTCCGAAACCTGTCCTCCTTCGCCGGTAGTAGAAAGCCACCCCCACCGACCTTGAGCTCCCGTAGCGTTATATCGGTGAACCGGTGCCCTATGCCAGCCGGATTCTGTAAACTTGGGTCCAACGCAACCCCTTTTATCCGCTCCTCGCTGACCTCCGGCAAGGGTGCCACGACTAGCCTCACCTTCCAGTCCACAATCTTGTACTCTGTATCCACGCGGGCCATCCGATCCGACCCAATCCTTTCCCCGAAGTCCGCGATGACTTCATACATTCCCATCGAACTAACCGGAATGGTCCAGTCTTCTCTAAGGTCTTCACTGATCACCTTTCACAACTCATCCAAGGTGTCGTCAAAAGAGACCGCCTCCACGGCGCCGCTGATTTCTTCGTCAGGGGAGAGGACTTTGCATCCCCTGAGCCGCTCCTCCGCTTGCTTCCGCTCCCGGCCGCTGACGCAGGCTATAGTACAACCTCTGTTTTTGAAGAACCAAAACTTCCTACCTACTATACATGTGTGGGGTTCTTCTGGTACGTCCGGACTACCGCGACCCCACGCCTTGATAGCCCTCTCTAAAAATCCCCTCGACTGTCCTGCCGACGGTCTCGCGATTCCTCACATGGTTCAGACGTACGGTCATGAACTGGACGGAATGCCGACCGTCTTGGCTCTTGACGCGCGCGTACGCCGAACCGTTGTCCAGCACCTTCGTCTCCATGCGTGCTGCCGTAATGTACGGTTCACCGAGAATCATCGGGTGCAAGGATGTTTCCTGCACAAAGAAATGTTGATCTATCTCGACGTCACCGATCTTTACGCGTACATTTGAGCACGCACCATGCAACTCCTCCGTAGCACGCGTCGCCGCGTGTATCTTCCACCCATGCTTGGTGTTGATCGGCCATTTACCCTTCTTGTAGAAATCCATGGACATCAGGCTGATTTCGGATCCATGGTCTACCAAGGCCACCACCGGTTCCGGAACGTCGCCGATCCGTAGAGGGGTTTCCGTAGTTGCCCTGGCCCAATGTGGCTTCGCGTAGTGGCTTTCCGCCAACTCGTCTTCTAGGGCCGTGTCTTCTAAGTGCGTAGTCCGCACCTCCACCGGCTTCTCCAGTTCCGGCTCCGTCGAGAGCCTCTTCCGCTTCACCAAGTCTACGATGGAGTCGTGGAACTCCCTCTTGGCGATTCCCAGCCTCCTGCAACGACAGCTCCACTTTATTGTCGAGGATCCGCTCTTCAAGGACCTTCCGTAGGTCCGTTGCTCTCTCGATTTCGGTGCTCAACCGAAACCCCGCCTGCTTCTTCCCATCCGGCGCGCCTGGGTTACCGGCACTGATCGGTTTCGGTCCGAACCGGGTCTCGTACCTCTGCGGGGAACCAACCCCTCTAGCCTTTCCTACCTGTTTATCTTCCACCAGAACCTCGTAGTTCTGGCAAGCGGCTTCTACGAAGCTCGTTTTCTCTTCGACCGGATCGTCCCATCCAGTGACCTCCTGGACCCGCTGTTCCGCGCGGTCCGCCTCTTCCTTCTTCAACCAAACTCCGGAGAGGCCTTCTAGCACTAGCGGCCAGAATACGGAGTCCTTCGCCTTCCAGGTCTTATCACCCCCGACCCGAATTCCCGCCGACACTGAGTAGCTAACGGCTTCTACATGCCGTGTCGCGACCTCTTCCATCAACCTCTTCATTTGGTCGCGCCCCGTATTCAGTTCTAGGGCTCTCCGGGTCTTGCTTGCGTGCACCCGCCCGTTCCAGAGGTACACCACGTTGGTCCTGAGTGCATCGGCGAAATCCGTGCAATCCTTCCGAATGTGACCGATCGCGTCACACCACATGCACCGCTGCCCAGCTGGCGGCCTCCGGTCGCGAGGTTGTTCGCCGTTGTCTCTCCGGGCCTGTGCGATCTGCAGGTCGCGCACCATTTATGTCAGCTCCTCCTGATGGGCCTTTGACCAGGTCGTTCGATGCCGACCCCGACTACAACCAAAATCGGGTCTCTTCCTTCCTTCCGGCTGGCACCGATACCGGCTCCTCGAGCCTGCTCGTCGGGACCGGTCCTGACTCCGATGAGCTTTTGTCGCTCCACTCGCGCCGTTTGTCGAAACGACTGCAGACCCATTTTACCACGGCCCAGTCTACCGTGAGCCCTTCGTGCGTCTCCAATAGGGGACCCATCTTTTCCCTGTCGAGCGCGTCCACCGACTTGACAAACAGTAGTACTCGACTCGTTTCGAGCATGGTCCTGGAGGAGTGCCGACGTGTTTCTCCCTTTTCCAGGGCTTTCCACCCACGCCATGAAGTCCCGCCTTGATAGTCGAAGCGTGTCATCAAACTCGTACTTCTCGAGGAGCTGTAGCTCGAACTCCTCCCAAGTCTGGCATCCGGCCAGCACCTCGAGCACCTCTGCATGGATGCTCGGCGTCACCACCCGAGGGAATCCGGATAGCCGCCTGTCCACCGGGATATCCCTCATGATCATTTCGGCCCGGTAAGCCTCCAAATAACTTGTGGGATTCTTCCCACCGAATCGGCCTATGCTGCCGACGGTCGATTCAATGGCTCTATCGAGGGTACCCGTCCCTTCGCGAGCGCTCACCAGCCGGTCAACGGCTACCGCCATTGCCTCTGCTAGCTCCGATCCCCTCATCGCCCGACTCCTTTGCCACTTGTTCACGTCGGGTTCACCAATTTTGTCGCGAAGTTTCGCGCTCGCGTGCAGGAAGAGGCGGGACCACGGGGGTCTTGGACCAAGGAGAGAGTGAGAGAGAGAGAGAAAGAGTTGCAGATACACAGAAAGAAAATAAGAGCAAGAAACAGGAATCCGATTACTAGAATCAGTAGCTTACAACTCGAACAGTTACAACCGGCAAACCGGTAATGGACCTGACATGGGGTCCTACTCACGCACACAGACGACAACCACTCGAGTTGAAGAAACAAAAAGGGAAGGGGGGGGGGAGGGGAGAGAGAGAGAGAGCCTCTGCTGGAAGCACACGGGTTGTCCACGAAGTAGAGGAAGCAAACTCCCGACACCCACAAAGAACGACGATCGGAGGAGAGAGAGCTCGGCACTCAGTTCTGCAGCAGCACTTCATCCTCGCCAACGCGCGATACCCTTTTTTTTTCCTTCTCTCCTTAAATAGTTCGCCGAGGGGAGACCCTTCTCCCCTAGTCAAATCGCTTTATTCCCTGTCCCTTTCAACAGAGATACTCACAAATCCCCTAATAAATGTGTACTACCTATTATTTACATCAGCCGACCTAATTATGAATTATGTACAAAATATCAATTCTCGCGTCCACCCATGTAAGAGCCGGTTCATGCGCCTTTTTCTCCGATTCCGCTTATGGCCGGTTTTCTTCACGACAAGGTAAAGTGGCTTTGTAACCTTTAGTAAAGGTTTGTTGTCATCCTTTGTAATTGTTGCTATTAGAATATAACGTTTTCTTTGAGCCTATCTCTCTTTGTGTGTATATCTTGCTTATGCGCATACACAGGTTCTTCTTCATCACGAATGTTGCTTGCACTTCCGCATTGACGGCCTTGTCCCCAACATTTGGTATCAGAGCGTTGGAGGTTCTTCAACCCACCGTCGGCCGTCATAGTACACCACACAACATTCCGTTTTCGTTTTCTTTGAAGAAAACAGAAGGGAGAAGAAAAAAAACAAAAAGCTCACATCTCACTGTGTTAAATCACAAATTGGAGTAAGCCAGTCGGTTGTACTCTGTTCCTGTGATTGTAACTACTTGAGGGGAGCTCCTTGAGCAACAACCGACCCAATCGTGCTTCATTCGGTTAAACAACATCCAAATAGGTCACCAGACGCTATTCACCCACTTGCTGTAACCACCCGCTGCAGATTGGTCTCCAGGCAACAACCAAATTTGTGCTTCACTCGGCTGATCGACATTCGGGAGGATCAGTTGGATATGTCCCTCTCATCGCTGCAGTCATCCGAAGCAGAATCGGCCCAAACAATCAGTTTCGTGTAATCGATATTCGGCATACGATCGGAAGCTAACCGGGCTCACTTCGACTCGGCAACATTCGGGAAGACCAGCCGATTCTGTCCCTCAAGTTACCGAAGTCACTCCGAGCAAGTTCAGCAACAATTATCCGAAACCAAACCGACTCGGGTTCAAAACCAACTAGAACGATATCGGGTGAGCCGACCGACTGCACCCCACTAAGGTTCGTAGTCAACTCCGAACCGAGTCTTACCAACTGAAACTGAAGCAGATGGCATCAACATCCGGCTCATCGGAGATGAGTCTAAGGAGGTTCGACGGCTCAAACTTCAACTTCTGGAAGGAACAAATGCAGGGCTATCTCATAGTCAAGGGTCAGATAGACCCGATTGAGAATGAAAATTCCCCAGAAGCATACAAGGCAAACGAGTGGCAGAAGCTGGACATAATTGTCCGTGCCACGATTCGGATGCACTTGTTGGAATCAGTGTACTTCACAGTGCAATCATGCTCGACAACATTTGAACTTTGGAAAACACTTTTAGAAACGTATGAAAAGAAGGTCGTGGCAACGAAGATGTATCTGATCCGACGCCTTTACAACTTGCAGGTGAAAGAATCCGATTCGGTTTAGACACACCTCAACGAGTACGAAAGCATAAGCTCCCAAATCTCGTCTCAAGGGACAACAATCGAGGATGAACTCAAAGCAATGATACTCATGAGTAGTCTCCCCTCTTCACGGGAAACTTTCGTTACAACCGTGTGCAATGCTTCAACAACTGCCGTTAAGTACTCCGAAGTCACGAGCGCAATCCTGACTGAAGCAACTCGGAGAAAGTCTTTCACCAAAGACTCGGCAGATGAAGCTTACGTAGTACAAGGTTCGACCGACCGCTGAACAATCAACGAAGCCGAAGCAAGTTCCGGGACAACCGAATCTGCAACTATTGCAAGAAATGGGGACACATCAAAGCCGACTGTCGGGCACTCAAAGAAAAAACCGACAAAGCTCAGAGAGCGGATCAAAAGAGTAGCTGGCATGAGGAGGTCAACTACGTCGACTCTTCAGCCGAAATTTTGACGACCAACCCGAACATACTGTCCATAGAGAACCCAGTTGAATCAGAAGTTCTACTTACGATTGAGGAATCGAGCACATGGCTCCTGAACTCGGGCGCATCGTATCATGTGACACCTCACTGATCTCAGTTTTGGCAATACTCGGACCGTCACTCCAACTCAGTTCGAGTCGGAAACTCGCAGTACTGTTCTATAATCGGAATCGCCACCGTAGAGCTCAACCTTCCGGGCGGCTCTACACTCGTACTACACAACGTCTGACACATTCCTGAGCTCTCAAGACCCTTGATCTCAGTCAGACAGCTTGACGAAGCCGGCATTTGTGCCGGTTTCTCATTAGGAGGGTGGACACTCCACAAAGGGAACCCCCTGCTTGCTCGAGGACCAAAGGTACATTCCTTGTATCCTTTATATGTCACACTCAAAGAGGGTGACTTATTTTTGGTTGATATCCCCGTGTCATCGTTATGGCACGGACGACTTGGACATCTCAGCAAGGCCAACATAACGCACTTATCCAGAGCCGGTTACAGCCCCAAACTCTCCTTCTCGGATCACCAATTCTGCGAGCATTGCCAGTACGGCAAACAGGTAGTCGCATCACACTCGACATCAGCACCAAGAGAATCAAGTCCCCTTGATTTGGTCCACTTGGATGTCTGTGGCCCGATGCCAAATTAGTCTCTCAGCGATGCTTCATACTTCGTCAGTTTTATTGACGACTCGACTCGGAAGGTGTGGGCTTACCCCATCAAAACCAAAGATCGGGTGTTCTCGATGTTCTCCGAATGGCTTGCAATGGTCGAAAATCAGACCGATCGGAAACTAAAATGTCTCCGAACTAACAATGGAGGAGAATTCAAGTCTGAAGAATTCGTCAAATTTTGCCGGGAACGCGGCATTCGACGTGAATATACGACACCTTATAGTTCGGAGCAGAACAGAATTGCAGAACGCATGAATCAGACGATTCAAGAACGCATAGTATCCATGCTCCAACACTCCGGACTGTCGGATGGCTTCTGGGAGCAGGCTCTACTTATGACAGTACACATAATAAATATGTCACCAAGTAGACCTCTAGGACTTAAAATACCTCAGGAAATATGGACCGGCATACGCCGAATTATGACAAGCTGAGGATCTTCGGCTGCGAGGCGGATGCCCTCATACCAAAAGACGACCGCCGGAAACTCGAACCAAGATCAAGGAAATGTGTTTTCCTTGGATATGGACCCGACGGCGAGATCGGATACCGACTCTAGGACCCCGAGCACAGACAAATCGTCCGAAGTTCGGACGTCGTGTTCAACGAGTCAGCCATGCATAAAACGGTTGGAAGGCCTATTGAAGTCCAAAGGGTAATATTCTCCAAAGTGCCAACACTTCATGAAGGCCCAACCCACAACACGAGATCGGTTTCACGGGGAACCAACAACTCTCGCACCGAATCCACCGATTCAACACAACTGAATGGCTCGGCTCCCGACCATCCGACATCAACACCCGGTGCGACTAGTCTAGTCATACCTCGCAGATCCGAGAGACTGTCGCAACCTCCGGAGAGGTACTCTCCCGGAATTTTCTTTATCGACGTTTTACGAAGAAGCATCGGCATCTGCCGATTCAACCACATGGCATCTGGCGATGGAGTCGGAAATGCACTCCATTCGGGCAAACAAGACTTGGGACTTGGTCGAATTACCGAAGAATCAACGTGCTCTTCCGTGTAAGTGGGTCTATCGACTAAAAGAGACGTCCGACTCGACCAACCCAAAGTACAAGGACAGATTAGTTGCGAAGGGATTTCGACAAGAATATGGCGTCGACTTCGACGAAATCTTTTCACTAGTGATGAAAATGACAAGCCTTCGTTTCATGTTCGGCGTCGTGGCCGCCGACAACTTGGAGTTGATTCAACTAGATGTAAAAACGGCATTCCTCCATGGTGACCTACAGGAGGAAATCTATATGGAGCAACCGAAAGGCTTTGTGGCATCCGGCCAAGAACATCTAGTCTGCCGATTCAACAAGAGTCTCTATGGCCTGAAACAGGCACCTCGACAGTGGTACAAGAAGTTTGACGACTTCATCCAATCGGTCGGCTTCTCAAAGAGCGATGAGGACCACTGTCTCTTCACCAAAACAGCTCAAGACGGGTCTCCCATCTTCCTCATCATCTACGTGGACGACATGCTACTCTCCGGTCGGAATGCCAGAGAGCTCACTGAACTCGTTCGGAAACTGCGGTTGAAGTTTACCATGAAGGAGCTCAGTCCGGCAAGACACATACTTGGTCTGAAGATTAGTCGGCATCGTGAGAAATGACAACTTTTCTTGTCTCAAACCGACTACATCAGACGTGTCTTGGAATGCTTCAACATGCACTCGGCCAAGTCTGCTTCGACCCCGCTCCCCATTAACCTTCGGCTATCTCAGCGAGACTGCCCGACATCCGGTCCGGAGGGGGAAGATATGAAGTCGGTACCGTATGCACCGGCAGTCGGCTCCCTTATGTACACGATGGTCGCGACACAGCCTGATATTTCTCACGCCGTAGGAGTCGTCAACAGATTCATGCACAACCCAGGCTGATCGCACTAGAACACAGTCAAGCATGTATTCAGATATCTAGCTGGCACAAAAGACCATGACATTCTTTTTGGCCTGAACTTAACCTCAGGCGTAGTCGGTTACACTGACTCGGACTTCGTCGGCTGCGTGGACAGTCAAAAATCAACAACTGGATACTATTTCAAATTTGGCAATGGAGCAATCTCGTGGAAGTCGAAACTTCAGGAGTGCACAACCACCTCAACGACCGAAGCGGAATATGTAGCTGCGTCTAACGCAGCAAAAGAGGCCTTATGGTTCAGTCGGATGGCGCACACGTTTCGATAGGTCGACCTCGACTCGGCTCCGGTTTTCTACAACGACAGTCAGGGTGTTGTTGCTTTGTCAAAGAATCCGGTTCACCACAATGCCTCCAAGCATATTGACGTTCGATATCACTTCGTTCGGGACTGCATCATTTCAAGGAAAATTGGTCTCGAGAAAATATCCACAATCGATAATGTCGCAGATGGAATGACCAAGTGTCTTTCAACGGATCATTTCCGGTTCCTTCGGCACCAGATGGGCGTAATGAAAAATCGGTCCGGTTAAAGTCGGACATACAACACAGGACGGTTTCGGACAACAGACATTGGTTCTTTGAGGATTGACTTCAGCTCTTCCGACCCGACCGGTTCGGTCTCTGTCTTTGGATCTTGTCGACTCTAACAAAACCAATCTATCCGATAAACCTTGTATATATACCTGTAATTTTTAGATAACCCATGTATACGCCCATTACGGGGGAGTGTCGAATACGAGTGTATAATGGCCGTATTCACATTGTCCCTTTGGACAGCCCAAGTTTGGGCTATTTCTGTAAATAGCATAAAGGGCAGTTGCCCTAGGATAGTCACTATATAAAGTGACTTTGTAACCTTTAATAAAGGTTGGTTGTCATTCTCTGTAACTGTAAAGAATCAAGAGATGGATTCTTGTGAAGCGGAATAAGTGTGAACTCTGTGTGTGTGTGTGTGTGTGTGTGTGTGTGTGTGTGTGTGTGTGTGTGTGTATGAGATAGAGAGAGAGACACACACACACACACAACAAAGTATACGCAAGGTTAAGTATATTAACAAAGGAGAAAGACACAACGTTATACAAGGTGGGAGGAGGGTGCTTTATGTAGTCACCCTCTCTCTTCATTAACTACAAGACTCATGGAGCATGGGGAATGTGAAAGCTCATAAGTTATGTGTCATAGAATATGATTCTATTACTCATACTAAATGCTAGAATACAAAGTGGTGACATAATGGTGACTCTTGACCGTTGGAGTGTCTCTTCACTCTCAAGGTGAGTTCACACTAGACCAAGTTGAGCTTGATTTTCAACACGCCCCCTCAAGCTCAAGTCGGGTCGGTTTCAAACGGTATCCGAAATCCGCTTCAACTCGCGTTCCGAAGTCCGCGTCGACTCGCATTTATGCGGAGTTGCGGAATCCGTGCTCCAGCTTGCGTTGTGCATAGTTGCGAAGTCTGTGCTTCGGCTTGCGTCTTTCTTCGCGGCTTTGCGCGGTAGATCGGCTCTTCGTGGCTTTGCGCGGTAGATCGGCTCTTCGCGGCTTCGTTGCGTGGTTGCGTAATCCACGCATTGTTGCGTAGTGTGCGCGGCTTGCGGAATCCACGCGTTATTGCGTAATGTCTTCAGTACTCCCCCTCAAGCTTGGCAGGTCAGGGATCGTCAATCCGAGATCGGTCATGAAGTGCCACATCTTGTCGGCTCCTAAGGCTTTAGTGAAGATGTCGGCCGTTTGAAGTTTTGTGCTAACGTGTTGTAGGTCGACATCGCTAGCCAGAACGCGCTCTCGGATGAAGTGATAATGCACTTCGATGTGCTTTGTCCGCGCGTGGAACACCGGGTTCCGAGCCAGATAGATATTGCTCATGTTGTCGCATTAAAGGGAAGTCGAATCCTTGATGGGTACGCCCAGATCCTTCAAAATCCTCTTGAGCCATACGGCTTCACACGCAGCTACAACTACGCCCTTGTATTCCACCTCCAGACTCGAAAGAGCGACGATAGGCTGCTTCTTGCTACTCTAGGATATTGCTCCACTGCAGAGGGAGAAAACAAATCCGGAGGTTGATCTTCTATCGGCTTTGTAGCCGGCCCAATCGGCGTCTGTGTACCCCTCAAGTCGTATTGGCATCGTGGTCTTGTAGAGGATGCTGCAATCCATTGTGCCGCTCACGTAGCGTAGAACTCGCTTAGTGCAATCCAAGTGAGTATCACGCGGTGTTTGCATGAATTGACTAAGGAGACCAACCGGATAACGGAGATCGGGTCGTGTGATCGTGAGGTAGATGAGACTCCCGATGAGTTGCCGATACTGAGTCGGCTCACACGCTTTGGTGCCGGAGTTCGCATCTAGTTTGAGATTGCGATCGAGCGGGGTTGCCGCGGATTTGCACTCAGCCATTCCGAACTTGTATAACAAGTTGAGGATGTAGTGCCGTTGAGAGATCATGATTCCGGCCGAAGTCCGAATTACCTCGATGCCGAGGAAGTAGTGGAGCTCCTTCATGTCCGTCATCTCGAACTTGTCGGAAAGGAGGGATTTGACTTTATTGATTTCGACGAGATGCTCCCCTCCAATGACTAGGTCATCCACATATAAAATGATGACGATCGGACTTGTGGAATCGCTTTGTATGTAGAGGGAGTTGTCCGATTTTGACATACGGAAGCCGATTTGATGAAGATATTGCGTTATCTTCGAATGTCAAGCACGCGGTGCTTGCTTGAGGCCATAGAGTGGCTTCTTGAGTCGGCATACAGCTTTCGGATGGGTGCTCGAGTTGAAGCCAGGTGGTTGTATCATGTACACCTCCTCTTCTAATTCGCCTTGTAGAAAGGCGTTCTTAACGTCCATTTGATGGAGGTGCCACCCTTTCACCGCGGCAAGTGCAATTACGGTCCGCACCATTGTCATCTTTGCCACCGGGGCAAAGGTCTCCTCATAGTCAACTCCGTGCATTTGGGCGTAGCCTTTCGCTATGAGTCGCGCTTTGTAGCGGTTGACGGAACCGTCGGCGTTGTACTTCACTTTGTAAATCCATCTGCATTCGATCGCCTTTTTGTGTGGTGAGGTGGGAACGAGATCCCATGTCTCGTTCTTGCGTAGTGCCTGCATCTCCTCATTCATGGCTTCGATCCATCGCGGATCCTTGGCTGCTTTGGAAAAGGTTTCTGGCTCCCGTACTGTTGTCACCTTCATCATAAAGGCGTAATGGTATGCCATATAATCGTTGTAGCCGAATCGGCTTAGGGGGTTCTTTTCACGAGTGGATCGGCGGAGCTTTTCATTTGCAAAGATGAGGGCTTTCTTAGCTCCGATTGGTACATCGAAGCCGCCGAACTCACTGTCGAGTGAGTGAGTCGATTCATCGTCGTCAAAGCGATCGTCTTCATATTCCACCATTTTCGCCTTGCCTTTGTCCATCTTCGGGCTAAGCCGTGATGTGCTTTGATCGCTCAAAGGCTCTAGTGGTCCGCTCAATCAGGTCGTGATCGGACTTTCTTCGAATATGCGCATAAGGCGATCTTCATCCTCGATCTCTTGTTCGGCGAATTCCGGGTTGAGCGGAGTCGGAGTTGGAGTTGTCTCTAGTGCGTACCAGGATGCGGACTCGTCAAAAACGAAGTCTCGACTTACTCGAGATTTTCGAGTTGAGGGGTTGTAGCACTTGTACCCCTTTTGCTCCAGTGAGTATCCTATGAGGATACATTTCTCCGACTTCAAATCAAGCTTTTGACGCTTCTCGTCGGGGATGTGCACGTACGCTATCGCGCCAAATATCCGGGTGTGCGATAAGTCCCGCTTCTTTCCAAAGTATTTTTCGTGCGGAGTGACCTCGTGCACGCCGGATGTTGTGCATCGGTTCATTAGGTAGACGGCCGTATTTGCAGCTTTGGCCCAATATGACTTGGGCATATGCTTCTCGTTCATCATGGCCCGCGCTACTTCGAGGATGTGCCGATTTTTGTGCTCGGCTACCCTGTTTTGTTGCGGAGTGTGTCGGCAAGTGAATTCTCGCCGAATTCCTTCCTTTCGGAGATACGTCGTGAAGGCGTCCGAGAAGTACTCCTTGCCGCCATCTGATCGAAGACAACGTACATGTCGGCCCATGGCTTTCTCGACTTCATTCTTGAAAGTTTGGAAGTGTCTGAACACTTTGTTCTTTTGCCGCATCGGGTAGATCCAAGTGTGCCTGGAGAAGTCGTCGATGAAGAGCACGTAATATCGGCATCCGCCGAATGTAGTCGTCTACGCCGGTCCCCATATGTCGGAATGGACTACATCGAGTAGACCTTTGCTTACGTTCTGCTCTTTCGGGAATGGGTGTCAGTGTTGCTTGCCGAATTGGCACGCTTCGCATACACCTTCAATCTCCTTCTCTTTGAATGTCGGGAGTCCGATGACGACTCCTTTCGATTTCATTCCTTTGAGCTTTTGGAGATTTATATGGCCAATCCGCTTGTGCCATAACTCTATGTCGGAGTCGGCTTTCATGCCCTTTGCAAACATGGCCGATTTCATCTTGTGTGAGTCGAGAATGAACATTCAGCCCTCTCTTCGTCCGCGTGCAATGAGTCGGCCCTGTTTTTCGATGAAGCAACCGCCTTGATTAAATTGAGCTTGCATCCCTTGCTCTACAATTTGGCTCACGGAGACCAAATTCTCCGTAATGGTCGGTACATGCAAGACATTTTTAATGTAATTTTGCTTACCTTCTTTTCCGAACGGAACATTGCCGATGTGCCGAATCGAGTGCGTCGTGTCGTCTCTGGTTTCGACATAGCCGGGTCGGTCCAGCTCTCGAAGTTCTTAGAACCATTCTTCATGCGATGTCACATGGTTTGAGGCATTGGAATCGACGAACCATACGTCTTCCGGACTGGAGGCACTAGTTGAGGTAGAGGCCGACATAGAGTTTGCTTTATGTTTCATCATGAACATTCCGCCACGGTCGGAGTTGTGTGCGTACATTCCGCCACAATCTTTGTAGTCGGAGTTGTGCCCATACATTTCGCTATACTCTTCGTAGTCAGAATTGTGTGCGTAATTCGTGAGTTGTCGGCTTGTGGAAGCCGATTCACGCATCTTCTTTCGGCACTCTTCTTCGTGGTGGCCGAGCTTTCCGCAATATCCGCATTCGGTTGCGTTTTGACGGCTTGGGCCGGAGTGGAAGCTCCCCCTTCTTGCAAAGGTTCCTCGTTAGCCTCCATTTTGCAGCCGAAATTGGGAGTTGTTGTTGTAGGTTGGACCCCGTCCGCCTTGTCCTTAGCCGAATCGGCCTCTCGCTTGTCCGCATCCTCTTCTCCGTTAGAGTGCGTGTAAAGCATGTGGCCTTCCAACTCATTGCTCCTTGTACGCACGTGGTTTTCTTTGACCAATAGCATTGATTGGAGCTCGAAGAAGGAGGGAGATTTCTCCCGTGCTAGAACGGCGGTTCGCATCGCGCCGAACCGTGGTGCGAGGCCGCCGAGGCATATTTGGACCATCTCATCATCATCGATATTTACGCTTATTGAGCTGAGCGAATCGCAAAGCTCCTTGATCTTCGAGGTGTATGTTGTAATGGACATGTCCCTTTGTTGAATGTTGTTCAACTCTTGGCGGAGTTGAAGCTTCCTCGCAGTCGTGTTTGCCGCGAAAATCTTTCGTAGATTTTCCCATGCCTCCTCCGGCGTCTTGGCTTCGCGAATGTAGCCAAGCATGTGATCGTGAACACATGTCGCCAAGCAATACATCACGCAGCTTGCGGCTTGTTCCCATGTCGCGTATTCGGGAGCCGCTTCGGCAGGTCGGTCTTCATGCGCTCCTTTGATGTAGCTCCAATAGCCTTGTCCGACAAGGTATTGGTGCATCTTGTACTCCCAAGATGCAAAGTTGTTTTGATCCAACTTCTCGGTAGGGAGAGCGCTCCCCATTTGAGTATTCATTATGTCGATTCTTCTTCTTCTTCTTCTCTCTTCGAATGCGAGCTATGTAGCAAAGCTACGATAGCGACGAGCCGGTTCTTGGTCGTCGGCGTGGAGCACAACACACGATCACGATGAGGCGAATGGGCTAGATCGAGCTACCAAATCACTCTAATACCATGTAAAGAATCAAGAGATGGATTCTTGTGAAGCGGAATAGGTGTGAACTGTGTGTGTGTGTGTGTGTGTGTATGAGATAGAGAGAGAGACACACACACACACAACAAAGTATACGCAAGGTTAAGTATATTAACAAAGGAGAAAGACACAACGTTATACAAGGTGGGAGGAGGGTGCTTTATGTAGTCACCCTCTCTCTTCATTAACTACAAGACTCATGGAGCATGGGGAATGTGAAAGCTCATAAGTTATGTGTCATAGAATATGATTCTATGACTCATACTAAATGCTAGAATACAAAGTGGTGACATAATGGTGACTCTTGACCGTTGGAATGTCTCTTCACTCTCAAGGTGAGTTCACACACTAGACCAAGTTGAGCTTGATTCTCAACAGTAACTGTTGCTATTAGAATATAACGTTTTCTTTGAGCCTATCTCTCTCTCTCTCTCTCTCTCTCTCTCTCTCTCTCTCTCTCTCTCTCTGTGTGTGTCTATCTTGCTTATGCGCATACACAGGTTCTTCTTCATCACGAATGTTGCTTGCACTTCCGCATTGACGGCCTTGTCCCCAACACTTCGAACAAAAGATCTTCCACAAGTTGAATGAAGCCGATGATGATCAAAGACTTCAAACGATGGAAAACCTGTAGACGGAAGTAAATAAACAAATTACCTGGATGGAAGTAAATAAACAGAACTCGTGACAATGAAGATGAAGGAGATGAAGGGATTTTGAAGAGAAGAGAATGAGGTGGAGGTATCAGATATGGAGATTCTCCTGATCAGGCTTGGATGTTGCAAGTCATGAGTGAAATGACCGTTCTCGCCACACTTGAAGCAATCGTTGCCGCCATAGTTAGCGAGCTCCACCATATCCACCACGAGATCCTCCATAGCCAACTACTCCATATCCACCATGCCTTCCATTGACTTCTTCAAAGGAGGCACAGTCTCCGGCGAGATGGTCAGTCTCTCCACATGTATAACACGCTCCCTCTTCCATAGCTTCCTCCTCCTGCTCCTGCGCTTGCTTCTATATACCCCTCCTCCCCTACCATAGCCTCCTCGGTTACCCTCTCCACCATAGCTTCCACCAGAGTCACCATTATCACCACTGTAACCTCTTCCCCTACCACGGCCCCCGCGCACCAAGGCCTCCACCACCTTTGAATCCACCCGCTCCACATTCACGTCCACGTCCACATCCATCAACTGTCCTCTCCGTTCGGTCCACTCACCTCCACGGCCTTGGCTCGACCTTCCTTCCTCCATCATGAACTCGTTACTCCACCGCCTCCCCTTCCGCGAGGGAGCGGAAGCCTTGGCTGGTTGTGAATAGAGGTCTACTGGACGACGAGGTCCTCACTACCATCGTCAGTTCGGGGAGGTGAAGCCATAACCTTTGGTGTTGTTGAACCACTTCACCTTGCCAAGTTTCTTAGGAGTAGCGTTGGCTATGGTGAACCCTAGTTGGGCGACCACTGACAGAGTTGGGTGACTGAGGACTCAGAGTTGGGCGAACGAGGACAAATTTTTTTATGGCGCGTTTAAAAAAAAATCCAAATCGGACGGTGCAGATCGCACACACCTTCGGCTGAGCTACCTACACCGTCCATGGCCGCAATTCCCTCACCAGCCCTATTTATGGTTCGGTGTGTAATAGACACGTCGGTACATATATGTATGGTCATCATGTATATGTATATCATACATATATGTATGTACATACATATATATAATACATACATATATACATAGATTGACACATGCGTGATATTCGCCACATTCTCCATGCGTGATATTCTCAATATTCGAGAATACAAAATGGCCCTAAGAATATTTAAAAACCATTCGTTTTGTAAAATAAATATACAATTAATTAATTAATTAATTAATTTAAAAATAAATAAATTTAATTCACTAAAAAAAAGAACAATTATTCATTAATAATTTATAAAAATATGATTAGTATAAACTCTCCTTTCTAGTGTCAAAAAAAAAAAGAGGAGAGTTTATGAACCTTTATTTTATTTAAATAATTGATTTTTTTATTTTAAAAAAACGAATATTTTTTTATTTACTATGAAAACATGATTAATGTGAAGTCTCAATTTTAATGTCACGTAAAAATATCCATAAATTTTGGGAAAAGAAAAGGTGAAGAATTAATGAACCTTTCTTTTATTTTATTTATTTATTAAAAATAAAGCGAAAATTTATTTTATTTTATTTATTTATTTGGTAAAGAATCAAGATCTCCAATGAAAATTTATTAGTGTCAAGTCTCTCTCAACTCTCTATTTTATTATCCCCTTTTTATTGTCAAGTCCCCCTTTTTTTCCTAAGAAACTAAAAGGAGGGACTTCACCTCCTTTTTTTTCCTTTTTTTTAAAAACGAATACTTGACCACACGAATGTATGCGTATTCGTTTGCATTCGAATGGAAAATCCCACGAATGCGAATATGTCAATCTATGCATATATATAATACATACATATATGTTACATGTACATATATATGTATTTGGCTGACATTGAGAGATGATGCCCACTCAAGCATGCCTTTGGACTAAAAGGCGGGAACTCAAGCTCCTCTGAGACAGAGAGACAGAGACAGAGAGATCGATAGCGACAGCGATGGCGATGGCGATGGAGAGGGAGATGGGAGAGGCGAAGGTGTCTCCTGTGTCTCCTGTGTCTGTGGAGGCTATGTTGGCCTCAATGTTCCGAGAAGACTATGACGACGACGAAGAGGTGAGAGAGTTGCAAGCAGAGATCGAGCGGTTGGCCTCCAAAGCTCAGCATTACAGCTCCCAAGGTCCTTCCCTTATCTCCTCTCGCATTCAGACGTACCTTCACCACACAAGACCACCTGAATTGTCTTTAGATGATCCCGTCGATGATGATGATGACCACGATGATGGTGGTGGCCGAGGTATGGTTTGACTGCGTCTTTTCCTGCTTCTTCCTTACTTTTGAAACCCTACACCAAATCTTACGCCTTTTCTTAGTATTCTGCACTGTTGAAACCCGTAAATTTGAAGCTGCACTCTTTCTTTTACCCATCTGCATCATTTCGTTGATGATCTACAGTTTGATTTTCTGAACAATAAAAAAGAGAAGGACTTGAAAAATGTTGTATCGGTTGAAGAAAACATCGATTCTTGCATGAAACTGCATTTGTTCTGTTCTGTTAGACAGTAAAAGAGAAAGATTCAAATCTTGTGTCGGTCCAAGTATGCATCAAACTGCCTTTCTATGGCACATTAGATTCAAGTTGTAGTTGGCCAGACTCTTGAGAACCGCAAGCTAAGTGCATCATTATCGTACTTTACCTGCATCTCCATTGCAGCTTAGATACCTGGTTTGATCCGTCAGACACTAATAATAAAAGTTTTAGTCTGGTGCCGATATATCTTTACTCTACTTCTTGTGACTGACATGTTTACATTGAACCTTTGCTGCCTTTAATTATGTGTTTGTGTGTGGATTCCCGGGTTTCCTCTGTTCTTGTGATACGGCTCACACGCTTACATTGGGCTCCTCTTATATCTTATTTTCAATCTACATTTGGCGTCAAACTTGATATTTTGTGTATGTGTTTCTTAAGAGGAAGATTATCCCAGCAACGATGATGCCATAGCCCAAGTCAAACTGCTGAAAGCTCAAATAGCTGCTTTGAAGAAAGACATTCCAGCGCTTCTACAAAGGATGAAAGGCTGTCTAGAGGCGTGCGAGAAGAAGCACAAAGTGTGTGAAGAGAGAAAACCACCTTTGCCTGGTTTCTTACAGGTGATATCAACATCATTAACTTGTTAATTTCTTGACTGATCCATTACCGACCGATGAGAGATTCTTAGCTATTTATCATTTTCTTGTAGGATGTGCATAAGGTTTGGGAGTCTCTCTCTCCCTATAGAGGTATTAGACAAAAGGAAGGGAGGGAGCTGTAACCTTGTGCAAGATTTGGTTCTGTGATGCAAGAATATATATATATATATATATATATATAGTAACTGCTTTGCATAGATAGGGCTGTGATGGTTGGTTGGTGTACACATAATTTGCTCTATTCTACAAGTATAATGAAATGCTTTGTATAGTAGGAACATGGATTTTCCATTCACTATACACGCAGTTATAACGGAACAGTTACAAGTTGATTTATGGTGCCAAATTTCCTGAAACAGTTGCTGGTTGTGTGAATAACCAGAAAAATTATAACAAAAGGGATATATATAACTAATGTACACATCCTTTGCGTGCATTGCGGAAGGGTATTCTTGTGTATCTGATAAGCAGCAGATCAGTCTCACTTACTGATGGTGCTAGATGGTTACACTCGTGTGTCCTTTTTATTTATTCTTTTAGCTCTTACAATAGTAGTGATCTACTAATGTTAATCCTCTTTACTGTTTTAATCCTCTTTACTGTTTTAATCCTTACTCTAGCAGTGTCAAATGTTTCAGGTGTGCACACTCTTTATTGATTTAGAAACTGGAAATTGTACTCAAAACTAGAAACTGTAAACCCCACACACCCCCCCCAATATATATATATATATAATTAACTCTGCATTTATTTTACGATTTTCAAATTAAAAGTTCCAACCATTTCAAATGATTAATGACCAAATTATTGGTTCATATTTGTGCTCAAAATCAAGGTTGTCATTTGTTTAAAGTTGATTTATCATCATGCTCAAATGAAGCTTGTTGTCATGGTTACAAAGCATGTTATCGTGGGTAAGAGAAATTAGGGTTGGTGGGGATGACATTGGTTGGTTGTGTTGTCCCCTCACTCGTAGAGCCATAATGTGCAGTCCGCCTCCCTAGCATGTAGCAACACATGCACACCAGTATCAGAAGGATCAACCCCGGAATGGATATGTAGATGTATAAACTCATTGCCTTGGACTATGTGTATGTTGAAATTTTTAGCACCTGCCAATGTCTTCTCTAGTTATTATTAGTACTCAAAATTAGAATACAAAAAAACATATTAAATTTGTTAATGCTCTTAGCCTGTTAACAGTTGACGAAAATGAGAATTTATGACTTCTTTTGCTTGAGACAAGTTCAAGTTCCATGAGGGTCTAAAAACCAAATTCTTTTTTTGTCATCACATTGGAGATTTAGTGTTAACACTCATAAAACACAGTCAAACTATCTGAAAGTGACCACGAAAGATTCAACTTGAGGATCAAATTAATTATGTGTATGGCAACTTATCCATCCTAACTCAAGATGCTCACAATGTAACTGGATGTCATGACCTCATCATAAAACCATCTTCATCAATCAAAGGTCGATGACTGACATATATGAGAATGGGTTGTAATCTCATCTTAGATTAAGATTGATGTAAATCTCATCACAAAATTATTGTCTATGGGAAGAACATATTATTGAGTATTCCAAGCGCACTAACTAATGTTGAAATAAGTAGCCAATTATTAAATTGAGTTATCTATGAAGACAATGGTCATGTGCATTGGCATTAATCATAATGACAATGAAGATTAACCCGAACAGTAAACTTTGATGAAGGAACTAGAAACCAAAGAACTTGTACATTATACCTACCTAAACATTCCAATGTAAATGAAAAGGTAGATGATAACCTTGATTAACGATGAAACTTTCGCCAAGGCTCTAATGTTCATATCTATGAGTTACTATGGTGTAATATTTATAGATCTATTTCCAAAACATCTACTTCAAAAACATGTCTTCCCCAAATGATCTCCTTTTTCTTTTACTTTCCACTGAAACAAAAGAAAACAATTCTCTTGCTAGCTTTTAGCATCACAAGGGATTTACGATTGTGAAAAAGTGTTAAAGTTCAGCTCTCTTGATGTCGAGGGAAATGAAAGTAAACATTTTATATTGTAGAAATAAATATACTCTACAATGGTTGTTCAAACATTTCTCACAAAACAAAACTTGGGATATAAGATATTTCTTTGTTTAATTAGGAACCCATGTGTGAAGAAGGTACACAAAAATTCAATAGGAGACTAAGCAAATGCATAAGCCGTTTCAAAACCCACTTTATAATTTCGAACATGCCAATTCATAACCATTTTTAAGTAATACTCCTTTGTCATTCTCTACGTTTGTCCCAAGCTTAATAAAGATAGCCTCCCACCCCCTTCCTCTTGAAAATGTGCATAAACACTTCACATCTCTCCCCAACGATACTTTGATAAAACTCTCTTTCTTACTCTACAGGTTTATTATTTATGTAACACATGCTTGCTTTCTCTTTCACTTGCCTACAAATGTTCCTAAATGATCCTTTTACATCTTGTAATCTATTTATTGTTATATGCTCACTTAATATACTAATCGTATACTATAGGAAAGGAATAGGAACAAATATCTTTTATGACATTGAGAGTCAACACAAAAAGGCTTCATAGTTTACATTATATCATCAAAATCATAGAATTAGAGAACCTAAGTTTTTCCTCATAACAAGCTTAACTCCATTCCAATTTCCATGGGAGAAGCATTGTAATTTCTACAAGTTGCATTTCCCACTCTCGCTTTATTGTTTTTTCTTGAATAGAATGTTGCATGTGGCTTTCAAGATATGTGAAGTTCTGAAATAAATTGCATCCATTGACCACAAATATGAAATAACTTAATATGACATGCATGCACAATATTTGGAAAAGACCAGCAATAAACCTACATTCCTGCAATTACCAATAATCAACAACTTAATTTAAGCCAAAATTTAGCCCTCAAACCACTGTTTTAAGGACTTCACATGTAACAGTTTGGTCACAATTTATCGGTTTGAAAACAACTTGATTGAGCTTCAAGAATTATCAATTTGGTTCAATTTGAAATGTATCCTTTTAACTATTTAGGCTCTATCTAACAAGAATCACAACTTAAACTGTAAGCAATTATTAATTTAACAACTTAAAACAATCATGTTATAATATTAGTTGACAAAAAAAATTTAAAACCTATCATATCTGTTTGTATCCAATACAGACATGATTCACATTTTTTAAACGATTCAGGTTTACCAGGACTAAACAACTCAATAAAAATGTTTTGAGGTTTAGGTTTGGTTTAGGTTTCAATTTCTTAAACATTTTTGGTTGAAGACTCTCGATCTCTCGCTTGAACCAAACCAAACTGTTGCTAATTGCTCCTTACAATTAGTCTCAAGAGATTTTATACTTACATTTTTAATTGGAATTGTCAAGTGGTGAACCCCCAATCAATACATCATCACAACACAGTGCATTATACATACCCATAGAATCAAGGATAGCATCTCTGGAAATGGAATTTTCGAGCATAAAAATTATGTTACCATATTTCATTTCTAGTTATACTTTTTACCATACAAACCACTTTCACAATAGATAATTACACTTATGACCCTTCAATGACATTTCCAACACATTCATCAGAAAACTTTTACTGAGTTTGATAGTCTTCTACAGACTACAAATTTGACCTGATCGTTATCCAATTTCATCAGCTATGATACGTACAAACTCTTGAACTCTGTACTGGCTACTTATTCCTCAAGTTCAACTACACAAATATTACATAATAAGCGTACCACAGAACCAAATCATGTCAATTCTGATTTTATAGCAAGACCACATGTAGGCATCTAGTAATGCTTTCAGTAGCTTCATAACTCAGAGAAATGGCAAAAAGCATCCTCGTCATACAATGAGAGATAGGGTCCACTGATGGTTTCTTAACACTTATTCTCAAGCTATTACAGCATCCAATCATGCAAGAAATCTAGATAAATATACTCTACAAGTATTCAAAAAGACCTCCCATTAAATGAGCGAACGAAGCACATGCTTTCTAGGTGAAATACACAAGAAAATAATAGTGATGCTTGTTTTAAATTTATAAATTTAAAGAGTCAGATAAATGATGATAATGTTCACATCATACCGTAGTCTCATCAAGATGTCTCACACTTCTTGGCAAAGAAAACTCAACATACAAAGGGTAGTGATCTGAAGGATAGTGACCACTTGTATTATCATCCACCACTTCGGCATATATGGGTGTTAGCGACCGTCCCCGGAATAGGATCCAATCAACATGTAAATCTTGATTCCTTCGGTCCCAGCATAGGAAGAGAGCTTTCAATAGTAGTTTCACCTTTGCTGCTGTTCCTTGGTTTTCTCCTGCGAAGAAAACATAGAACACAAGCATTCCAATCATGGTATATGATGGTTACTAGAGACAAAATTGTATTGCCTATCTCGTATTGGAACTGTAAATTAAGCTTATGTGAGTCTATTATCTCAAGAACTATACATATTAACAAAGAAGTTTTCTTCACTAATAGCATAAAATACTGATACTCTCTCCCATCCAAGTTAAGGACAAACCATCCCATTGACTCCTCAAGGTGTGAATGAGCTCTCATCATACATTTACTACAGTCGCCAAGCTGGAATCTAGTCCACACCCACAATGTGAGAACGACTCTCTTCCAAACACACCAAAGAGTAATACTAAGAATTTTAAATAAAATAGTGTCAATGATAATTATCCATCTCCTCAGAACGCAACATATCCAAGGTGCCACCATAGTATGCCAGTGGTAATGACCATGACTCTTATAATAAATGCACTCTCAATTATGCTCTAACCACAAACTGTTTCCTGATAGATATATCCAGCAGTAAGCAAACACACTACAGAAAAACAGTTAAGATGAGATTGACATGGTCCTGTTTATTCTGATATTTTTACCAACTAAACATGGGTATCCTCACTCTGTTGCAACTCAAAACTATTGAAAGTGCAAATTTCCTAATGTCTAACTAATTTCACATATCATGCATTACATTGATAGAAATTTGTCGTACAAGTAGGAAAAATAACACACTCCCATACTGTACAATGATACAAGCATGCATCATGTATTTCTAACGCACCAATGTAGTGGCTTTCTGTAGGGTACTGATAAGGATAGTAAAAGGTTTCCGGATCAAGTCAAACGAAGGACTATGTTTTCATTAGTAGCATGTATTTCACTCAAAGACATTTTAAAGAACACAAGGTAGTCAAATAAAAATAACCTGAATAGTAAGGGCATCAAAACACAAAAAAACCTGAATAATAAGGGCATCAAAAGTCAAAAAAATAACCTGAATAGTAGGGGCATCAAAACACATAAAAAGAGATTAAGGGCCCTTGATTGCAACTACCATTGGTCAATAACAGAGAAATGAACAGTAAAATTTGATTGATAAGCATTTCGCAAGCAAGCCATGAATATCATGCACAGAAAACTATCACGTCCAAAGAATTCATTCAGTTGATAGATGCAAAAGAGCTCAAGCTAAATCAAGATACATTACACTAGCCAAATGATCACTTACTATGCACAAATTAATATTTCAGAAGACCTAACTAACCTTTAAATCCATGGTATGTATAAACAAGTTTTGTACTTTTTCTTCTACGTGCGCTGGCCCATGCATCAAACATATCGCCAACTACTCCATGCTCCCTGCAGCATTAGCAACCCTATGTCAAACCTTCAAGTTCAATGTCGTGTAGACAAATTCTGAAATTCATGTGTACCTTGATCTTCCGAGCAAAAAACGTCCGACAGCAGACTCCTTTTCTGTGTTGAATCCTCCACAATAAAGAACAGGAAGACTTGGAGGCAGTGATGCAATATGCTGCCATGTCAATAAAGCTCCACGTCTACGAGCCCGAGCACTTGTTTTATCTAGATGAGTGTTTACAATTTGAAATGAAAAGCCAGGTGGTTCCACCCCTTTAAACTGAAATGTGTGTAATTTATTATCAAGGGAAACTATGATATCATTGTTAAAGTTTAGACACGGTTAGATGAAATAATGCATTCACAGTAAAAACATTCTCATGATGCAATCAAATTGCCACATATGTAATGTGATCTAATGGTTATTAATAAAATATGTATGTATAAGGCAATTGACAGGATATCACCCATGTTGCAATGCATGGTGCAGCTGCCCCCCAAGACATACTAGCTGGTATAGATGGTGATTCAGAGAGCCAAAATGTCCCTCCTTCTGATTGCTCGACCTGAAACCAGCACGACTAATGTATGTACAACCACGGTGGAAAAAAGAAACCACAATTGAGATAACCAATTACCTGCTCTTTATTGTAAAAGACACTACAATGTTCATCTGTTGCATCATCAAGCCCCTTTCTGGAAAGTCCGAAGTGCCCATAACCTGAATTTTATTTTACATTGGAGGTAGGAAACAAAATGGGAGCAAAATTGGTACTTTCATCCTATGTTCTTGCTAGTGAAGTAAACGGAAGCTAGGATAGCCCAAAAAGAAGTTAAATGATATGATCCCACAATCGTGGTGCCAATCTTCAGGCAAGATATTCATGTGCCCATTTTATAAAAGGTTTCACTGGCAAAATAATGAATATCTCCTTCCTTAAGAAAAACAAAAATTTAGACAAAATAATAAATTGTCTGCATTCAGAGATGAGATGAGCCTATATTGGCACAATAACAAATTGTTTCTTCCCTTCGGAGATATTCATCCATAAAGGCACTCAGGCATGCAGTCAGTCAATTGCCAAAAATCAGTTATGAGCCAGAAAGAAATATGTCAAGAACAACATCCCAATTTTGAAAACAGGCTATCAAGTAGGAGTCCGCAATGGCTCGGCTCAAGCCTGAACCGAGCCGTTAAACCGTTTTTCAACGGTTAAGCAGCTTGGGGTTGAGCTTCCTTAACCAGTTTGAGCTCGGGTATGGATGGCTCAAGCTGAACCAAACCATTTTGGGCTAAACCGGTTTTCAAACCGGTTAAGGCTAGTCAGTTTGGCTAAACCGGTTTAATTTTAACCAGTTTGGACAAACCGGTTGAGCCTTAACCAGTTTGGTTTGCACAACACCAAACCGGTTAGCTGAAACCGAACTGTTGCTGATTCCCACTATCAAGCAAAATTATCTTAGCTAAGAAAACATGGACCATCAAGCTGCTTCATGACAATGTTTTGGGCTTGGTTGGAATCATTGATAGGAGCTCTATAAAATGCATTGATGATAACAACTGAATGATCTAAGAATAATCTGATTGCGAAAACCATGACTATATGTCATCCATACAAAAGATTTTTAACAACAGATGGTGGGGTGGAAGAGACAAAGAGTGAGCGAGACCTAAACTAGATGTTAACATATATAATTCTGATTTTCTTGCCAAGTGTACAATGACATAGGAAAGAGAAACGTACCTGGTAAAGCACGTTCCAAATCTTCTAGCTGTGATTGTAGGCCTGTATGCAGTAAGACAAGAATATTTCGTGTTACCCAAGAATCAGATTAGTTATTAAAAATAGCAATAATACAATTAGTATAAGCAAGCTGAACTCAGCTAAGCATCAATCTCATCATCAAAGAGAATACACTCAGTTGTGAGCATATTACAAAATACCCACGTACTACAACAAGGAATAAAAAGAAGAAGCAGAAAACGAGATATTGATTGCTCTCACTCACAGAAAAAAGCACAATATTGAGCTTCTATTGAGAGAGATGATCTGAAAACCATTAGACACACCATAACTATATGTACATGTAGCAAGCTTGGAGGCAATCATCCAAGTACTTTCACAAGCCTGCCAATGGAAGATCTCATTTTGTTTCCTTAATTGTTCTCACATGTGAGACAACACTATCCATTCCAACCTCATGATAAATGGTGGGTGTACCCATTTTGGCATCGTAAAAACATTAATTCCAAGCACTCAGCAATGTAATAGAAAAGATCAGGATGCCTTCACATCAGGTTTAGATTGACACACACAAATAGAAAAGATCAGGATCTGCCAACTGTACCGTGAAGGAGCAGAGACCAAGCAGCATTACGTTCACCAAGATAATATCTTTTATGAAATAAGGGGCAGATGTCATTAATAATTCCGAGTATTACTCATTTTGGTATTTTAGAGACATTACTTGCACGTGCTCAGTAATTTGATAGGAGAGATTAGGACTCTTTCGCATCACGTCGAGGTTGAGACACACAAAACCACAGATGATCAGATCTGCCAACTGTGCCATCAAGTACTAGATTCAAAGTAAATTTATGTTTGCTGCTTTATGAAAGATGGGAGAGATGTCACTAACCCTTCTGGGCATACTCATTTTGGCATTTTAGTGGGGATTAATTGCATGTGCTCAGTGATGTAATAGGAAAGACCGGGACCCCTTCACATCACTTCTGGGTTGAGACACACAAAGCCACAGAGGATACGATCTGTGATCTGTATCACTAAGAAGTAGACTTAAAGTAACATTATGTTCACCATTGTATACTCTTTTATGAAATAAGGAGTCATTAATGTTTTTGTGTATACTCAATTCGACATTTTAGAGATATTAACTCTATGCACTCAGTTGTGTGACAAAATTTCAGGACCTCTTCAATTCACTTAGACTTTGAGAGGCACAAAGTCATGGAGATCAGATCTGCCAACTGTGCCACCAAGGAGTAGTTTCAACATATTATGTTTGTCATTTTACTATTTTTAATAAATTATAAGGGGAAGATGCCATTAACCCTTTCAGTTTCCAAATCCCAGTCTCTCCTTATTTTTATTTATCACTTTTTGAGGTAGTTCATACAATCATATAGTCTCCACGAAAACTTATCACCAAGGCTATGATGAATAAAAACAGTGAAACGTTGAAACCAAGCAAAATATACAAATTCGTTGCACAAATGATTTGAAGTCCTTTCCACATTTAATCCTGTGCACCGCACATACAGTTCGGCCTCTCCTGCCCAAAGTAACTTAATTAGTATAGGTATAATATTTATCATCACCATGGTTACAATGAAAACATTCAAGATTCAGGATGGAACTAAATTTACATTCCATTATTTGATCTCCTTTCCAAATGTACAGCAAGTTCAGCAGTTGTGCGTACTGTTCATTCGCTATTGATTGTGCATGCTTGTATAACATCAAAAGCAAACCACCCACCCATGTAATCTCAGTGTTGTAGGCTCCACTATGACCATGTTAGCCTTTCAATCCTAGATAACATTTTAACCTACCCATCCACTCACATAACATTTCTTTTTCAAGAATTATGACCAATTCATCCACTTACATAACCTAGTCAAGCTATTTTAACACTATGATCAATCCATCCAATTGCATAACCTAATTATTCTAGTCAAGATTATGACCAATCCGACCACTCACATATCGTAGCTATCCTAATCAAGCATTCACTAGTTATTCTATTTCTACAAAAGGACCAATCCACCCAAACAGGTAACCTAGTTATTTTATGAGCCATTATAATCAATTTCTTTTCGGAACTTTGCGGGGCAAGTACAGAGACATTCAACCACTCATTTAGTCTAGTTACTCTTTTAACATTATGACCAATCCATCCACTCAAATAACCTAGGTGATCAATTTATGCTTATATCCACTCACATGAATGATTTTGTCTTTATTATGAACAATTTACGTAATGAAGCGAATTTATTTAACTCAAATCTAACATTCTGGAAATCCTACTCTACATTACAATCAATCCATCCCAAGTCCTACAAACTATTCTAGCCAATATAATGATCAATCCAAACAACTAGTTATTATTTCCAACAGAAGGCAATAGATCACGATGCTTGCTTTCTTTCTTTCTATTGATGAAGTTCACAAATCTGTGAAGAAAATATGATTTAAATACCTTCTTGGGTGCAGAGGATGGTGGGTGCATACTTGGAGACGATGGTGATACAGAGATCTCTGCGTGATTCCCACGTGTGACCTCCTCCTCCTCCTGCTGCTGCTGCTGGTTCACCACCGTCGCCTTCTTCTTCTCTGCAATCTCGATGCAGGTTAAAAGTCATGACTGTCAAAGAGACGCTCATTTTTCTGTAATGCGGTCTTCTTCTCCCTCTTCCCGCTTTCTTGTTTTCTTCCTTTCTTCTTCTTCTTCTTTTCCTCTTCTTATTTTGCCTATCTTATTTCTTTGTCCTGCTGACAGAGGGATAGAGAGAGGGGAGGGGGGGGGGGGGGTTGCAGCAGCTAAAGCGTGTCCACCATCGCTGCACAGTGCAAACCTTCAATTCACAGCAGAGCAGAGAATGGAAGGAAGGAAGGAAGGATTAAATAATTACGAGAATACCCCTGCAGCGCAGAGCAGAGAATGAAGAAGGCAGTATGAATTGAATAATTACGAGAAGAATACCCCTCCCTCCCAATCAATCAATCAATCCACACAACAACATAACAATCAAATCAATCAATCCTCTCTTCAAAAAATGAGAGCGACTTGGTGAGGCGGATGGATTGTCTAACTCTTCATTATGTACAATTGACTCTGAACTCGACTCGATTGGCATCTCATCCTCCTCCTTCCATGCATGCCTAATTGCGACACTCCTTTGGGCTATTATTATTATTATTACAAATTCGGGCTTCAATAACTAGGAAAGTTTTATCACCCTCTCAATGAGTTTTTTTCCAATGAGTTAAAGCTTTACCATCTCCATCATATAAGGTATTGTTGGACTACCTTAGATATCGGGTTCTATAATATAATTCAAGTATGATATGGGTTCTTGTTTGATGGCCTTCATGGCTCTTGGTCCGCAAATTCTATGTTGTTGAAATCAACTTGGTCTCTTGAATTTCATGCAAGTCTATATTAACCATTTCAATCTCCTAGATAGTTTTTACCATGCAAAAGGACTTGCACTGTTATGGAAATCTATGTGTGCATGTGAAACATTGAGTAGGAGCACCAAGGTCTTGAACCAAGGAAGATGGATTGGTGGCATTGCCCATTAAGGTTTTCAAGAGTCAAACAAGTATTTTCTGATCTCCTCTTCATAAGGTTGTGTGTGCACTTGCAAACAAGATTGTTGTGTGTGGGTTTTCTCATTATGTTGTATGCGCACATGAGAGTGTGTGGGAATGTGTACATAAATTTGAGCTTGTATGCACTCATAGGTATAAATCAATGTGTGAGATTGTGTGTTGAGAAATGTGTGTATAATATGTGTAAATATATGTAGTAGCTTGTATACGTGTGAGCTTATGTTTTGTTGTAAAAGTGTGTCTGATAGATTAGTATATGTGTGTTTTGGTATCAATGTGCATGTTGATGTCGGTGTTATGTGTTGTACGTACATGTCATACATAGCACAGCCCGTGAAAACATCAACATCAACATTAATACTAAAGATCAAGTGAGAGACCAAGAGAGAGGGGGAACACATCAAATAAGTTCTAAAACTTTAAGCATAATGGACACCCCATTGTGAAGCGAGACAACCTTTTCGTAAGTGAGCTACAAAAGTCACTTTTATGCTGTTTTTAGCCACTTCTTGAATTGTAGGTTTTCTCTCCCTTTGTAATCTAACCTAGGGTCCTCTCTCCTTTTCTATTTCTCATATATTTGTCAAGTGAGTGCTTAGAGTTAAGTATTATTTAGCCAAACCCTAATCATTGCTCCTTTTGTGTGATTGTGGTGACTTCTCTAATAGAGGTGTGGTTAGTGTCATTGTGTGTAATCTCCTTTACTTATATTGGTGTCCAACACTTAAGCCTTTCGAACACATTTGTTTAATATATTCATAAGAGAGGAAAGTAAGAGTTCGCGAGATTAGAATAAGCGATGGTGATAGCTTGAGAGTGCTTGACAACCACTCTCATCCGATGCGTCAACAATAGGGTATATGGAGACCTCGATCCCTTGGCTATGATATCAATATGAAGACAAAACTCAGTCAATACAAAGATGTGTGCTTGGTCAGACAAAACTTTGTTAGTGAGTATGCCCAAAGCCGATGCACCAACAATAAGGTATATGGAGACCTCGATCCCTTGGAATATGATATCAATATGGAGACAAAACTCTATCAATACAAAGATGTGTGCTTGGTGAGTAAGCCTAGAGCCGACACATATGTGTACATATATAAGTATTTGTGTATGTATTATATCTATTTATAAATGTGTGGGAGAAAAAGGGTATAGAGTTTGGAAATAGGAGGGGTACTCTGAGCATACACAATTTCTCTTCTTGAATTGTAGGTTTTCTCTCCCTTTGTAATCTAACCTAGGGTCCTCTCTCCTTTTCTATTTCTCATATATTTGTCAAGTGAGTGCTTAGAGTTAAGTACTATTTAGCCAAACCCTAATCATTGCTCCTTTTGTGTGATTGTGGTGACTTCTCTAATAGAGGTGTGGTTAGTGTCATTGTGTGTAATCTCCTTTACTTATATTGGTGTCCAACACTTAAGCCTTTCGAACACATTTGTTTAATATATTCATAAGAGAGGCAAGTAAGAGTTCGCGAGATTAGAATAAGCGATGGTGATAGCTTGAGAGTGCTTGACAACCACTCTCATCCGATGCGTCAACAATAGGGTATATGGAGACCTCGATCCCTTGGCTATGATATCAATATGAAGACAAAACTCAGTCAATACAAAGATGTGTGCTTGGTCAGACAAAACTTTGTTAGTGAGTATGTCCAAAGCCGATGCACCAACAATAAGGTATATGGAGACCTCGATCCCTTGGAATATGATATCAATATGGAGACAAAACTCTATCAATACAAAGATGTGTGCTTGGTGAGTAAGCCTAGAGCCGACACATATGTGTACATATATAAGTATTTGTGTATGTATTATATCTATTTATAAATGTGTGGGAGAAAAAGGGTATAGAGTTTGGAAATAGGAGGGGTACTCTGAGCATACACAATTTCTCTTCTTGAATTGTAGGTTTTCTCTCCCTTTGTAATCTAACCTAGGGTCCTCTCTCCTTTTCTATTTCTCATATATTTGTCAAGTGAGTGCTTAGAGTTAAGTACTATTTAGCCAAATCCTAATCATTGCTCCTTTTGTGTGATTGTGGTGACTTCTCTAATAGAGGTGTGGTTAGTGTCATTGTGTGTAATCTCCTTTACTTATATTGGTGTCCAACACTTAAGCCTTTCGAACACATTTGTTTAATATATTCATAAGAGAGGCAAGTAAGAGTTCGCGAGATTAGAATAAGCGATGGTGATAGCTTGAGAGTGCTTGACAACCACTCTCATCCGATGCGTCAACAATAGGGTATATGGAGACCTCGATCCCTTGGCTATGATATCAATATGAAGACAAAACTCAGTCAATACAAAGATGTGTGCTTGGTCAGACAAAACTTTGTTAGTGAGTATGCCCAAAGCCGATGCACCAACAATAAGGTATATGGAGACCTCGATCCCTTGGAATATGATATCAATATGGAGACAACACTCAAGCTTAGGTTATTGCCCCAATATGATATCAATATGGAAATGGGGGGACAAAGCTCAAGCTTAGGTTATTGAATGAAGAAAGATTCAAGAGGGAAGAAGAGCTACAAAAGTCACTGTCAAAGTCACTTTTATAGCTTTCTACATTGAGGTTTGACCTCTTTCACATTGGGTAGCCCTTTGGCCAAAAGTTTTCAAGGGAGTTCAAGTATAAGGTCATCACACGAGGCTCCAAATTATGTCTTAAGGATTACGAGCGTAACACACTATCCACTTGAGCCATGTACTTTTATTATGTATTGGTGTTGCATTTATTACTATTGTCAAGACATTAAGGATGACTCTAATAAGACACACACATGAACATGGAAGAGATGGGTGTCAGCCTATTGGAAAACACGTGAATCTATAGAGAAAAAGTCGGGAACTCAAAGACTATCAAATAACATCCTAGTCTCAACTATAAACGATGCCGACTAGGGATTGGTGGATGTTATATTGATGACTTCACCAACACCTTATGAGAAATCAAAGTTTTTGAGCTCTAGGAGGAGTATGGTTGTAAGGCTAAACTTAAAGGAATTGACAAAGGAGCACCACCAGGGGTGCAACCAATGGCTTAATTTGACTTAACACGACGAAAATTACCAAGTCCAGACATAGTAAGGATTGAGAAATTGAGAGCTCTTCCTAATTCTATGGGTGATGGTGCATGGATGTTCTTAGTTGGTGGAGTGATTTTTCGAGTTAATTCCTTCAACAAACAAAGAATCAACTAGCTAACGTGTCGTGGTCAACTTCTCAAAGGAACCATGGTTGTCTAGGCCATGGAATTTTTAGGCAAAAACTAGTTTGTGATGCTCTTAGATGTTCTAGGCCGTACACACATCACATTGATGAATTTAACAAGTTTACTAGTTGGACTAATAGGTAAGGGTAATCTTTTGAAATTTCATCATGATGGGGATAGAGCATTGATATTCAACGAGGATTTCCTAGTAACCACGAGTCATCTGCATGCTTTGGATAGGTCCATACCCTTCACTCCTATGATTGAATGGTCTGACAAAGTTTTCGGATCACAATGGTGCTAATAGTACCTTGCTGATAACATTGTAAGAAATTCATTAAGCCTTATGATTTAAAGAAAAGAGAAGTCATAATAAAGTTTCCATAGGTGAACTTGTGGAAGGATCATTAATACATATTTAAACAAACAACGTGAACTATGGTCATATTTGAGGCAATCCACTCGAAGGTGTATTAGCCTTGCATGACTACTCTGCCAAATTCGGGGCACATCATGGGTATTGCAAAAGGTGTAGGAATTGTCCCACAAAGAATGCAAGATGCATGATGAGAGTGGAGCATGTCATTGAGGGTCTCATGTGGTTGAACCCCCTCCTCTATATCATTTGGCAAGTTGCATGACTTCCCAAGTCGATGCATCAATCTTGTTTGGCTTGGTTTGCCATATTGCAGTGATAGTCATAGGTCTTTGCACACGAGCATATCCCGCATCTTCGACTTCCACATTGAATAGTTGGAGCCGGTTAACTTGGACATTCCAACGAAGTGTCCTTCCATAGCTCTGATACCAGTTTGTTAGGATCGTGACCAGCCACAACCAGTTACGCATATACGTATTCGGGTGCAAAGAACAAGTCTATAGTACACGGACAAACCAGAAAACAGAGAGCAGAGACACAGAATGTTATTGAGAATCAAACTCAACTTCCTGGGTGTGGGAACACACTTTAGGATACTCAAGTGTGTGAACACCTCACCTCCTTGTATAGTAACTAGTGTGTCATAGAAGTTAATGTTCTATGACACATATTCTTTAAGTAGTTAAGACTCGACCTCTTCCCAAGAGGCGAATCTAGTGAGAGAATCTAGAGAGAAGGTGACTACATAGGCACCTTCTCCTTCTCTTTGTAATGTGGTTCATTATTCTTGCTCCCCTTGTAATACAATTTTTCACACACACACACACACACGCACACAGTTCTTCCGATGCACAGAATCCATCAAATTCTTTACATGGTATCAGAGCACTTGCTTGTCTGATTGAAGCCCATCGCCTCTGCGTGTGCTATGCCCGATTCCGCATTCGGCAAGAACCGACTGATCGTTGTAGCTCAACAATTTGCACAGTTTGCATCAAAGAAGAAGAAGAAGAAGCTTCACATGAACACACAAATGGGAAGCGCTCTTCCTACTAAAAAGCTCGATAGAAACAATTTTTCATCTTGGGAGTACAAGATGCACCTATACCTTGTCGGCCAAGGCTATTGGAGTTATGTCAAAGGGGCAAAAGAGAATCAACCCAACCCAACACATGCCGACTACCTAGCTTGGGAGCAAGCAGCGAGTCGTGTGTTGTACTGCCTTGCATCATGCGTCCATGATCACATGCTCGGCTACATTCGAGAGGCCAAAATGGAGAAGGAGGCGTGGGGAGATTCAAGAAGATTTTCGTGGCTAACACGACTGTAAGAAAGCTTCAACTCCGTCAAGAGTTGAATGGTATAAAACAAAGGGACATGTCAATCAGCAACTACACCTTGAAGATCAAGGAGTTGTGTCATGCCCTTGGGTCGATCAATGTTAGCATTGACGACGATGAAATGGTGCAGATTTGCCTCGGAGGCTTAGCACCTGGGTTTGGAGCCATTTGGTTGGCAGTTCTCACGAGGGAGAATCCTCCCTCCTTTGATCTCCAGTCGATGTTGCTAGTCGAGGAGAATCATGTTCGAACAAAAATCAATGGGCAAGGACAGATGCACTATGCGAACTTCGATGGAGGAAGAGGAAAAGGTTGGGGAAGAAGAGGCTGATTCGGTCAAGGCCAACACAACCAAGAGCAACCCCAAGGACATAATTTCTATTACCGACAAGACATGTCGAATGTGCGAGGCGAAGCATCCGGAAGAAGGGGGAGCAATCAGGCTAGACCCCGTCGACAAAACAATCCCACTCAGTGTGGATATTGTGGTAAATTCGGCCACTATGAGGTAGAGTGTCGGAAAAAGAAGAGTGAGTCGGCCTCCACAAGCCAACAACTCACAAACTACACCTCCAACTCCGACTATGACAACCGTGGCATAATGTTTGTGATGAGGCACAGAGTGAACTCGATGATAGCCTCCAACCCAACCAACACCTCCAAACCAGAAGATGTATGGTTTGTCGATTCAGGTGCATCCAACCACATGACATCCCACGAGGATTGGTTCAAGGAGCTATGAAAATCTGAACGACCCGGTTATGTGGAAACTGGGGATGACACAATTCACCCCATTCAGCATATCAACAATGTCCCATTTGGGGAAGAATGCAATCAAACTTACATCAATAACTTTCTGCATGTTCTTACAATAACAAAGAACTTGGTCTCAGTTGGTTAGATAGTCAAATAAGGCATGGAAGTCTACTTCAACTATGGAGGATGCTTCATCGAAAAAGAAGGCTGACTCATTGATCGTGATCGGAGAGAAGGTTGGATGTTCATCCTCGACTCTCACGAGATGAACTCGGCAATGTATGCCAAGGGCTAGAGAGCTGACGCCGACATAGAGCTATGGCACAAGAGAATTGGTCACATTAACCTCCAAAAGCTCAACGGAATGCAGTCGAAAAGGAGCCGTCTTTGGGCTTCCGACTTTTACCAAAAAGGAGAGAGCAGGCGTGTGTGAAGCTTGTCAATTCGGCAAACAACACCATCAACCGTTCCCAAAGGAGAGGAATGTAAGCAAAGGGATCTTGGATGTAATACAATCAGATGTATGGGGACTAGCCCAGATGACAACATTCGGTGGTTGTCGATACTACGTAACATTCATTGACGACTTCTCCAGACATACCTAGATCTACCCTATGCGATAGAAGAGTGAAGTGTTAGGACACCTCCAAAGGTTCAAAAACGAAGTCGAAAAGGCAACCGGTCGGCATGTCAGATGCCTTCGATCAGACGACGGGAAAGAGTACTTCTCTGACGACTTTACAATATACCTTCGACAAGAAGGATTCCGGCGGGAATTTACCTACCGACACACACCTCAACAGAATGGAGTCGCCGAACGCAAGAATCAACACATACTCAAGGTGGCAAGGGCAATAATGAACTAGAAACATCTACCAAAGTCATATTGGGCTGAAGCAGCGAATACGACCGTTTATCAGATGAATCACACGTTAGGATATTCGGTTCAATTGCATATGTACATATCCCTGCGAAAAGTTTTATGGGAAGAAACTAGATCTATCCCACGTTACAATATTCGGTTCAATTGCATATGTACATATTCCCGATGAGAAACGGTAGAAGCTCGATCCCAACTTGGAGAAATGTATACTCATAGGGTACTCACTCGAGTAGAAAAGGGTATAAGTGCTTCAACCCTTCCACCAAGAAGGTACAAGTGAGTAGGGATGTAGTATTGGACGAGTCAACATCCTGGTGGTATACAGTCGAATCAGCCCAATCCGGCACAATCGAAACCGAGTTTGACACAGATGTAGAGGAGACTGATCAACCGAGGCCCACATAAGAGGAAAGTCCAATCTCAACCAGGTTGAGTGGACCACAAGAGCCTCCAAGCGACCAAGAGTGTTATGTACACATAACGTAGGTGAGGGTAGATCACTAATATTTACATAAGTGAAGGGTATGTTCACTAATGTTAAAAAGGGGATTAATGTGATTGGATAGAAGGAATGTTCGGTGCATGCACTATCATGATTTGGACAACCAATGAATGAAGATCCTTTTAGAAAGGCACATCTATTCAAGGGGCCAAGGAAAAGGTATAAATATGAGGCTTAGCAACCCTCATAAGCACATTACATCAGAAGGCTGCTGTCTTAGACACCGGTGGTGCAGGCTAGGCTTTTGTATCAACGATCGTGTAGGCTAGTCATCCTAATATCCGGCGGTATGGGACGTCGGTGGTAGGTTTGCTATGTCTAGATCATAGCTCGGGGGTGGTTGGGTGGAACGGGTTCTTCTATCCAATCTATTTTCCTTCCTTTTACTTTATTTTGGTCTATTGATTAGTAATAGACTCTTAACAGTGGTATCAGAGCATTTACTAACAATTTTTTTTTGTTGTTTTGATGTTTTTTGCGTGTGAGCGATGGGGATCTAACAAGGCTTGTCATGCTCTTCACAGGATCAAAACAACATTCTTAACCCAATATTCTTCTTTCTCGATCTCTCTTTTCTTTTCTACAATGCTTTCTTCTTGGTTATATGAAAGTGGTATTATGTTTTCTTTTCTTTTCTTTCTTCTTTCTACCATGATACGATGTTAATCTACTTACGCATCGGGTCGAGCGTGTTTGCACTAATCGCACACACTCAACTCATGGCCCTTTTGCATATTGCGATGTATCTCCCACTCTCCCTTCTCTTGAGCCATCTCTTATGGTAATAATTATTCTTGTGCATCGGGTCAAGCGTGTTTTCCCTAATCGCACACACTCACCTCATGGCCTTGTTGCATATGATGTTGAGTATGGCACCCTTCCCTTTATTGAGCCATCACTTGGTCAATTCTATGGGATGCTATGGTCTTAACGAGGTGTACGCCGCCTACCTATGCCACTCTACTCTCTATTGAGCCATCACTTGGCCGATTCTATGGGATGTGGTGGTCTTGAGGAGGTGCATGTCGATTACCTTACGGTTTCTTACATTAAGACATGCTTAATGTTCCGTACACCTATTTGATTATTATTCTAATAATTTTTTAATTACACAAATTGTCATTTCACTTTTGTATGATTTTCAAGTAATTGTCATTTACCCACCCACAATTAACTCTCTTTTTTCCCTTCCTTTTCATGTTTAAAGTATTTACGTGCGTTTACCTATGATGTAACGCTTTCGTGTAGACTATTTTTTCGTATTGAGTGGGCATCATGCCATTTTTTGAACGATTTTTTCCAACGGGTCATCTAGGTTTAACTCATATTATCGAGCCTTAGAACTTGAGTAAAACCACATGACTTCCCCTATTGATGTTTTACTCATAAATTTGAGTACTACATCTTTGCGCACAACAACACCACCACTTGTATCAATTTGTGGCTTATGTCACAATTGTGCACATTACAACCACCATATAGGGATGGATATGTGCATACCCCACACCATCCATTTATTTGTGGTATTTTTGTTTAGTGGTCAACGCATGGTTTTTGAACCTTGTTTTCGTCACTTCTTGACTCTTATAGGTAGTGACTTATTTTTCTCTTTTTTTCATAACATTTGCTTGCTACTCGCAAGACTAGAATATTACTTGCGAGTGCACTTGTTTTTGCACGTAATACACTTTCTCAACCATATCAATATATGCTGAGTTGGCATTAATATAAGGCTAACTAGGAAATTACATTGATGTTTGAACCATGGTTGAGCCTCGGGGAGCCGCCATGATTACTCAAGATAGTGTTAAGGATCTATGTATCGATGGAGTAAGCTCCTCGATGTCGTGGCGGGATTCGGACCGGCCTATACCCTCTTGATGGCGAATCGGGCGGAGATGGTTGTCAGATACCTCCGAGCCTCACACTCACTCAACGATTAGTGAATGATTAAGCATGATATCTCTCTCACTCTCTCAAGCTCTCTCTCATAGACAATAGATCAATAGATATAGACAATAAGAAGCAAGAGTATGTCTATTATTAACCCTCTTTGCTAAGAGGTCTAGCACCAACAAGGAGAGAGATTAGTGTTCTCTAACTCAACACTTCACTAATCTCTCTTAAGCTCAAAGATTACAAGAAAGAGGAGAGGAAGCTCTAGCTCTAATCAATAGGAGATCTTTACAAATGGGAGAACCCCCACAAAGCCACTACTAAGTGGTTTATATAGCTTTCACGTTTAGGGTATGTGCCTTTCACATTTGGCCATCTCTTTGCTTTCCTTTCCTCTTGCCGTTTCCTCTTCGTACTACGTCCTTGTTGATGCGTTCTTATTCGTGACTGGTTGTGTTGTTATCCCAACGCTTAACATCCCCCCCAACCTAATGAGTGCACACTCCCGAGTGCACTGTGGGAGGGGAGCTTCGGGCGTCGGGGGCGAATAGAATTGAGTAGGGGGGTTCGTCGGGGGGCGGGTGGCGGCGGAGATGATGGCAAAGACGACGGATGTTCAGTGGTGGTAGTCGGATTTCCTGCAATTGGTTGGTTGTTGTGAAGAAATCTTTCTTGGGGCCGGTGAGCCAAGTGCAGGTGTTGTGGCCGGGGAAGGGAGAAGGGGGGTTTCGACTAAAGCTTATGTAAGCGGGGAAAAAATGCGTGTCGATCATGGTTTCAAAATCCCTTTTGTAGGTTGCGGGGAGTATGTTGACGCGGGTCCAAAGGCCGACCAGTTGGCGGCGAGTGGGACCTTTGTTCAAATTGAAGGCGAGGCCCCACGCTGGGTGGTTGTGCCGTTGGAAGGGGGGGGGCTTCGTACGGGCCAGAGTCAAGGAGAATGAGTAGAAGTTGTAGGAACTGAAGGCTGGCTTGAATGTCGGGGTCCGGGACGTCGAGGTATGTACGTAGGAATCGTCGCATGGCCCGGATCATGTCAGGTTCGGTCGGGAATGTGCGCGGGGGTCGGGGGAACAACGGCCAGTTGAATTGAAGGGTGGGTAGGCGTGCCTGGGCGGCGCGAAAATCGGGCCATGGCCAACGACGAGGGAGGGGAGAAAAGGTGGGGTTGGTGGGTAGCTCGGGGGGGTGGAGGGCGAGCCATTCGCAGAAGGATGTGTGTGTGAACCAAGGGAGACGCCATGGGCGTTGGGTGCCGGGAGGTTCGAGGAGGGGGTCGGCGACGGGGTGGTGCCACCCTCGAGTGGGGGTGGGGTTTGCGGTGCCCAAGTAGACATCTTATCGCGGTAAACATGGGGATAAAGGAAGACGTTGACTTGGGGTTCGGAGGCGACTTCGGGGTAATAGTTGTAGAGGCGGGTGAGGTGGGTGGGTGACGACCCGTGTGGGTGACGACCCGTGTGTGGAGGGGGAAAGTGTCGGGTGGTGGGGGGGGAAGGGGGTGAGCCGAGGGATGTGTGCGAAAGGGGTTATCACCGAACATGGGATGTGTGTGGTCGGGGACGTGGTGTTCATTGAGGTGAGGGTGTGGGGGCGAGTGGTGAGGGGGGAAGGGAGGTGGGCTAGTAGGTGGGGGAGGTGGTGGGGGTGGGGGGGGACTTGGAGACGGGGAGGAGGGAGGGTGAGGGCGAGGCGGTGGCTGGGTGTCAAGTTCATCAGGTGAGTCGTGGTCCCCCTCCAGGTCGATCTCTGGGGGGGGAGAAGGGGGGTGTGGGGGTAGGAGGGCACGAGCATGAGCTTCATCGAACGTCATGAGTTGATACTCGCGGGAAACGTCGAAGTATAGGGCTAATTCCAGTATGTCGTCAGCCTTGAGGTCGGTGGGCCAGTTGAACGTGGCGTATTCGATGCTGAATATGTGAGTACGAACCCCAACGTCCCAGGCGGTTTGCCAAGCGCGTATTAGCCGGAGGAAACCGAAAGGGGGTACGGAGGTCGTCATGTTTTCCAACAAGGTGCAGGTGAGGGTGTCGGCGATGTGGTGTAAGCACACCAGTGTTGTGAAGAGGTGGGCCAGCTGGTCTTCGGTGACTTGCATCGTTACATTAGAAGGGTAGGTGAAATAGATCAGGTCGGAGATGTCTAAGTCGGGGGTGAGGGTGGTGTGAAGGTAGGCCATACCTTCGAGGAACAAAATGGGGAGGTGTTGGGGGAAGAGGTCGCCGGCTGGGGGAGCAGGTTCTTCGGTGGCTTCTTGGTACAACATGAAGAGGGTGAGGGTGTGGTTGTCTTCGGGGAGTACTCGGATGAAGGTCTACCGGTCTGGGGGTGTGGTGTCGTCAAAGAATACGCGACGCGTGGTGGCTAACGACCGAAGGACGCACGTTGCTTGGATGAGGAGGGTGCATGGTGTGCGTGGTGCAGTGAAAAGTTCGGAGAGCAGGGAGGTTGAGGTCACGTACACCGAGAGTGCCTAGATTATATTCGGAGAGCCAGTTGGGGGAAGGAGAGGGGTCTGAACGGTGGAGGGGTCCGTCACACCGGGGGTGAGGGTGTGTTCAAGGGCAGCTTTGGACGTGCGGAGTTGAAGGATGTCCTTTTCGAGGTCGGCGCATTGGCGGTGGTGTTTGATGAGGAGACATCGATTCCGTTCATTGGCGACTTCGACTTGGTGGACCATGGCGTCTCGTTCAGCCTTGAGGGTGGTGATCTCACTCGTGAGTTGGTGAGTGGTGGCCATGGCGGCGGCCAGGGCCTCAGACCGTTCGGAGAGATCAGCCGTCACGGCTGCGAGGCGGGCCTCGGTCAGTTGGTGTTGGGTGGTGAGGCAGACGTACTCGGCCGAAAGTTCGGCATGTGTTTGCGCTGCGCGTTCCTGGTCGTGGTGCCAGGTAGTCCGAGCTTGTTGGAATTCGTCAGCGAGTTGTTGGTGTCGGGTTTGCTTTGTTAGGAGTTCTTGCTTGAGGAGGTCGTGGGCGGCCGCTTGGCATGTGTTGGTATGGAGGGCGCTCTGTACCTCAGCGACCAAGATCTCATTCCGTGTAGAGGTCTCGTGTTGGTCGGTGGCGGTCTGTTGGGCCTGTGCCTGAACTTGAAGTAGGCGACGGTTCACGACGACAGTCATCTTGAGGAGGTCGGCCACCATGTCGGTTAAGGGTTTGGGGGGAACGGCGAGGGAGGGGGTAGGGTGGGTAGTAACTACAGTGAGGGAGGTCGAGTAGGGCACGGAGGTCGGGAGTGGGGGTGGCGGTAGCGGGGTTGCCATTTCGGCGGGGGCGAGGGTGGGTTGGAGGGGAACTGCCGGGGTTGCGGTTGAGGGCCGGTCGGGAGTTTCGGTGTCGGGGGCGGCGTGGCGGGCGAGTTTATGGGGTCGGGGGTGCGGGGTGTCGTCGGTGGTGGTGGACGGGAAAGGTGGGGTAGTTGTGGCCGGAGCGGGGGGAGAGGATTTGTGGGGTGGAGGGGTTGGCGAGGTGGGTGGAGGCGGGGTTGGTGGCTTCCGTTGGTCGCGCAAGATTAACTCAGTGGTGCAGCTGCGGGAACGTGGAGTCGTGGTTGTGTTCTGATGTGACACATAGTGGAAAGTGGTGGACAAGGCCTGGATTTCGGTGGGGGTGAACTCGTGTGTCTGGAATTCCTTGACACGATTCGTGATATCCTCCGGGGTGTCGAGGTTAGCTTCGGCTGACACGTGGGTGATCGGGGGGTTGTTTGTGCGCCGATGGCCGTGCCTGTTCACCTTGGTGTACCTGTCGTAAAAAGTCGCGTTCAGGGAGGCGAAGGCGTTCAAGTTGGCCTGGGACAGTGATCTTGCGGAAGCGTTCATGGCAGCATACGAAGGGAGGGGTGGGGGGTCCGATGCTGAACTTTGCGCACAAGTAGCGGGTGAGGAACCACGCGAAATTGACAGTCGATTTGGGTCGTGTGTGCCATTCTCGGACCCGGCGGACAACCTCGTGAGCCCACTAGACCGGTTGTGGATCATGTGCCCACTTGAGGTACTCACTGGTGATACAAGCGGTGGCATCGGTAGGTGCGGTGTCACCGATTTGGGCAATGGTGCTACAATGGTCGTGGAGATGGAGAGGGATTTCGGTGTAACGCCACCCTTCGCGTCCAGAGTATTCGGCGTAGGCGACAGGAATGATGTCGGGGATAAACCCCGGGGTCCTCGTGGTGCGGAAGGGGGCGCCCTCGAGGGGTAAATGTAGCATAGCACAAACGTCGGCCGCGGTGAACTGGAATGCGACGGGGTGGGAGTCTGTGAAAGGCTGCATATCGACGAGGCCCGTATCGGGGTTGTACCCGATGAGGAAACGGTTGACCAGTTCGGGTAGGACGCCCCACGGCCTGATCCTAAGGAAGAACTTGAGGCCAAGTCGTGAGAGAGTGGCGAACACGTCGGGTTCGAGGTACTTGAGCTGCGTGGCGGCTGTGGGGACCCGGTAAGTACATCGGGTATTCTTGAACACCACTGGAATGACTAAGGAACCGCACCCTCCGTCGGGGTAGTATGCGTGGAGGAGTTTGATGAATTGGGGAGGCGTCATCGTTGGCAACCTGCAAGGAAAAATATTAGTATAGGTAAATGTGATCACGAATCAGCAAGTACGGGTAGTTTAAATAGATTCCCCTGCTTTTTTTTATTTATTTTTATTTTACTTGGGGTCCTAACTTCGTAGTAACATAACAACTAAGGGTTACGTGGTCTAGGAGTTGGACTCCTCGAACGACGTGTGGTTCGAGGAGTTTGGGCTCCTCGAACAACGTGTGTTCGAGGAGTTGGGCTGGGTGTGGACTCCTCGAACAACGGGTAGTTCGAGGGGTTGGGCCCCTCGAACACTATGTAGTTCGAGGGGTTGGGCTGGGTTTGGTTTGAGGGGTTGGGCCCCTCGAACACTGTGTTGGGTGTGGTGGGTTGGACTCCTCGAACAACGAGTAGTTCGAGGGGTTGGGCCCCTCGAACAACGGGTAGTTCGAGGGGTTGGGCCCCTCGAACAACGGGTAGTTCAAGGGGTTGGGCCCCTCGAACATTGTGTGATTCGAGGGGTTGGACCCCTCGAACAACGGGTAGTTCGAGGGGTTGGACCCCTCGAACCACGAGGCAGAGTGGTCTGTAAACGGCCAACGACGTGGGGAGGGTGAAACGACGAGGCGGCTGTCGCGGCCACCTCGGGGGGAACGAAAAACGCCGGGACGGTGGGGCAGCGTGAATGGGCAGCGCCACGAGGAGGGGCGGCGGCGACGGGGCAACGGCTATGGACGCCATGGGGGCGTGTAAACGGCGTGGTTGGGAGGCCCGTAGTGTGCCGGTGACAGGAGGAGGAGGACAACGTCATGGTGGCGGCCATGGCCCCCGGAGAGGGACGAAGGGCAGGTACAACACACGAGGGGAGTGTAGTGTGGTGTGGCAAAACGAGAGAGGGGGGGGGAAGGGCCTACCTGAGGCGTGGGAAAGCAAGGTGTGGAGGAGACGAGGTGGTGACCGGGGCAGGCAACTGATGGAGTAGGGGTGGGGACGTTGAGGGTGGGAGAAATCCACGAATAGAGATTGGGGGTGGAGGAGGGGAAGACTGCTGCAGAGCGTGTGTGTAGTGAGAAGGAAGGGGACAAGCAGAAAGAGGAGAGCTAAAAAAGGAGGGAGGGGAGGTAGAGCAAAGAAGAAGGAGAGAAAAAGAAGAAGAAGAAGGAAAACGAATAAAGAAAAAAGCAAAAAGGAAAAAGAAAAAGAAAAAACCACTCAAAAAACAAAACAAAACAAAATAATAAATAATAAATAAATAAAATAAAATAAAATAAAATAAAATAAAGATAATAATAATCGGTATAGAAAAAATAATAAAATAATAAAAATCATAAAAATAAAAAAGACAGAAAAGAATAAATAATTAATTAATTAAATAAATACAAATCAAACTGACAATAATAGTCATTACAAATAAATTAAATCAATAAAATAAATAAATAAATAAAATAAATAAATAAATAAATAAATAAGAATAAATTTAAAATTTTAAAAATAATAAAAAAATAAAAAATAAAAACTGATACAATTAATAAAACATAAACCACAGCAACGAGGGACAATCCACGGGGAAGCGAGGTCAGAAGGGTAAGGAGGAATCGATGGAGAAGATTCGGATACCAATGGTGACAGGGGTCTGAATGGGTGTCTACGGGGAATGTGGTAGGGGATTGGGTAAATTAAGGGCTTTTGAGGAACCTTGAGGATGCGACTGTGGAGGGAGTGTCACTCGGGTATCGTGTGAGGTTCCGGGTCTGTGGCTTTTAAGGATCCAAACTTGCGGCATGTTTGTTAAGTGGGTGGGGAGGATTTGTGAAACCTTCCTACAGGGTGTTCGGTCTCTAAGTTGTTTAGGCTTGTCGATTCCTGTGGCTTTATCCTGGGCGGGATACCGAGCTGATGATGTGTGTGCTTTTCGGGTGTCCCCTGCAGGCGTGGTATGATCGCGACTAGGGAGCCGGCTTCGTTTCGGGACCCAGAAGCTAGTGGCGCCTTTGTGCCAACCTTGTGCTGTTGTGAGTGTCTTTTTGACTCGCCAAATGGCGGATTCTCCACAACGTTGTCCATTCGCAAAAACAGCATGAACATTCATCCATTCCCATGGTTTGGGTGTCTGTGTTCTGATGTTAACGTCGCGCTGGTCTTGGGTGGCCAGTGGGTATTCGCGTTCGGTTTGGTTGAGCGACTCTGTGCCTTGGGGTTCATCGATGTCCCATGTAGGGGTGTTTCGATCGCGAACGGGGAGTCGATTTCGTTTCGGAACCCAGAAGCTAGTGGCGCCATTGTGCCAACCTTGTGCGGTTGTGAGTATTTTTCTGACTCGCCACACCGCACGTTCTCCGTAGCGTGGGCCTTCAGCGAAAACTGCGTGGACGTTCACCCATTCTCATGGTTTGGGTGTCTGTGTTCTATTGTTAGTGTCGTGTTGGCCATGGGCGGCCTGTGGGTGTTGGTGTGTTGCTTGTTTGGGTAGCTCCATGCTTTGGGGATCAGCGAGGACAACGAGATGTGATTCGAGTGTTGTTGCGATGAGGTCCTCGGACTTCAGTCCACCTCCTATTTGAAAAGAGATGATGTGTTTGCTGGGTGATTGGAGACATTCGCTTATGTGACACCAATCTAAACCGAAGAGGCATTGTGTGTGCATCACTCCGGGTGGGAGTACCCGAACTTGGATTACGTGCATGCTGTATTCTGTCTTGATGTTACACCCGAAAGTTCCTAGGCAACATGACATGGACTCATCGAAGCCACGGAAATTGTCGTTGCACACTTCGAGGTTTGGGCAACCTAGACGTCTCCATGTTTCAAAGGAGAAAAGGGTTAGCGATGCTCCTGTGTTGATTACCGCCGTCAAAGGCATGTCGTCGACACAACATCGTAGTTGTATTGTTCCATCATTAGAGTTGGCTGCCTGAGCCATGGCTGTCGGATGGGTGTGTCCCTGTCGCTTCAATTTCGCTTGCGTATGGCGTAGGTCGGTTTCGAGCCGGGCCATTCGGCCTTCGGAGGCTTTAAGTTTGGCCTCTACCTCTCGTTGCCGAGTCGTGAGTAGAGCCTCGAGTGTGAGGGGTCCATAGTAACGTTTGAGCTTGCTCCCATTAATGAACCCGGGGATGTCCAAACCTTCGATCGTGCGTAGGCGACATGCTCCTGTCTTGGTAATCTCCGAAACCACATATGGGCCTTCACCCCGTAACTTCAGTTTCTTCTTGTGTCGTTGAGAGGAGAATTTGAGGGCCATGTCGCCTTTCGCGAGGTCTTTGTTCTTGACTTTATTGTCGTGCCACACCTTTCTATTGGCTTTCTCTACCAAGAGTGCCTGGAATGCGAGAAGGCGAGTTTCTGTCAGTCGTTCTAGGTTCTCTAGGCGTGACAGGAGGGGGTCCCCTTCCCATCGTTCTTGTACGGCGATCCTGAGGCTGGGGACAAGGAACTCGATGGGTAATACTGCTTCTTGCCTGTACACCAGTTTGAATGGTGTGTGGCGAGTTGCGACTTTGTAGGAAGTACGGAAAGCCCATAATGCTGCTTGGAGTTTGGTGCTCCAATCAGATCGTGAGGCAGCGACTATCTTTGTGAGTACTGCACATAGCACCTTAGTCGTGCTTTCCGCTTGTCCGTTGCATCGAGGGTAATAAGGGGAACTTTTGCGGTGTGTCACCATAAACTCGCCTAATAAATGTGCTATCACCTCGTTCAGGAAATGTGAGCCTTGGTCACTAATGATTTCGAGCGGACATCCAAACCGTACGATGACATTTTCATATAGGAATTTGGCAGTACTACGCGCGTCGGCGTTAACGCAAGCTTTAGCTTCAATCCACTTGGTGGCGTAGTTGGTGGCGGTTATTATGTATCGGTTGAGGTTGGAAGCTGGGCTGATTGGGCCGATAAAGTCGATACCCCATTTCTCAAATGGTTGCCATGCCACCACCGAGTTTAACGTATTAAAATCCGCCTTTAGCGGGTGTTTGAAACATTGGCACTCGTCACAGCGACGTACGTACACGTATGTGTCTTTGAAGAGTGTTGTCCACCATAGTCCGGACTGGAGGATCTTGCGTGGAGTGGTCTCGTGATTGAAATGACCACTTCTGCTCCCGCAATGAGCTTGTTCGAGGGTGGTGACGACGTCATGGTCTGTTATACACCTCCGAAGTATTTCGTCGTTACCTCGACGGTACAGATTGCCTCGGAGCATCGTGAAGGGGCCACATTTCTTTAGCAAGGCACGTGCATGTGTTCGTGGTAGTTGTTTTAGGAAGGACGCTCCTTCCGTTAGGACGCGAACTATGTCTAATGCCCATGCTGGTACGGTATCGATCGCCAATAATACTGCGTCTGGTGTTTCATCATCGACCCCAATGGCTTCTTCTCCGTTGGGAATCCGGGAGAAATGATCGGCGAGTACATGGTCTTTCCCTTTTCTCACTACTACCTTGAAGTCAAATTCGAGTAACGTTACGATCCATCGTGAGATGCGTCCAGTGGCGTGAGTTTTGTTTACTAAGTAGAGTAGGGCCTGATGGTCTACAAAAAATGAGAACTGGGACGCCAACAGGTAGTGGCGGAATTTCTTTACATTGTAGACCATGGCCAAAGCCTCCCGTTCCGTCGTGGAGTAATTTCGTTCCGCGGCATTTAGGTGGCGACTAGCGAAGGTGACCGGTAGGTCGAATGCCCCTTCACCGGGTTGGGCTAGCACTGCACCAATCGCGAAGGCGGAAGCATCGGTGTGCACGTGGAATTCTTTGGTCCAATCGGGAGGCCGGAGGATGGGGGCCTTAGTTAGGCCCTCTTTCAAGAGCTTGAAGGAGTGTGTGCATTCTTCTGTCCACACGAACTGCTTTAATAGGGAGTAGAGTGGTCTAGCCTTGTCCGCGAACATCTTAATGAAGCGTCTATAGTAACCTGCGTATCCCATGAACCCTTGTAGTTGTTTCTCGCTCGTGGGGGGTGGCATGTCAAGGTTGAGTTTTACTTTTGCCTCATCGGTCGAGATCCTGTGGCGGGACACGACGTGTCCTAATATTATTCCGTGCTTGACCTAGAACTGACACTTGAGCGGGTTGAGAGAGAGTTGATAGGTTCTGCATTTTTCGAACGTCAAACAGAGTAGCCCCAAGTGGTCATGCCATTTCGAATTGCAACATAAGTCGTCAACATAAGACTCCACCCCTTGTCGTAACCTTGTGGCAAAGATATGGTCTGCCGCTCTTTGGTAGGTGCTCAAGGCGCTCGTGAGTCCGAAAGGCATCTGTTTATACGCGAACGTACCAAATTCCATGGCGAAAGCTGTCTTGTGTTGATCCTCAGGGACCACCGAGATTTGGTTGTACCCGGAGAACCCGTCGATGAAGCTATACGCTTCTACTCCCGCGGTTCTTTCGAGTAAATGTTCGATGTAGGGTACCGGGTAATTGTCCTTGATAGTGGCTTCGTTAACTTGGCGGTAGTCTACGCATATGCGGATCTGGCCGTTTTTCTTTGGGACGACCACAATTGGGGAGACCCAAGTAGTTCGTTCGATTGGGTAGATAATGCCGGCAACCAACATTTTGTTGATTTCGGCTTTCACTTGTTGGGCGTAGTTAGGGTTCATTGGACGTGGCCTTTGCTGGATTGGGCGGGCGTCGACTCGCATGGGGATACTATGTGTGACGACCTCAGCTGGGACTCCCTTCATGTCGACGTACGACCATGCAAACACGTCGCAAAATTCCGTGAGGAGAGTGATCAAGGACTCCTCCTCGTCAGGCTAGAGATCTGTAGCTATGAACACCGATTTGGAGTTTGCCCCTTTCCCAAGGTTGATTTCTTTCACCCTTGGTGGTCCATCATAGACTTCTCCTAGGCCTTGGGGGTTGCGTTGCGGTCTCTTACAAGCCACTTCCCTACTCCCTTGTTCATAGAGTTTGAAATGCTCTGGGAAGTCCGCTTCCGTCACAGCCTCTTGAGTGGTCGTGACGTCATCTGGACGTGTGATTCGTTGTACCAGTTCTTCATCCTTTATGTCTACGTCTTTTCGTCGGGGTCCTAAGGTGGTGACGTTGAAGCAGGAAATTGTTTCTCTGTTCTTGTCACAACACTTTGTACCTATAGGGTACATTGCGTCGGTTGTGGCGACGGATTGGTCGTCTCTCTCACGTGCGTTCTCCTCTTTGGAAGTGGTGAGGCTTTGAGGAAAGTGTTGGCCTCTGGTCAAGAGTTGAACTGTCTTCGTGGGGTTGCACGCTAGGAGGTTGGTCTCGAACTCAGTGGTTTCTGACCAATCGTCTACGAGAGGGCTGCCTTCTTGTTCATGCACTTTTTGTGTGTATGCTTTGATGCGAAAGGTTTTGTTGTCCTTTCGCATATAGATTATGTCGTTCCCAAAATCCATGACCAGGCAGCTTATACGTAGGAATGGTCTTCCTAGTAAGCACTCGTAGGCTACGTGGTTGGATGATCTTGTGACGACGAAGGTGAGATTGAACTCCACTCCGTGGATAGTGAAGTGATGCACAGGAATCATGCCTTCCGATCTTTGGATGGACCCATCTGCCATTCGTAGTTTGACATCGGAAGGCATCATTTTTGGGCTCCCCCACTTACACCAACATTCGTAACTGACGATACTTACCCTTGCTCCGGTGTCAATGATGGCGTCACACGTCTTACCATTGACACAGACTGGTAGAGTGAAACTAGTGTCGTTGCTCTCGAAGTGGGCTTCGTGGACGTCGATTGGCGGTCCTTCGGGTTGTTTGAGGACTGTGGACGTGTGAGGAGTGTGGGTGTGTATCCCTTCACCATATCCCGCTGATAGGCCACCATTGAGGCGTCGGAGGACGTCGTGCCACGGTTGGACATCGAGTTTGAGTAGTTCTTCGAGCGTGAACTCTATTTCCTTGGCGAGTAGAGGTCGTAGCAGGGGGTTGTCAATGGTGAAGGTGCCAATGTAGCTTTGCACTTCGCGTAATGTGAGTCGCAATCTTAAATTTAAGATTTGTTGGAGTAGAGTTGTGTTGACCTCTTTGATCGGGGTAGGATGGCAAATGGGGGTGTCGGTTGGTGTGACGACAGGGGGAGGTGAGGGGTTTACCCATTCTTCTAGTTGGTCAAAATTTAAGCTGGGGAGGCTAAGTGGTTTTTCAAACTGTTCGTGGTGTATGAGTTTGATGTATTCTTCTACTTTTTGTTTCTCAGCTACTGGGTTTGGGTATGCCGCTAGGTGCGCTGGCAGTTCTTGATTCAGATTGACAGGTAATGTTTCTGTGTCTCCCTCTGGTTCTTGATCTTGTTTTGAGGTCTGCGTGGAATTATTCTTTCTAGATTTGCATCTCTTACATGCAGTCACAGGGAGACCTTGATCTTGGTATTTTAAATTGTGCGCTACTCGTTGGGCTCGTGTAAGGACATTAGCACCGATCGTGGATGGTACAATGGACAACAGATTTGTGCCAACCCTTTTCTTCTTTCCCGGGCAATCAGGTACTAGGTGTTCTTTACCGCACCCTGGGCATGATGCTTCTCTTTGGAACCATTCGATGAGGTCTTGCGACTGTTGGGTGGGCCCTTGCGCCAGTGGTTGCGGAGGCGTGTCGAGTGGGAGATGTCGTGGTCGTTGGGCCATCCGGTTGTAGTACTCATGTTTGGTTGGGCACTCGCTAACCATATGTGGGCCTTGGCAGTTGAAGCATTTCAATTCTGACCTCCTTAGACCATTGTTGTTGCGGTATCCCATAGGGGGTCCACGTTGTTCCCCTCTCAGGACGTACACTGGTATTTGGTCGCCTTCAAAATCCACAAAATGGGACAACACCTCTTCTTCAATGCCATACTCCCGGTACGGGTCTTCATATATGGGGGTGCTCGCTCCGACATGGGTTTGGTTATCTGTGGTATACTCCAGTTCAGCAAGGCGGGCGCCGATGCGCGGTAGTGGGGGTTGTGCAGGGAGTATCGTTGGTAGTGGTGGACGGCTAAGTGGTGGGGGAGAGCGTGGGTGTTCCACCATTGGCGTTTGGCCGTACCTTCCAATGGGGGCTTGCCAGCAGTTCTCTTGCGTATGCATTACGAAAGCTTTGCACCACTTACAGTATTGCGGCCGTCGTTGATGGAGGGGACACTCATGTCCCATGTGGTGTCCGTGACATACCGTGCACCTTACATTTTCTCGTTGGGCGTATGCTTGGGGTCTTTCTATACGGGGTGTTCGCGGTGGTGTGGGTAGAGCAGGGGTGGAGTCGGAGGATTTCTCACGGTTGTTCGTGGGTGCGTGAGTGGGTATTTGTAATCCACTCATCAAATCTTCAAAGGTCATCACTACTGTGCAGGCTTCAGCGAACGATCGACACATCCTGGCAATTAGGAAATTTTGGAGTGTCGTATCAAACAACCCATTAATGAAACGACTCATCAACTTGTCATCCGATATCTTGTCGTTCGGAGTACAACGATGATGTAGGCTTTTCGTACGACATATGTAGTCCCTGACCGTTTCGTTCGCTTCTTGTTTGAGGGCGAAAAGTTGGTCAATCGGGTTCCATTTATTCCCTCTGCGAGCGAAGTTTATCAAGAAATCCTCAATGACGTACTCGAAATCGGCGACGATGTCTTCATTTAAGGTTCGAAACCAGATTCCGGCTTGGTCATCAAGTGTGAGTCCAAACGCGGCTACCTTGGTGATCTCTGTGAGGGGTTCATAAGCGTGGCAAATCTATTTGAACCTCTCGACATGGTCATAGGCATCGCCGAAACCGAGGAAACGAGGTACTAGTTTAGAAATGGAAGCACTCTTCCCACTGTCATTTGTGAGGTTTCTCTGATGGTCTGTGGGTGCTTGCTCTTTTTCCATCAATGCTACGAGAGTTTGGATGGATTGTAGCGCTAGTGCGAGTTCGGCGTTTGGAGGTGTAGGGGTAGCTTGGTCAAGTGTAGGGATTGTGCCCATGCGTGGTGGTGTCGGGTGTCATTGTGCACGGGTTTCGTTCGGGCTATCGCCCGTTGTGCTCGAACGCGGTACGGGGCTGTGCTCCTGACTTTGGCGGTGTATGTGCGACGATGTTTCTAGGCAGTGAAGTTTTTGTTGCACTCGTGCGAATCTATCCTTCCTTTCTGCCAAAGCGGCTTCGATATCTCGAGTGGTGCTTTCCGGTTGTCCTCCTTTCGCAAGTTGTACCGTCCATAGATTGATTTCGTGTTCTATCACCCGTAACTCTTGCGCTGCGTCTCGTATATGTCATTCTACACTGAGTGGGTCTGCCATTGGGCTCTCCTGTAGTGGGGGTGTGTTGAGAAGTGCTTTAGTTCCTGGGCTCGATGGGAGGTTCATGTTTGGTAGTATCCCCGGAGTTAGCCACCCTCCGTGGTACTGAGTCGGGTTAGGTGGGACGGCATCGTGGGTTTGGTTGGTTTGCGTGGACTCCTCCAGGCGTGCAGGTCGGGTTTTGAACATTTCTGTCCATGAGGATCCGGCCATGTTTTCTGGTCAAGTTTTTATAGGTTCGTCGAAGGTTGAATCTTCGTCGAAGGATGAATCTTCACCGAAGGATGAATCTTCGTCGAAGGATGAATCTTCGTCGAAGGTTGAATCGTCGTCGAAGGGTTTAGGGTTCGTCGAAGGTTGAATCTTCGTCAAAGGATGAATCTTCGTCGAAGGTTGTTCTTTCGACGAGCTTTGCGTGGGAAATTCAAACTTTTTGGCGCCAACGGTCACTTCGTGACCTGTGGAGTGATCGTAAGCTGCGAGACTCGCGGTGATTATGCTTGCCCTGTAACGGCCTAATCTCCACAGTGTTTAATGTTAACCGAGCGAATGAACAAAAAATCGACTTAATTAACCTATGGAATAATGAGAAAAACGGAAAATGGAACTTAATTATACTATGAAATGATAAAAAAACAGAAAATGGAACTTAATTAGACTATGAAATGATAAAAAAACAGAAAGTAGAACTTAATTAAACTATGAAATGATGAAAAAAACAGAAAATGAAACTTAATTAAACTATGAAATGATGAAAAAAACAGAAAATGGTGGTTCTCTTGCGATTTCTTCCTTCGTTGAGTGGTTTGCCTCCGAGTTTTTGACTACTCGAAAATAGGCTTCAAGCGTCGGTCACATCCTTGGTAGCGGCGCCAAATAGATGTTAAGGATCTATGTATCGATGGAGTAAGCTCCTCGATGTCATGGCGGGATTCGGACCGGCGTATACCCTCTTGATGGCGAATCGGGCGGAGATGGTTGTCAGATACCTCCGAGCCTCACACTCACTCAACGATTAGTAAATGATTAAGCACGATATCTCTCTCACTCTCTCAAGCTCTCTCTCATAGACAATAGATCAATAGATATAGACAATAAGAAGCAAGAGTATGTCTATTATTAACCCTCTTTGCTAAGAGGTCTAGCACCAACAAGGAGAGAGATTAGTGTTCTCTAACTCAACACTTCACTAATCTCTCTTAAGCTCAAAGGTTACAAGAAAGAGGAGAGGAAGCTCTAGTTCTAATCAATAGGAGATCTTTACAAATGGGAGAACCCCCACAAAGCCACTACTAAGTGGTTTATATAGCTTTCACGTTTAGGGTATGGGCCTTTCACATTTGGCCGTCTCTTTGCTTTCCTTTCCTCTTGTCGTTTCCTCTTCGTACTACGTCCTTGTTGATGCGTTCTTATTCGTGACTGGTTGTGTTGTTATCCCAACGCTTAACAGATAGAGATATGAGAAATACATCTTAGCAGAAAACCCACAGTTTTTAAAACACCATAGTGTTACCATAATTATCACATCTCGAATCACATCTCATATGTCTAGAGGGGTAAAGACGTGAGATGCATTCTTGATAAAGTTCTTCCAATCAAAATTTCAAGCATTCATTTTGCTTGTGTATTTTTTGAACCTCCTTATTTATATTGCGTTCACACAACTCGCATCATAGAACAAATTTTGAACACTGTTGGAGCAATCTCTCCGGCTGAGACCTCTCAACTCCAATCTGCATATCACACACAAGCTGAGATAACTATTGAGCAATAGCTCACTATTACCTTGAATCAATTGGCCGAAAAAAGGCAAGCCGATATGGCTTTGGAAAAGAAATTCCAAGAATTGACTATTGAGTCCAAGAAAGAAGGTGAACCTTCTTTTGTAGTCACACCATTCAAGGGAGATAAGAAAGAAAGAACCGAGGAGGCCATTAGCACTTGGCTTGGTCATTGGGAGTCTCGCTTTGAGCTCCATCCCAAGCCTGATGCTGTAAAAATTGGTTATGTCGGTCGTGAGTTAGGTGGCCGAGTTGTTGCTTGGTGGCGTGACCTAAGGATTACAAAGAACTTACCCAGAACTTAGGAAGGTTTTGTCGATGTTTTTAAGAAACAGTTCTTGCAGCCACCTTCTCAAACCAAACAAGCGCAAAACTTGCTCACGTTGTCGAGCAAGCCATTTACCTCTCTCAAGGATTATGTGCATCATGCTCGGACCTAGGTCCAAAAATTTGGACTTAATGGTGAGAAATGGTTTGTTGCTTGTTTTTTGAATGGTATTCCCAATGGGGATTACCATTGGATTGTCCATGACAAGGACCCCACAACTTTCAAGGAAGTCATCAACATTGTACTTCGGTACCATAAGATTTGCAAGAAAGACCACAATAAACTTGAGTTCACCAAAACTCCGAATGTCAAGTTCATTGGGAAACGTAAGCAATCTAGTGACACTCTTGACCATGACTCAAAGAAACCGAACCTCTTCTGTGCATATTGCAAAAAGCGGGGCCACACAAAGGATACTTGTCGTCGTCTTGAGAGGAAGTCAATGAACACCCCTCCTCAAGTCAAATCTACAAGTCACACATGTGAGTCTTTTGATGTTATTGAAGTTCATACCAACCACTTAAGTTCATGTGAATGCACTTTTCCTTCACATTTACTTGGACCTAATGATTTACTCTGAGCAGTCGGGTATATCAATGGAACACAAGCACATTTCTTATTTTATTCTGGTAGTTCTCACAATTTCCTTAATGATCACTTGGTGCAGCTAATGCAACTCCACATAAACGCAAGTGATCATATCTATCACGTTCACAGGGCAAATGGAGGCGTTCAATACATTAGTGGCATTGTTTGTCAACTGCCAATTCAAATAGATACCTATCTAGAGAAGCTTGACTTTCATGTTATGAAACTACAATCCGTAGATGTTATTTTAGGATACCCTTGGTTTTTTAATAAAAAGCCTTCTTTGTCCATTGATTGGGTTAATCACTCAATCACATTTGAACTTAATAATTGTAAACATTGTATTCAATGTTTCAAACTTCCTTCTCGTTCACTTGTGTCTTCTAAATCTTTAAGTGAGTATTCTAGTTCATTAATTTATTCGTGTGTAATTCATCCTACGCTTCAATTTTATTACTTTAATCTTGATGCCACCAAATTATGAACAACAATTACTCGACTCTATTTTAGACGATTTTCAAGACGTGTTTCCTAACGAATTACCGCTTACTTTACCACCAAAACGTAATGTGGGCCACCAAATTGAACTCATCCCTAGTGCTCCTCCTGTGATCATTCCACCTTATCGACTTATTCGATTAGAAGAGGATGAGATCATGAAACAACTTAATGAATACTTGAGTATGGGCCACATTAGGTATAGTAAATCACCTTGGGGTGCGCCAGTTCTATTAGTTAAGAAGAAAGAAGGTTCATGTCGAATGTGTATCAATTATCATCATTTGAATAAAATGACAATTAAAAATGCATATCTGTTACCTCGTGTCAATGATTTGATTGATCGTTTGCATGGGGCCTGATATTTTACTAAAATTCATTTACGAACAAGTTATCATCAGATTCACATTGCCGAGGATGATATTCCTAAAACCGCTTTTTGTACGCGCTATGGCCATTATGAGTTTTTAGTCATGCCTTTCGGGTTGACTAATGCTCCTACTACATTCCAACAAGCAATGAATGGCGTTTTCCGAGATCAACTCGGTGATTTTGTTGTCGTCTTCCTGGATGATATTCTCATATATAGTCGTACCTTGCAAGATCATGTTCAACATGTTCGATTTATTTTGCAAAAGTTGCGTGACAACTCTTTCTATGCAAAACATTCAAAATGTGATTTTTTCCAAAAATCTATTGTGTACCTAGGTCATTTAATTACTAAAAATGGTGTTGAAATTGAACCTTCTCGTATTGAAAAGGTTAAACTTTTGCCCATTCCTCATAATATTCTTGAACTTCGATCATTCTTAGGATTTGTTGGATTTTTACGAAAATCAATTTGTAATTATTCTAAATTGACTACGCCATTAATTGACCTTTTAAAAGGTCATCCACATAAGTCTGTCAAACCAATTTCATGGAATGAACAACTTGACAAATCATTTGAGACACTCAAAGAGCATGTGTGTCAAGCTCCAACTCTTCTATTACCGGACCTTTCCAGGCCTTTCTCAATCAAAACCGATGCTAGTGATTATGTTATTGGTGTCATCCTTTATCAAGGTGGTCACCCTATTGCTTTTGAAAGTAAAAAGCTTGATGCTACTCAATCTCGGTATTTGGTTCAAGAGAAAGAGTTGTTTGCGGTAACACATGCACTACAAACATGGAGGCATTATCTCTATGGAAATCAATTTGTGGTTACAACGGACCATCAATCCTTGAAATATTTTTGTGACCAACCAGATCTTGTTGGTCGCAAAGGCCGTTGGGTTGACCTTATGCAAGATTTTGATTTTTCCATACACTGCGGATGCTCTTAGTCATATTAAAGAAGTTAACATGCTTAGCTTCATGGAAATAAAATCTGATCTTTTAGATCACCTTCGAGGGAAATACCTTGATGACAGTTATTTCTCAAAATACTAGACGAGAGCCGAATTTGGTTTAGATGTCGTTACTAGCACCCTACCCTCGAAGGCGACCTTTCACATTACAAACGGTTTACTCTACCGTAGTGGAAAGGTATGTGTTCCAGATTTACCAAACGTAAAACAGAAAATTCTTCATGAATGTCATGATGCACCATCTGCTGGTCATCCTAGAATACAATGCACACTCGTTCTCATGTAGAGTACTATTTTCTGGCCTAAGATGCGCTTTGACGTGCATAAATACGTGTCTCAATGCTTACAATGTCAAATTAATAAGTCAAAAGATGGCCTTTTACATCCCTTAGATATTTCCAACAACAAATGGGAAGGTATCTCGATGGATTTTATTGTTAGTTTACCTCGTACACAGAGGGGTCACGATGCCATTTGGGTTGTCGTTGACCGACTAACAAAATTGGCTAGATTTATTCCTACCAAAACCACAATAACCGCTCAACAATTGGCTTATCAATTTGTTGATGAGTTATTTCGTTTTTATGGATTATCGATGGATATTGTTAGTGATTGAGATTCCAGGTTTACTAGTGACTTTTGGACTCGGGTCTTTAAGAAGCTAGAAACTACGTTGAGCATGAGTTCCGCAGATCATCCTCAGTCTGATGGACAAACTGAACGAGTTAATCAAATTATTGAGGACATGCTTCGAGCTTATGTAGCAAAAACCCCTTCTAAGTGGGACAATACCTTCCTATCTTAGAATTTGCCTATAATAGCTCAAAACATACATCCAATGGATATAATGTTTTTATGTTGATGTATGGTTTTCAGCCACGTGCCCTAGTCGACGTCACGATTCATCATGATACATTAGACAGTACACACAATTGTTTGCAAGACATGAACCAAATGTTGCATATTGCCAAAGAAAATGTTCAGACATCTCAAGATCGTGCTCGATTTTATGCTGATCAGGATAGACGTCCTCGTACATTTACTATTGGTGAAAGTGTTTTTTTGCGTGTCCCTACTGACTCTACGTCATTGTCTATGGGAAAGTGCGCCAAGTTAGCCCTACGATATTGTGGCCCATTTGAACTCCTTAAGCGAGTTGGGTCATTTGCTTATCACCTTGCCTTACCCCGTAACATTGGTATTCATCTTGTTTTTCACGTCGTTCGTCTAAAACTATTTTTAGGCTTTGGTGATAACACCATCACAATCCAGGATCTTGTAACATTAGAGGAATTTTCTTACAAAACTCATGTTCCTGAACAAATTCTTGATTCTCGAACTAAACTTTTACGTTCTAAAGAGATTAGGCTATTCAAGATCAAATGGATGGATAAACCTATTGATGATGCCACGTGGGAACATGAGCATACTCTTAAGGCACAATTTCCTCACTTTATATTGCAAGAGTGCAATCTTTGAAGTAGGGGAGTATGGTATGTACACATAACGTAGGTGAGGGTAGATCACTAATATTTACATAAGTGAAGGGTATGTTCGCTAATGTTAAAAAGGGGACTAATGTGATTGGATAGAAGGAATGATAGGTGCATTGCACTATCATGATTTGGACAACCAATGAATGGAGCGCCTTTTAGAAAGGCATATCTATTCAAGGGGCCTAGGAAAAGGTATAAATATGAGGCTTAGACACCCTCATAAGCACATTACGTCGAAAGGTTGCTGTCTTAGACACTGGTGGTGCGGGCTAGGCTTCATCTCGACAATCGTGTAATGTCTTCCAAGGTATTAGTCATCCTAATATCCGGCGCTATGGGATGTCGATGGTAGGTTGGCTATGTCTAGATCATAGCTCGTGGGTGGTCAGGTGGAACATGTTCTTCTATCCAATCTATTTTCCTTCTTTTTGCTTTTTTTTTTTTTGGTCTATTGATTAGTAATAGACTCTTAACACCGAGTCTGAAACAGGACAAAGGAAAGGCCAAAATGCCTGAGTACGAAAACTTAGATGGAAATGAATCGACTCACTTACCCGACAATGAGTTTGGTAGATTGGATTTGCCTATCATGAGGACACCAGGAGAACCACGTCGTTCCACCCGAGAAAAGAACGTAGTCAACCGATTCGGCTACAATGACTACATGGCATATCATTATGCATTCATGATGAAGGTGACGACAGTCCGAGAACCAGAAACCTTTTTCGAAGCCATGAAGGACCCTAGATGGGTCAAAGCAATGAATGAGGAGATGCAAGCACTCTCCAAGAATGAGACATGGAATCGCGTCCCTTCTTCACACCACCAAAAGGTAATTGGATGTCGGTGGAGGCTCAAAGTGAAGCACAATGCTGATGACGCTATCAATCGGTACAAGGCCCGGCTTGTGGCAAAAGGTTACATACAGACGCACGGTGTCGACTACGAAGAGACCTATGTCTCGGTGGCAAAGATGACTACAGTTTGAACCGTGATCGCGCTTGTAGCAGCAAAAGGGTGATACCTCCACCAAATGGACGTAAAGAACAACTTTCTCCAAGGTGAGTTAGAAGAAGGGGTGTACATGATACAACCACCTGGATTCGGGTCAACCACGCGTCTGACTGCTATTTGCCGACTCCAAAAACCTCTCTACGGTTTCAAGCAAGCACTGAGAGCATGGCACTCGAAAATAACGTAATATCTTCATCAATTCGGCTTCACCATGTCCTAGTCCGACAACTCGTTGTTCATTCGGAGCGACTCTAGAGGATAGGTATTTATCGTCATTTATGTGGATGACTTGGTCATAGGAGGAGAGCATTTAGTAGATATAGAGCACATCAAGAAGCTCCTCTCCAACCAATTCGAAATGAAAGACATGAAGGAGCTTCATTACTTTCTAGGAATAGAAGTAATTCGAACTCCTGACAGTATCATGCTTTCTCAAAAGCTTTGTAGCTTTCATTAACCTATTTGAACTCTTAAATATGATATCACACGAGGAAGCTATGAGCTTTCTGATTCACTCGGGCGCTCTTGTTTGTCCTTGCTTGATTTTTACCACAACTTTCCTTTTTCCTTCACATCTCTCGCCATGAATTTCCAAATTTAGATTTTATCCGGTCATATCATAGCCTACTTCGTTGGCTTTGATTTACCTATTTGAACTCTAAAATCTGATATAATACGAGGAAGTTATGAGCTTTCTAATGTAGGCAGTCGCTCTTGTCTGTCCATGCTTGATTTGTGACACAACCTTACTTTTCATATCATGTCTCTCGCTCTGAATTTCAAATTTTAGATTTTATGATATCATATCATAAAGTACTTCGTTGGCTTTGATTCACCTATTTGAACTCTAAAATCCGATATAATACGAGGAAACTATGAACTTTCTTATTTACTCGGGCGTTCTTGTTTGTCCCTGCTTGATTTCTACTTGATTTGTGACACAACCTTACTTTTCATATCATGTCTCTTGCTCTGAATTTCATATTTTAGATTTTATGATATCATATCGTAGCCTATTTCGTTAGCTTTGATTCACCTATTTGAACTCTGAAATATGATATAATATGAGGAAGCCATGAGCTTTCTGATGCAGGTAGTCGCTCTTGTCTGTCCCTGCCTGATTTGTAACACAATCGTACTTTTTCATATCATGTCTCTCGCTCTGAATTTCAAAATTTAGATTTTATGATATCACATCATAACCTACTTCTTAGCTTTGATTCACCTATTTGAACTCTATTACAAGGGGAGCAAGAATAATCAACCACATTACAAAGAGAAGGAGAAGGTGCCTATGTAGTCACCTTCTCTCTAGATTCTCTCACCAGAGTCGCCTCTTGGGAAGAGGTCGAGTCTTAACTACTTAATGAATATGGGTCGAAGCATGCTACGGTGTACCAACTTTTGGCCAAAAATTTAGTACTAAATCGAAGAAGAAAAGAAACATTAAAAATTGTAAATAAATTTCAAAAAACCAAAAACAAATTCATTACGTCACACTCGAATGTTCAAAGATATTATACGTCACACTCGAATGTCCCTAGGCCATATTTAATGCATTAAGTGTTGCCCCAGTCTCCTAGGTAGAGTTGTACGAAAGCACACCTGGAGAAGGTTTCCATTGTGACAGGTGGTCAGTGTCAATCTCTCTCTCTCTGGTATTGGTAGTCGAACGTGTCAGTTGGTATGTCTCTCTCTCTCACTCTCTCTCTCTCTCTCTCTCTCTCTCTCTCTCTCTTCTGTCTCGAAGTTGTCAGACAGACACCTTCGAAGGTCTGTTTCTCTCTGTCTCTCACTCACTCTCTGTCTCTCTGTCTCTCTGTCTGTCTGTCTATCTCTCTCTCTCTCTCTCTCTCTCTCTCTCTCTCTCTCTCTCTTCTGTCTCGAAGTTGTCAGACAGACACCGTCGAGGGTCTGTTTCTCTTTGTCTCTCACTCACTCTCTGTCTCTCTCTCTCTCTCTTCTACCTCGAAGTTGTCAGACAGACACCTTCGAAGGTCTGTTTCTCTGTCTCTCACTCCACCTTCGAAGGTCTCTTTCTTTCTTTCTTTCTGTTTCTCTCTCTCACTCCACCTTCGATTATCTGTTTCCCCGTTGTTGTTGTTCTTGTGTTCCCCTCTGTGCCAGGTTCGATCTCTGAACTCTGTATACGCAGCAGCCTCTGCAGCAGCCTCTGAAGTTTGTCTCCTCTGCAGCAGCCTCTGAAGTTTGCTCGTTTGTCTCCTCTGCAGCAGCCTCTGACGTTTTGCTCGTTTGTCATCCTGAAGTTTTCTCGTTTGTCTCCCAAGGTATCGAAATCAAGACGGTGTGGTACCTCTGCAAGTTTAGCGACCTCCAGGTATTCTCTGTGTTGCATGCCCAACTGGTATGTATTCTTTTTCTGAATGTTTCCTCTCTGTCTGTTTTTTATTTGTATGTGTATGACCATTTGTAGGTTTTGATTATTCATAGTCTATGTGTTGCATGCCCAACTGGTATGTTTTTGTTTTCTCTGTGTTTCTCTGTGTTTCTTTTAAAAATGTATCACAATATTTTGTTCGATGTGGTTGTGTGTTAGACATGTTTGTACATGTGGCCAAAATGGAGTTGGCTATGATGAGTTGCTATGTTTTTGTTTTGTTAATGTTTCATGTCCATCTGTTTTTATTTTGTGTGAGTTTGGCATGGATGAGTTTTTTTCCTACTATTTTGGGTTTTTGTATGTTGGACATGGCTTGTACATGCGATGTGATGGAGTTGGTTATGATGATTTACAAAGTTTTCGTTTTCTTTGACTTTCCTATTCGTCTGTTTTTATTTTCTGTGTGTTTGACATGGATGAGTTTTATTTTCTGTGTGTTTGACTATTTAGGGTTATTGTGTGTTGATTTGCAATGTGATGATTTGCTATGTGGTTTGTACATGTGGTTTGTACATGCAATGTGATGATTTGCTATGTGTTGATGGTAATTGCGATGTGTTGATGGTAATTGATTTGCTATGTGTTGATGAGAATTGTGTTGACTAGGAAAATGACGAGAAGGACACCCATAAAGAAGACATTGATGAAAGAGAAAGTGAAGACACCAGTGAAGGAAGGAAGAAGGACACCCATGAAAGAAAGCAAGAAGACACCCACAAGAGAAAGGGTGATGAATTCATCAACACAGAGAAAGAAGACCTGGCAGTACCAGTCCATCAGTCGAGACACACCTCTTGGATGGAATTATTTCCTTCGGGCACGACCTGACGTTTACCCAGAGCTGAGAGAGTGGTTGTTAAAAACCTGGGGGTCAGCACATCCCGACACAAGGCGAGGATTCCACATGAGTGGTTTGAAGAGGGAATACATCAATTTATTGAAGACGAGATACGAACATGTTTATGATACAAATCAAATCACTAACAATGAGGTGGGTACTGTTTTTGCACGTGCTTTTGCATGTGAAGTTCAAGGTGGCATCGACGTTAATTGGGAAGATTTTAATCGGCACCGGTCAGAACATTACAAAGGGTCCTCCAGTACCAACACTGGCTTGAAGTCATCTGGAACCTCTCATGTGGATATTCCAGCTACAACACCTGTCCAACAAGTTCTAGAGGCAAAGGTACGGGCCACAATGACTGAAAAACATGAACAGATGATGGCTGGTTGCATAGCTTCTATGAGCTCAAGAATACAAGCACTACTTGCTGATTTGGAAGCAGTTAAATCAGCTGAGATACAGGCAGAAAAGAAATTTTCTTCAATAAAGACTACATATGAATGGATTGCATCGACAATCCAAAATTCAGAAAGTGAGGTGTTGAAAGAGGAGTTGAAGAAAGAGCTGAACAATATGGGTGCTCAATTACATTCACAGATGACAGACCTTGATACTTGCAGGAATGCACATGAAGAAATAGATAATAAGTTGTCAGCCTTAAAGTTGCATTCTGAGAACCTTGCATGCTTGATGCAGGATTTAAAACATAATGGTTTTGATACTTTGTGTCCATCTGTAATTGAGCACCCAAGTGGTATAGAAAGTACCATTACTAGTATAGCTATATCACGGTATTAGCTTTAAAAGTTATTTATTTCTACTTTTATGGTATAAATAAGTGAGCAGCTAATATATTATAACTTGTGTTTGCAATCTTCCAGGTGTATATTTTGTGGCCTCGGATTCAAGCTGGAGGCTATGGATGTTGTGATTACACCATGCTTGCACACATATCATGTGCTATGTGCTAAGTATCATTTTGAGAAAGAGAATACATGTATGGACTGTAAAACTACAATTGCGGCTGAGTGGTACTATGCTTGGGGTTTAAAAGTACACCCGTACGGTATGTGGCTCTACTATTCTATTGTTTGTATTATATAATGTCAATTATCATTTGGACTAGAACTAGTGTATGCCACAATTCATACTTAAAATTTAGGAGAACAATGGATTAGTATTAGTGTATCTCTAACAACAATGGGATAGTATTGGCAGTACTCTTAATATATAATTGGTATGTGTAGTTAGTTGAAGGGATATTTTCCAGAATTAGTAGTACTAAAAGGGAACCAGGTACAACATCGTCCAATCTATATTGTAACTTGCCTAGTATTAGTTTAGTAAACACTATACTTATAGTACACTGTTGACTGTTAGTATTGTTTGTGTAACTTGGAAATTAGTACTAGTAATGTAATTTGGGAACAAGGTGTCACTTAAATTGCTGAATAATAGTACAGTTTCTGTAATTTGGAAATGAGGTGTGTGAAACACATATCACGTTTAGTACTAATACTGTTCAAGTTCAATACTGTTGGTGTAATTAGTACAAGTTATGTAACTAGGTGTGTAGAACACATATCACGTTTAGTATTACTTGTGTGCAAAATACCAATCTACATTTGTTGGATTAGTACTTAGTAATTACTACATTGTTCATGATTAGTACTAGTTTTGTACTTTGTGAACTAAGTTTCTAGTACATTGCTCATGATTAGTAATAGTTTTGTAACTAAGTGAGTAGTACATTGCTCATGATTAGTACTAGTTTTGTAATTTGGGAACTGAGTAGTACTTTGTTCCCTATTAGTACTAGATTTGTACCTTATTTGTGTAAATTGGTAACTAAGTGAGTAGTATATTGTGCATGATTAGTACTATTTGTGTAATTTGGGAACTAAGTGAGCAGTACATTGTTCGGGATTAGTACTAGTTCAGTGATTTAGGAAATAAGTGAGTAGTACATTGTTCAAGATTAGTACTACTTATAAATTTGACAAAGTCAGTGGTGCATTTTTCGGGATTAGTACTTGTGCATGATTAGTACTACTTGTGTATATTGTGCATGATTAGTACTATTTGTGTAATTTGCGAACTAAGTGAGCAGTACATTGTTCCTTATAAGTACTAGTCCACTAATTTAGGAAACAAGTGAGTAGTACATTGTTCATGATTAGTACAGTGGTACATTGTTCGGGATTAGTACTCCTTGTGTAACATGGTAACTAAGTGAGTAGTATATTCTGCATGATTAGTACTACTTGTGTATATTGTGCATGATTAGTACTACTTGTGTAAATTGGGAACTAAGTGAGCAGTACATTGTTCCTTATTAGTACTAGTTCAGTAAATTAGGAACTATGTGAGGAGTACATTGTGACCTACATTGTATATTTTAGATGATGGTACTAACGTTCAACGTTTTTTTGTTTCTTGCAATGAATGTCGTAGTGTCAAGCAACTCCACGCCAGGGAAGGTCATGGAACTACCAGCCCCTGTGCCTAAACCCTCAATATCTGCCGCACATTCCAAGGTTCAGGGACCATCATTACCAATAACCTATGATTTTTATGATGAGGATGAATGTATGAGAAGGGCCATTGGAGCAGTGGAACATATGCTTCTACAAACAAATTCCCCAAGCTCCGGTCAACAATTTGAAATAGAGCCCACTAAGAAGAGAAATGATGTGTCTTTAGAAATAGAGCCCAGTAAGAAGAGAAATGCTGCAAGAATGTTGTATGGAAACGGCAAGAAAAGGAAAGTTGAATGCAATGGTGAGTCATATAAGTTCTCACCTGTCAGGAGCGTTGTCAACCTAATCCATTGTCTAATACCATGTACTTGTGTTGCTAGCTGATGACGAAATGATATTTGGTGACGGAGATACGAGTTCAAAACCTGATCGTGAAGACGAATTTATCACACTCCCAGGTAAACGTCAAAAGCCAGACTTTGAAAACAATGATTTAGCTCATAACAACCCTATTATATTGTTGCTTTTGGTGCATTCTATAGATCATAGCAACACTGTTGAGCACCTAGATGTTGTGGAGAAGATGACCGAGCCCACCACTTGCAATGGGGTATCTACGGCTGTACAGTATGACCATGTAACATTAGGTAAAAATGTGGCCCAAAACCCTATGTTCATTGTTTGCAAACTTTTGAGTATGTGAGTTGATACTAATATTGTTTGGAATCCCATTAATTAGGTTTACAAGAGCAGCCTGAATCGGGAACTTCATGGAGCACAAGTGCAGAGTCAGATTCTGGGATTAACCTTTCCACGGAGGCAGATTCTGGAAGCACATCTTCCACACATGAGGATTGTGAGAAAAACGAAGCATTCATATGTGAAGAGCAGCTGGCATGTCCAAACAACAGTATGTCTAAAGAAGCCCATGAGGAGTGTGGAAAGAATATGGCAAGTACTGAAGAGAAGATTGAAGCCCATGAAGAGTCTGGAAAGAATATGGCAAGTACTGAAGAGAAGATTGAAGCCTATGAAGACTCTGGAAAGAATATGGCAAGTACTGAAGAGAAGATTGAAGCTCATGAAGAGTGTGGAAAGAATATGGCAAGTACTGAAGAGAAGACTGAAGCCCATGAAGAGTGTGGAAAGAATATGGCAAGTACTGAAGAGCAGACTGATTGTACTGATAATGTGTTAGTAGTGTCTACTGATAATGTGCTAGTACTGTCTAAAGATTCTGATGAGGAGTATGGAAAGAACATTGCTAGTAATGAAGAGGAGCTTGATTGTACTGAGAATGCCCAAATGGATCGTGGAAAGAACATCGCTTTCCCTGAAGATAAGCCTGATTGTACAGAATCACATGAGGAGCCTGATTGTACAGATAAGCCTGATTGTACACGTAGTCTTAAGAATGAGTTGACAGCCACCGTACAAGAGGAGTTGACCATGACTACTGCCATAGTCCACATACAGGAGTCTAATAAGAACGAGTGTACAGGCATCATTGATGATGATAGGGGAATAAAGATGAGTGATAATTTGACTATCGACAGCACCTTTGTGGATTTGTGTACAAGCATTGCAGTTGCAGAAAACACAGTTGCTCTCTCAAGCTTGCCACCAGTACAAGGTGCCCGCGCATCCACGCCTATCTCTGATGCCTCTGATGATGAAGTGCCACTTAGTCAGCTCATACCTAAAGGCTTTAAGATAAAGAAGAATGTAAAATCTGGCACCAACAACAAGCGCATTACAAGATCGGCCAAGTTACCCTCTAGTGCCTGATTTTCTTCCGATTGTACTTGAACTTTAGCTGTTAGTGATGTCTGAAATACCTCTATTTGGATACCAAAATACTGTTTCAATTGCCAATGTCAAAATTCTACTTCTGTATTTTGTAGAAACAATGGGAATATACTTTTTGATCTAAGTATTCCTCTTTTTACAACGTTTTGTTTCTTTTTTGAGATCATCTCCTGATGAGTTGCCAAGTCTTTGAGTCTGTTGTAGATAAAATGCTTGAAATTCTTCTTAGCTTGCTAGGAAAATTTAGGTTTTCAGGTGTTAATGATGATAAACAGAAAATATCGGGTGTTATTGAAGTATAGACTGTTTCATCAATCCCATTTGGAGGGTAACCAGAATTTGTGCAAATTGTTGAAGCAATGTGGGCCATATTTTGATGATATCATCCCAATGGATGAACTATCCACTAACAGTAGTAAGGAAACACTCCCCTTTTTGAGCTATCACAAATTATTGTTTCAGGAGTTGGATTATTTTGTTAAGGAATTTGAGGCTTCATTGCACATTTGCTTCTTGAAGAATGAACTTACAGTATAAAATCTTACAATATTAAAGTCATAATTTGAATTCAACTTACAGATTTATGTGCCTACAGAGGACACACCAACGGCAATGAATCTAGACTTTATCAAGAAGATATACAATATTTTTACTCATTTTACCATGGCTCTGCAAAACTTCTATGCTCAAATAACATCAGGAAACATGAGCAATATCGGCAATGAAGAAATCCAAGTCTTGTTGACAACAACTAATATATTATGAAAGATAAGTACAAGTGGTTGACAGGCATAAACACTTTAGAAGAAAGATGAAATATATCAATTCATTTGTCAATCATCAAAATTAATAGTGAACTCCAAGTATTGAGAGGGTACAATGTATTGAGAGGGTGACTTTCAAGCATTAAATAGAGAGACCTCCCCTAATATGTGCTCATGAACCTCTTGGGGGACCTTGTAGACAGTGTTGTATCCCTTAACCTTGTGCTTTGCTTGAGTCATATTGAATTTGATCGCAAGAATGGCATCAGCGTAGATTATTGCGATGGGTGCTTCTTTTAGTAATGCATATGTGTTCTTGCACTGCGGCAACTTTGCATAATAGTTTCCATACACGACAGACTCACCAACGTTGAAATTGTTGCCCCAGCCATCCCTCACCACTTCTTTCAATAATGTCTTTCCTTGCTTGCACACCACAATGTAGTAGTCTTCTAAATCTTCATTCTGAGGAGATTTGAGCACTGCAAAATGATCTCCAACTTCCAATAAAACTGCCAAGTCTTGATTTTGGTTGTAGTATACAATATCGTTTGAATGCACATCATCTTCAATATCATCTTGTCGTTCAGGCTCAAGCTTCTGCAACTTCCAGGGCTCCACGATTGATAGGTTGATGCATTTATCCCAAGCTTCATCTATACACATGGAACAAAAGCATGATAAACTACGTAGTAACAATTGTGTTGTGTCCTTGCGGCTAAACCCTAACACACAATGGGTGCTGCGTGTGCCTTTCACGGTTTTACAACCATATGATTTAGTTCTATCGACCTCATCAGCGCGAACTTCAACAAACAATCTGTTCTTACCATCATTTGACATCTTCCATGTTAGCCACTGCACAACATCATGTGCATTTTGTAGCTTAGCACCATTATTATCCAACTGCTCACTTGTAAGGGCACGTTTGATCACAGCCCCCGCGCCATCATGCTCTCCTTTTCCATGTCCAGACCCGAAGTAATTCCATTGCATACGAATGTTGAATAAGGAGAAATACCTGCTTTTGTAACTCAGGTTTCCAACAAAATTAGTACTATGTTGTCAATAGAGAGTACTACACTTCCATTAATACTGGCATCCATTTAATACTAACTTAGTATGGATATAACTTAGTACTAACTTAGTCTGGTTTATACTATGAGTACAAGATGAGTACTTTACATCCCCTTGTATAGTACAATGTGTCTATGGAGAACCCTTCACATGGATTAAAACATAATTAGTACAATTCTCTTAAGGACGGACAATACTATAAGTACAAGATGAGTACTTTACATCCTTTTGTAAACACAACATAGTACAGAAGCAACACACAACATAGTACAATGTGTCTATGGAGAACCCTTCACATTGATTAGTCGATACTTAGTACAATTCTTAGTACTAACTTAGTCTGGTTTATACTATGAGTACAAGATGAGTACTTAACATCCTCTTGTATAGTACAATGTGTCTATGGAGAACCCTTCACATGGATTAAAACATAATTAGTACAATTCTCTTAAGGACGGACAATACTATAAGTACAAGATGAGTACTTTACATCCTTTTGTAAACACAACATAGTACAGAACCAACACACAACATACTACAATGTGTCTATGGAGAACCCTTCACATTGATTAATCGATACTTAGTATGGATATAACTTAGTACTAACTTAGTATGGTTTATACTATGAGTACAAGATGAGTACTTTACATCCTCTTGTATAGTACAATGTGTCTATGGAGAACCCTTCACATGGATTAAAACATACTTAGTACAATGCTCTTAAGGACGGACAATACTATGAGTACAAGATGAGTACTTTACATCCTCCTGTAAACACAACATAGTACAGATACAACACACAACATAGTACAATGTGTCTATGGAGAACCCTTCACATGGATTAAAACATACTTAGTACAATGCTCTTAAGGACGGACAATACTATGAGTACAAGATGAGTACTTTACATCCTCCTGTAAACACAACATAGTACAGATACAACACACAACATAGTACAATGTGTCTATGGAGAACCCTTCACATGGATTAAAACATACTTAGTACAATGCTCTTAAGGACGGACAATACTATGAGTACAAGATGAGTACTTTACATCCTCCTGTAAACACAACATAGTACAGATACAACACACAACATAGTACAATGTGTCTATGGAGAACCCTTCACATGGATTAAAACATAGTACAAACAAAATTAGTATGCATGCATCCATTCACAAGTGCAAGATTCGAATAGTTACAAACATAATTAGTATGCATCCATGTGAATAGTACTGTTTGTTAATAATTACAAACATAATTAGTATGCATGCACTAACACAAGAATTACTTCCTTACACATTGCATGGTAAGTACTAAACATATGGATTAAAAATTACCTGGCGATAAAGTAGAACGATCGTGCCGCCTTAAACTGCGAGGCAGCACCATCAGACCAAACCCAATGACGGTTAAAGGTTACCCCTAGAGAAAATAAATCTGCATGGTGAAGCTTAAAACAATGTTGAACAAATAGTGTATCATGCTTTTTATCATCTGAAATGTAAAATATTGATTTCTTATGTAACTCACCGTCTTGCCTCCAATAGCAAATATGCACAAGTATTGTACATTGATCATTGTACCAATGCATTGATTGAACCTCATTCTGAACTTTAAATGTATAGTTTTCTGCAAAGTCAATAACAGATACGATGACACCCGTTGGTAAGTTATTAATACATTCCTTGAATTGTGAATTTTGCCAATAACTCCGGAAGTTATGTGGAATGAACTCCCCAAGTTGTTTCTTAAATTCTGAGACAAGGGTAGCAGCACATGTCTCCTTATATACTTCCTTGATACGCTTAGTTACAACTCCCTTGCCAATATTTTCAGTCACATACTCTAAATATTTCCATTTCACGATATGACTGTTTCCCAAATCAAGCTCCTGCATACAAAATAATGGTAGCGGACAAACCTTACATGTTCTTAATAGACATGTACGACGATGCCACTCACATGATGGTTCTTTTTCACAAACACAAGACCTCCATAGCTCAGAAACAGATGCATAAGTCATGTTTCGTGCATTACACCTATTATCCTCCCCATTTGGTCTACATATCTCACAAGTGCAGACACATAATTCCCCGTGTATACCCTTACAATCAGTACGCATTGCATTCACGGCTAGCCTTAACATGTCCATCTTCACATGGTACACACAACAACATGTATTCCTCTCATTTAATTTTCTAACATAAAATGGTTTCAAACCTTGGAACTTGCGGAATCCAACAGTCAAGCTTGGATGTTGATCTTTAAAGTTCATGTACAATTCAGCCTACATCAACCAATATATATAGCAAACATTAATATACAGTTGGTCAAAACACAAAGTTATGGAATGTGAAATGATATAAAAAAATGGAATACCTCTGTCATCTCCAAGAAGTGTCTAGGGTGAATCTGGTACTTACCCTGACTTATTCGTTGTCTACACACGTCCTTCTTATTTGGTGAGACACGCGTATTTTTGGCCCAAAATGAATCCACTTTCTCAATAATCTCTTGAGATAAGGCATCACATCGTCGTCTACGTCCCAACCCCATCCACTTGAATTTGTTTGAGTGTATATTTTGGCGATGTTTCCTCAAGTTCCTTCTTTGAATACCCAGGGCTAAGGCAACTTTAGTATCACTATATTTTTTTCCTCTCGCACCGTTCACAACCATGTGTAGGGCTGCCCTCTTTGCAGCAAGTTTGTCTAAGCTCTCTACACCTTTCACTAAGTCTAGGGATGACTTCATAGACTCTACAATCTCTTCTGAAACACATTGGTCCCTAAATTTTATTCTCTCCATGTCTTCATTCAAACTTTGATGGTGTAACACTCTACAGATAATATCCCTACGATCCTCTTCACTAAATCTCTTTGTTATTTCTACCAAATAACGGACTATGTGAAGAACCACTCGTCTCTTAGTCCTTTCAGATATGCATGAGTTACTTGACAACTCACTCTCGTTAGGAACCCCCATTCGGTCACTAGATTTATCCGCAAAAATTAAGTGGCTTGCAAAAGTAGTTAATGTTATATAGACTCAACCAAGAAAACACAATCAAATGTTTTTAAATGTGGCCTGCAAAGTGAAAGATATTTCGTTTCAAACATTAGAATTACATATCAAATATGACAATTGTCAGTTCTAAAATTTTTGTACTGAAATATGAAGAAATGTAACATTTTAGTACTGAAAATAAAAAAAACGGTTTGGTGAAAGGAACCTCCAATGGTGGACGGAGCGTTGGATATGCCGCCTCGATTTGGTGGAAGGAACCTCCAATGCCGCCTCGATTTGGTGGAAAAAGCCACAAATCACCACGACACCAAATCAAATGTTTTTAAATGTGGCCTGCAAAGTGAAAGATATTTCGTTTCAAACATTAGAATTACATATCAAATATGACAATTGTCAGTTCTAAAATTTTTGTACTGAAATATGAAGAAATGTAACATTTTAGTACTGAAAATAAAAAAAACGGATGGAAGGAACCTCGAATGGATGGAGGGGGCGTTGGATATGCCGCCTCGATTTGGTGGAAGGAACCTCCAATGGTGGACGGAGCGTTGGATATGCCGCCTCGATTTGGCGGAAGGAACCTCCAATGCCGCCTCGATTTGGTGGAAAAAGCCACAAATCACCACGACACCAACTTCAATGGATGGATGTAAGAAAGTCGTTGTCGAAGAAGTCACTATTGGCTGCTACCAACAGTCTCTGTACCTCGACCTAAACCCTAACAAAAACAGAAACCCTAAAAAAATCAGAAATCCTCAACTTAAACGCTCAAAACAGACATGGATGTCTGAGATTTAGATTGGAGGAAATCAGAAACTGAACATGGATCTGTGATGAAAAGCTCAGAGGGATAGAGGAAGAGGAGTATGAGGGGAACCGCCAAAACGACGTGAGGGGAAGCGCCAAAATCGACGTGAGGGGAAAATAGCCCCCAAAATGGAATGAACATCTCCTCACCTGTTCCCCCCACTCCTTCTACAATAAATGACACTTGTACTACAGTCACCCCACTCTCCAAAATCGATTTTCTTTTTCTCTGATTTTTTTTTTTTGAATTATTCATACTAACAGTACTAAAAGTACTGACAATTTTTGTGGCCAAAAACAGTACTTTTCTGGTACACCGTAGCGTGCTTCTACCCATATGTGTCATAGAACATTAACTTCTATGACACACTAGTTACTATACAAGGAGGTGGGGTGTTCACACACTTGAGTATCCTAAAGTGTTTTCCCACACCCGAGAAGTTGAGTTTGATTCTCAACACGCCCCTTCAAACACAATTTTCGGGCGTCGGATGGTTGGTTTGGACTAGTCTTCAAGTCGGATGTGAGTCGACTCCGGCTTTGTGGGTTCGGATGACCAATTCAGTCCTACTCCTTGCTCCCTCTCAAGCTCGATTGGTCGATGGTCGAAAGACCCAAATTCGTCATGAACTGCCACAGCTTGTCCACTCCTAGGTGTCGAATACAAGTGTATAATGGACGTATTCACACTATCCCTTTGTATAGCTCAAGTTTGGGCCATTTGTGTAATTAGCATAAATGGTAGTTGCCCTAAGTTTGTCACTATATAAAGTGACCTAGTAACCTTTTTGTAAGGTTGGTTGTATTATTGTTTTCTATTGAATAGAAAGAGTTTTCTTGTGCCTCCTCTCTCTCTCCCTCTCTATCTCTGTGCACGATCTTAGAAACTGTCATACGCAGGTACTCAACCCCAATCGAATGCTACTTGATCTTCCGCATTGACGGCCTTGTCTTCAACATTTGGTATCAGAGCGAGGTCCCTCAACCCGCTGTCGGCCGTCGTCTCAGCCTGCACAGTATTCGGCCTTTCGCTTCATCCTAGTCTGCAAAGCATTCGGTTTCTTGCGTCATTCGAAGAAACAGAGAAGAAAGTAGGCAAACACAAGCTTGAATCTCGCTGCGTTAGATCATCACTCGGAGTAAGCCAGTCGGCTGTACTCTACTTCCTTGATCGTAACTGCTTGAGGTGGGCTTCCTGCACAACGACGACTTCAAGGACAACCCCAGTTCGTGTTTCATTCGATTGGACAATAATCGGAAGGACCAGTCGGTTCCATTGCTCTCACCGTTGCAGTCAACCGAAACCGAATCGGCTTGAAATACTGTCGGATCGTTAAATCTAGGTTCAACTCGACTAAGATAGTTGTCGGTAGTCAATCCGAACCAAATCCCCGATTCTCCGTAATCAACATCACCTGTGTCCAACTTCGGCTAGAACGACACTGAGTGGGCCAAACCGCTGCACCTCACCAAAGTTCGTAGCTGACTTAGGGCAGAGTCATGACATCAACATCCGGCTCGTCAGAAATGAGTCTACGAAAGTTCGATGGATCGAACTTCAACTTCTGGAAGGAGCAAATGCAGGACTATCTCATAGTCAAGGGGCAAATCGATCCCATCGAAAATGAAGCACCTCCAGAAGGATACAAACCAATTGAGTGGCAGAAGCTGGACAGAATCGTCCGCGCCACGATTCGGATGCACCTATCGGAATCGGTATACTTTACGGTGCAATCGTGTACGACAGCATTCGAACTGTGGAAAACACTGTCGGACACCTACGAAAAGAAGGTCGCTGCAACGAAGATGTTTCTGATCCGGCGCCTCTACAACTTGCGGATGAAAGAATCAGATTCGGTTCAAGCACATCTCAATGAGTACGAAAGCATAAGCTCCCAAATCTCATCTCAGGGGACGGCAATCGAGGATGAACTCAGAGCAATGATACTCATGAGCAGCCTTCCCTCATCATGGGAAACTTTCGTCACAACCGTGTGCAACGCGTCAACCACGGCTGTTAAATACTCCGCAGTCACGAGCGCAATCCTGACCGAAGCAGCTCGGAGAAAGTCTTTCGCCAAAGACTCAACAGACGACGTTTATGTAGTACAAGGTTCGACAAACCGATCGAACATACGAGGAAGAGATTCCTCACAGCAGCCGAACAATCAGCGAAGACGGAGCCAGTCACGGGATAATCGAATCTGCAACTATTGCAAGAAACTCGGACACATCAAAGCCGACTGCCGCGCACTCAAGAACAAGAACGACAAGTCTCAGAAATCAGACAAGAAGAGTGGCCGGCATGAGGAGATCAATTACGTCAGCTTCTCAGCTGATGTGCTACCAAACGACCCGAATATACTATCAATCGAAAATCCAGTCGGATCAGAAGTTCTGCTCACGACTGAAGAATCGAGCACATGGCTCTTAGATTCGGGTGCGTCATTTCACGTGACTCCTCATCGATCCCAATTTCGGCAATATATGATCCGTCACTCCGACTCAGTTCGAGTCGGCAACTCGCAACACTGTGACATCATTGGAATCGGCACAGTAGAGCTCAACCTTGCAGGTGGCTCTACACTTGTACTTCACAATGTCCGACATGTACCCGAGCTCTCAAGGCCATTGATCTCAGTCGGACAACTAGATGAAGACGACATTCGTGCCAGTTTTTCTTCGGGAGGGTGGACACTCCACAGGGGGAACCTCCTGCTTGCTAGAGGACCCAAGATACACTCACTGTATCCGTTACATGTTACGCTCAGAGAGGGTAACCTGTTTTTGGTGGATATTCCTGTGTCATCACTATGGCACAGAAGATTAGGACACCTCAGCAAGGCCGGCATTACGCACCTATCTAGAGCCGGATACATCCCTAAACTCTCCTTCTCGGACCATCAATTCTGCGAACATTGCCAGTATGGCAAACAGGCAGCCGCATCACACCCGACATCAGCACCAAGAGAAACGAGACCTCTTGATTTAGTCCACTCGGACGTCTGTGGCCCAATGCCGCATCAGTCTCTCGGCGGTGCCTCTTACTTCGTCAATTTTATTGACGATTCGACTCGAAAGGTGTGGGCTTATCCAATTCGCACCAAAGATCGTGTCTTCTCGATCTTCTCCGATTGGCTCGCTATGGTAGAAAATCAAACTGACCGAAAACTGAAATGCTTTCGGACCGACAATGGGGGAGAGTTCAAATCAGAAGAATTCGTCAAATTCTGCCGACAACGCGGCATCCGACGTGAATTTACGGCACCACACAGTCCGGAGCAAAACGGGATTGCAGAACGCATGAATCGGACAATCCAAGAACGGATAGTTTCCATGCTCCAACACTCCGGACTGTCGGATGGCTTCTGGGCAGAGGCTCTACTCACGGCAGTACACATAATCAATATGTCGCCAAGCAGGCCTCTAGGACTTCAAATTCCTCAGGAACTATGGATCGGCAGTAAGCCGAATTACGACAAGCTGAGGATCTTCGGATGCGAGGCGTACGCCCTTATTCCGAAAGATGATCGCCGAAAACTTGCACCTCGGTCCAGGAAATGCATTTTCCTTGGATATGGATCAGACGGCGAAATGGGATACCGACTCTGGGACCCCGAACGCAGACAAATCGTTCGAAGTTCGGACATTGTGTTCAACGAGTCGGCTATGAATCCATCAGTCGAAACACCGATCGAAGTCCGAAGGGTAACATTTTCCGATGTGCCGACCCTTCAAGAAGGCCCCGCTCTTAACACACGGTCAGCTTCACGGGTAGCTGAACCTTACACTACCGACTCGGACAACTCTGACTCGGCACAGCAGAATAATTCGCTCTCGGACCATCCGACCTCGATACCCGATACGACCAGTCCAATCATACCTCGACGATCCAAGAGACTGTCGCAACCTCCGGAAAGGTATTCTCCTGGAATTTTCTTCACCGACGCCGGCGAACTGACGTCTTACGAAGAAGCATCGACATCTGTCGATTCAGCCACCTGGCATCTGGCGATGGAGTCGGAAATGCACTCCATTCGGGCAAACAAGACTTGGGATCTGGTCGAATTACCTAAGAATCGACGTGCTCTTCCTTGCAAGTGGGTTTATCGACTAAAAGAGACGTTTGATTCGACCATCCCAAAGTACAAGGCCAGATTAGTTGCGAAGGGCTTCCGACAAGAATATGGCGTCGACTTTGACGAGATTTTTTCACCAGTGGTGAAAATGACAACCCTTCGTTTTCTACTCGGCGTAGTGGCAGCCGACAACTTGGAGCTGATTCAGCTAGATGTCAAAACAGCCTTCCTCCATGGTGATCTTGAAGAGGAAATTTATATGGAGCAGCCAAAAGGCTTCGTGGCAACTGGCCAAGAACATCTAGTCTGCCGACTCAGGAAGAGTCTATACGGCCTCAAACAGGCACCGCGACAATGGTACAAGAAGTTCGACGACTTCATCCAATCGATCGGCTTCTCAAAAAGCGATGAGGACCATTGTCTTTTTACCAACATAGCTCAAGATAGATCACCCATCTTCCTCATCATTTACGTGGACGACATGCTAATTTCTGGACGCCACGCGGGCGAACTTGCCGATCTCATTCGGCAATTGCGGTTGAAGTTTGCCATGAAGGACCTCGGTCCGGCACGACACATACTTGGCATGAAGATTAGTCGGCATCGCGATAAACGTCATCTTTTTTTGTCTCAGACCGACTATATCGGACGTGTCTTGGAACGCTTCAACATGCAATCAGCCAAATCTGCTTCAACCCCGCTCCCCATGAATCTTCGGCTCTCTCAGCGAGACTGCCCGACATCCGGTCCGGAGGGGGAAGATATGAAGTCGGTACCGTATGCACAGGCAGTCGGCTCCCTTATGTACCTGATGGTCGCGACACGGCCTGATATCTCTCATGCCGTAGGAGTCGTTAGCAGATTTATGCACAATCCTGGCCGATCGCATTGGAACGCAGTCAAGCATGTGTTCAGATATCTGGCTGGCACAAAAGACCACGGCATTCTTTTCGGTCCGAACTCAACCTCAGGCATAGTCGGTTACACCGACTCGGACTTCGTCGGCTGTATAGATAGTCGGAAATCAACAACTGGATACTGCTTCAAATTCGGCAATGGAGCAATTTCGTGGAAGTCGAAACTTCAGGAGTGCACAACGACCTCAACGACCGAAGCAGAATATGTAGCTGCGTCCGACGCTGCAAAAGAAGCTTTGTGGCTCGGCCGGCTGGCGCACACGTTTCGACAAGTCGACCATGACTCGGCCCCAGTTGTCTATAGCGACAGTCAAGGTGTTGTTGCCTTGTCGAAAAATCCGGTTCACCACAACGCCTCCAAACATATCGACGTTCGATATCACTTCGTTCGGGACTGCGTCATTTCAGGGAAAATCGGTCTAGAGAAAATATCCACAACCGACAATGTCGCAGATGGAATGACCAAGTGTCTTTCGGCAGACCGCTTTCGGTCCCTTCGGCATCAGATGGGCGTAACGACAAACCAGTCCGGTTAGAGTCGAACACAGCGCAGGATGGTTTCAGACAACCGACATCAGTTCCTTAATGATCGGCTTCAACTCTTCCGACCCGACCAGTCCGGCCTTCTGCCTTCGGACCCTGCCGACTCGAACAAAACTGATATGTCCGAGAACCTAGGTTTATACCTGTAATCTTAGATAACCCATGTATACGCCCATTACGGGGGAGTGTCGAATACAAGTGTATAATGGACGTATTCACACTATCCCTTTGTATAGCTCAAGTTTGGGCCATTTGTGTAATTAGCATAAATGGTAGTTGCCCTAAGTTTGTCACTATATAAAGTGACCTAGTAACCTTTTTGTAAGGTTGGTTGTATTATTGTTTTCTATTGAATAGAAAGAGTTTTCTTGTGCCTCCTCTCTCTCTCCCTCTCTATCTCTGTGCACGATCTTAGAAACTGTCATACGCAGGTACTCAACCCCAATCGAATGCTACTTGATCTTCCGCATTGACGGCCTTGTCTTCAACACTAGGGACTTGGTGAATATGTCCGTCGTCTGTAGGTTTGTGTTGATGTGTTGCAAGTCGACATCCTCGGACAGGACACGCTCTCCGATGAAGTGATAGTGCACTTTGATGTGCTTAGTCCGAGCATGGAAGACTGGGTTCCGAGCGAGGTGGATAATGCTCAGATCCTGGATGGGAATGCCCAGATCCTTCAAGATTCTCTTGAAGCAAATGACTTCACATGTGGCTACGGTCGCGCCCTTGTATTCGGCTTTGGTGCTCGACAATGCGACTGTCGGTTGTTTCTTACTACTCCATGTTATGGCGCCGCTACTGAGAGAGAAAACAAATCCAGATGTCGATCGTCGGTCGACTTTGTAGATGCCCAATTGGCATCGGTATATCCTTTGAGTGGAATCGGTGTGTTTGATTTGTAGAGGATGTTGAAATCCATGGTTCCACTCACGTACCTTAGCACTCGCTTAACACAGTCGAGATGGATGTCTCGTGGAGTTTGCATGAATTGGCTGAGGAGGTTGACCGGGTAACTCAAGTTGGGTCGGGTGATTGTGAGGTAGATGAGGCTTCCGACTAGTTGACAATAGTGCGTCGGCTCACACTCTCTAGTGCCTAAGTCGGCATCTAGCTTTAGATTTTGATCAAGATGAGTAGTGGGGCTTACATTGTGTCATCCCAAACTTGAAAAGAAGATTGAGAATATAGTTTATGGTGTGATATCATAAAATCTAAATTTTGAAATTTAGAGCGAGCAACATGATCTGAACCTCGACCTCATCTTCGTCTAATAGACAGCGGCAAAGTTACTACTCTCTCTCTCTCTCACTCACTCTTACTAGTTACAAAAGCAACTACACACAATAAGTTGTTACAACTATAATGATTATCTCTACTCATAATGATTGCCCTTGATGTATATATACAAATACAACATTTATGGCTATTTACAAATATAACCTCCCAATCAATTATCATTTGATTTTCAGCTAGTCGATTTTTCGGAAATCGATTTTCAGCCTCGGCCGAGTTCATCAATCGACTGTACTTTTCGGCTCATAATCTTCCCATCCAGAGGGACCTGTTTTCCCAACATTAGGTTAGGGTATACAACGGTTCGAGTAGACAAATACAACGATGGTAGCAACGCTAACCACTAAGTAAGTAACGAAGACGAAAAGAAAGATAGGAGAGAAGGGTTGAAGCTTCCAATGATGGCAAGTTGAGTGGACCGACGAGGTTGCAACTACCACTGACAACTACGATGCCATGAATCGGGATAGAGTTCAAATGCCACTCTGTCCTCCCTTCGAATGATCAGTGAACGAGCTTGCTCAACCTTTCCTTGAAGCCGAGATTCTAAATGAAGAAGACGAAGAAGAGCTGCCAAAAAGTAGAGGAGGAAGAAGAAAACCAAAGCGCCAAAAATGAACTAAAAGGTGCCTCAAAATGTCGTTATTTGAAAATAAAAGGAGAATAAAATAGTTCTTGATTTGCTGCAGGAATTTCAAAATCTCCTCCCTCATTCTTTGTTTTCATAATTTTATATATACTAGCATGCCCCTTTTCTTTTCCCTCCTTTTCAAATTTCTCCCCATCTTCTCCACACGTTTCCGCTCTTTTCCCACTTTCTACCTTTAGCCATGCCACATCACAACAAGGTGACTATGAAAGGTCCCCCTCGTTTTTTAAGAGTTCTTGATTGAAGAAAACACTTGAACAATGCTCAAGCGTTGTTCCATGATGCTAATAGCTATTTACATGCAATGGAAACACGGAAATTAAAAAAATATGCAAGCAAGATGAATGCTTGAAATGTTGGTTGTAAGAATGTTATTCAAGAAAGCATCTCATCTTTGTACTCCTCTAGACATATGAGATGTGATTTGAGATTTGGTAACTATGGTAAGATAATGGTATTTTAAAAACCATAAGGAACATAAATGAGTGTCTTTCGTGGACCTCTATCTTGAATATTAATGATGCTTGAATCAACGTAATTTTCAAAATCGTCATATATTGAATTGTCAACCCAATATAATTGGTTGGGTCAAAAGAGTAATGTATTACAAGTAAAACCAAGTGAGCTCGCACATAATATCATAATCTTGCGAGTAACAAGTAAATATGCTTATGAACAATAAAGCCAAAAACTATGTCACTACCCATGCAAGATGAGAAGTGACAAAATTTATAGCCCTTTGTTGCTTGCCAAAAGGAAGAATCCAATAAGCAAATGGAGGATGCAATGTACAAGTTCAAAGTAAAACATCAATGTTATTTGCACAATTTCAAAGAGTAAGATCACAAATTGATGCAAGTGGCGTTCCTCTTGTGTGTGCAGAGATGATGAGGTCAAATCCATGTCAAAAACATAATAGGTGAACTCATGTGTTTCCAATCGAGTCTGAAAGGCTCAATTAAGTGACTTAACCTTGGTGTGCCCATAGATGACAATTCAAAACAAGTGTTGATGCACACCCTCTATTACTAGCCCAAATTTTCTTACGAATGGCCCTACATGGTATCAATACACTAATAGGTAAACACGTGTATAAGGTAGGGTAAACATAAAATCAAGGGTAAATAGTGCCATGTGGGAGAGTAGATTAGCAATTAGAAACAAGAAAATGTATAACAAACTGGAAGAACAAACAATAATTAGAACAATATAAGAAATAGGTGTGTGTGAAACAACTATGCTCGAAGACCACACAAACCCTAGGGTGGTAGCCATGCCCTTCGCAATCGTGACATCCCCTAGAGGCGGCTCCATAGTGGTGAGGAAAGTGCAAACAACACAATATGCAATAGAGCCATGAGTTGAGCATGTATGATTAGTGCAAAAACACTTGACTCTATACACTGGTTAGTATCGCTATGACAATTTCGCATGACATAAAACATGGCATGCAAGTATAAACTTTAAAGCCTTGAATATATGTGCTTTTCAAAAAGACTCACCATCCATTGGTTTTCATGATTGCAATAATACATGCACATATCATTCCTTTTATCCAATCATATTAGTACATTTCTAACATTAGTGGCCATAACCTTCAGTTATGTTTTGTAATTATTAATTAACTACCCCATAACATACAATATTAATTACCCACCCTCACTTATGTTGTGTACATAACAGTCAGTGGAAAAATGCAAATTTGCCTTGGTTACATTGCAAATTGTCTTGGGCTATTTCAACCTTTTAGAAGATAATAACATCTCTGAATAGAATTCTAGAACATCCAAGGTCATAACTCAATTCCAAGGAAAGGTTTTCAAATGAGTTCAGGGAGAGGTCTATGGGAATCTTCTTTTAAGATAGGTACCATCTTAAGCCTCATAACTTTGGAAGTGAAAGGGGAGAATTATTGTTTGCATGCATTTGATAGTCTCCAATGGCTTAAGAGAACATTACATTTGAAAATTTGGAGATCGTGCACCACATTATTGCTTTCGGTCAATGGAAAAAATGCAGTTTTCTCTCAATTACATTGCAAACTCTCTTTGGCTATTTCAACCTTTTAGAAGACATTAATATCTCCCAATAGAATTCTAGAACATCTACAGTCATTACTAAACTCCACGCATACAACGGAAACATGTTTTACTTTTTTCCTTAAATCATATTTGACCTCCAAGGAAAATATTAATCTCTCTCTTTTATCGTAATTAGCTTACCCTACTGGTAAGTTGTTACACTACTAGCACTATGTCTTGGGTTCGAAACCCATTTTGCTCACCTCTCTATTACTCCATACGTATCTCTTAATTTACTAGATGCCATTGTGGAATATAGGGGTTCAACCCATGACCTTCATGCCTCCATTGGACAACCTCACCAACTGAGCTACATCCATCCGGGCTCTCTCTGTCTCTCTCCCCATTCATAGACTATGAAGTCTCTAGGCATTCATCCACTTTTTCCAAGTTTCCAGATAATTGGCGGAATGCAAACAACATCTTGAGGCAGATCTTCCTTTTCAACATTTCTTGTTTTTCAGCTTGAAGTAGTTCCTCAGCAAGAAACGCAACGAAATTGATCACCCCTTTGGTGAGGAGCTTGACTCGTCCAACGTCCTTGAGCAATCTTGACATTAATCTCAATCTCAATTTACTCTCATGATCTCATCGAAGAAAGAAGAGAAAGACAGTGCTTCAAAGGCGAGTTGTTTTCTGTCTTTGCTTGATTCTTGTATTCATCATCACATCTTCATAGGAACTCCGAATGAGGTCATGTAAAAATTACTTTGGAAACTCACAACCTGTCTTCTTTACAAGACAATAGTGACCAAAACATCACAGTTCTCTATTTAATTATTGAAAATACGCACTTATTAATAGAATTTCTTTTATTTTATGCCTATGAGCAGCCATAACAGTTTCTCTACGTGGATCATCATGAGCTAGCTCAATCATTTGAGTAAAAAGACTATCTTTCACATCACAAAGATCACAGTGACCTCTAGGCCAGTAAACCCATCCTAACAATCTATGCTACATGTCACCGTCATGACAGTCTCTCTACATGACTGATCTTGAGCTAGCTCAATTGTTTGAGAAACAAGACTGTCTCTTTTCTATTGGACTCAGTTTGGAAGCTTCACAATATGCCACAGAATACCAATTGTAGTTGGCCAACACTCTACATAAAGACCAAATAGATTAGCAGACGACCACACCCAAAACATAGTGCAATGGATTCAGAATCATACTTGCCAAATCAAAACCTTAGGGTTATAGTATCCATACCTGAGTAACTCTTTGTGGGTGCTTCAAAATCTTCTGAATTTTATTGATTTGACCAATAAATAGTTCAATACCCCCTTGATTTCACAGCTTAACAGTTCTGAAAACGTACAATATTAATATAGCCCATAACAAATCCATTCATTTCGTTCATTTAATTAAAGAAACATCTCTAATCCATTTATTTAGATGCTCCTTGAATTTTTTCTTTTCAATTGAACTATCCAATCCCCAACCACAGTAAAGCCCACTCAACTGGTATCCAGCTTACTTTCAACTCATTATAAGATATAAGAGCAGCTCATTATGTCTTTGTATAACTTATGAAATATGTATATGTTTAATTATGTGCATGTGCATGTGTGTATTAATTATGTGTATACATCGACTGAAATCCAAAGAAAAAAGTTTTTCGAGATTTACCTTTGAGTGGTGAGATTTTGCAAGATTCCAGAAACAATAGCCACAAGATTCTTTCTGAATGGGGCTGCATTAGAAGCTTGTTTCTTTCCTTTCACTTATTGATGGAATCATTGACATGAAATGTGGTACATGTCCTTCGATTTCTAATGCCTTGGTGAGCCTATTCAGCTTAGCAAATAGTGCAAAACTTTGTTGATGACTTTGGTCTCCTACGATGAAATCAAAAATTTTACTTCCCACTTCAATCCATGCCTTACCTGGCTTCTTCCACCCAAAGGCAATAGAGCTTCTTAGCTCCACAATCTTTCTTGCCTCTTCCCACATCTCATGATTACCATAAATATTGAATATATGTACATAGCCAGTAGCATGACTCAAGTCCATATGAACAACAGAATTAAAGCATTGTCTTCCAAGACCTGGGTTACCATGATTTGAGCAATTTGTGAGTAAAGAACTCCAACCAACAGTTCCCAACTCGGAAGGAATAAGTTGTAGTAAATCTAAGGCTTCTTTGAAATGCCCGGTCCGACCAAATAGGTCTATCATACAATTATAATGCTCTACATCTGGGGTGATATCGAACACTTTCCCCATAGACATGAAATGGTGTTGTCCTTCCTTTACCAAACCCAAATGATTACAGACTGAGAGGAGAGACAAGAATGTTATATCATCCGGCCTCAACCCTTCCTGTTGCATACTTTTGAAAAGCCGTAAAGCTGACTCATAATTACTTTGTAAGGCAAATCCAGAAATAAGAGCATTCCATGAAACCACATCTCTATTGCTCATATAGGAAAAGACATTACAAGCATCACTTAAGTTGCCACATTTGCCATACATGTCAATAAGTGTATTACAAATTAGCTTCTCAAGCTCTAATCCATTCTCAATAATTTGACCATGAATCAAAGTACCCTCATACAAAGCTACCAAATTTGAACATGCTTTCAAGGAACTCATAAATGTAACACCATTTGGTGCTATGTGTTCTTGCATCATTAGTTGATAAAGCCCTAAAGCCTCCTGAGGTGATCCGAGCTGCACATAGCCTGATATCAGAGCACTCCATGTGACCACATCTCGAGTAGATAGCCGATCAAAAAGCATTCGCGCATCATCAAGACGATTACACTTTATATACATATCAATGAGGGCACCTCCAACAACTACATTTAACTTAGCATTATTTTCAATAATGTGTTCATGAAGGACTTTGCCTTTGTTTAGTGCATTCATGTTAGCACATGCTTTGAGTAAACTGCCATAAGTGAAATTATCTGGCTTCTTCTTTTCCTTTTGCATTTGCAAGAAAACATTCAAAGCCTCATGATTTTGTCCATTTTGAACATGGCCCGCAATCATAGCACTCCATGTGACTATTGATCGTTCTGGCAACCTATCAAACAATATTTGTGCCTCATGGAGGTCCCCACACTTTGCATACATGTCAATTAATGCATTAATGATGAAATCATCTAAGATGAAACCACTCTCGATAAAATATGCATACATAAGCCTACCTTCTATAAGAGTTCTGGCACCAGAGCATGCTTTCAGCATGCGAACAACCGTGAATTTGTCCGGCTTTATGTCCTTCCAATACATTTGGTTGAAGAGTCCAAAAGCCTTTTGGTCATGCCCATGTTGGATATATGCGCCAATAAGGGCATTCCACGACACAGCATCTTGTTTGGATAGTTTCAGGAATACTCTATGAGCCTCTTTAATATTTCCACACTTGGCATATACATCAATAAGTGTATTTCCAAGGACTAGATCATGCTCAAAACCTTTCTCTAGCAAACAAAGATGCATACACACACATTGTCTAAGGAGCCCAAAAGTAGAGCAAGCCTTCAATACACTAAGTATTGTAACCCTATTTGGTTCAATACCCTCTTCACTCATCTTTGAATATAGCATGATGACATCATGCCCATATCCATCTTGAGCATAACCTATCATTAAAGAGCTCCACGTAATAGTATCTCTTTCTTCTTGTTCGTCGAACACCCTCCTTGCATCGAGCAAGCATTTGCATTTAGCATAAGTATCAATCAGACAATTAGACAATGCGACATCTTCTTGCAACCCGTCTTGAACTATAAGAAAATGGATCAATCTAAGTGCTAAAACACTAGAGCAACCTTTTAAAACAGCCAAGAAGACGTGCTTATCTAGCATCATGCCATTTTCGTTAGTCCTTTGCATCTCTTGAAACAGAGCAAGTGCTTGCACACCTTGTTTTGCATGGGAAAGTGAAGAAATGATGGCACTCCATGTGTAGACACTGGAAGAAGGGGTTTGAAGAAACATTTGGTAAGCCATGGAGATATATCCGAAAGATGCATATAAACGGATGGTGTGGCTGCATAGGAAAGGGTCGAAGAAGAGGCCATGTTGCACGATGAGGCGGTGCAGAGTTCGAACATTGGCAATGTCTTTCTTCTCCAAAACTCCATGAAGCAGAGCATAATAATTGTCTCCACCCCCTTTTCTTCTTCTTCTTCTTTCCATTCTTCTTCTTCTTCTTCATGACTATCTTTAGTTAGTACTGCTACTTCTTTTTCCACATCTTTTGCTTTTGATGTTTCGGGGAGATAACAAAATTTTTAAGGGCATCTAGAGAAATACAGAAAAAGCTTAATTAAGGGCACATTGGAATATTTGCCTTTTATATTTTAGGTATATGCCTTTTATTGCAGGGTTTGATTGGAAAAGACCCGTCTACACTATTGTTTCAAGAGAATCCAAAGAGTTATTGGGTTCACCAATTCCAGCACAACTTGAGGTTTAATTAGCATTAATTGGAGTTGAGTGAATATTGTCAATGGTGGAAAACAAAATCCCTTGTGCCTTTATCACCATCATGTCCCCTCCTCCCCATGTTCGTACTTATCAATTGGGGCCTACCATGATAACCAACATACATTTCCCCACTTGATTATGCCTTGCACTTGGCATAATTGCAATAGGCGACCAACCCCCCACCATATTCGATGGGTCTCTAGGCAATCCCATAAAGCATGTCAGATTGACTTTGTTACATTTGGGCACGCTACATAATTGGGAGAACTAAGGATCCCACGATGTCACGCTCCGACAGGTAGTGACCTATGTATTAATAGCCATTGGAACGTGGTAATTTGCCTAGCTTGGCGTTGTTTCCATATTTTCCGCCAAAACTTGGTAATAATTGCATGGGGAACATGATATGTGTGCCAAATCTTTTCAACAGCCAGCTCTTGAGCGAATTGAGTGGCTAGAATGTAGCATCCAAATCTAATCGTTAATTGGAAGAAAGGGATAGCTTTGCTTCCTAGACTTGCATAAGGATCGTGTCACGTCCATTGCAAATGGTCCCAACTCACCTTACGTAGCCATGTGTTTTCATGAGTACATATGTGGCATTCTGGTTGTACGTTGATCGGATCGGGTCTACAATCCATTTACGACTTGTATATGCGAGTACTTGAATTGTCATGTTTGATGTTAGTATCTCATTATCTCGCAGTTCATGTCCTTGGATCCTATCCGGTGTTTCCTTACCTCTTGGGATCAAGGAGCCCTCCTCCTTGTAGCCTATCCACTTCCCCCTTGCCGTCTTTGATGAGCAACTTCCCCAAGCAATAGAGCCTCTTGTGTTTTCAAACTTCCCTTAGATTTTAAATTTCTCATTATACCCATATCTGAAAAGAATACGTGTGCGATAGAAACCGAGTACACAGTTGGTTTCGGAAACTCGATAGTTAGGTAAACACAGAGAATGGTGTATGAGAGAGAGAGAGAGAGCATACTATAACTTCTATTTCGAATAATGAACACTTTGTACATACGTTGTGCTCAATGAGCACTTTTTATACAGACCCCAAAACGAGAAGAGTTTTCCAGACCGGTGGTTGATGTAGATGACCTACTTCTTGACAACAGAACTGCCACCACCACAACTACGAATGGACGAAAAGAAAAGACTCACAGTACAGAGCCACAATTTCTACCTAATTGAAGGACTCCTATATCAAAAGGAGAGCGATGGTATCTGGAGGCGCGCTATACGGCAAGAGGAGAAGGAAGCCGTTTTACGCTAAGCTCACTGCGGAACGGCAGGAGGCCATTACGCAAGAGACGTTATGGCCCAAAAAGTATGGCAAATAGGCCTTTGGTGGCCAACTACGCAAAAAGACGCGTGTCAATATTGTAAAGAGTGCGACCTCTGCCAACACATGGGCCAACCTACGGATCTCGCACTGATGCCACACCAGACACTGCTCCCGCTCGACCCCTTCCAGAAATGGGGTCTCGATTTTGTCGGCCCCTTTACTCCGGCAGCGGCACGAACATGGAATAAATATATCTTAGTCGCCACAGATTATTCCACGAAATGGGTAGAAGCAAAAGCATTACGAGATAACATTGTGGCATGGATGACAAAATTCTTATACGAGCACATTTGGTGCCGTTTTGGCTGTCCAATAGAACTCATAAGCGATCAAGGAAGCCATTTCTTGAATATGGTTATCCACGACCTCACACACCATTACGCCGTAGTACATAAGAAGAGTATGTCGTATTATCCTCAGGCGAGTGGATTAGCGGAATCAACGAACAAGATGCTGCAGAATATCCGGAAAAAGATCGTTAATGAGAATAGAACGGACTGGGACATTAAGCTGCAAAATGCCTTGTGGGCTTACCGCACGAACTACAAGACAAGCATACAATCAACTCCCTTCCGACTAGCGTACGGGCTGGAATCCGTAATTCCCATTGAATTTCAGGTACCCAGCTTACATATTCAAGTCAGTGAAAGACTGTTGGAAGGTCAGTCCGAATAGATACGTTTACACTAATTACTGGAGTTAGGTGAAACACGAGTCCAAAGTATGGCAATTGTGGAACACGAGCAGAGACGGCATAAAGCGTCGATAGACCTACACTGAGGCACTAGTGAAAAACACATCAAAGTTGGGAAAGCCATTTAAGTCTTCCAAACCCGGATGGGCCAAATGCCGGGAAAATTACGATTCCGTTAGAGAGGGCCGTATTGGATAATAGTGACGGAAAACGAAACCTTTGAATTAGGGACCCTTAGAGGTGAAATATTGCAGCAAAAAGTGAATGGGTTTTGCTTGAAGCCGTACTTCAGACCTACGCCACCGAATCCGTTTCACGCTGTAAAAGACAATACAATCCACGCTAACCAGTAGTCGGGACCCACTTGTAAGAAATGGAACAGTAATATTGTACTTTACCGTTAAAAAAGAGAGAAAAAAGAGAGAAGGCAGTCACAACTATTAAAGGGCTTTTATGCATGCACAGTTTCCAAGGGAAAGAACATGCGTCAACACAATGATGCACAAGCCCATGAACCCTAAGTCGCAAAAAGAGGAGAACAGACGGTTTTCTGCACATTATAGAAAACATAATCAAGCCTTCTACTCCCCTCGCTCTCCTCGCTCTCCAGCTTTTCACAGGCATCACGGTTACCGCAACTTGCATGGCCTAACCCCTAATCACTCCTCGCACGATCCCTACCAAGGTACTATGCCGATCCCCATCTCCTCAGCACTACAACAATGGCTCCTGGAAATCCCGGTAGCAGAGGCGCCACCGCACCCCGATGTCCAAGAAATTGCCAGGAAGCTCAACATCGACACAGTTACGAATGCCAGCATCAGAAAGAAGCTAGGTTTGACGGCGGTAGTAGAGAAACATTTTGAGATTCCCCCTACAGAAGACCTGGAAAGATATTTCGGAGAGTACTCAACCTCCGCCAAAGCCTACAGAACAAAGGACATTCCGAACACTTTTTTCTAGGAGGTTGTGAAATTTTTATTGGAAGTCGGTTGCGTCTATGTGAACGCTTACGGGATGCCGAAGCAAAAAGCTGGCATCGTTATTGACACGTTCGAAGGTTGCGCCATGGATTGAGGAGTAATCACGGGTCCAACGTTAAAAGAAGGCATGCACGCCTTTAAGGCCGGGAAGAAGCTGCGTCCAATAATATAGCAGTACTTAACCGTGATGTTTCCTCCTCGAGGACTGCCCACACCGGATACAAGACCCACGTCTCCACCTCGGTCCGCAATACGACGATTAACGGACCTGGCGACGACAGAATGGGAGGAGGAACCAAACCCTACCACCGTCGAAATAGCGTTGACGCAAGAGGAGAGGCAGGCCAACCGAGTTGATTCCGGAGAAGTGCCATCTACGGCCGAACATGAACCACAAGAGCTGAGCCACGGTAGCCCTAGGCCTAACTGTCGATGGCTGGATCAGGAGGATGGTCGCGAACTGGCAAAGGATGCAGACACACGGGTGGAAGATTGCGTGCCCACGGAGCCCACATCTACACTGGAGCTCATCCGCGAGTCGCAGCCATTCATAACGGCACAATTGCAACGTGGAAAAGGCGTGCTTACGGAAGAAAGTGAAGTGCTACACTATTCGGACATTCCGGATATAGCCCATGAGTTTGACGCATTGTTACAATTTGGGACAACATATGAACTCATGGAATTCCTAGCGACACACAAGATCAAGGTGTCCCACCGAATGGCCAAGGAGCACGCTGAAAAACAGATGATTGAGCGTGCACTAACACAAAAGGGGGAGAGCAAATATGAGGGTCCACTAGCGAAAGTGGGCCGGAAATGTAATGCAAGGGTCCGGTGGGTTGGAATTGAATTGCCTCCCCTGAATGCTGCCTTAGTGGAGGTTCATCGGGAGTTAGCAGAAGTGAGCTTGGGTGCCAAAGATATGGCAATCAAAAATAAAAATGCTTGGAAAACAATAAAAGTGACCCAGGAACAATTGAACAAGGCGTAGGAGCACATCGTGCAATTATAGAACAATGCGGCCAGTATGCAACCCCTTCCGGCCCCTGCCCCGCACGACACCGAAGTTCAGATGCTAAGGGAAGAGGTGGAGGCCCAAGCAGCACTCATGGCAAAGGAAAAAAAGGCTACGAACCTAGCCGAAACAGAGATTGATTGCCTGAGATTAGAGCTCCGCCAATCATCTGATAGAGGAGCAGACATCAGGGTGAAAGGACGCAAGGCGGTCAAAACACTTCAAGAAAAGCTCGATGCGGAGGTAGCGGCACATGGTCGAACAAAGGAAGAGAAGGAAAAGCTGCAGGAGGAAGCAAGCAAAAAGGATGTCGTGATTATGACGTTAGGAGAATTAGCACAAAAGAAGGCAGTGTGGTATGAAGAGCAGCTCGCACATGAGCATGAAGAAACCCACCAAGTCGAAATACGCCTGAATAATGAAATGGGCCAGCTCGAGGAATTGCACTTGAAGGAGTCCCGGATCTGGGCACAAATGAAGACCCCCTATGAAGAGGCGACGACAGCCAACAAAAGGAATTTAATTGAGAATCTGAATAAGGCTTTGGAGGAGTCACAAGGCCGCTCCCAAAAACAGATGGACCGGATCCACGTACTCCTCCAAACAAAGCAAGAATGGTTTACGACGTAGCTACAAGCAACCTTGGACAAAGGCTGGGCCGGATGGGAAAAACAAGCGGCCGAACTCCACACCTACTGAGCGGATTGGGAAAATCAGCGCAAAGAAGGTAAAGGCTTCTATAAGCTAAATGAAGAGAGCATCGTCATGGTACGAGAAGACCTAACGCAGGACAATCACGCGTTAACCGACCGGCACATAGAGGAGATAGTACAACTGCTGGAAGATTTCAGCGAAAGTTAGGAAGATATCTTCCACTAGCTATGCGCAATCAATAGCGAGCATCAAAAGACGGAGGAATTGAAAAGGGCAGAGGCTATTACCGTACAGGATAGCGACCCCGCGGAGCAAAACGAGCCTCCAACTGATCCTAACAGCCACGCCGGAAGCCCCCACGCAGGAAACTGGCTCGGAAGAGTCACGCCCAGATGTTTTCCACTCCCAGCGATAGAGTCGCCGTAGAATGAGCCTCCAACTGATCCTAATGACGCTCCGGAGGTAACAGCAATGCCGGAGGCCCCAACGTAGAAAACAGGCCCGGACGCCCAGATGTCTGTCCACACCCAACAACAAAGCCGCCAAGAAATGACTTTTCCTTGCCCATAGACGGAGTACCAGCCGATCCCACCACGGAGACGCTGCGAGAAGAGGACCATGCGGAAATCGATGCACCGATAGAGAAAAACATTGGCGAGCTCACTCAAGTCACGCTAGCGGATGATAACACGCGATCAGAATCGAACACTCTCGACATTTTGGATGATGACTAAGGAGAGGGTGGGTCTGACCTGCCACGACACTATCCCACAGGTGTGCAAGGTGTTGTCTGTCGGAAGCGGACAAATGTAAACAACACATGGGAAAGAAATGTATTATTATACTAGGAGCATTAAGTAACGCGTACAACGGTTCATACAGGAAGTGTAACTGACTAAGCCTTGTGTATATAAAGGGTAGAAGAACAATGTAATAACTAGTGCCTTTTTGAGCATAGTCGATAATAGAGTTTTGTCTTCTCTGATATTGTATCTCTTGTCTATTCTGTGTTATCTTTGTGTGATTCCATAAGTGTAAACATATAAGGTAAGTACGTGGTGCGTAGTTACACACATGAGGAGCTCGGTTGAAGCCGTTTCTCATCACTCCCTTAGTAAATACACTCTAACAGTATAAGTCACCACATCAAGCGGGCTACGCGTATCCCTACCCCCTTGCACCACGATCACCTTCATACCTACCCCGAAGGACTGAGGGTAGGCCGTACCTAACCGGCAACAGTCATCGCCCGTTTCGACGACCCCTGACTTCTTCGGCTTTTCTAGAGTCGAGAACCACTCCCTGTGATTCGTCATGTGGTCTAACGCGCCCGAATCCACATGCCACACCTCGTTCGACCTTGAGGTGTTCACCGCCATTGAGTTGGCTTTGTGCCTCATCATGAAGGCTAGACCTGTTTCAACTCGCCTTAAGACTTCGGCGTAGTGCGATATCTAACAACTATTTGCGCCTACTCGGCTCGACCCGGCCTCATCCGAATCAACTCGCTTTTTCTAGCACTCGCTCTTTGTGCGACCCTTCCGGCCACAATACCAACAGTCCATCTCAGCCTTTCCTTGCCGACCTTGGGCACCGCCTTGACTCCCCCTACCCGTGGTGGGTCCGGAAATGTTGTTGGCATTTCGATTATGCCTCGAGTTCTGCTCCTATCGGCGGCTTCCATTACTCCCCAACAAGCCTCATCCACCACGAACACGAGGCTGATCTGCCTCCGTGTACAACATTTTGCTGTTGTTGTGCATATTCGTCGACACACTCGAGTGGTTTTCTTCGACGAGCAACATCGATTGTAGCTCGAAAAACGAAGGCATATTCTCCCTCTTGCAGACCGTTGTTCGGAATGCTCCAAACTTTGACGCCAACCCTTCGAGGCAAACCTGCACCATTTCGTCCTCCTCAACGTTCACGTTGACGGAAGTGAGAGAGTCACAGATCTCCTTGATCTTGGAGGTGTAGTCAGCAACCGACATGTCTCTTTGTCGGACGTTGCGCAACTCCTGTCTGAGCTGAAGCTTTCTGGTTGTGGTGCTCACGACGAAAATCTTCTTTAGATTTCCCCAAGCATCCTTCAGTGTCCTAAAATCCGAATGTAGCTCAAACATTGTTAGCTCACACAAGATGCAATGCAGTAGAGAACTCTGCTTGTCGCCTCATCCATCACGAACACGAGGCTAATCTGCCTCCGTGTACAACATTTTGCTGTTGTTGTGCATACTCGTCGACACACTCGAGTGGTTTTCTTCGACGAGCAACATCGATTGTAACTCGAAAAACGAAGCCATATTCTCCCTCTTGCAGACCGCTGTTCGGAATGCTCCGAACTTTGAAGCCAACCCTCCGAGGCAAACCTGCACCATTTCGTCCTCCTCAACGTTCACGTTGACGAAAGTGAGAGAGTCACTATTAGAGATTAGGTACTAAAGTAAGCATAAAATAAGGATATATCAATGATAGATCTAGAAAGAATAGAGAGAAAAGAGAGAAAGAAGGGTGCCGATCCACCCGACCACCCCCGAGCGAAGGGATCGAGACGGACTCGAGCCTCGATCGGCGTCCCATACCACCGCCTTGGCGTCGAGTCGTACCTGGATGATAGCGCGCTTGCTACAAGAGTCGTTCCACTCACGGACAGAGTCTCGACGTAGTCAATGCATGATCAAATGAGGGTAGCTAGGCCTCTTATTTATAGTAATTCTCAAGGCCCCCAGCCATGTTCACACTTGGCCTCATGGGTTGTCTCAATCCCGAGGATTAAAAGTAATCCTCCCCTTCTTTAGACTCTTTGTTTAACCCTCACACTTATCCACGTGTATAGAATACTACGACAATTCTCACCACGGGATATTATATGGTCATGCCCGTAACATACTCCCCCTCTTTAAAACATTGCACTCTTGCAATGGAAAGTTAGGAAAGTTAGTTGTTAGAGTCGTTTCGCGTTCCCATGTGGCATCTTTGATTGATTTATCCATCCATTTTATTTTAAATTCTCGGATTTCCTTAGTACGTAATTTTTTTGTTTTAACATCGAGAATTCTTTCTGGTACATGTGGTTTAGAAGATAAATCTTCAGAAGTAACTAGAGTTTCAGTTGTAACTGTATTGTCGCCAGAACCTAGAAGTTCTTTTAGACGACTTACATGAAAGACTGGATGGATTCCAACACCATCGGGAAGAGCGAGACGATAGGCTGATGATCCAATGCGTTTGAGGACTGTAAAAGGTCCACAAAACCGTGGGGCTAACTTAGCGCACTTACCCGTAGACAATGTCTTAGAATTGTGAGGTACACGTAAAAATATCTTCTGTCCAGGGCTGAATACACGAGGTTGCCTATGATGATCGGCATAAAAACGCGCTCTATCCTGAGCTGTTTTTATATTATCCCGTGCAATATGCAACATATCTTGCATATCGCGAAGAAAGTTTTGAGTACTTCGCAACTCATCATGATGTATATTAACATCAATCGGGGCTCGTGGCTGAAATCCATACATCAACATAAAAGGACTATATCTCGTCGACGTATGCTTGGAGCTGTTATAAGCAAACTCCAAAATTGGGAGGTAACGTTCCCATCTTGTTGGTTTTGCACCAACGTATGCTCGAAGCATGTCCTCAATAATTTGATTTACTCGTTCTGTCTGTCCATCGGATTGAGGATGATCCGTGGAGCTCATGCTCAACGTAGTTTCTAACTTCTTAAAGACTTGCGTCCAGAAGTCACTAGTAAACTTCGGATCTCGGTCACTCACGATATCCATCGGTAACCCGTAAAAACGAAATAACTCATCAACGAATTGGTAAGCCAATTCAGGAGCTGTTACCGTGGTTTTAGTAGCAATAAATCTGGCCATTTTAGTTAGTCTGTCAACCACAACCCATATGGCATCATGACCTTTTTGGGTGCGAGGAAGGCTAACAATAAAATCCATGGATATACTTTCCCACTTATTATTGGGAATGTCCAAGGGATGTAAAAGTCCTGCGGCTTTAAGTCGCTCGGCTTTGTTAACCTGACATTGGTGACATTTAGTCACATAGCTATGTATGTCAGGACGCATCTTAGGCCAATAAAATTGAGTGGAGATGAGAACGAGTGTACGATGTATTCCAGGGTGCCCTGCTGAGGGTGCATCATGGCATTCAAAAAGAATTCTCTTTTTGACCTCAGGCAAATCTGGAACACAAACCTTCCCATTACGGTAGAGCAGACCGTTAGCAATGTGGAAGTATTCCTTCGAGGGTGTGGTGGTGTCTGTTCCAGACTCGACTCTTGCCCAGTATTTTGCAAAATAATTGTCATCAGGATACTTTCCTCGAAGGTGATCATAAAGATCTGATGTTATTTCAGTGAAGCTAAGCATGTTAACTTCACGGATGCGACTTAGTGCATCAGCGACAGTATTCATGGAACCTTTACGATATCGTATGGAAAAATCAAAGTCCTGGATGAGATCAGCCCATCGTGCCTTACGACCTTTCAGGTCTTGTTGGTCACAAAAATATTTCAAGGACTCGTGGTCCGTAGTTACCACAAAGCGATTTCCATAAAGATAATGGCACCATGTTTTGAGCGCATGTATAACCGCAAATAATTCCTTTTCTTGAACGGTATACCGACATTGAGCAGAATCAAGTTTCTTACTCTCGAATGCTATTGTTTTACCATCTTGATACAAGACAGCACCTATAGCATAATCGCTTGCGTCGGTTTCAACCTCAAAAGGTTTTGAAGGATCGGGTAAAAGAAGTGAAGGAGCCTTGCATACCAAGTCCTTGAGTTCCTTAAAGGCGAGGTCTAGTGTAGCATTCCACACAATAGGTTTTGTAGACTTACGCGTTTGACCTTTTAGAAGATCAGTAAACGGCGTCGTCAATTGTGAGTAATTACGAAGAGATTTTCGCAAAAATCCGACAAAACCAAGGAATGATCGAACTTCTCGAATATTCCGAAGAGTGGGCCAAAGCTTGATTTTCTCGATGCGAGAAGGATCAATTTCAACTCCTCGTTCGGTTATGAGATGTCCAAGATAAGTAATTGATTTCTTGAAGAACTCACATTTTGAGATCTTCGCGTAAAATTGTTTGTCACGCAATATTTGTAAAACAAAGCGGACATGTCTAGCATGTTCTTGCAATGTACGGCTATAAACTAAAATATCATCTAAGAAGATAACGACAAATTTTCCAAGTTGTTCTCGGAAAATGTCATTCATTTCTTGTTGAAATGTAGCCGGAGCATTGGTCAAACCAAAAGGCATAACCAAAAACTCATAATGGCCGTAGCGCGTACGAAATGCTGTTTTAGGAACATCGTCCTCACTTATTCGTATTTGATGGTAGCCAGTACGGAGATCAAGTTTCGTAAAATACCGAGCTCCCTGGAGACGGTCAATTAGATCGTCAGCCCGGGGCAATGGGTACGAATTCTTGATCGTCACTTTATTCAAGCGTCGGTAATTAATACACATACGCCATGTGCCCTCTTTCTTTTTAACCAAGAGAACTGGTGCACCCCATGGAGATTTACTATAACGTATATAACCCATTCGTAAATAGTCCTTAAGTTGCTTAGCTACCTCATCCTCTTCAGATCGACTTAGGCGATACGGAGGTATACTAATGGGTGCAATGCCAGGTACAATATCTATACGATGGTCTATATTACGTTTAGGAGGTAAACCATCGGGTAGTTCACTCGGAAAAACATCACGAAAATCGTTTACGATTTCATCAAGTTGTTTTTGTTCAAAATATGTTAATTGACCCGAGACATTATCGATATTGTAAACGTGAATGTCCGGATCAAGTACACAATAAAATAACGTAGAACAAGACAACTCGGATATTGATGGACACGAGGAAACAATCGAGAGGGATTGTTTTTTTACACATTGAATAAAATACGTACAATCGTTGAGTACAAAAGAAATGGAATGGCGAACCCAATCAATAAATAAAGAAGAGCTTTTATTATAAAACCAGGGATAACCCAGTATTACATCGGTGGTACTAAGATTCATTACATGGAAGTCTACTTCCTCTATATAGGTATCAATAGAAATTCCTAAAGAATGAATCGCCCCGTTGATGTGTTGTACTCTTCCATCAGCCAAGTGCACCGTGTAGGTGTGATCACTTACGGTGGGTTGGATTCCCCATATCTGTACCAAACGATCATTCACAAAATTGTGTGAGCTTCCCGAATCAAATAAAAATTGTACGGGAGATCCATTGATATACCCGTTTGCACGTAGTAAATCATTGGGACCCAATACATAATGAGGGAAAGAACATTGACAATTACTCAAATGATGTGTATAGACCTGAAGGACATTAGGAATCTGACCTTTATGGTCTGTAGCTTTAGGTTTGGCGTCGTGCTCTTTTCGTTGGAGCTTACGACATTGCTCTTTTGTATGACCCTTCTTTTTGCAGAATACGCAAAAAGGATGTTGTCGCTTATAATCGCGATCCATGAATTCGTTGGGTGTCTTGCGTTTCCCAACGAATTGCGACTGGTTAGTCCCGGGCGCTTCGTTGGGTTTGTTATGGTCCTTCTTCGAAGTGCGTTGATAGCGAAGAACTATCTCAACGGCCTCTTCGAAGGATTTTGGATCCTTATCGTGCACTATCCAGTGATAGTCCGAATTGGGGATGCCATTGACAAAACAAGCTATTAACCAATTGTCCCCTTCTAGACCCGATTTTTGGATTTGGGTTCTAGCATGGTGGACATAGTCTTCTAGCGAGGAAAACTTCCTGCTAGAGAGGTTCATTAAAGCTTGTGCTGCCTCGGTTCGAGAGGGAGGTTGTAGAAATTGACCCTTGAAAACTGTGACAAAGTCTGTCCAGGTCTCGGGCAATCTCCCCAAAGTTCGGAGCCCACGCCACCAAGCGGCGGCCTTACCCCCTAGTTCTCGGCCGACATATGCAATCTTCGTACTATCTGGCGTGGGATAGAGCTCAAAATGAGACTCCCATCGGCCCAGCCACGTGCAGATTGCTTCTTCGGTTCTTTCCTTTTTATCTCCCGTAAATGGCTTTACGACAAATGATGGTTCACCCTGACGCTCATCAGGTCTATTAATCTCATTTTGGAGACTAATGACTCGTGCCTCGAGAGCACTTTGAGATTGCCGAAATTCGGTCAACTGCTGCGCGGTTGAACTTAGGAAATGTTGTACTTGTAAAATATACGCCTCAATGGACATTGTCCCAGGAGGATTTCCTTGAGTTCTTTCCGCTTGAGCGGAGGGCATCGGGTCGTTATTCTGAGCCATTGAATGATTATTTCTGGCAAAGAAATAAGATAAGGTCAGACAAATAGTCATAACATCTTGTCGTGGTGTAAACATATCATGGGCAAACATTAATCGATATCATGATCTCACGTCAATACCCCTCTAGACGTATGAGATGAGGTTCAAGATCAGGTTACTATGGTAACACAGAGGTGTTTTAAAAACCATGGGGGTGACAAATGAATGGCTTTCCCTGATCTCTATATCGATTTTTTTCATGGCGGCTCCCCGAGGCTCAACCATGTATGTTCGCGTCATGAATAGTTTATACACGAAAAAAATGTTAACAATAAACTATGTTTCTGTGCCCACATATGTGGTTTCGGCTCTTTAAGTCCTATTACGAGGACCCCGAAGTGCACTTAGACCTAAAGTCTAAACATGTATTATAGTCATATGTATCAACGATGTTGTATGGTGTTGGTCATATTTGAACTCGAGACCTCGAGGACAAATACATTAAACACTTGAGCCAACCAAGTAGATTGCGCGTCTTGAATGTTTAATGTTTGAGGCGTATTCGAGATATGCGAGGCATTTGCCCCTATATGTTTTTTGTTTAAAAGAAACATATAGGTCAAGTGGCCTTATTTCTCCCTCATTTATTACCCACTATGGTTGTACGCTACCTAACCTCAAGCCTCGTAATTACGATGGCATATGCCAAAGTGTAACCTAATGGTCAAGCCGAATGAGCCCTTGTGTCTTCGTAGGCTCATGTGGCCCATCACATGGTCACGTCATTACGAATGCCACTCGTAAGAACGAGCTCATGGTGGCATCGTATCCATGTAACGAGGGGAGATGTTGGATACGTGTGTCATTAGAGCGACCCTACTTGATGTGGATCAAGCCCGACGTATTCAACATCATTTTGGCTATACGAGGTTCGTTACGTAACGAAATATCAAAGTGACCAACGGGAATTTCAACAATAAAAATTGTTGATAAAAGGGATGGTGACAACGCCATTCTCACAAAAATGTGAGGACGGCCACCAAAATCCTCTCCCCAAGTAGGAAAACATTTGATATGAATCACGTAATCTAAAATATACACATATGTCCATTTATCACATATATACGATCAGAGACGTATATAAGTGACCACATATGCGTATACTAAATGAATCGTTTTTTTTTATATAGCCAACAATGATGTATTCGGGATACGTAATCGAGGCATATACCTCTACGCACACGAAACATCCGAAAATAAGGTTAAGCGTAATTCGCAATTGAGGTATTGACCTCTTACGCATAGTAAATCCAACGCATATCATTTCGAACGAATCGAGGTATTGACCTCGTACGCGAACGTAACATATGTTCGTGAACGTAATACGCAATTGAGGTAGTAACCTCGTATGCATACGACACTCATCACAAATGATTTATATGTCAAACGAGGTATTGACCTCGTGGACATATGTAAACGTTTAAGATAACCAATTAAATACCACGTCAACATCATTGAATATATGAAAAAAAAACTACATATTAAGTATACACATGTATAGAAGGGAGAAGAAAAATTAGATAAAAAATTAAGGATAATTTACCGAAGTTCTTTCGCTAATCCTTGTCTGCATGAAGGCGACCGCACAACGATCAATCGCCATCCCACGCGAAGACAAAAAGAAAACCAAAAGAAACGTTAGTACATGAGCTCTGATACCAAATATTAGAGATTAGGTACTAAAGTAAGCATAAAATAAGGATATATCAATGATAGATCTAGAAAGAATAGAGAGAAAAGAGAGAAAGAAGGGTGCCGATCCACCCGACCACCCCCGAGCGAAGGGATCGAGACGGACTCGAGCCTCGATCGGCGTCCCATACCACCGCCTTGGCGTCGAGTCGTACCTGGATGATAGCGCGCTTGCTACAAGAGTCGTTCCACTCACGGACAGAGTCTCGACGTAGTCAATGCATGATCAAATGAGGGTAGCTAGGCCTCTTATTTATAGTAATTCTCAAGGCCCCCAGCCATGTTCACACTTGGCCTCATGGGTTGTCTCAATCCCGAGGATTAAAAGTAATCCTCCCCTTCTTTAGACTCTTTGTTTAACCCTCACACTTATCCACGTGTATAGAATACTACGACAATTCTCACCACGGGATATTATATGGTCATGCCCGTAACAGTCACAGATCTCCTTGATCTTGGAGGTGTAGTCAGCAACCGACATGTCTCTTTGTCGGACGTTACGCAACTCCTGTTTGAGCTGAAGCTTTCTGGTTGTGGTGCTCGCGACGAAAATCTTCTTTAGATTTCCCCAAGCATCCTTCAGTGTCCTAAAACCCCGAATGTAGCTCAAACATTGTTAGCTCACACAAGATGCAATGCAGTAGAGAACTCTACTTGTCGCCTGTTCCCAGGCCGGCAAATCTTTGTGTGTTGATTCGGGTGCTACATCATTAGCTCCTTCGACATAACTCCAGTAACCGTGCCTGAGCAAGTACTGGTGCATCTTGCACAACCAAGATGCATAGTTTCTCTTATCGAGCTTTTTAGTCAGAAGCGAGCTTCCCATTCCTCTCTCCATGTTCATGTCTTTCCTTTTCCGAAAAACGAGAAACTTGACTTTGTCTTGGGCACTTGCTTTTCTATCAGCTGTAGAGGAGTCTCAACTGTCACATTCTGATAACATGAAAAGAATACAAAGGAGAATGGTGTATGAGAGAGAGAGAGAGAGAGAGAGAGAGAGAGAGAGAGAGAGACAAAGAGAGTAGACAACAACTTCTATTTCGAATAATGAACACTCTGTACATACGTTGTGCTCAGTGAGCACTTTTTATACAGGCCCCTAACGAGTGGGTTGACACAAGTACCATCGGTACTTGAATGCTCATAAATGAGCTTGACACTAAATCTGTCTACAATATTCCTATTTACTATAGTAGGAATATAGACGCTCAACGGCCTTTTGGAGTCCTTCCTACTCGGCTCATGACCCTCGGTCCTCGGTTCTTGGTTCTCGGCTTCTTCAACCGAATAGGCCCATGTTGAACTTGTCTCTCAACAATATCTTTATGGTCTCTGTTTTCTTTAGTACATATAACATACGAAGGTAAAAGACTAAGTAGCTGGTGTCATGATGTGGCATGTGCCAAAGGAGAAAAGTACCTAAATGACTAGTTCTACTATTGAGAATCAAGCTCAACCTATTCTAGTGTGTGAACACACCCTTGAGAATTTGCACTCAAAGGTCAAAAGTCACCACTCTTATCCACACATTAACTATGTGTCATAGAATCATATTCTATGACACATAACTAATGAGCTTTGACATTCCCCATGAACCATGAGCTTCGGTAGTTAATAAAGAGAGAGAGTGACTATATAAAGCACTCTCCTCCTACTTTCTAACAAGTCTGGTTAATCTCCTTTGTAATATACATTGTCTTGAGTATTCTATTTTTGTTTAAATCTATCTATCTTGTGTTTCTCTCTCTCTCTCATACATACACACACACACACACACTCACAACACATATCTCTAGTCTATTCCGCTGTCAAGAATCACCACCGATTCTTAACATAGTATCAGAGCGGTTTGGTAGCTCCATCTAGCCCATCCACGTGTGTTGAGCTCTACGCAGACGTTCAAGAAGAACCGGCTCATCGCTATGGTAGTGCGATTACATAACTCGTCGTCAAGAGAGAAGAAGAAGGAAGAAATCTACATCGAACACCATGAATACTCAAATGGTGTGCGCTCTCCCTAGCGAGAAATTGGACCGAAACAACTTCGCATCTTGGGAGTACAAGTTGCACCAATAATACCTTGTCGGCCAAGGCTATTGGGGTTACATCAAGGGAGCACAAGAAAACCGACCCGACCCGGAAGATGCCGACTACTCAACATGGGAGCAAGCGGCAAGTCGAGTAATGTATTGCTTGGCGACATGTGTTCACGACCACATGCTCAGTTACATTCGAGAAGCCGAGACACCGAAGGAAGCGTGGGAAAATCTACGAAAGATTTTCACTGCCAACACGACCGCGAGGAATCTTCAACTCCGCCAAGAGTTGAACAACATCCAACAACGAGACATGTCCATCACAAGCTACACCTTGAGGATCAAGGAGCTTTTTGACTAGTTCAGCTCAATAAGCGTCAATGTGGATGATGATGAGATGGTGCAAATATGCCTCGTCGGCCTTGCACCACGGTTCGGCTCAATGAGAACCGCCGTCCTAGCAAGGGAAAATCCTCCCTCTTTCTTTGATCTTCAATCTATGTTATTGGTTGAAGAGAATCCTGTTCGAACAAGGAGCAAAGCCTCGGAAGGCCACATGCTCTACACACATTCGAATGGAGTAAGAGGACGCGGCTGAGCAAGAGGCCGATTCGGCCAAGGACGAGGCGGCGGACAAGGTCCTACTTACGACAACAACTCCCAAATTTGGCACCAAGACGGAAGCCATGGAGGAACCTTCGTGTAAAAACAAATAGCGTGCGAAAGCAATAAAAAACAGAAAACAAAGAACAGGTTTAATGCAGAGCTTAACATTACGTGGGAAGGACAGAGAGAGAGAACAAGAATCTCTATTCAAAAAATTATATCAACGCTCTGTACATCGTATGTGTTCAGTGAACACTTTTATTCAAGTCCGTACGGACTGACAGAAGTACGGTGTACTTCAATGCTCACTCGAGCGTCTGACACTAACTACGAGAGTAATAACTCCCTAGTAGTCTAGCTGCTACTAGGCTTCCGGTTACTGATGGATCCGGCTAACCGGCTCCCCAACTCACTGGCTCTTTTGCTCACCGGGTGCTCACCGGCTCACCGATCCGTCTCGCTCACCGGCTCACCGATCCGTCTCGCTCACCGGCTCAAGATTATCCAGCTGATCTGGCTCCAGTTGGGCTTGCTGCTCAACACTCCCCCTCAAGCTTAACTTGAGGTCCGGTCGTAGTGTCAACGTCTGTGGCAACCAGTCGTTCTACCTGGCTCCTTCTGGCGTCACTCCGCCTTGCTCGTATTCCTCGTCCGGTCCAGTTCTGTTTGCCGCAACCCCTCTTGTTCTTTACACCTCGACCTCCTCGGTCGGCTTGTTTGCTCAACAGGACCAATTCAGCTCCCTCGCTACTGTGACTTCGGCACGTGCCGGTTCACCGATTCCTTCGTGTTGGCATCGACTTTCGCTGCCTTCTCGTCCTCTTGGTCTTGAATTGATCCGGTTCTTCCGAATCTGTCTGTTGAACCAAATTTGTCGCGTTGTTACGCGCGTGCGTAAAGAAAGAGGCGGGACCACGGGGTTCTCGGACCAAGCACACAGAGAGAGAGAGAGAGATGCAAGTACACAGAGAGATATTAAGAGCAAGGAAAACAGGAATCTGATTACTATAGTCAATAGTTTACAACCGACAACCCGGTAATGGACCCGACATGGGGTCCTACTCATGCACACCGACGACAGCCACACGACTCGAAGAAACAAAAGGGGAAAGGGGAAGGAGAGATACTCTGCTAGAAGCACACAGACTGTTCACGATGCAGAGGCAGCGAACTCCCGACACCCGCAGAGAACGACGATTTGAGGAGAGAGAAAGCCCGACACTCGGTTCTGCAGCAACACCTCGTCCTCGCCCACGCGCCCTCTGTTCTCTCCCGTTCTCTCCTCTCCTTAAATAGTTCCCAAAAGGGGGTGCCCTTTCTCCCTAGTCAAATCGCTTTATTCCCTATCCCTTCTGACAGAGATACGCACAATCCCCTAATATACTACTTAGCATTTATGAATCAATATCAAAATATCAATTCACGTGTCCATCCGTGTGAGAGCTGGTTCATGTGCCTTTTTGTCCGATTCCGCCTATGGCCGGTTTTCTTCACGACATCCACCCCCACCAAACCGCGCATCCAGCGGCATGCGCCAGAGACGGGCAAATACCGAAAAAATTGGCTTTACTCGTCGCTCTCCGATTCTCCGCCGGGACCGTACTGATCGTCGTCGTCGCTTACGCCCACAGGCTCCGGCTCGTCTTCGAACCGCTTCTTGAACGCTTTGATCCGCTTCCCGGCCACCGGCACTGCTAACCGTGTCCCGTCGAGTTCCCCGAGGTGGTACGTGCCATTGTCGTTCGCGCTCGTCACCGTGTAGGGCCCGAACCACCTCCTAGCAAACTTTCGCACCGCCTTGTGCTGATTGTCGAGGTTGTTGTCGTACACCAAGACCCAGTCGCCTTCCTCGATCTGCTTTGGCCGCAACCGATGCGTCTGGTTGAACCGGGTCTTGTTCCGCTCCCTTGCCACCCGCAACTTTTCCTTCGCCCTTTTTATGTCCTCCGGCCTCTGCTCGAGTTGCCGAATCCGCGCCGCCAGCAACTCCTCCCGGCTCATCTCGTCCTTCCAATCTACCGCCGCCCATGAAGAAACCGTCCGTTCTACTATCATGATCGGCTTCTGTCCGTACATCAGCTCTGCCCATAGTGCGTAAGGAAGGAGCCGTGGCCAATTCCCGACCTGCCCTCCGCATGCACGCACCAACTCCTTTATGATTGGCCCATGCCCACGATCTACCTTCCCGTTCGCCTCCGGATTGTACGCCGTAGTGAGGGAGAGTTTGACGCCCAACCGGTCGAACAGCTCCTCAGCTTCTCGCGCATCTAGCTCTCCCCGGTCCCGATGCACCCGTACCGACACACTAGCTCTTCGATCCCGAACCGGCATACCACCGCGGTTGTCTTGTTCTGCAGTGCACGGCCTTCCACCTGGTTCGTTAAGTCTTCCCGCGCAAGTACCAGGTATCACATCTGTCCTACTCCCATCGGCATCGTCACCAAGTCCACCATCCACTTGAAATGGACCGCAGGCGGGTAAGTCGGGTGTAGCTCGTCCCGATGTCGGACTACAGAGTGCATTTGACAGCTTTCACAAGTCGTTACGAACCGATGCACGTCTTGGTACAGCCCCGGCCACCAGTACTTCTCCTTCAACTTCTCGAATGTGGCCCACGTTCCGCGGTGCCCGGCCCAGGAACTCTCATGAAATGCCACCAGTAGTTCCTCCTGTTCTTCTTTCTTTGCCACTACTCGGAGCAGGATACCGTTTCTCTTCTTTGGGTGCCTCCATATGCACTTGTCCCGCAGGAAGAATCGGTACGCCTTCTTCCGTACCCGGTTCGCCTCTTCTCTCGTCCATGCTGCGTCCGGCGTCATCGTCCGCAGGAACCTCCCGATTTGGAGCCACTCCCCGTCGTACCTGCTTTCGTCAAATTCGTTAAGCGCCGGAGTGTCCCTTCCCCTCGTCGTTACATTAGCCGACCCGAAGAAGTCCTCGCCGACTTCTTCGTCATCCGAAACCATGCCATGCCGTCTTCGTCGTTGAACCTTGCTCTCAAAAGCATGTCGGCCATGGCGTTATCCTTTCCAGAGATGTGCCGTATCTCCGGGTTCAGGGACTTAATGTACGCTATCCACCGGAGCATTGCTAGGTCCGGCGTCGTGCATCCGGAGACCATGCTGAGTATCGGCAGGCAGTCTGTCTCGATGATCACCTCCGTCCCGATCAGATAGTTCTTGTCGGCCTTGACTGCTAAAACGATACCCCAAAGCTCGCGCTTAACTTGGGTGTATCCTCGCTGCCGCTCACTCATTACCTTCGCCCCGAACCGGATCGGGAATCGTACGCCGTCCTTGTCCTCCTGATTGATTACCCACCCGATCCCGGTCGGGCTCGTGTTCACCGTCACGCAAATGGGGACACCCTCGCTGTAAACCGCTTTACGGAGGGCCGACGCTACCGTAAGCGCCCCTTTTAGTCTCCGGACCGACTCCGTGTGCTCCGTCCTCCACTCGAACCCATGCCCTTTTTTCAATAGCCCGTAGAGAGGCTCCGCAACATGCGCGTAGTGCGGAATCCAGATGTGGTAGAACGCGCATGCTCCCAAGAATCTGCGGACCTCTGTGACCGACCCGCAATCGTCCCTCATCGCTGAGATGGCCTCTATCTTTGCTGGAGACGACTTCCTACCGTAGGGCCCGCACAGGTGCCCGACCACCAAGATCTTCGACTGCCCGAACGCCGATTTTTCTCCGGATAAGGTGAGTCGTGCGTTTTCGAGCCTCTTCAGCACCTTCTCGCAGTCGTTGATGTGGTTCACGACGAACCTCCAACATCCGTCTGGCCCGACAGTCTCGTCCGCATCATCCACCGGACACCCCTTTATCGGGATGTCGTCCAAGAATGGCATGGTGATGTCTGGGATGCAGTCCCTTAGCACCTTGTTCATTGCGTTCACCATATGCGCAACCGAATTTGTCCCGCCTTGTGGCAGGGTACACATCTGTAGTAGGCCGAGAGGAGTTCGCATCGTCGTGATATCCCTGCTCTCCACGGCTAGCTGGAACTGGTCGTACCCCGAGTATAAGTCACCGACCGAATAGATCGTCCTTCCAGCGAAGGCCTCCGCGAACTCGTCTATGGTCGGTCCGATTCCTGCATTACGGATGGTCACCTTGTTGACCGGTTGCAGGTCCTGAATGAAGCGTAGCGTGCCGTTCTTCTTCGGCACCGTAAACCACCGATTCGAATACGGGGCACTCGACGGTTCGAGGATGCCCATCTCCACCTTTTGCTTCAGAAGCTCCATCAACTTTGGGATGTGAGCTCTCGGCACCGGAATCGGTTTGAGATTCCACGGTACATGCGGTACCGTGAAGATCACCATCGGTTCGACGACCATCGGGTCCACGCACCCAATCTCCTCCGGCGAGAACGCGAAGTCTTTCCCATGCCTTCCGAGCATTCTCCGAAACCTGTTCTACTCCGCCGGTAGTAGGAAGCCACCCCCACCAACCTTGAGCTCCCGTAGCGTTATGTCAGTGAACCGGTGCCCTATGCCAGCCGGATTCTGTAAACTCGGGTCCGATGCGATCCCTTTTATCCGCTCCTCACTACCCTCCGACAAGGGTGCCGTGACTGCCCTTACCTTCCGGTCCACAGTCTTGTACTTTGTATCCACACAGGCCGTCCGATCCGACCCGATCCTCTCCCCGAAGTCCGCGATGACTGCGTACATTCCCATCGAACCTACCGGAACGGTCCGGTCTTCTCTAAGGTCTTCACCGATCACCTTTCGCAACTCGCCCAAGGTGTCGTCAAAAGAGACCGCCTCCACGGCGCCGCTAATGTCTTCATCGGGGAAGAGGACTCCGCATCCCCTAAGCCGCTCCTCCGCTCGCTTCCTTTCCCGGCCGTCGACGCCGACCATAGTACAACCTCCGTTGTCAGAGAACCAAAATTTCCTACCTATGGTACATGTCTTCTTCCTTACTGTACATTTGTGGGGTTTTTCCCGGGTGTCCGGACTATCGCGTCCCCACGCCTTGATAGCCCTCTCTAAAAATCCCCTCGGGTTTCGCCGCCGAGGGTCTCGCGATTACGCTCATGGTTTGGTCGCACTGTCAGGAACTGGACCGAGTGATGCCCATCCTGGCTCTTGAATCTTGCATAGTCCGAACCGTTGTCCAACACCTTGGTCTCCATTCGTGCTGCCGTGATGTATGGCTCTCCTAGTATAACCGGATGCGAGGATGTCTCCTGCATGAAGAAGTGTTGGTCGATCTCAACATCGCCGATTTTCACCTGTACGTTCGGATAGGCTCCATGTAGTTCTTCCGTGGCGCGCGTCGCTGTCCGTATTTTCCAGCCATGCTTGGTGTTGATCGGCCATTTACCCCTCTTGTAGAAATCCATGGACATCAGGTTGATTTCAGATCCATGGTCTACCAAGGCCACCACCGGTTCCGAAACGTTGCCGATCCGTACATGGGTTTCCGTAGTTGCCCTAGCCCAATGCGGCTTCGTGTAGTGGCTTTCCGCCAACTCGTCTTCTAGGGCCGCATCTTCCAAGTGCGTGGTCCGCACCTCCACCGGCTTCTCCGGTTCCGGCTCCGTCAACAGCCTTTTCCTCTTCACCAAGTCTACGATGGAGTCGTGGAACTCCTTCTTGGCGATCCCGAGCACTTCCCTCAGCGACAACTCCACTTTGCTGTCGAGGATATGTTCCTCCAGGACCTTTCGCAGGTCTGTGGTCCTTTCGATTTCGGTGCTCAACCGAAACCCTGCCTGCTTCTTTCTGTCCAGTGCACCTGGGTTGTCGGCACCGGTCGGTTTCGGTCCGAACCGGGTGTCATACCTCTACGGGGGACTGACCCACTTGCAATCGAAACAAGTCATTTTCGGTTTGCCGGAATTTAGTGGCTGGAAGGCCGAAATTTGTGAAGTCTGCCAATTCGGGAAGCAACACCAGCTTCCATTCCCCACCGAATGAAACCAGAGCCGTAACAAGCTCGACTTAATCCACTCGGATGTACAGGGACCAGCACAGAACGTTAGTCTTGGCGAGAGTCGGTATTTCGTCTCCTTCATCGACAACTATAGCCGGCACACGTGGATCTACCTCATCGAACGGAAGAGCGAAGTCTTCGAATGTTTCCAGAACTTGCAAAGCTTAGCTGAATGGGAAACTGAGAGGAAGATCAAGTGCCTGCGGTCGGATGGCGGAAAAGAATACTTTTGTGGCCAATTCAACAATTATCTGCAGCAGAACGGAATTCCGAGAGAATTCAACTGCCGATACACACCTGAACAAAATGGAGTGGCCAAGAGAAAGAACTGGTCGATTGTCGACGCGGCAAGGGCAATGCAGAAGGAGAAGAGCATGCCCCAATTCTACTGGGCTGAGGCAGTCCGGACGGCTGTCTACATCCAAAACTTGATCGGGGACAAGGTGTCAGCACATGAGTTGTATTTCGGGCGGAAGCCGAATTTGAGACACCTTCGGATATTCGGTAGCATAGGATATGTGCATGTACCAGATGAGAAGTGGAGGAAGCTGGATCCGAAGTCGGAGAAGTGCATCCTAGTCAGTTACTCACATGAGCAGAAGGGGTATAAGTGCTATAACCCCCGGACAAAGTAGGTCCGAGTAACCCAAGATTTTGACTTCGACGAGACGCCATCGTGGTACTCTCTACCGACTCCGACTTCCGACTCCGACCCAATCTCGGAGGATGAGGCTAGTGAGCCCGAACCGGCCCAGATAGAAGATGACGAGCTTGAGACTCTAGAAGAGAGTTCGGAATCATTCTGGTTGAGTGGACCGAACAAGCGACTGGGTCAAAGTTATCAGTCGGATGAAGAACCAGTGAGTAGTGGAGACTCTGTCTTGATCTCCCTGCGCAAGGAACCGAGGAGACGGTTCACATACAAAGGGAAGGGGAAGAAGAAGATGTCAGAATACAAAACCGGTAACGTTGAGTTGGATCATAGCGAATATGATTCCGGAAAGGATGAAGGCGGATCTTCGCGAAGGAAGTCCGAACTGGCCAAGAGGGGCCCCAAACCGGGTGATGACAAGTTACGCCGGTCCTCCCGACAGAAGAACCCTATTACACGGTATGTGTATAATGAGTACATAGCGCCGGCTTAAGAAGTCGCTTTATGGTCTGAAACAAGCCCCCCGAGCTTGGAATGCGAAGATCATGCATCGGTTGTGTAAGATGGGGTTTGTGACCTCTAAATCGGACTCATCTTTGTTCATCCAGCAAGGTTCGGACGGTTCGGTTTGCATCTTGCTTTATGTAGATGATTTAGTCATCATCGGACCCAGACTCAATGAAATCGGCCGAGTAAAGTCCCAACTGTCAGACACATTTGAAATGAAGGACCTGGGGGACCTTCATTATTTTCTTGGGATAGAGGTGATTCGAACACCCGACAACATATTGCTCTCACAACGCCATTATGTGTTGAATATGTTGTACAAGTTCGGCATGAGGGAATGCTGACCAATCTCTACACCCTGGACCGGAACCTGAAGCTATGTCCCGACTCTGGACCAGCCTGCAATGAGAAACAGTTCTGACAAATTGTCGGAAGCCTTATCTACTTGACAATCACCCGACCCGACATCAATTATCCAGTCGTGGATCGTTGTTAGTGTCCAATTCGGACTATGCAACTGTTATTCCAGGACGATTGAGTGTAGATTAGCCGAACTCCATTTATCAAATATTATTTCTAATCCGATTGTTATCCATTTCGGATTGCAGTCTATAACACATTCCCATCAGTCCTACCACGATCTTTGGTGAAGGGTACTCAATGTTTGAGTATCCAACCCGTGTTCCTAGGGAGTAGGAACACAAATCTAGCGACCACGTGGTTCTACGAGAGGCAGTGGACAACAGAGGATGGATGTCGTATAGACAGACCAAGGATCCATTAGCCAACCGAGAGAAGAGGCTACGGAAACCAGAAGAATAACAAAGGGCAATAGAAGAGATCAAGCAAGACAAGTCATTTTCCAGAAGCCTTCAGAGAATAGTTGAACAAACGGTTCAGTTACGGAATCAAAACATTAACGATGCGGCAGGGGCTCCAAGGACCTTGCCAACACCAAGTCAACATTACATGTTAGATATAATCAATGATCAGCCCCAAGTTGTAAATCTATCCCCATATGTGCTTTTAGAGTACACATTTTGTGATAGAGCCCCAAATGAGGAGTGGCTAGTGTGCAACTCGACCATATGGGGTGATAAGGTGTTAATCTAGGAAACCGTAGATGCGTGGGACACAATGGATTTAGGAAAGAGCGAAATAGGTAATAGGATTGGCTAATCAAGTCAACTAGAATATTTTGTTGGGAAACATTTCCTTCCGGATGGGAAGAGAAGTACCGTGTTGGTGAGTATCTAAACCGAAATCAAAATGGAAAACCGAAATTGTTTCAGAAGACTATAATTGTAAATAGTCTAAAATGCCCTTGTGGGCTATACTTGTAAATAGCTAGAAAGTTGCTTTTGTTTATAAGGAACTAGGGTAAACTTTAGTAAGTAGTTGATCATTATTGTAAATTTAGAACGAGCTAGTTGCCTCTGTAACCGTGAGTCAGAGAGTGAGAGTGTAACTCTGTAGTCGTCTGTCAGACGAAGGAGAACTCGAGGTCGTTACCTCCGAGTTCCGTATTTGTACTTCCTCTCTACTATAATGATCTGTTTTCTCGGGATTTGTGGACCCCCGTGATTTTTCCCATTTCAGGTTTTCCACGTAAAATATCGATGTCTCTGTGTCTTCACGTTTTTCATCTGTGTACTAGTTCGCCCCCGAATACGAACGTGCAACCGGTTGTGGCCGGTTGATTCCTATCATATTTTGTGCGCAAGTTACGATGTACTTAGTCTTGAAGTATGTGTCATTGATTTCAAGATAAGTACTATCTAGCACTAGCCTGTATTTGTCACGGACAAGAATAATAGAGCAAAGCGAAGACAACACTAGAACACAAGAGAGAGGAAAAGAAAAAGAACTCAACTTATAGAATCCGTAATTGGTGTTGTTCATCTTGATTAGAATCAAGGTGCACCTGAGTATTTATACAAGAAGGTAGGGCTATGTAAGACAGCTAGAAATAGAGAATGCATCAGGATGCATGCAATAGAAACTTCCAATGTTCAATCTACAGTACATGAAGTTGGATCTGGTACAAGGATGCATATGTAGCTCAATTGGTAAGGTTGCCCAATAGAGACCATGAGGTCTTTGGGGAAGGTTCAATCCCTACCTTCTTCCATGGCATATCTCTATGACATTATCCTCCCTCTAAGGCCGCCTCCTAACACCCGCGACTGGTTTATGAGAGTATCGTTGATGAAAAGTGTGAATTGCCTCCGACGTATTTTGTAAATGTGTAACTGATTCCCACCTTTCCATAAGACCAAGTATTGAAGTCTTCGGCGACGCAAGCGGGAGTTGAGGATCCGTTCAACCTCGTACTCCTCACCTATGGATAATTCCACGGGCGGTGGCAGTGGTGGAGGTTGTCATCCTGAAATGTGAGAAGGATGGTAGGGTTCGAGGAGAGAGATGAGGAAAACATTGTGAAGACAAAATTTGGGGTGAAGCGCTAACGGGAAGGTGACTGGATCACTCGAGGATACGGAAGGGAACTAACTTTCTGTAGTCAAGCTTAGTGCAGGGATAGGTGGTTGCGATGTGGCGACGTAGCAGCCAAACCATGTCACCAACTGCGGCGCGACCAAGCGATGTCGGTCAGCGTGCGCTTTATATTGTTTGCTAGCGGCACAGAGCTCTGGGGAGAGGTCACGATGGACATCTTGTAAGGTGTGGGCATGCCTCTCAGTTGACGGATTGACGGAAATCTCTGAAATGGAAATGCTGAAACGAGGGTGGAAATCGTAGTTTACAAAGAATGGGGAAACCCTAGTTGAGGCATGGATACTATTATTGTAGGCAAATTCTACCATGGCAAGGAAGTCCACCCAATCATCTTGTTGGTCGCTAACTATACACCGGAGGTATTGTTCGAGGATTTGGTTGAATCCTTCAGTTTGGCCATCAGTTTGAGGATGGTGCGCAGTAGACAAGAGAGAGCATCCGCTTTCCCATGTTGAACGCCGGGTCGAAACAAGATTTCGAAGTCGTAGTCGGCGAGAAAAGATGACCAACGAGCCTGCCTCCGATTCAACGTATGAGTGGTGGTGAAGTAGATAAGATTCTTGTGGTCGGCCAACACTTGAATACGATGTTGGGCCATAGCCAGATAGGGTCTCCATTCGGTGAAGGCCGAGATGATAGCTGCAAGCACCTTGTCATAGACCGGATAATTGATTTCCGGGGCTGTAAACTTCTGAGAGTAGAAGGCGACCGGATGTAGGGTGCCATCGTCGTCGGGCTGAGACAAGACCGCACCTATGGGAAAGTCGAAGGTGTCGGTTTCAACCTGGAAATGGCGGGTGGGGTCAGGGTGGACTAACACGGGGGTGGAGAGGAAAGCTGCTTTGAGGGTATTAAAAGCATTGTGTGTCGTGGGGGTTCAAAGAAATGGAGTATCTTTTTGGGTAAGCTAGATGAGAGGTTGGACTCGGGAAGAGAACACGTCTATAAATCATCTATAAAAATTTGCAAAGCCAACAAACGATTGTACCTCTTTCAGCTGAGTCGATAGAGGCCAATCAGTGATTGCCACTACCTTGCGTTCATCTATTGTGATCCCAGTAGGTGAGATCATATAACCTAGGAATTCGACAGAGATCCTATTGAATTCACATTTCTCACTTTTGGCGAAGAACCCATATTCCCGTAGTTTGGTGAGAACCAATCGGATGTGGTGTGTGTGCTCCTCCTAGTTGGAAGAAAAAACTAGGATGTTGTCAAAGTAGATGACCACAAAATGATCAAGATACTCTCAAAAAATATCGTTCATCATGTGTTAGAAGACGGTCGAAGTGTTGGTAAGACCAAATGGCATCACTCTGTACTCGAAATGTCCATAGTGCGTCCGAAAGGTCATTTTCCACTCGTCCCCAAGCTTGATGCGCACCAAATTGTAGGCGCCCCAAAGGTCAAATTTGGAGAAGATATGCCCAAGTCGGAGTCGATCAAGGAGCGATGGAATCAAGAGCAGGGGGTAAAGATTACACACCGTAACATTGTTGAGACCTCGATAACCCACCCATAAGTGTAAGGAGCCGTCCTTCTTTTTGACAAACAATTTGGTGTCCCATTCGGTGATTGAATGAAGCCCTTCGCGAGAGATTCTCAAGTTCGGGTTCAGATAACCCATAGGTAGGACCGAATGGGGGATGCTCGCCATCTTGGAGTTCGATTGGGCAATCGTAGGGGCGATGAGCCAGTAACTGATCGACATTCCACTTTTCGAAGATGTCGGAAAAATCGTTATATCTAACGGGTAAATTGTTGATAGGAATGGTGACGTCCCCCGACACAATGGCCAGTGTAGCAAACAAACCGGACTCGACCGCAACGGAATCAAGAGAGTGTCGTGACCTAGCACGAATTGACCTTACTGGAAAAGTGATGGAGCGGTTACACCAATCCACCATCGGATTGTGTGTCTCCAACCAAGATAGCCCCAACACAATCGGATGTCAGGGGGTTGCAATGAGGTAGAACGTGAGTTCCTCCTGGTGCGTCCCGACTTGAAGTACCGACAAGATAGTGGCTTTGGTAACCGCCCCCGAAGAGACAACCCTACAATTGATCGCTTCAATGGATATGGGTTGTGATGTGCGGACAGTGGGGATATAATGTGCAGGGACAAACAATTTATCGATAAAGCAAGTAGATGCTCCAGAGTCGAGCAAGGCATGAGAATTTATTGAAGTCGAACCAAAGCAAAGACTTACTTCCAAAGAAAACCCTCCTAATGGAGGAATTGACTTGTAGGAGCATGGAGAAGGTGAGTAACATGAAGCGTCCAACGGCATGGCTCCTACTGCAGCCGGACTTGGTCGTTTTCCTGTTGTCGAGGAGCCTCCACAAGATATGCACGATGGAATTGGTGCCTCAGGCCCCGCACCGGGCAGTGGCGGATTACATGGCCGGGGTTGCCACAATAAAGACTCAGTCCATTATCCCGATGTTGTTGGCATTGGGCTTCAGTTAGTGGTTGGAATTGAGCGTGGTCAATCTCCATCGGGGTATGGAAATCGACCTCCGTCGTGGTATGGTTATCATTGGGTGATGGTAAGGTTGGCGTGGGAGACAAGTAGGGCCTAGAGATTGATTGATGCATTTCAGGAAGAAGCCTGAGACCCGCAAGTCCCCCCTTCTTCTTGACGAAGTTCGAAGAGACGATTGTCACACTGGACAGCTTGGGAGATTACTTGAGACAATGATGTGGGCTCCTAGAAGTTTAAGAGAAGGGTCTTGACATCGTTTCAGAGGCCGCGACGGAAATGGTCACATAGGGCTTGGTCATCCCAACTCACATCATAGGCAATCTGACGGAACTCTGAGGCGTAGACCGAGGCTGGACGTGAGCCTTGTTGGAAATAATAAAGCTTTGTGAGTGCCATTCGTCGCCGGTCTGTCTCGCCAAATGTCGCTTCGAGCTCCTCAATGAAAGCGGTGAAGTTTTCTAAGAGAGGGGATGGCACCACGCTTGCGTCGACCCGGAGAGAAACGTGCCGAAAAGCCCAACCTGAGAAAAATCGCTAGCATACCGTTGGGGATGTAACCCGATGATAAGCCGAATGTGGTTGATGAAGCCACAAAGATACACCCTCGTGCCGTTCAATTTTTCGGGTAGGCTGATGGTTGGTTCAAGGACATATGGATGGGAAGAGGACGTGGTCGGGCTAGGTGCCACGACGGTGGTTGTGACTCGGCGGGTGGTGGATTTCTTGAAGTGTTGGATTGCAACTCTCGTAATGATTCCAGAAGGATTTCATTCTCACTCGGCGGGTGGTGGATTTCTTGAAGTGTTGGATTGCAACTCTCGTAATGATTCTGGAAGGATTTCATTCTAACTCGGCGGGTGGTGGATTTCTTGAAGTGTTGGATTGCAACTCTCGTAATGATTCCGGAAGGATTTCATTCTAACTCGGCGGGTGGTGGATTTCTTGAAGTGTTGGATTGCAACTCTCGTAATGATTCCAGAAGGATTTCATTCTAACTCGGCGGGTGGTGGATTTCTTGAAGTGTTGGATTGCAACTCTCGTAATGATTCCGGAAGGATTTCATTCATATTAAATGACAAGTCAATTGGCAGAAAAGGAATATCATAACATTTAATGTCATACTCATAGACCAAACATAGAATATAATCGACTTTCTTACAGAGTGGTTGGGTTGATCATCTGTCACCACTAATTTTGTAGTGAGCTGGTCCAGATCCCATCTAAGCTCTAAGGTGTGAGTGCATGGGTGAACTACCATTTTGGGCTACTCTCATATATAATAGAAGTTTTGCTTTCACATATCCATCTTTGTGGCGGTAACTCTATATACCTATCTAATCGATTCTCAATATTTCTAACATGGTATCAGAGCTGAGAGCTTGATCTAGATTAGGTATATATGGGTAGTTGTTGTCTAGGAGCACAGAGAAATAGAGCGAGAGTGAGAGAATATCAATGGCCTTGTCCATGAATGTTGCAACTACTCCAAATAGAGCTGAATTCCACTCGAGACCACCAAAGAGAAGAGAAGTTGCACTAGAACTAGTACACATAGACGTGTGTTGCATGGATGTTCCATCGCATCATGACAATATTTTCTCGCATTCATTGACGACTACATTCGAAAGTTGTGGGCTTTTGTACTAAAGTCGAAGGAACAAGTGTTGTCGTTCTTCAAAGAGTTCCATGCCAAAGCTATAAGATAGTCGAGTCGGATGTTGAAGGCTATCTAAACCGACAATGATAGTGAGTATAGAGGATAGTTCAAAGAGTATTGCAAGTCCCAAGGTATTTGACTCGAATATACAATTCCTAAGACCCCTGAGCTGAATGGGCTTGTAGAGAGGATGAATCAAACTATCATGGAAAGAGTGTGGAGCATGTTGTCGCATGCAAAGTTGCCGAAATCGTATTGGATTGAGGCAATGTACATGGTTGTTTATCTGATCACCAGGTCTCCCTTAGTGCCCTTGAAAGGTGATGTCCCACAAAGGGTGTCGACATGCAAAGACGTCTCCTATCAGCACTTGAAGGTGTTCAGATGCCTGGTATATATGCATGTAGTTAAGGATTAGAGGTCAAAGCTAGACAACAAGTCGAAACCATGCATATTCTTGGGCTACTCGAAGGATGAATTCAGCTACAGGTTGTGGAGCTTACTTGACAAGAAGGTGGTGAGGAGTTGGGACATTGTGTTCTTGGAAGACAATACAATCGAGGATTGGAAACAACAGAAATCGAAACTGGCTTCCCAGTCGATTCCCACTACTATCGACTCAAGACTAGTCGACCATACACTAACGATTGAGAGGAGACAGCCAGTCTGAACGACCAAATCCAAGATAGTCAACTCGAAGAGACCAACTAATACATATGAGTTAGAGTTGACCAACCTTCAGAGATCGATTGAGGCATATGAGTCGGATTTAATAAATCTTCAACAACTGACCAACATGCATGAACCCGAGCCAAATGTAGAGTTGGTAGACACATCCGAACATGAGCCGACAATGGGAGGTGGAAGATATCCACTTAGGAAAAGGAGAGAACCCTCATGATACACTACTCAATATGTTTTATTGACTGATGCGGATGAGCCAGAAAGCTACGAGGAGGGAACCCGAGCCGAATGTAGAGTTGGTAGACACATCCGAACATGAGCTGACAATGGGAGGTGGAAGATATCCACTCAAGCAAAGGAGAGCACCCTCAAGATACGCTAGTCAATATGTTTTATTGACTGATGTGGATGAGCCAGAATGTTATGAGGAGGCCATGGAAGACGAGCACAAGGAGAAATGGCAAAGTGCAATGCAAGATGAAATGGATTCCTTGCATGAGAACTACACTTATGACTTGGTGGAACTACCGGAAGGTAAGGGAGCCCTGAGAAACAAATGGGTCTTCAAGCTGAAAAATGGGGAAGACAGTAGCTCACTTAGATACAAGGCCCAAATCATAGTAAAGTGGTTTCAACAGAAGAAAGGGGTCGATTTCGGTGAGATCTTCGCACCGGTCGTAAAGATGACATCCATTAGAACTGTTTTGAGCATAGCTGCCAGCATGGATCTAGAGATTGAACAGTTGGATGTAAAAACAACATTCTTCCATGGGGGATTAGACGAATAGATCTATCTGCATCAGCCCGAAGGCTTTGTGGAGAAAGCAAAAGAGAATCCGGTATGTCGACTAAGGAAAAGCTTGTATGGTCTATAACAAGCTCCACGCCAATGGTACAAGAAGTTTTAATCCTTCATATTGGAACATGGGTTCCATACAACACAAGCTGATCATTGTGTGCTTGTCAAAAGGTATGATGATGGAGATTTCTTGATTCTCTTGCTATATGTTGACAACATGTTAGTGGTCGGACAAGACACCAAGAAGATAACAAGCTTGAAGAAAGCGCTAGGCAAGTCGTTTGCCATGAAAGATCTTGGACCGGCCAAACAAATCTTGGGAATGCACATAGTTTGAGTCAGAACTAAGAATGTGCTTTGGTTGTCACAAGAGAAGTATGTGACAAAGTTCTTGGAAAGATTTGACATGTCAGAAGCAAAACCAGTCGGGTCTGCATTGCCGACGAATTGCAAGTTAAATGCTAGGAAATGTCCAAAGGGGGAGATGGACAAGGCCGAGATGAGAAAAGTACCATATGCCTCTGTCGTCGGTAGTTTAATGTGTGCTATGGTCTGTACGAGACGAGACATAGCATTTGTAGTTGAAACGGTGAGCCGATATATGAGTAATCCGGGTTGAGAACACTAGGTAGCAGAAAAGTGGATCTCATGTACTTGAAAGGCACCTCAAGGGCATGCCTTAGGTATGGTTTTGGAAAACCTATGCTCGAAGGTTTCACCGATTCAGAAATGTCGGGGGACATAGACTCAAGCCAATCCACATCAGGTTATGTGATGACCTATGGAGGGGTAGTAGTGTCAGGGCAGTCAAGATTGCAAAAGGCTATGGCTTTGTTGACCATAGAGGGAGAATACATGGTTGTGGTGGAAGCCATAAAGGAGATGATATGGATGAATAACTTTCCAGTGAACTAGGAATGAAGCAAGGAGAATTATTGCTCCATTGCGATAGTTAGAGCGCCATACATCTAGCCAAGAATGTTGCATATCACTCTCGGACCAAGCACATATAGAGAAGGTATCACTAGTTACGAGAGAATGTGGATGAGGGAGAGTTTACCCTTGTGAAGATCCATACTAATGATAATGGATCCAACATGCTCACGAAAAACATACCTATGGACAGATTCAAACTCTGTCAACAGAAGATAGGATTGGCCGACTCTCCCTACAGGAGTGAAGGGGGAATTTGTGAGGATTTTGTCCCTCCTGATGGGAGAAGTCGACTATTGATTGGAAGAATCGGCAGTCGAAATGGTCCGACCTGATGGTCATCGACAAGGTCTGCTAGTCGGGCCAACTATGTAGTTAGGACGACCAGATAGTTGATATAGGAGTCAGCTAGTTGAATCGACAAGACTGTTTGTCGACTTGTGGGTCAGACAGTTGAATCGATCAGTCAACCAATTAACGACTATTATTATTATAATAATATAATAATAATAACAATAACTTACTCCCTCCTATAAATAGGAATAGTTAGAGCAAACTTATTGTAGTAATTGGTGTATAAAGCTTCTGTAGTTGTGAGTACAAGTGTGTGTTATAGTGTGTAGAGAGAGACGTGAGAGAGCATGTGTGGTGGCACAATTAAGTGGAACTTGCCAAGAACCCTAACTAGGAATACTCTGTTCTGGGGAGTCATTGTAATATATTCTCTCTCTTGTATTCTCTATATATATTGAAAACCTGTTGCCCCATGGTTTTTCCCCATTTTAGGGTTTCCACGTAAAATGTTGTGTATTGCGCATCTCTGTTGTTTTCTATTTCCACGTTGTGCATTTTTAGTCTATCTTTCTCATAGATCTTCAGTCCGATCACTACATTGATTTCATTACCATCACCTTTTGTTACAATGATCTTTTCATCTAGCATCATGACCTATGGTAGATGTTAAGAATTGGTGGTGATTCTTGACAGTGGAATTGACTAGAGATATGTGTTGTGAGTGTGTGTGTGTATGTATGAGAGAGAGAGAGAGAGAGAGAGAGAAACACAAGATAGATAGATTTAAACAAAAATAGAATACTCAAGACAATGTATATTACAATGGAGATTAACCAGACTTGTTACAAAGTAGGAGGAGAGTGCTTTATATAGTCACTCTCTCTCTTCATTAACTACCGAAGCTCATGGGTCATGGGGAATGTGAAAGCTCATTAGTTATGTGTCATAGAATATGATTCTATGACACATAGTTAATTTGTGGATAAGAGTGGTGACTTTTGACCTTTGAGTGTATACTCTCAAGGGTGTGTTCACACACTAGACTAGGTTGAGCTTGATTCTCAACACGCCCCCTCAAGTTCAATTTTGGTCGACTACTTTGGTTGATGTCCACTTTGGCTTGTATCCGGTACATCCGGCTCGCACTCCCCCTCAAGCTTGGTAAGTCAAGGACCGTCAACCCAAGGTCTGACAGGAATTGCCGAAGCTTGTCGGCTCCTAGGGCTTTGGTGAAGATGTCGGCTATCTGAAGATTCGTAGACATATGTTGAAGGTCGACATCGCCAGCTTGAACACGCTCTTGAATGAAGTAGTAGTGCACTTCGATATGCTTCGTGCGTGCGTGGAACACCGGGTTCCGAGCCAGATAAATACTACTCATGTTGTCGTAGTAAAGGAGAATCCGATCTTTGATGGGAACGCCCAGATCCTTTAATATCCTCTTGAGCCATACAGCTTCACATGCAGCCACCGCCGCGCCCCTGTATTCGGCCTCTGTGCTCGAAAGAGCGACGGTTGGTTGCTTCTTGCTACTCCAGGAGATGGCTCCACTTCCAAGGGAGAAGACAAAACCAGAGGTTGATCGTCGGTCGGCTTTGTAGTTTGCCCAGTCGGCATTTGTGTACCCCTCGAGTTGAATTGTTGTGGCCGACTTATAGAGAATGCCATAGTCCATCGTTCCACTCACGTATCGTAGCACTCTCTTAGCACAATCCAAATGGATATCTTGTGGCGTTTGCATGAACTAGCTAAGAAGGCCGACTGGATAGCTCAGGTCTGGTCGAGTGATCGTGAGGTAGATAAGACTACTGATCAGTTGTCAATATTGAGTTGGCTCACACTTTGTGGTGCCAGAATTGGCATCTAGTTTGAGGTTTCGGTCGAGAGGTGTTGCCACAGACTTGCACTCAGTCATCCCAAACTTGTATAACAAGTTGAGAATGTAGTGTCGTTGGGAGATCATAATCCCGGCTGGAGTCCGAATTACCTTGATGCCAAGGAAGTAGTGGAGCTCTTTCATGTCCGTCATCTCGAATTTGTTGGAAAGGAGGGATTTGACCTTGTTGATGTCGATTAGATGCTCGCCTCCAATGACCAGATCATCCACGTATAGGATGATGACGATCGGACTTTTGGAATCACTTCTTACATAGAGAGAATTGTCGGATTTTGACATTCGGAAGCCGATTCGATGAAGATATTGTGTTATCTTTGAGTGTCAAGCACGTGGTGCTTGCTTAAGGCCGTAGAGAGGCTTCTTGAGTCGGCAGATGTCTTTCGGATGAATGTTGGATTCGAAGCCGGGTGGTTGTACCATGTACACCTCCTCTTCTAATTCACCTTGCAAAAAAGCATTCTTGACATTCATCTGGTGGAGGTGCCACCCTTTCGCTGCTGCAAGCGCTATCACGGTTCGCACAGTTGTCATCTTTGCCACCGAGGCAAAGGTCTCTTCATAGTCGACGCCCTGTGTTTGTGCGTAGTGCTTTGCTACGAGTCGAGCTTTGTAGCATTTGACGGAACCGTCGGCATTATACTTCACTTTGTATATCCATCTGCAGCCGATTGCCTTCTAGTGCGGTGAGTGGGGGACGAGATCCCATGTCTCATTCTTTCTGAGTGCTTGCATCTCCTCATTCATCGCTTTGACCCATCGAGGATCTTTAGCGGCTTCGGCAAAGCTCTCCAGTTCTTGAACTACTGCCACCTTCATCATAAAGGCATAGTGGTATGCCATATAGTCGTTGTAGCCGAATCAGCTAACTGGATTCTTCTCTTGGGTGGAGTGACAGAGTTTCTCATTTGCCGATGAGAGTGCTTTCTCAACTCCGGGTGAACTCATAAGAGGCACATCAAAGCCATCGAACTCACTATCGAGTGAATGAGTCGATTCGTTGCCATCGAAGTGATCATCCTCATATTCTAGCATTTTGGCCTTCCCTTTGTCCATCTTTGGACTTGGCCGAGATGAGCTTTGGTTGCTTGGAGGCTCTTGTGGTCCGCTCAATCTATTTGAGATCGGACTCTCTTCGAGTATTGACCTTAGTTGATCATCGTCTTCTGTGTTGTCGAGGTCGTTCGTAGATGGTTCGGGAGGAGTCAGCTCAGGTTTGTACCATGATGTCGATTCGTCAAAGACGACATCCTGACTTACACGAGTCTTCCGAGTAGAGGGGTTGAAACACTTGTACCCCTTTTGCTCCTATGAGTACCCCACAAGGATGCACTTCTCTGATTTTGGGTCAAGCTTATGCCGCTTCTCATCGGGAATATGCACGTATGCAATGGAGCCGAATATCCTTACATGGGATAGATCTAGCTTCTTCCCATAGTATTTCTTGTGCGGGGTGACCTCATGCACTCTGGATGTTATGCACCGGTTCATGAGGTAGACGGCGGTATTTGCAGCTTCTGCCCAATATGACTTGGGCATATGCTTCTCATTTAGCATGGCCCTTGCTACTTCGAGGATGTGCCGATTCTTGCGTTCGGCTACACTGTTCTGTTGTGGTGTGTGTCGGCAAGTGAATTCTCGCCGAATTCCTTCTTGTCAAAGGTATTCCATGAACGCATCGGAGAAATATTCCTTTCCTCTGTCTGACCGAAGACATCGTACATGACGCCCAGTTGTTTTTTCGACTTTGCTTTTGAATTTTTGGAAGTGTGTAAACACTTCGCTCTTCATCCTCATGGGAAAGATCCATGTGTATCTAGAGAAGTCATCGATGAAGGTAACATAGTACCGACATCCTCCGAACGTAGCCGTCTGTGCCGGTTCCCACACATCCGAGTGGACTATGTCCAATAGGCCTTTGCTCACGTTCCTCTCCTTCGGGAACGGGTGTTGATGTTGCTTGCCGAATTGGCATGCTTCACATACTCCTTCAATCTCTTTCTCTTTGAAGGTCGAGAGCCCAATGACGACTCCTTTCGATTGCATCGCCTTGAGTTTGTTGAGATTGATATGGCCGATTCTTTTATGCCATAGCTCTATGTCGGTGTTGTGTTTGAGGCCCTTTGCAAACATGGCCGATTTTACCTCGTTCTCTTCGAGGATAAACATTCGGCCTTCCCTTCGACCACGAGCAATTAGTCGGCCTTCCTTCTCGATGAAGCAACCTCCTTGGTTGAATCGAACTTGCATCCCTTGCTCCACAATTTGGCCGACTGAGACCAAATTCTTCGTTATGGTGGGTACATGTAAGACATTTTTTATGCAAGTTTGTTCATCTTCTTTCCCGAATGGGACATTGCCGACATGCCGAATCGGATGAGTGGTGTCGTCTCCAGTCTCGACATAACTGGGTCGATCCGGCTCTCGAAGGTTTTTGAACCATTCTTGATGGGACATCATATGGTTCAAAGCACCAGAGTCGACGAACCATACATCTTCCGGATTGGAGGCATTAGTCGAAGTAGAGGCCGACATAGGATTTGCTCTATGTCTCATTACAAACATTCCGCCATGATCTTCATAGTCGGAGTTGGTGGCGTAATTGGTGAGTTGTCGGCTTGTGGAAGCTGACTCGCACTTCTTCTTTCGGCACTCTTCTTCATGGTGGCCGATTTTTCTGCAATAACCGCATTCGATCGAGTTTGTCAACTCGAACCAGAATGGAAGCTCCCCCTTCTTCCAAAGTGTTGAGCGGCAAGCCCAATTGGAGCCGGATCGGCTTGATAAGCCTGAGCCGGTGAGCGAGACAGATCGGTGAGCCGGTGAGCACCCGGCGAGTAAAAGAGCCGGTGAGCTCGGGAGCCGGTTAGCCGGATCCATCAGTAACCGGAAGCCTAGTAGCAGCTAGACTACTATGGAGTTATTACTCTCGTAGTTAGTGTCCGATGCTCGAGTGAGCATTGAAGTACACTGTATTTCTGTCAGTCCGTATGGACCTGTATAAAAGTGTTTGCTGAACACATATGATGTACAGAGCGTTGATATAATTTTTTGAATAGAGATTCTTGTTCTCTCTCTCTGTCTCTCCCGCGTACTGTTAAGCTCTCCATTAAACCTGTTCTATGTTTTCGGTTTTTGATTGCTTCCAAGCGCTATTTGTTTTTACATGGTATCAGAGCGTGAGGGTTGCGAACCTCTGCAGCCGACATTTGCTTTCGCAAGAAGAAAACCTAACCTTCGTAAAGAATAGAAGAAAAAAAAAAACAATGCATAGAGGAATGGCTAGCTCGCTTTCGGTGGAGAATCTCGACAGATCCAACTATGCATCTTGGTCATACAAGATGCACCAGTACCTGCTTGGGCATGGTTACTGGAGCTATGTCTGTTGGGTATGTGAGGAAGAGTGGGAAACACACAAGAAGCTCAAAGAAAGAAGCACTCACACAAGGAAGGCAATGGCTGGAATAGCTCTCTATTGATGAATGTTCCTAAAAAAATAGGAGCTGAAATATATATCCCTAAGTACTAAGTACCACCACGTATGAGTGACTCATGTATGTGGTAACATGGGGAAAAAACCTCTAGCCAGCACTAGAGTAAAAAGTGCCCATGTATAGGGAAAATGGTTCACATCAAAGCTACTAGAGGAACACGCAAGTGTAACAAACCCCCCTGGAGCGAATGATGTGAACATGTACAAGGAGTGACAGATCAGCCCCCACAAGGCAATAAGCCTAAAGCTTTGCGAAAAGCTTCAAACTTTTCTCGTGGAAGAGCTTTGGTGAATATGTCTGCCACGTTATCTTGTGTAGGCACATATACCAAATCAATATCTCCTGCATGAAAGCGCTCTCTCACATAGTGATAATGCACCTCAATGTGTTTGGTCCGTGCATGAAATACAGGATTTCGTGCAACAGCCAATGCACTCTGACTATCTGTGAGAATACGTGTAGCAACTTCAATCTCCATGCAAAGATCCATCAAAAGGCGTCTTAGCCATATACACTCCACTGTAGCTGTGAAAACTGCCCTGTACTCAGCTTCACAACTTGATGTCGCCACTGTAGGTTGCTTTTTACTCAACCAAGATATACATGAGTTTCCAAAGAAAAAGCAATTACCACTAGTGGACACGCGAGTATCATAACAACCAGCCCAATCACTATCTGTAAAAGCATGCAAGCATGGCTGAGTATCTCTGCCATAAAAGAGACCCAAGCTCAAAGTGCCTCTAAGATATCTGAACACACGTTTCACTGCTTGCCAATGCTTAGTGCCAGGGCTATGCATGAATCGACTCAATTGGGAGACTGCATACTGTATATCCGGCCTTGTATTGCATGCATATATAAGACATCCCACAGCTTGTTGATAAAGAGAAGTATCAAACGCATCACTAGAATCCTCAACAGAGAACCTAAATCCTGTCTCCACAGGTGTATAAACCGGCTTGCAATCCTCAAAGTCAAAACGCTGAAGTAGTTTTTCAACATACTTTCCTTGATGCATAAACATTCCCCCCTCAACGGATACAAACTGGATGCCAAGATAGTAGCTCAAAAGACCAAGATAAGTGACTTCAAAAGTATGCTGCAAATCAGCCATAAGAAAATCGAGTTTTGCATCACATGACCCAGTCAAGAGTATGTCATCAACATAAAGAACGAGCACTAGAAGATCAGCCCCATCTTTGCGTACATAAAGTGTGCTTTCAATCGGACTACATGTGAAGCCAAGAGAAATCAAGTGCTTATGGATTTTTTCATACCATGCACGCGGAGCTTGCTTGAGACCATACAAGGCCTTATGCAAGCGACAAACCATATGCTCTTTCTCTTTCGTAGCAAATCCAGGAGGTTGCTTCACATAAACCTCTTCTTGCAAATCACCATTTAAAAAGGCTGTTTTTATGTCCAATTGATGCATTTTCCAACCTCTTTGGGCAGCCAATGCAACCACGGTACGAATGGTAGTCATGCGTGAAGTAGGTGCAAAAGTTTCCTCATAATCAATGCCATATTGTTGGGCATATCCTTTGGCAACCAATCTAGCTTTGTAGCGATCAATACTACCATCGGGCTTTCGTTTAATCTTGTAAACCCACCTAGTACCAATCACATTCTTTCCTTTTGGCAATTCACATAACTCCCAAGTACCATTTTTATGAATGGAATCCATTTCTGATTGCATAGCACTCATCCAATGTGGATCATCACATGCATCTTCAAAAGTAAGTGGCTCCTCATTACATGCTATTGCAACAATAGAATAATCCACAAAATTACCTGATGCATGGCGAGAGCTTGATCTTGTTTTACCAAGTAAAGGTGCACTCAATTTGCTATCTTGCAAAGTTTGTTTCAGCCACCTCGGCATAGTTTGTGACCTCTCGATAGCCATACGTTCATTATGTAATACATCTTCAATATGTACATCATGCGTGGGCTGAATTTCATGCTCATTTTCAGCCACATTTGGTTGGACATTTCGTGCATTTTCAACACTTATTTGCTGGAAATTTTTATCCCTTTGAGACTCACTTGGCTGGTCTACATGTCCATGGTCAAGCGCAGCACTTTGGAACAAAGGCATGAGTGTATCAAACACATCTTGTGAGCTAACTTTTGGTTGTTTTTTGCATTCAAGAAAAGGGAAAGCTGAATTTTCAGCAAATACCACATCTCGACTCACAATAATTGTGTCCGTCAATGGATGATACAAACGATATCCCTTACTTTCCGCACTATAACCAACAAATATGCATTTCTTTGCCTTGTCATCAAGTTTGTGACGTTGTTGTGATGGCACAAGAGCATATGCCAAACAACCGAACACACGCATATGACTAACCATAGGTTTATGTCCATTCCAAGCCTCATATGGAGTAATGACTCTCAACGCTTTTGTAGGGCAACGATTCAACACATAATTTGCACACATAACCGCTTCCATCCAAAACTTGTTAGGAAGATGCTTTCCTTTAACCATACATCGTGCCATCTCTAAGAGTGTTCTATTTTTGCGTTCTGCAACACCATTTTGTTGAGGTGTATATGGCACCGTACATTGATGTAAAATACCTCTTTCACAAAGAAAAGCATTAAACTCATGTGACATATATTCGCCACCACGATCCGTGCGTAGAGTCAAGAGCTTATTTGCGGAAAAATTTTCAGCCATAGCTAAAAATGATTTGAAGCAAGAAAAGACTTCATTCTTTGCTTTCATAGGATACACCCATGTATGACGAGTAGCATCATCAATGAAGGTAACAAAATATACATGCTTTCCAAAAGATGGAGTCTTTACAGGACCACACACATCACTATGAACAAGTTGTAATTTTCTTGTAGTGTGTGTATGACTATCTTTTGGAAAAGAAGCACGATGCATTTTTCCAAGAATGCAACCTTCACATGCATGTTTTTCAATGGACTCAAATGTAGGCAACCCAATAACCATATCCTTCTTTTGCAAGTGAAGCAAACTATTGAAGTTCAAGTGACCAAAACGAGCATGCCAAAGCTCCATTTCAGCCATGGAAGAAGTATGTACAGCCAAGGCATTTAGAGAAGCCCTCTTGTATGTATCTAAACGGTACAAGCCATTGCATAATGTACCGGACATCACGATAACATCACCATTGCTATAATCGTGAACCATGCACTTATCATCAACAAAATGTACATGAAGTCCGGCTTTGGCAATCAAAGGAACCGAAATTAAGTTCTTCTTGATACCGGGCACATACAATACATTCTTTAAGATGACAACACCTCCATTTGCAGCCGAAAGTTCAATTTCTCCTACTCCAATGATAGGATAAGAGGCATTGTTTGCACACACCACATGTCCACCTTTGGGTGCATCTTTCAAGGATGCAAAAAAACTTTTGCATGAAGTAATGTGCTTTGAAGCACCACTATCAAAGAACCAATCCGAATCAATCTCACTTACAACCATACATTTAGAGTGCAATGATGCATCATAATGATATGTAACAACACATGCCCAATAATCTTGAGCCATGTTGGCCTCATCACTCTTTGCACTTGAAACATTTTCAGAAATGGTCATGCCGGATTCCTTCTTCTTCTCATTGCGCTTAACAAGCTTTCTACATTCTTCAATCGTATGGCCAACCTTTCGACAATATTTGCATCTTTTCTTCTTTTGCAAATCACCATCATTAGAGGAATAAGTGAAAGAGGGAGGTTGAGGCTTTGGTTTTGAAGAACCAAAAGCTGAACCATGCTTGCCTTTTCCTTTTTGTGAGATAGCAAGTGCTTGTGTTCCCTCTATCAAACCACTTCTATTCACTCTAGATTGTTCTTCTTGCAAAAGAAGAGACACAACCTCATCAAATGCGTACATATCCGTATTCCCTTTTGCAACCAAACGAATAGTAGTAGCAAAGCTTTGAAAAGATTCGGGTAATCCTTTCAACAACGTAGAGACAAGTGATGTATTCGAAATGATCTCATCAATGTTTGCCAATTGCTCTTTCAAATCTTTAATGCGTGTCACATACACATCTACCGACTCATTTTCAGCCATATATACATCCTCAAGTTGCTTTCTCAAATATGCAACACGTGCTTCGTTACGCACGATATACAACGAAGCAAGAGTGTCCCATGCTTGTTTGGACGTAGAGCATGACCGAATATGTGGAACTATATGACGCTTCACAGAAAGTGCAATCAATGCATGAGCTTGAGCATCTTTTCCATCCCATCTAAGTTGCTCTTGTGTTGGTGGAGTAGATGAAGTCACTGTGCTCGAAGATGAACCTGTATCTGTGATAGTAGACTGTGAAGTAGTAGGACCGGCGGGGCGTCGATCTACATCTACCACTATGTTCCATAGTTGTTTGGCAACAAGAACGTGTTTCATCATGTAGGACCACATTGGATAGTTTGTCCCATCAAGCTTATCTTCAGCTTGAAGCATGCCAAACAAATCACCATTGTTTGCCATTTTACCAAAGAACAAGAAAGTGGTAAAATATTACGTCAACAAATCGGAAATGAGTGCTGAAAATGCAGCTCACAAACTATCACTCGGATGACAATTTCGACTACACGAACGGCTTCGAAATGGGGGTAAAACAGCAGGGTACCTGCTGAAAATGCGCTCCAAGTGCTGAAATACACTTCTCTATATTCGGAAGTTGATTTGCACAATGAAAAGTGCGCGCGCGCCGCGACACCGCGATGCGGACAACCGAAGATGGAGAGGATGAAGAACTTGGCTCTGATACCACTGTTGGGTATGTGAGGAAGAGTGGGAAACACACAAGAAGCTCAAAGAAAGAAGCACTCACACAAGGAAGGCAATGGCTGGAATAGCTCTCTATTGATGAATGTTCCTAAAAAAATAGGAGCTGAAATATATATCCCTAAGTACTAAGTACCACCACATATGAGTGACTCATGTATGTGGTAACATGGGGAAAAAACCTCTAGCCAGCACTAGAGTAAAAAGTGCCCATGTATAGGGAAAATGGTTCACATCAAAGCTACTAGAGGAACACGCAAGTGTAACAATGTCGACGGAGCTAACGACACAGCACCTGATGCGGCACACAAGGACTTCCTGGTGTGGGAACAATTGGCAAGCAGAGTGATGTACTGCTTTGCGTCCAGTGTCGGAGACCAGTTGCTGAGCCACGTCCGAGATGCCAAGAAGCCGAAAGAGGCTTGGGGAAACCTGAACAAGTTGTTCGCTGCAAGCACTACAACCTGGAAGCTGCAACTCCGACAGGAGTTGAGCAATGTCTGACAAAAGGACATGTCAGTGGCTAATTACACGACCCGAATCAAAGAGATCTGTGACTCGCTTGCCTCTATCAACGTCACTGTAGAGGAAGACGAGATGGTACAGGTCTGTCTTGGGGGCCTGGCGTCTAATTTTCGAGCTTTCCGGACAACAGTATGTACGAGGGAGAATACACCATCATTTTTCGACTTATAGTCGATGCTCCTTGTAGAGGAGAACCACGCCGGTGCATCAACAAATGCACCCACCGACAGTCGGATGATGTACACGGAGGCGGATCGGCCCCATGGGTGTGGTGGACGAGGCGGGTTGGCACGCAATGGAGGCGGCCGACTAGGGCAAGACCGACGGCACAGAGACCGTGCCGACAGCAATTTTGGGACTTCCACAAGCAAGGGGAGTCAAGGTGGCGCCGGAGGCCGGCAAGACAAATCCGCCACAGAATGCTGGTACTGTGGCAAAAAGGGCCACAGAGAAAGCGAGTGCCGGAAGAAGCGTGCCGATTCGGACAGATCTAGGTCCGGCAAAACCAGTCGGAGAACTGGCAAAGCTCGCACTACGCACAAGGATCGAGAGGATTCAGAACCGGGAAGACCGTTAAGGGGCCAGCCTTGGTGATGAAGCACGAGGCAAACTTGATGAAGAAGACGACTTCCAAATCGGAGGAAGTGTGGTACGTTGATTCCGGTGCATCAAATCACATGACGAGCCACAAAGAGTGGTTCTCCTTCTTGGAGAAACCGGAACAACCGGGAGTTGTTAAAAGAAGAGACGACACTCCTCACCCAATCGTGCATGTCGGAGAAGTTCCCCTGAGCCACGTTGGACAGAGGGGGAAGCTGATGGACGTATTACATGTTCCGACTATCACGAAGAACCTGGTGTCGGTCGGACAGATCGTCGACCAGGGAATGCAGGTGCGGTTTACGCACCTCGGGTGCTTCATCGAGGAGGAGGGCCACATTATCGTGCAAGGGCGTAGAGATGGGAGGATGTTCATCCTCGACACCAATGACGTCGGCACCGCCTTGTTCGCCAAAGGACAGAAGGTCGAATCGGACATCGACCTGTGGCACAAGTGGATCGACCACGTCAATTACCGGCGGCTTCAAGACTTGCAAACGAAACAAGTTGTTTTCGGTTTGCCGATGTTTAGTGGCCAGAAGGCCCAAGTATGTGAAGCCTGCCAACTCGGGAAGCAACACCGGCTTCCATTCCCTGCCGAACAAAACCGTAGCCGTAACAAGCTCGACCTTATTCATTCGGATGTATGGGGACCGGCACAGAATGTGAGTCTTGGAGGGAGTCGATACTTTGTCTTCTTCATCGACGACTATAGTCGTGACACATGGATGTACCTCACTGAGCGGAAGAGCGAAGTCTTCGACTGTTTTCGGAACCTCCAGAGCATGGTGGAACGGGAATCAGAGAGGAAGATCAAGTGCCTGCGGCCAGATGGCGGAAAAGAATATTTTTCCGGCCAATTCAACAGTTATCTGCAGCAAACAGGAATTCAAAGCGAGTTCAGCTGCAGATACAGACCGGAGCAAAACAGTGTGGCCGAAAGGAAGAACCGGTCGCTTGTTGACGCGGCAAGGGCAATGCTGGAAGAGAAGAGCATGCCCCATTTCTACTGGGCGAAGGTGGTCCAGACGGCCGTCTACATCCAAAACCAGATCGGTGAGAAGGTGTCCGCGCCTGAGCTGTATTTCGGGCGCAAGACGAATTTGAGACACCTTCGGATTTTCGGTAGCATAGCATATGTGCATGTGCCAGATGAGAAGCGGAGGAAGCTGGATGCAAAATCAGAGAAGTGCATCCTCGTCGGCTACTCACATGAGCAAAAGGGGTATAAGTGTTATAACCCCCAGACGAAGCAGGTCCGAGTTAGCCGCGATGTTGCGTTTGATGAGATGGCATCATGGTATGCCTTACCAGCTCCGACTTCTGACCCCAACCCGATACCAGAGGATGAGGCTAGTGAGCCTGAACCGGTCCAGTTAGAAGATGATGAATCCGGAACTCAAGAAGAGAGTCCGGAATCGATTCAGTTGAGTGGGCCGAACGAGAGACTGGGTCAATCCGACCAGTCAAAAGAAGAACCGGTGAGTAGTGAAAACTCTGTCGTGCTCTCCCCGCGCAAGGAACTGAGGAGATGGTTCATGTGCAAAGAGAAGGGGAAGAAGAAGATGCCGGATTATGGAACCGGTATTGATGAGTCGGATCAGAGCGGATCCGACTCTGGAAAGGAAAATGACGGTTCTTCGGCACTGAAGACCGAACCGGCCAAGAAGGGCCTCAAACCGGGTAACGGTGGGTTACGTCGTTCAACCCGCTAGAAGGAACCTCTTAAGCGGTACGGGTACAATGAGTACATGGCGCATCACTATGCGTACATGACCAAGGTGGCGGAAGTGCGTGAGCCGGAGAGCTATGTAGAAGCAACAAAGGACACACATTGGCGTGCCGCTATGGAAGAAGAGATGCGGGCACGTGATGCCAACGATACATGGGACTTGGTTGACCCTCCCTGTCACCGTAAACCGATCGGATGCAAGTGGGTGTACAAGGTAAAGTACAACGCCGACGGTTCAGTTAACCGGTACAAGGTCTGGTTAGTGGCGAAGGGATATGCACAGACCCACGGAATCGACTACGACGAGACCTTCGCCCCGGTAGCGAAGATGATGATGGTTCGTGTGGTGTTGGCGGTTGCAGCGGCAAGGGGGTGGCATCTTCACCAGATGGATGTGAAGAATGCATTTCTTCAAGGAGATCTTGAAGAAGAGGTCTTTATGATACAACCCCCCGCTTTCCAGACGGAGATGAACAAGTCGGCGGTATGCGGGGTGAAGAAGTCACTTTATGGCATGAAGCAAGCCCCTTGAGCTTGGAATGCGAAGATCACGCACCGGTTGCGTAAGATGGGGTTTGCGGCCTCCAAGTCCGATTCTTCGTTGTTCATCTGGCAAGGTTCGGACGGTCCGGTTTGCATTTTGTTGTACGTTGATGATCTAGCCATCAGCAGACCCGGACTCGATGAAATCAGCCGAGTCAAGTCCCAGTTGTCGGATGCGTTTGAAATAAATGACCTGGGGGACCTTCATTATTTTCTTGGAATCGAGATGATCCGCACCCCCCACGGCATATTGCTCTCACAAAGGCACTATGTGTTGAATATGTTGTACAAGTTCAGCATGACGAAATGGTGACCTATCTCTACTCCCTTGGACCGGAACCAGAAGCTCCGTCCCGACTCCGGACTGGCCTGCAATGAGAAACGGTTCCGACAAATTGTCGGAAGCCTTATATATTTGACCATCACCCAACCCGACTTCAACCAATTCATGGAGAAGCCGATCGTGGAGCATCTTCAGTGCGCACACCGAATACTGCGGTATGTGAGCGGCACGAAGGACTGGGGACTGTTATACCGGCGCAGTATAACCGAAGGGCTGGTCGGTTACACAGATGCCGACTGGGCCGGCGATGCATCAAATCGCCGATCAACCTCCGGTTACATGTTTTCCCTAGGTAGCGCGGCTGTTGCGTGGAGCAGCAAAAAGCAGCCAACAGTTGCTCTGTCGAGCACTGAGGCTGAGTATCGGGGCGCTACCATTGCCACCTATGAAGCCATTTGGCTTCGGCGAATGCTGCAAGACCTACGGATCGAGGTACCGACCTTGATTCTGATCTACTGCGATAACATAAGTAGCATGCAGCTCGCCAAGAACCCCGTATTCCATGCTCGCACAAAGCACATAGAAGTGCACTATCACTTCAAGCCTGAGCGTGTCCTGAGCAGTGAGGTCGAACTTCGGTAAGTTGCCGACATCTTCACCAAACCACTCGGATCGGACAAGTTGTAGCACTTCACCGAAATGCTTGGTGTTCAACATCTTGACTTGCCACACTTGAGGGGGAGAATGGGCAAAGACATCGGAACGGGCAAAGGCAAAGAGACTGCCGATTGCGCCGGTGAGGGAAGAACCGACGAAGGGAGAGTCAAGAAGAAGAAAGGAGCCGAGTCGAAAAAGGAAGTCGACACATACGAACAAGTCGGAACAAGCGGAAGCGGCGGAAGAGTCAAGAAGGACAGAGCCGACCGGAAGAAGAAGGCCAAGACCCGGACATGGTCCGATGTGGTGAAGGGCCTGAAACCAGCAGACGAATCGGGAGCAACTGATTCGGACAAGAGCTGGAACGAATCGAAGACAATCGATTTGGATCAATTCAAGGCCAAGAGGACGAGAAGGCAGCGAAAGTCGACGCCAACACAAAGGAATCGGTGAACCGGCATGCGCCGAAGTCACAGTAGCGGGGGAGCTGAATTGGTCCTGTTGAGTAGACAAGCCGACCGAGGAGGTCCAGATGAGCAGAACTAGAGGGGTCGCGGAAAACAGAACCGGATCGGACGAGGAGCACGAGCAAGGCGGAGTGACGCCAGAAGGAGCCGGGTAGAAGGACCGGTTGCCACGGACGTTGACACTACGACCGGACCTCAAGTTGAGCTTGAGGGGGAGTGTTGAGCGGCAAGCCCAATTGGAGGCGGATCGGCTAGATAAGCCTGAGCCGGTGAGCGAGACGGATTGGTTAGCCGGTGAGCACCCGGTGATCAAAAGAACCGGTGAGCTGGGGAGCCGGTTAGCTGGATCCATCAGTAACCGGAAGCCTATAAACAGCTAGACTACTAGGGAGTTATTACTCTCGTAGTTAGTGTCTGACGCTCGAGTGAGCATTGAAGTACACCGTAATTCTGTCAGTCCGTATGGACCTGTATAAAACTGTTCACTGAACACATACGATGTACAGAGCGTTGATATAATTTTTTGAATGGAGATTCTTGTTCTTTCTCTCTGTCTCTCCAGCGTACTGTTAAGCTCTCCATTAAACCTGTTCTTTGTTTTCTGTTTTTTATTGCTTTTGCACGCTATTTGTTTTTTACACGAAGATTCCTCGATGGCTTCCGTCTTGTTGCCGAATTTGGGAGTTGTTGTCGTGACCTCGTCCGCTGCCTCGTCCTTGGCCGAATTGGCCCCTTGCTCAGTCGCGTCCTCTTCGTCATTCGAATGTGTGTAGAACATGTGGCCTTCCGAGGCGTTGCTCCTTGTTTGAATAGGATTCTCTTCAACCAATAACATAGATTGAAGATCAAAGAAAGAGGGAGGATTTTCCCTTGCTAGGACGACGGTTCTCATTGAGCCGAACCGTGGTGCAAGGCCGCCGAGGCATATTTGCACCATCTCATCATCATCCACATTGACGCTTATTGAGCTGAGCGAGTCACAAAGCTCCTTGATCCTCAAGGTGTAGCTTGTGATGGACATGTCTCGTTGTTGGATGTTGTTCAACTCTTGGCAGAGTTGAAGATTCCTCGCGGTCGTGTTGGCGGCGAAAATCTTTCGTAGATTTTCCCACGCTTCCTTCGATGTCTCGGCTTCTCGAATGTAACTGAGCATGTGGTCGTGAACACATGTCGCCAAGCAATACATTACTCGACTTGCCGCTTGCTCCCATGTTGAGTATTCGACATCTTCTACGTCAGGTCGGTTTTCTTATGCTCCCTTGATGTAACCCCAATAGCCTTGGCCGACAAGGTATTATTGGTGCAACTTGTACTCCCAAGATGCGAAGTTGTTTCGGTCCAATTTCTCGCAAGGAAGAGCGCTATCCATTTGAGTATTCATGGTGTTTGTGTTGGGATTTCGGTCCCTCCGGATGGGATGTCCGGAGATGAATGACGGCAAGCCCGGTTACGGCTACGGAGCCGGATGATGAAGACCCCGGCTACGGAGCCGGATGAGGCCCTTGAGGCTATATTTGTAAATAGCCCGAAAGTCATATGTGTATAAATATGACTTAGGGCAAACTGTTTGTTGTTGTTGCTCATTTTTTATGTTTTCAGCCGAGAGAGCGAAGTGAGAGCAGCCGAGAGAGAGAGAGAGAGGAAGAGGTCGACGCCTCTGTGTATTACCACCGCCTGTGGCGAAGACAGTGAGCTCAAGGTTGTTGCCTTGTAGCCACACCTTTGTACATCTCTGTTCATAGTGATAGTTGGAGTTTGAGGACTCCCGTGGTTTTTTTTCCCATTTAGGGTTTTCCACGTAAAACACCCTGTGTACTCTTCTCTCTATTGTCTTCGTGCATTTTGTACTTTCCCATTTTCTGTGATTTGATCCTATTCCTCGGTTGTGGCCGAGCACTGTGTCCAACAAAGTGGTATCAGAGCACGGTAACACAGAAAATGGAAGGCGGCGGTAGTGGGCCTCCGGGCATGATGGTGTTGAACTCACAGAACTACGCCGACTGGAAGATAAAGATGGAAGACCTTCTCATCGTCCGAGACCTGTATGAACCGATCGACAATGCCGAGATACCCAAGGGGGTAATAGAGTCGGAGTGGAAGCTCCTGAACTGGAAAGCTGTAGCGACGATCCGGCAATATGTCGATGTAAGCGTTCTACAACATGTGGCGAACGACACCAACGCATATGAGATGTGGAAGAAGCTGTCGGGCCTCTATGAGAGGAAGAATGCGTTGAACCGGACCTCCCTGATGAGGAAGATAGTGAACCTCAAGTACCGGGACGGCGAAAATATGGTGGAACACGTAAGCACGTTCATGGGATTCGTGAACCAGCTTGCGGCGATCAAGTTCCCGTTGGAGGATGCAATGCAAGCCATCATCCTGATGTGTACGTTGCCGGAAAGCTGGGAGAACTTGGTGGTGACTCTCAGCACCTCCTGCACCGAAGATAACTTGTCCTTACAAACGGTAAAGACAAGCATTTTGAACGAAGAAGCGCGTCGGAGAGATAAAGAACCGGCCTCCGATCCGAAGATGCTGCTTGCCGAATCGGATCGGGGAAGACAACGGAACCGGAGTCCGCAAAGACGGGAGAAGTCGGGGACCCGGTCGCAGTCAAGAGGAAGGCCCACATGCTTCCACTGTGGGAAGCCGGGGCACTTCCGAAAGAATTGTCGGCATTACCGAAAAGACAACGGAGCCGACGACACCGATTCGAAGAAGTCTTCGGAACGGAACGGTGCTTACCGGGGAGCCACGGACCGGAATGGTTCGGATCGGCGAGGGCATACCGGAAAGGAACGACGGCACTCGCGGCAAGTGAAGAGGAGATCATGCTCATCACCGAAGAAGGTGAACTAAACATTGCCGGCGATGAGACTACCTGGGTGGTCGATTCCGGAGCGTCGTTCCACTTGACCCCGGAAAGAAGATACTTCTCATCCTACACAGCCGGTGAGCATGGCTGTGTTCGGATGGGAAATGAAGGTACGTGCCGGATTGCCGGCATAGGAGACGTGTGGTTGACAACCTCGACCGGATGCAAAATGTTGCTGAAGGATGTCCGACACGTTCCGGAGGTTCGATTGAACCTGATTTCGGCCGGGAGGCTAGACGATGAAGGCTACACAGGTAGCATCCGGAACGGCGTAATGAAGTTCAGCAAGGGGAGCCTAATAGTGGCTCGGGCCCGGAAAGTCAACACACTGTACCTTATGAGTGCCTGGTTGTGTCCGGAGGAGTTGAACGTGGCAGCCGACACTGCCGGTGAGCTGTGGCACAAGAGACTGTGCCACATGAGCGAGAAGGGGATGAAGAGGCTTGCAGAAGACAACCTTATTCCAGTGAAGCATGTGCACCTGGAGAAGTGCACCGATTGCCTGGCCGGTAAACAGAACCGAACCTCCTTCCACTCAAGGCCACCGACGAGACGTAGCGCACCATTGGAGTTGGTGCACACTGACGTGTGTCAAGTAGAAACGAAGTCACATGGCGGAGCCCAGTACTTCGTGACATTCATTGATGACCACAGCCGGAAGCTGTGGACGGTACCGTTGAAGACAAAGGACCAAGTATTGTCCGTCTTCAAAGAACTCCACGCGAGAGTGGAAAGAGAATCCGGCAAGAAGCTGAAAGCACTACGAGCGGATAACGGAGGGGAATACCGAGGGCAATTTGAGGAGTATTGCCGTTCGATGGGAATCCGGCTCGAGTTTACTGTGCCGAAGACGCCGGAACTGAACGGGCTGGCCGAGAGGATGAACCGGACCATAATGGAGAGGGTCCGGAGTATGCTAGCACATGCGAAATTACCCAAGGGATTTTGGGCTGAGGCAATGTCGACGGCGACATACGTGATAAACAGATCACCCTCAGTACCTTTGGACGGACACACGCCGCAGAGAGTGTGGACCAGTAGGGAAGTATCCTACCGGCATCTGAAGGTGTTCGGGTGTCTCGCATATGTGCATGTGGCAAAGGACCGGAGAGGAAAGCTAGATCCAAAGACCCGGCCATGCATATTCCTCGGTTACGGCGATGACGAGTTCGGCTACCGAGTATGGGACCCGGTCGACAAAAAGATATTCTGGAGTCGTGATATCATCTTCATGGAGGACAAGACACTCGCCGACTGGGAGTCGGAGAAGAAGATGAAGAGCTCCAAGTCGACCGGTGAGGATCAACTCTACGAGGAGCAGTCCCGACCGGCAAGGGACCGGTTAGCACTCGAGGATCCGGCCGAAGACGGTGAAGAAACAGAACCGGCCGAGGAAGATGAAACTGATACCGGAACCGGCCCCGATCCCGAAATGGATTCGGATGAAGAGGAAACGGAGGAGCCGGTTACCGAAGCTCCGGAACGGAGATATCCTCTAAGAGAGAGAAGGGCCCCCGGAGATTTCCGGAACCAGAGCATGTGCTGCTAACCGACGAGGGGGAGCCAAAGAGCTTTGAAGAAGCAAAGCATGACACCCAGAGCCGCAAGTGGTTGAGTGCCATGCAGGACGAGATGGATTCCCTGCATGAGAACCACACATATGAACTTGTGGAGTTGCCGAAAGGAAAGCGGGCACTTCGAAACAAGTGGGTGTTCAAGCTGAAACCGGGAGATGCCGGAAACCCCCCGAGATACAAAGCCAGGATCGTGGTGAAGGGGTTCCAGCAGAAGAAGGGCGTCGACTTCGACGAGATATTTGCCCCGGTAGTGAAGATGACCTCCATCGGGACGGTGCTGAGCATAGCGGCAAGCATGGACCTCGAGGTAGAACAGATGGACGTGAAGACGGCATTCCTTCACGGTGACCTTGAATAAGAGATCTACATGCAGCAACCGGAAGGATTCGAGAAGAAAGGGAAGGAGCACCTGGTATGCCGGTTGAAGAAGAGCCTTTACGGACTGAAGCAGGCTCCCCGGCAGTGGTACCGGAAGTTCGACTCCTTCATGACCGACAAAGGGTACCACAAAACGCAGTCCGATCACTGCGTGTTTGTGAAGAAGTTCGAAGGAGGAGACTTTCTAATACTCCTCCTGTACGTGGACGACATGTTGATCGTCGGACGGGACCAGGTCAAGATACGGATGCTGAAGAAAGCGCTTCACCGAACCTTCTCAATGAAGGACCTGGGTCCGGCGAGGCAAATACTAGGGATGCACATCATCCGGGACCGGAAGAAGAAGCAGTTGTGGCTGTCACAGGAGAAGTACGTGACAAAGGTGCTTCAACGGTTCAACATGTCGGAAGCAAGACCGGTCGGATCGACCCTCCCTGCAAACTGCAAGTTGTCCAGCAAGCAAAGCCCCAAGACAAAGGCTGAGAAGGAGGACATGATGAAAGTACCATATGCCTCTGCCGTCGGAAGCTTGATGTACGCAATGGTGTGTACAAGACCGGACATAGGATATGCAGTCGGAGTGGTGAACCGGTACATGAGCAATCCCGGCAAAGAACACTGGAACGCGGCCAAGTGGATACTCCGATACCTGAAGGGCACGGCAAACGTGTGCCTCCGATTCGGCTCCGGTAAGCCCGAACTCGACGGCTTTACCGATTCGGATATGTCGGCTGATGCAGATACCAGCCAGTCCACATCAGGGTATGTGATGACGTATGCAGGGGGAGCTGTTTCATGGCAGTCAAGGCTGCAGAAGACGGTTGCACTGTCAACCACGGAGGCGGAGTACATGGCGGCTGTTGAAGCCGGCAAGGAAATAATATGGATGAAGGACTTCATTAGAGAGCTTGGTATCCGGCAGGAGGAGTACCGGCTCTACTGCGATAGTCAGAGTGCCATCCACCTTGCGAAGAACGCGGCCTACCATTCCCGGACGAAACACATCCAGCGTAGATACCACTGGATCCGGGATAGAAGACAAGGAGTTCGTGCTGACGAAGATCCACACGGACGAGAACGGGTCGGATATGCTGACTAAGGTGCTCACACCCGACAAGCTGGAAGCATGCCGGAAGAGGATCGGATTAGAGAGACATCCCATGCCGAAGTGAAGGGGGAGTTTGTTGGGATTTCGGTCCCTCCGGATGGGATGTCCGGAGATGAATGACGGCAAGCCCGGTTACGGCTACGGAGCCGGATGATGAAGACCCCGGCTACGGAGCCAGATGAGGCCCTTGAGGCTATATTTGTAAATAGCCCGAAAGTCATATGTGTATAAATATGACTTAGGGCAAACTGTTTGTTGTTGTTGCTCATTTTTTATGTTTTCAGCCGAGAGAGCGAAGTGAGAGCAGCCGAGAGAGAGAGAGAGAGAGGAAGAGGTCGACGCCTCTGTGTATTACCGCCGCCTGTGGCGAAGACAATGAGCTCAAGGTTGTTGCCTTGTAGCCACACCTTTGTACATCTCTGTTCATAGTGATAGTTGGAGTTTGAGGACTCCCGTGGTTTTTTTTCCCATTTAGGGTTTTCCACGTAAAACACCCTGTGTACTCTTCTCTCTATTGTCTTCGTGCATTTTGTACTTTCCCGTTTTCTGTGATTTGATCCTATTCCTCGGTTGTGGCCGAGCACTGTGTTCAACAGTTCGATGTAGATTTCTTCCTTCTTCTTCTCTCTTGGATACGAGCTATGTAATCGCACTACCATAGAGATGAGCCGGTTCTTCTTGAACGTCGGCGTAGAGCTCAACACACGCGGATGGGCTAGATGTAGCTACCAAACCGCTTTGATACCATGTTAAGAATCGGTGGTGATTCTTGATAGTGGAATAGACTAGAGATATGTGTTGTGAGTGTGTGTGTGTGTGTGTGTGTATGTATGAGAGATAGAGAGAAACACAAGATAGATAGATTTAAACAAAAATAGAATACTCAAGACAATGTATATTACAAAGGAGATTAACTAGACTTGTTAGAAAGTAGGAGGAGAGTGCTTTATATAGTCACTCTCTCTCTTTATTAACTACCGAAGCTCATGGTTCATGGGGAATGTCAAAGCTCATTAGTTATGTGTCATAGAATATGATTCTATGACACATAGTTAATGTGTGGATAAGAGTGGTGACTTTTGACCTTTGAGTGCAAATTCTCAAGGGTGTGTTCACACACTAGACTAGGTTGAGCTTGATTCTCAATAGTAGAACTAGTCATTTAAGTACTTTTCTCCTTTGGCACATGCCACATCATGACACCAGCTACTTAATCTTTTACCTTCGTATGTTATATGTACTAAAGAAAACAGAGACCATAAAGATATTGTTGAGAGACAAGTTCAACATGGGCCTATTCCGTTGAAGAAGCCGAGAACCGAGAACCGAGGACTGAGGGCCATGAGCCGAGTAGGAAGGACTCTGAAAGGCCGTTGAGCGTCTATATTCCTACTATAGTAAATAGGAATATTGTAGACAGATTTAGTGTCAAGCTCATTTATGAGCATTCAAGTACCGATGGTACTTGTGTCAACCCACTCGTTAGGGGCCTGTATAAAAAGTGCTCACTGAGCACAACGTATGTACAGAGTGTTCATTATTCGAAATAGAAGTTGTTGTCTACTCTCTTTGTCTCTCTCTCTCTCTCTCTCTCTCCCATACACCATTCTCCTTTGTATTTTTTTCATGTTATCAGAATGCGACGGTTGAGACTCCTCTGCAGCTGATAGAAAAGCAAGCGCCCAAGACAAGTTAAGTTTCTCGTTTTTCGGAAAAGGAAAGACATGAACATGGAGAGAGGAATGGGAAGCTCGCTTCTGACTAAAAAGCTCGATAAGAGAAACTATGCATCTTGGTTGTGCAAGATGCACCAGTACTTGCTCGGGCACGGTTACTGGAGTTATGTCGAAGGAGCTACTGATGTAGCACCCGAATCAACACACAGAGATTTCCCGGCCTGGGAATAGGCGACAAGCAGAGTTCTCTACTGCATTGCATCTTGTGTGAGCGAACAATGTTTGAGCTACATTCGGGATTTTAGGGCACTGAAGGATGCTTGGGGGAATCTAAAGAAGATTTTCGTCGCGAGCACCACAACCAGAAAGCTTCAGCTCAAACAAGAGTTGCGCAACGTCCGACAAAGAGACATGTCGGTGACTGACTACACCTCCAAGATGAAGGAGATCTATGACTCTCTCACTTTCGTCAACGTGAACGTTGAGGAGGACGAAATGGTGCAGGTTTGCCTCGGAGGGTTGGCGTAAAAGTTCGGAGCATTCCGAACAGCGGTCTGCAAGAGGGAGAATATGCCTTCATTTTTCGAGCTACAATCGATGTTGCTCGCAAAGAAAACCACTCGAGTGTGTCGACGAGTATGCACACCAGCAGCAAAATGTTGTAGACGGAGGCAGATTGGCCTCGTGTTCGTGGTGGATGAGGCGAGTTGGCGAGTAATGGAAGCTGCCGACAAGAGCAGAACTTGAGGCGTAATCGAAATGCCAACAACATTTCCGGTGTCATGAAGATTTTCGTCCATAGGCGGAAACCGTGGTAGAAAGGGCAAGTTGGTGGTGTGCAACATGTGCACACGTATACTAGGAAATGGTGTATAGAAATAAGAGGGGAAATTTTATCCCACATTGTAAGGTCCCTCCCTCCTTGGGATATAAAAGGAAGGGAGGGGTCAATTATGAAGGGTTGCCTATTTTGAGGGAGAGAGGCATACCACTTAGGGCGAGGGTTTCCTATTCGGTTTTAGGGTTTCGGTTACGGTTTTCTTTTAGGGTTTTTCTCATAGTCGTTTGGTGCGGCCATGGCGGCCACCATTGTTGTAATCATTCACTTGTTTTTAATATATCTTGTTGTGGATCTTGCTTCCATCTATTTTGTTCTATGCTTATGTGCTACTCTTCATCTTCTGATTTGGTGTTAAGCTTCCATTTCTCATATCTTATTCTTTCTCCTCTACTCCCTAGTCCAAGACCCCCTGTGGTCCCGCCCTCTTTGGTGAACCCGACGTGAAACGAGCGGCAAAGGAGTCGAAAGATGAGGGGATCGGAGCTAGCAGAGGCAATGGCGGTAGCCGTCGACTGGCTGGTAAGCGCTCGCGAGGGGACGGGTACCCTCGACAGAGCCATCGAATCGATCGTCGGCACTATAGGCCGGTTCGGAGGGAAAGACGCCACAAGTTATTTGGAGGCTTACCGGGCCGAAATGATCATGAGGGATATCCCGGTGGACAGGAGGCTCTCCGGATTCCCTTGGGTGGTGACGCCGAGCATCCACGCGGAGGTGCTCGAGGTGCTGGCCGGATGCCGGACTTGGGAGGAGTTCGAGTTGCGGCTCCTCGAGAAGTACGTGTTTGACGACTCGCTTCGGCTGACTAGGCGGGACTTCATGGCGTGGGTGGAAAGCCCCGGAAAAGGGAGGAACACGTCGGTGCTCCTCCAGGAGTTCGAAAAACGGTTCGTGCGGCTGTCGACGCTGGACCGGACAGTGCTCGAAACGAGTCGAGTACTACTGTTTGTCAAGTCGGTGGACGCGCTTGATAGGGAAAAGTTGGGTCCCCGATTGGAAATGGACGAAGGGCTCACGGCAAACTGGGTCGTGGTAAAACGGGTCTGTAGCCGTTTTGACAAACAGCGCGATTGGAGCGACGGAAGCTCATCGGGGTCAGGGCCGGTCCCAGGGAGGAGGCTCAAGCAGCCGGTATCGGTGCCAGCCGGTAGGAAGGAAGAGACCTGAATCTAGCTAGAGTCGGGGTCGGCATCGAATGACGTGGTCAGAGGCCCATCCGGAGGAGCGGCTCTGGAGGAGCTGACACAGATGGTGCGCGACCTGCAGATCGCACAAGCCCGGAGAGACAGCGGCGAACAACCTCGCGACCGGAGGCCGCCGGCTGGGCAACGATGCATGTGGTGTGACGCGATCGGTCACATTCGGAAGGATTGCGCGGATTTCGCCGACGCGCTCAGGACCAACGTGGTGTACCTCTGGAACGGGCGGGTGCACGCGAGTGAGACCCGGAGAGCCCTAGAACTAAATACGGGGCGCAGTGAAATGTAGAGGTTGATGGAAGAGGCCGCGGCACGTCACGTTGAAGCCGTTAACTACTCAGTGTCGGTGGGAATTCGGGTAGGGGGTGATGAGACCCGAAAGGCGAAGGACTCTGGATTCTTGCCGCTAGTGCTAGAAGGCCTCTCTGGAGTTCGGCTGAAGAAGGAAGAGGCGGACCGCGCGGAACAGCGGGTCCAAGGAGGTCACCGGTTGGGACGATCCGGTCGAAGAGAAAACGGGCTTCATAAAAGCCGCTTGCCCGAACTACGAGGTTCTGGTGGAAGAAAATCGGGTAGGAAAGGTCTTGAAGCCTCCGGTAGTTGACATGGCCGATCCACTTATGCCAGAGATCGATGTCCGATTCAACCTTCTATCCCTTGGCAAACATGGCGGTGCCGACGTCATTAGTGTTGAGGATGAACATCCTCCCTTGACTGCACCCTTGCGCAATTATCCGGCCTTCTTCCTCGATGAAGCACCCGAGGTGTGTAAACCGCACCTGCATTCCCTGGTCGACAATTTGTCCGACCGATATCAGGTTCTTTGTGATTGTCGGAATGTGTAATACATTCATCAGCTTCCCCTTTTGTTCGACATGGCTTAAAGGGACTTCTCCAACATGCACAATCGGGTGAGGGGTGTCCTCTCCAGTTTCAACAATCCTCGGTTGTTCCGGTTTCTCCAAAAAAGAGAACCACTCTTCATGGCTCGTCATGTGGTTGGACGTTCCAGAATCAACGTAACATACTTCCTTCGATTTGGAAGTAGTCTTCTTCATCGAGTTAGCCTTGTGCTTCATCATGAAGGTTGGCCCTTTACCGGTCTTCCCGGTTCTGGATCCTTCCGATCCTTCTGCGTAGTGCGAGCTTTGCCTGTTTTCCCGACCCCTTTTACCAGATTTGGATTTGTCCGAATCAACACGCTTCTTCCAGCACTCATTTTCCCTATGGCCTTTCTTGCCACAATACCAACATTTTGTGTTGGCCTTTCCTTGCCGGTTCTCGGCACCGCTTTGACTCCCCCTGATTGTTGAGGGTTCGGAACTACTATCGGCACTATCTCTATGCCTTTTGTCCTGCTCTTGCTGGCCGCCTCCATTGCGTGCCAACCCAACTCATCCTCCACGCCCACGGGGCCGATCCGACCTAGTGTACAGCATCTAGATGTCCGATTGAGTGGTTCTCGACCCGCTTACGTGGTTTTCTTCGACCATCAACATTGATTGTAAGTCGAAGAAGTACGGTGGCTTCTCCCGAGTGTAGATCGCCGTCCGGATTGGCCCGTACCGTTCTACTAGACCACCGAGGCAGATTTGGACCATCTCATCTTCGTACATCGTCACATTGATGGACCCGAGTGTGTCACAAATCTCCTTTATTTTGGTGGTGTAATCCGTAACCGACATGTCTCTTTGCCGGATGTTGTTAAGCTCTTGTCGAAGCTTCAACTTACGGGCTGTGGTACTCGCGGCGAAAATCTTCCTCGGATTTCCCTAGGCCTCCTTCGGTGTTTTTGCATCCTTTATGTAGCCGAGCATCTGGTCATGCAAACAAGACGCGAGACAGTACAATACTCGGCTCGCTCCTTGCTCCCATACCGAGAAGTCCTCGTGTGTTGGCTCCGGCGCTACCTCGTTCGTTCCTTCCATGAAGCTCCAATATCTATGCCCCAGTAGGTACTGGTGCATCTTGTATGACCAAGACGGGTAGTTGGAAATGAACTCGCCATTCCTCTATCCATAACTTCTCTCTGTCTATTGTTACCGGGTTCTAGGATTCGTCCACGAAGCAAGTGTTGGTTGTAGAGGTTCTCAACCCTCGCGCTCTGATACCATGTTAATGTTAAGGTGTGGAAGCATTAGATAGAACCGGCTCAGCCGGAGAGCAACAGAGAATAAGATGAAGGTATAATGGAGAAGCTTATTACACAGAGAGTATACGCGCATGGGAGAGACAGAGAGAGCAGAACATAAACTCAATTCAAAATAACACTCTAAAACTCTGTGCATACAACGTGCTAAACAGCACTATTTATACAAGTCCTCAAAAGGACTAACAGAAGTACTATGTACTTCAATGTTCATATGAGCGACTGACACTAACTACGAGACAATGATTACCTAGTAGTCTAGGCTACTACTAGGCTTCCGGTTCCCGCTCGAATCCAGCTCTCCGATCCATCTCACCGATCCGACCGGTTGTTTCTGGATACCGATCCGGCTCATCCTTCTGGATGTTGATCCGGCTCTGGCTTATTCAGCCAATCCGGATCCGGATTCGGTTGAGCTTGCTCGCTCAACACGCATGTAATGGTTCACGCAGGAAGCGTAACCGACTATGCCTTGCGTATATAAAGGGCATAGAAACATTGTAATAGCTAGTGCAGTTTTGAGCGTAAGTCATCTAATATAGTGGTACTGTCCTCTCTGATCTCTGTGTTTAGTCTTCTTTGTCTCTGTCTATGTATTGGTTCATACGTGTAACCGTCTTAAGGAAAGTTGCTATACAATCGATCATATCTCAGAAATGTACATGGAAGTTTCATCTCGAGAGACAGTGTACGCTGATTGGGTTTGGAATAGCGAGAGAGGTGTCTCCCTGCACAATATGGATTCAAAATATTCATCGTTCGTATCACAGACTAGAAGCTAATCCCAGGTTTTTGTTTTGCCTGATACTGAGTAATATTGGTAATGAGCGCAGTAACTCTCGCATTCGTAAGAATATTATTCTTATTGCATTCATAAGAATGTTGGTGGATCCAGCTCTGATAGCTCCAAACCGACCAAACCAATTGATAAATTTCCGAAGGTCCAACAGGTGTCAACATCAGAAAGGATTTTCAATCCTCCTACATATCAGAGGCTTCGAAATAGAAGCTAATTCACCTCTTCTTGAAGGTATTGGGTAACACGCCCATGTTGTGGACGCACGGTAGGCAGGAGCTCGGTTGTAGCTAGCTCTAGTGTATGCCTTACCTTCATGGACATTTAGTGACGCTCTACAATTAAGACGTTGTGCTTGCACATATTAAGCGAATCCATTCTCTGAACCACCATCTCCTTAAACCCTACCCCGATGGACTGAGGGTAGGCTGTGTTCTTAATTCGTAACACTTTTGGCACGCCTGGTGATCTGTGAATCCTCATAGCCGAGCATCAGGGAATGGATGTCTAGCCGCGGACGCAACCAAGAACCGACTCGACAAGATCGACCACAGACCAGGTCCTTCACCCCGAAGACAGAAGAATGCGCTACTCGAAGACCACGCATCAGCGACTGCATTCCGTCTCTCTCAGAGTATACGCTCGAATCGATGCTTACCGCACACATCATCGTTGGGCAAGAGGTCTTATCTCCACCGGACCAATATAGTGAAACTGCCACTTCTCAGACAACCCCACATCAAGCTGGTAGTACCCCCTCTGATGCTAGTTTATCGACAGGAATGGCTTTCTCATACTCTCGTTTCAGCGGAGACACTGACGCCCAGGGACACGTTCGATCATTCCAGAACGTGTGGAACACGAATCATATGTCGCAACGGCTTCCGGAAGCGGAAGCCCACGATCAAAAATCACCGAGTTCAGACTAACCCTAGATGGGTGAGCTGCCTGTTGGCATTCCCATCTTGACATCACGACGTTCGTAGCCTTCGACCAACTCCAATCCTCGTCCTTATGATTCTTTCATCGAAGTATTCCCCAACGTGAGATCATCGATCAATTTTATACGATCAAACAACTACCACAAGAGTCCATGGCTGACTTCAGCTTGCAATTCTAGAGTTTATGTTGACAGCTGACACGCGCTCCGACGGAGGATGAGGCCAAAGAAACATTTTTGGCAGCATTAATCGACCCCTCCGTAGAACGTTAAATACTCAAAATCTCACGGGCCAAATGATGGACACAGTCATAGAACGGGCCTTACAACTTGAGCTAGAAGAGGAGGATGATGGAATGTCTATGGCATCGCTAAGACACGCACTACCCAGGGACAAGGACTACCGTTTTTGCCAATCCATTCAATGCACGATTTGCTTGAATTGAGGGTACTCCGCGGTAGAGTATAATATGTGGATACACTGCCCCATCTGTCATTCGTGAGCGCGTACGATGGACTAGTGCGAATATAACATGCTGAACAAGCCCACATCCACAGTTCGTCGTATGGAGCGTCAGAGGTTGGCCCCCCACAACGACCAAGGCCAACAGGAGTGATACCGTCACACGGAGTGAAGTCAGCGTGTTGAAAGGCCATACCGTCATCGTCGCAATAATGACCCTTATTCTGACGAAGAGGAGCAGGAAGAAGAGGAGTATCGGAGCAGGGGAAGAGGGTTGCGAATGTATGTTGCACGCTATGATAACTGGCATCCCACCAACAATCATGGCGGATAGGCAGGGTTGCGGATGTATGGAGGGCATCGCCAATCACGGAACCACCGCAATAACGAGGAAAGCTTGGAGGATGAACTGCGCGAGGATAACCGTCGGGAGTATCGCCAGAAGCCTCGCAACAACAGGTGGTTTCAGCGAACCAGGGAAGAACAGACAGCACTTATGGAGACCACCACAACCTCGGTCGTGGAAAAAGGTGAGTCCAATGTGCACTATTATTTGCTATCAACCAGGTCATTATGCAACTCAATGCCCAAGACGCGATAAAGGGACGTCCAGTAGGTCACAAACTGCAGTAAGGTGAAAAACACGAAGTGGGCGGAACAAGATGAAATACGCAAAATAGCACAGGCTTGGGTGGAGAAAGCAAACACATGCGGCAAGAGTCCGCAAACATCACCGCGCAAATGGAAGGCACAACATTAAGGCCAGATCGGATATAGCAAGCACTGGCAGACTACAAAATTATGTTGACCGTGGACAAACTATTACGGCTTGTTTCGTGGTTTTGGTAGAACGTGGAAAATCAAATACAGGGCACCGAGGGACTAGAGATTTCGGCTAATTACACAGAGTCTAGCTCAGGTCCAATGGTGGTGGATCACCACAACCCAGCCATCAAAGTGGTACTGCAAGGACAAGAAATAACGAGATGCATTGTCGACGGCGGTTCCAGAGTAAATGTGATCAGTAAATCCACATGTAACCGCCTCGGCGTAACAGACCGGGAGGCATGCCCATTCTAGCTCTGAATGGCAGACGCTCGTTCCGTCATACCACGATGATTGATTCAGAAGTTAGGAATTATAGTTGGCGGACACAACTTTGAGATTTCCGCAGTGGTGTTGGATTTACACGCCCCATGGGCATATCCGATCTTGTTAGGTAGACCATGGCTACGATCTGCTAATATCAAGCAGAACTGGCAACACAACTACATTAGTTTTCGTCGAGGGCGAAACAAGGTCTGGGTACCAACGCAAGAGACATCCGCACCCACGAAAGCAATAACGTCGCTTTACGTGAAAGAGATTAATATGCTAGAAGGGTTGGAGGATACGGAGCTCGAAGCGTACCTAGACAAAAATCCACGGATAATACCGTTGTTTGAAATGACATCCTCGAGGCCGCTAGTGAGTACGTCCCAATGAGTGCATTGAACGAGGACGAGTATGAACTAGATCCTGAATCCGTGTTGGAGCGAAACAGAGCACTGGAGGCATTCAAAAGAGAGATGGAAATCTCGCAAAGAGTCACATCGTCGGCCTTGGAGGATATCAATGTAGGGTCTGCCGAAGCACCAAGGCTACTCTCGATCACAAAATACCTGATGCCAAGTGAAAAAAGGGCCATGATTGAGCTGCTACGAGAATTTAAGGATATCTTCACATGGTTGCACGAAGACATAAAAGGGCTCGACCCCAAATTCTACCAGCCACAAAATTAACTTGAACAAAGACGTTATTTCATGAACCCAAACTACACAACACGCGTAAAAGAGGAAATTGACAAGCTCTTAAAAGCTAGGTTCATTCGGCCAATTAAACTAGCTACATGGCTTAGCCCAATAGTGGTGGTACCAAAGAAAAATGGCAAAATTCGGGTATGTGTCAATTACTGGAAAGTATGGTAAGTAGGGTTGTGGTGGCCAATGAGTCAAAATGATGCGTACACATACTGCAAAGAGTGTGACCCCCTGCCAAAGAATGGGCCAACCAATAGAGCTAGCACGGACGCCCCACCATCTAGTGTTGCAGCTTGAACCCTTCAAGAAATGGGGCCTTGATTTCGTTGGACCTTTTACTCCAGCAGGGGCCCGTACGGGAAACAAATATGTTCTAGTAGCCACAGAATATTGTACGAAATGGGTGGAGGCAAAAGCGTTACGGGATAACACCGCGGCGTCTACGACAAATTTTTTGTACGAACAGATTTGGTGCCGTTTTGGCTGTCCGATTGAGCTCATCAGCGACTAGGGCAACCATTTCTTGAATGGGGTCATTCACAATCTCACGAAACATTACGTTGTGGTTCATAAGAAGAGTACGTCGTATTATCCTCAAGCGAATGGTATAGCAGAGTCAACGAACAAGACACTTCAGAATATCCTAAAAAAGATCGTCAATGGTAACCGCACGGATTGGGACACGAAGCTGCATAGCGCCTTATGGGCTTACTGCATGAGTTACAAAACCAGTGTTCAATCGACACCATTCCGGCTAGCGTTCGGGCTGGAAGCCGTAATGCCTATTGAGTTCCAGATACCAAGCTTACGCATACAGGTCCGTGAACGGATGTCGGAGGGACAGTCCAAACAAATTTGGTTACAGCAATTACTTGAATTAGGCGAAGCTAGGGTCCACAACATGGTGATCCTCAAGCACGAGCAATGACAGCGGAAGGCATTCGTGAACCGACACCACGGCACCAATGAGAAACACTTTAGAATTGGGAAAACGGTCCTCGTTTTCCAAACACACACGGGACAAATGCCGGGAAAACTACGGTTCCGATGGACACGGCCGTACTAGTTAATTGGAACAGAGAACGGGACATTCGAATTAGGCACCCTCGCCATCGAAGTTGTGCTTCAAAAAGTCAATGGGTTTCACTTAAAGCCCTATTTGGTACCCATGCCGCCAAATCTGTTTCACCCCGAGAAATATAATCCAGCCATTTGTTTATGCAATGATCAGTACATGGGACCCATTGGTAAATATGTAACATTAATGTACTAATAACTAGCCTTAACCGTTAGGTATGAAATGAAAAAAATGAAGAAGAAGAAGAAGAAGAAGAGAGGACAATCACGACTATTAAAGGGACTGCATGCATAGACACTTTCCAAGAAAAGGAGAACACGTGTCTGCATAATGATTCACAGACCTAGGAACCCTAACTCACCAAAAGAAGACAACAGACAGTTTTCTGCATATCACAGAAAACAACCTCAAGCCTTCTGCTCTTCTCGCTCTCCTCGTTCCCCTCACTCCCCAGCTTACTTGAGGCACCACGAATGTATCACCTTGCGATCCTTACCCCCTAGTCGTTCTTCCCACACATCTTATCAAGACAACATGCCAATCTCTATCTCCATGGCTCTACGGCGATGGCTACAGGAGAAGGGCTTTGAAGGCTACATCTGGGTAGCAGAAGCTCCACCACACCCAGATGCCCACGAAGTTGCCAAGAAACTTAATGTCGACACAATAACAAACTCCAACATCAAGAAGAAGATGGGTTTATCCGAGATTAGCGAATGGAAGTTCAAATTTCCTCCTCCAGAGCTGTTCGAATAGTATTTCAGAGAATATTCAACCTCTGCGAAGGCCTACAGAACACGGGATATCAAGAACCCATTTTTTCGGGAAGTGGCGAAGTTCTTGCTGGAAGTAGGCTGCGTACACACCAACGCCTAAGGGATGCCAAAACAGAAAGCCGACATCGTCATCGATACATGCGAGGGACGCCCTGTCGATTGGGGAGTCATTACGGGACTAGCATTGAGGGAGGGCCTGCACACGTTTCAGTTCGGAAAGAAGCTTCGCCCAATCATCCAACAGTACTTGACAGTACTATCCCTCCCCACGACCTCCCCGCCCCGGAAACAAACCGCCAAACGTCTACGCCACAGTCAGCCAAACGAAGATTAGCTAACCTCGCGGGCAGAATGGGAGGAAGAAGCAAATCGCCGCGTAACAGAAGCCTCCCCGTCACAAGAAGACCCACAAACAAACTGTGCTCACTCCGGCGAAGCACAACCAACAATGCCCCGAGATAAGCAGGAGACAACACGCGGAAGTCCGAAACCCAAGCATCGGAGGTAGGATAGAAAGGATGGTCGCAGACATGTAAAAGATATAGCCCCAGGTGTCGAAGATTCCGCCCCTATAGAGGCCACTACGACATTAGAGCTCATATCCAAATAGCAGCCAATAATAACCGCTCACTCGCAACACGGTAAAGGTGTAGTGACGGCGGAGAGCGAAGTGTTGTCGTACCCTGACATCCCGGACACGTCCCATGAATTTGGCGCACTCTTGCAATTTGGCACAACGTACGAACTCATGGAGTTTCTGGTGACACAACAGATAAAAGTGACCCAACGAATGGCAAAAGAGCACGCCAAACGACAGATGATTGAGCGTGCACTAACCCAGACGGCAAAAAGCGAAGACGAAGGACCCCTAGCACGGGTAGGAAGGAAGCACAACGCGGGGTTCTCCGCGTAGGAATCGAACTACCTCCACTTAACATGGCCTTAGTAGAGGTCCATAGGGAGTTAACGAAAGTCACCCTGGACGTTAAAGATATGGTGATTAAAAACAAAAACGTTTGGAAAACGGTGAAAATAACCCAAGAGCAGTTAAACAAAGCACAGGAGCACATTACGCAGTCGGAGAACAGTGTGCGCACGACACAACAAGCGTCGGCTCCTACCTCCCACGGGACCGAATTAATGCTTTGTCTTTTATCACATTCAACAATGCTTTCCACACATCTTCAACCAAACCAAAACCTTGCACAAATTTCTCTCACAGTCATAGTGTGCAGTCCCGATTGCAACATTCATTTGTAAAGTTCTTGAACATCAAGAGTCGTTACTCACTTTCACATATATTCCGTGAAACGTAATATTTTTGGTCTCATAGGTCAGATTTGACCTTCAAAGATGATAATAAAATCTCCCTCACACACATGAAACAGATCCAAAAGAGTACAAATTTTTCATAATCAAATGTGATGATTCAATACCCGAGCTAAATGGAGGCAATGACAATGATGGTGTTCATCACAATTATTCATGTGTTAATGGTTGTTCTTCACATTCTAGTAATAATCTAAATGGAGGCAATGACAATGATGGTGTTGATTACAATTATTCATGTGTTAATGGTTCTTCACATTCTAGTAATATTCTGATCAAACAAATCATGGTGTTGAAACATACAAGATTGTGGGAGCGATGTTGTTTGTTTTCACTAAAACATGAAGAAAAAGGGTAAGAATAAAAGAAACAAAAGGAGAATTGAGAGAGAGAGAGAGAGAGAGAGAGAGAGAGTATGTGTTTTTGTCTATATTTGTGTGTGTGAAAGGTGGTGGATATGATGTACTATCATCATCATGAAGATAATTATATTACCCTTACGAACCAATAAATGTGCTACAAAAGTCTCGTTTATAGAGGTACCAAAATTTTCAAAAGCTTGCACTCATGCGTGAACATGAAGAAAATGTAAGTGTCTAGAAGGTGGACAATAAATGTATGTGAGTGAACAATATACCTTCCTTAGCCAATCACGAAATATGAAAAAGAAGATTTCATTAGGTTACGACCACAACTACCCAATGTAAGTATATCTTACTAGGTGGAGCATTTCGCAAAATGATGAACTTGACATTTGTAACGACATTTGGTCACCCACATTTTATCACTAAAATTATGCTTTGTATGTATCGTTTAGTAGGTTATCGCTCTTTACCTTTTAAATTGTTTTTATGATTTTGTCTAGTATAATTTACTTAATCTATTCAACAATATTAATCGTCCTAACAAGACAATTTCCTATGAGGGTAAGTAAGTCATCATTCCAAAATAATGAATAAGCATTCTTTCTTCATGACTATCTCACTTAACCTAGAAACATATCAACGTTCATATATCATTACGTGCACATTATATTCATGACATATCTAAATCCTAATCACCTATGTCATATTTTTGTAAGGATTTTTCTTTTAAATGTTTTTTGTAGATCATTGAAATTATGTTTATATTAAAGATATTGGAATTTGGCTTAGTAATGTTGAAGTTCCACCATTCATTTGGTAGTTGTTCCATCTCTGGTGAAATACATCATTAATAAGTTGATTCTAAATATTTGCCGCAACTATTTGCTAGTGCCAAAGATCTGGCATTTCTATTGAAACATTGCACTAGATCCAATCATCATGCTTTTGAGAGATAAATTTTTAATTCCAACAGGTAGACACATATATAAACACACACTTTTGTTGCATCCAAGAACATATCCTTGCAGTTGCAACTCACCAAGATAGCCATATACATATAAATCATTCTAACAATGGTCGTTTATTTTTAATTCCAACTAAAGTGGATGTGCATATATGTATATTGTAAAACAAACCATTTTTAAATGTATAGTAGATAATAAGAAGAATACATTATGCCTCAAGCATAAAGGGGGTATACAAACCTCAAGCGCATAGCCTGATTGATGTCGCCAATGAATTGGAGGTGCAACGAGGCATGAACCAATAAGTCGCCTCAAAATTTAGCATGTAAACATGGACACTTAACTCTCTTCGTTGATCTCAACTCCAATGATGAACTTCCAAAATATCATCAATTCATTGTGACAACACCATATCCTATACTTAGAGTTCATCGACATTAGTGGTGATATTCCAATAAAAGAAAATGAAGTTGAGCATCTTAATATACAATTACTTGGGCTACCCTTTTATGAAGGGCGTGTTTACGTGATGTTAATGACCATCGAGATGCCTAAGGATATAACATCAATGCTAGGGTTCCCAATCCAAGAATGGGTTAGAAGACTTATCTAGATTTGCTAGTTTTAGCATCTAGATGAAGTCACCTTTCTAGCATGAACAAAACATTTATTGTTCATTTACTATATCAACATCCATCCTTTACTTGTTGATTGGATGATTGAGTTTGGTGCAATAAAGTAGTCCACGTGGATGATCCAAATTCATAAGATGATCATGGACAATCAAAGTCTTAGGGGACCGACGACGACATAAAAGAGTATAGAATGCATTATGCATGATGAAAATAATATATCCATGATGGTGCTAATACTTGATTGGTTTTTACCCCCATGGTTCTAGGCCTAATTGGAAACAATACTTGCCCTTTACAAATGTACTCAGGATTTGGAGAACATTTGAAGGTGTAAATCCAAGTTATGAATGGAAAACCATGATCATTAGAACATGGATTCTTTTTGCGAATTATGGTTGAATAGTGTAGTATGTTACAAATATTATGCCACAAAATACATGACAATTGTTGTTTGTTATTTTTTAACGTTGAAGCCAATCACAATGAATACCCATAGTGGCCATAGTCACATCATGGTGTTTTGTAAAACATTCCTTCTACCATTAAAATTTAAACATAGATGTTTCAACACAATGTGTGTGTATGCATAGGGTAGGGGGCATGCTTGCGTTTTATTTTGGAACTTCCTTGCTTACAACTCGATGTGAATACATTATTAACCTTAGCATAAGAGAGGTTACAAGAATCATCTCATGAACTTACTCTCATCCATGTGATTTATCTTAATAATCAATGTGTAACACACATATGTTAGGAACTTCCCTTAAAGTGGCATATTTGACAAATGTGTCAATTTCGTATAAAAGAATAATCGTCATAGTTAAGCAAGCCTTCGATTGCATTCACAACAAGTCCCAAATTTGAATGTTGAAAACCCTTTTATCTAGGCAAGATCTTTGCCACTTTTATAAACAATGTGAAGCTACATTTATGGTGGCGACTCATCATTACGTTATCCGAAGTACACATTCACACACAAATTACAACTACATCATCCTATCATTTGCCATTCTGAATAGACCACGAATTACAATCTCTTATTATTCTCTTGTCTTGTTCTTTTCAATGAAGCCAAATCATAATGCTAATAAAAATAGAAGAACATAACGACATGACTTGTGAAGAGGAAAATTGCCAAGTCTAGGAAAAACGAACCAATGACTTGTATTTAGATTTAATTTGTAGGCAAAGAAATGGCATGAGATTGGGGAGAGAGAGAGAGAGAGAGAGAGAGAGAGAGACGAGGACTAGGGTTTGGCACTTGTTTCTTTTGCACCGTTCCATTGGAGGATAGTACACATAGGTTCATTAAATGTCGTATAGTGTGTACCATTTGGAAGTACTTATCGGACATTTGGCAAGTTTTAACCCGTTGTCGTTTGAGATCTCAACAATGGTTTTTTTCTCAATATGTTCTAAATGGATCAAATGATGAGATGGAGATATTGTTCCAATTTTTACGTTATTGGGGTCTACAACACAATTGGAATATGCGTAATGCTTTCATGTTTGATAATAGACATGGGGTGAAATCTTATATAAAGAAGCTTAAAGGTATTCTCATGTGGAAGTTTTGGATGTTAGAGCATGTGGGGATTATTTCCTCAAATGCATATTCAGGTTTTTTAGTAGCATTACAGAACGTCCCTCTCCCTACATAGGCATATGATAGATAGAGGAGACTAAGAAGTGTTGTAACTAAGTGGATTTTACATACAAATAATATAATTGTGTGCTTTTACCAAAGAGAGAGAGAGAGAGAGAGAGCCCAGATGGATGTAGCTCAGTTTGGTAAGGTTGCCCAATGGACACTAGGTGATCATGGGTTTAACTCCATATTCCACAATGGCATCTAGTCAAATAAGTGATATCTATGAAGTAATAGCGAGGTTCAACCCCTGCATTCCATAGTGGCATTTAGTCAAATAAGTGATTGAATCTATGAAGTAATAAAGAGGTGAAAACATTGGGTTTCGAACCCAAGATGTAGTGCTAGTAGAATATTTTGGGCATACATAACAAGAAAAATGTATGCTCGCACCATCGAATAAGGTCGTGTTTGACTACCTTAGATGTTGGGGATTTGGTTTAATTGAACCATGAAAAATGGATTCTTGTTTGATGGACTTCATGGGGTAGGGCAACAACTCTTTAGGATGAAGGGAAGTTGATTTGGCAATTTTCGCAACTATGTTACATATATACAGGGACATTGTCCCGAGAGGAGGTAGAGTTATGTCATCTTCTAAGTTCTAGTATTACTATACTATTGAGATGGTTTCCCTTGTCGTATCACTACGAATGAAGTAACGAAGACAGGAAGGGTTGTATTCTCATATTGTTTTTATATGAAACATAGATTTACAAAGAGAGAGAGAGAGAGAGAGAGATTGGGGCCCCCTTTAAGATGTGGTCTTTGAGCTCTCCCTCTTCTCTTCTTTACTCTTATCATTTTATGTTCTCATTACAAATACACACCCCACCCCACCCCACCCCACCCCCCACAAAAAGGCAAGCAAAGAAAGCAGGACATTTTTCAACAAGAAAAAAAACAGGGGATTTGGTTGCAGTATAGTTCACTACATCACAATTTATTTCAGTTAACCATCTCAATCATCTCTCTAATCTACTCTTAATTTACCCCTCTCCTAATTTATTGCACACCCTGCTATCCAATCCAATCCAATCCAATCCATCCATATAATGAATGATTTCCATCATCACAACATAACATGACTGAGTTCAGCTCCTCTTCAGTAGAATAATTGCATATCCCCACACATGCACACTCTCTGTCTCTCTCCTTATTTAATCGTTTCTCAATCAATCATCCGTGACTACTTCTAATGTACAACAAGTAGGCTCAATGGGATCTTATGTTCATGAGGATACAGTATATACCCTGCAGGCATCTGCACCATGGGGGAAGAGTATTCATACTCATGGAAGAATCTTGCGGGGAATATATAATAATTCCCCCGACCCATTAGTATTAACCTCACATCCGGATGCTAGGGAAGGCATTTATAGATATGATGATGATGATATTGTGAGTAGTAGCTATAATATGGCTTCCAGCAGTGTGCCATTCAATTGGGAAGAAACCCCAGGGAAGCCCAGACCTACTCCTCACCACCATCATCATCATCATTATTTTGCTCATCCTTCCATTCATAGCAATAATGATGATGATGATGATGATTCTAGCAGTATTGATCCTAGAGAGCCCATGTTGTGTAAGGAATCTAATATGGTAGACATGAAGAATACTAAGCGTCACATGTCCCTTAGGTTGCCACCCATGCTTGAGTTTAATAATCATCATCAAACTCACCATCTTAGGTATACCCCAGTTAGAAGAAGAATTAGAGCAGCAAGGTTTAATCATCATGAATGCATGAATGATGATGATGGTGATGGCACTTATAATAGTAAAGACAACCATACACTTGTGGAAGGTTCCTCTTTTGGGAAACTCTTACATAAATCAAAGGTTTCCCAAAAAAGCAATGTGCTAGATGGTGCTTTAATGGATGTCCATGGAGAGTGCATTGAAGAAGAAGGAGAAGGAGAAGGAGAAGAAGAGTGTGTGCAATATGATGATCGGATCTTGTCTCTCTTGGATGCCCCGCCCTCCCCTTGGATTTTAGGGTTTAGCCCAAACATGAGTGTTGATGTAAAGAGTAATAACAGCAAAAGAACTCATTTAGTGAGCAAAAGTGGGAGCCAAAGCCTATTGAATTCTAAAGCAAGGATGAGAATAGTATTAATTGGCCTCATTAAATGGAAGAAGAGCATGGCCACCTTGTTAGTTAGGTCAAGGAGAACAAAGCATTCTTATAATTCTGGGGGCCAAGCTGAAATGTGGTCACCCACGTTGGCGACCTACCTTTACAACCAACATAAGGGTGAAAGAGTTATACATGAATCTTTGAGCACTACTCTACCCACACCCCCCGCTACATTGACTTCTCGACTTGCCATTAATGCACCAACAGTCATCTCGGCCTCGAGTGTGTATCCTATTGATCACTCAGGTGAGCACTCGTTTGAAAATGCCAATCTAACTTCTCCAAATGTATGTCATGTTGTCAACTATCATGAACATGCGATATCATGTCAAAATGACACTCCTAGTAGTTCTCTAGTGCCCAAATCATGTGAACATGAAACTCCTTTCAGTTTTACATCCGAACTGAGTGAGCACAAATGTGAAAATGAGACAAGTTTGTCAAGTGCGAGTCCAATCCAAGATGAGCACATTAAGCATGAAAATAGAAGTGAATCTTCAATTGGATTTGGAAGTGTTAAGCATATATGTGCACCTTGTTGGCATGTAGACCCAGAAAGAGATCTAGATCAATCAATTGTGGCCAAGAGCCCATACTATTGCTTAGGAGATGAACCTGAATTGGAGAATGTCAAGACTAAGTCAAAGAATACCAAGACGAAGTTGAAAAATGGAGACCCAAAAGTTCCTAGTGCTACAAGAGATGTGGTGTTGGCACGTAACAACACGCAACACAAGGTCAAGGATATGGTGATGCCTTCTTGGAATAAGAAACACAAAATCAAGGATAACATACATATTTTTGTAAGTCTTGTTTTACTTACATATTCTCCTTTTTTATGTCTAGGGGACATTAGCAACGTAAGGGTGTCATACCTCGGAATCATGTGGTACACTAGTAACCTAGGGGTCCTCATACACACTCTCCTGCATAAGTGTGAGTAATACATTTTTTATGACTAGGGTAGTGTAGTTATGTGATCATGACATGCCATACACACATATGATGAGCTTTACTAAAGTGTAGTGAAGGTGGCATGATGGAATAGCTATGTATATTTGACCAAGGAAGACTACTAGATAATGTTATAGGTATTTGGATTCCACTTGTAACATTGTTTCATGGGAGAATGTGATTCCTCTCATGTACAAGATTACAAACTTGGTAGTAGGTACATATCTCATTTGCGAAGGTGGCATGATGGAATTTGAGGTCTTAGTTGCTTAGTGACTTCTATACTACACTACTTCTCAAAACAGAATACCATGCATGCATGTCCATTACATGAGCACATAAACATAGTAGGTGCCCTTTTGAGTGGTTTGTGAGGTATTATACTCAAGATTGAACGGCTCTTAAGTATGATAATCTAAGCACTATACTAACTACCAAGGAACTTTTATATTTCTTTTTCATTAGAGTGATTTATTATGGGCTAATTTTGACATTATGTTATTTATTGATAAATATAGCATGATTTGCATAAAATGATAATGAATAAGGAAATTACATGCTAAAGCACATAGTGAAAGCATAACTAGTACACATCATACAAAAAACTTTAAACATCCCTCTAAGCTGGTCCTCTTTTTAATTTAGATATAATGTTTCGTCATAAAATCATTATATTTGAGTATGTAAACATGATTGTGCAATGGAAAATCATGCACTTCCATTGTGAATTCAACCCTCAAGCAATGAATGCTATTACAAAAATGAGGAATGGCAACCAAATGGAGCAGAATTTGGGAGAACTATCGTTCAAGGATTACAATCCCAATAAAAATAACATACTCTTATTTTAGTTTACAGTCATGCGCATTAAAAATATGGCTATAGAATTTATTTTGCACAAGTTGAAAACAATAACATGGCTAGCTAAAGCAAAGAAAGAGAATTGAAACGTGATTAAATTTACTTCGAAACATAAACCATATACATGAATAAGAAACGAGAAATATATGCCCTTATATGCTCGACATTTTAGGTTTTCCTAATGTTTTAACATGTGTCGATACTTTTTTTACTATGTGTGTTGTAATTCTATATATAGGTTGTTTTAGTTTTTGCAATTCACAAACATTTAATAAACTTCTCCTAGAAGTAGTTGAGATGGTAGCTTCTAAACATTCAATTCTACATATCTTGATCACTTGAATTGGTGTCACTATATGGCCTGAACATACCCTCATACAATATCTACTTGAGTTGATAGAATCTCAACAACGAGAATCTCAATGAGCAATTTGGATAGACCTTAACACACAATGTGTAGATTTTGGAATCTTGAACTTAAATAGTTAATGTGAAATTATAAGATTTTCCTAATGATTTTGATCTTCTATGATTGTTTTACAAGAACTCTTTGTTAAATGGACTTCAAAGAGTGATATTGAATCAACATGGTGGTATGGAAACAACTAGTCATAATAAAGATGGTGTGTGAAGAAATTTTTCATGTGGTATTCTTACATTTAGAAATATTGTTAATGTAGGTAACGACAATCAAGCTCGCGCTTCATCTCCATCAAAGAATAACAACTCCGAAGATAACTCTCCAAGGAAAACAAAGTTCCTTTACGTAGCATAATCATAAAAGAGTATAAGATCAATTTGATCCTAGTGACAAGCTATATAATATCCACCCTTCATATGTTTTGAACTTACACTATTATTTTATATTGATCCTTGGGATTCCTAGAATGGCTATATTTCGAGGATTTAGAAAAATTATTGCTATTCCTATGAACAATTTTTTCAAACAATTATCCTTATTCTACAATAAAATAAGTAATTATGAGTAATATTCAACAAAGATAAGTTGCCAACTAACATCAACTAATTGAGGGATTAGCCCTAACTTTCTATGCATTTAAGATTTCATAAACTATAAATTTGTCAAACCTTTCATCGTTAGTATGTGAAGAAGGCTCCTTTGAAACTATAGCAACTCCTATCATTCATATCCTGTACTGTGACATTGGTATGCTTTCTATATCACATTGATATAGTGTCTAGAATCACTTGTCAAGCGAATAATAGGATTTTCAAAATTCAAAAACCTTTGGTCCCAACGAATAACCACCATGAAATAAGGGTTGGAATGCAACATGTCCCATAGTATTATGATTTTTTGTCTTCTTTCAAATATTAATTGGATTCTTCTTTCAAATAGCAACAATTTTTTTACTCTCCATGATTCATGCCAACCATGCAATTTCCATAGCTTAATATAGAAACTTATTCTAGAATGAAAAGTTTAGCTATCAACGTGTGGTTTTCTAAAGAGGCCAAAGGCCATCCCCCTATGTTTTGGATCACTTTACATGGTGAGGATAAGACATTATAACCATCTTTACTTGCAAAGCAAAAGCTTAACCAATATGCTTTATAAATTTCTGCCATAAGTAGGTATTCATTAATATGCCTACCTATGGAAATTGTAAATTTGAAATTTATAAAGCTAATCGGTAAAGCTTTTGCTTTGCAAGTAAAGATGGTTGAATCCATTCTAAGCAATCGGCTTAACGTGGAGTATTTTATAGAAAGATCTTTAATTTAGGTTGATATAATGCACACATACCTCAATGCTCTTAAAAAATATGACAACTTTAATGTTGCCACATATACCACAATGCAAGATGAAAAAAACTTTAATGTTGCCCTTTCAAAAGCAATGCTAATAAAGAGCCGCAACTGCTTTTTTAGTGAAGACGATAAAGTTTCAAGGTATCATAATAATAACTTTTGATTTATTGGAATAGAGTGGACTCTAGTTATTTCATGCTTGCCAAACTAAACGTAAGTTGAAGTTGAATGTAAGAGTAAAGAGAGATAGTAATTTATTTACTCAAGGCTACATGGGATGAACTAACATCTGATTGCATCAAAATCTACATCACTCATCATATAGCAATTGCATTTGAGTTAGTCTTATTATAGATATATTCAAGTCTCGAGTTCAAATTATGCTTCAAAGAAGCTACTCATATTTGGTTTCCCTATTCAACAAATTTCAACAATTGTCTTTTAGATCGCTCTATGAGAAATATTTTCCATAAATTGATGAAAGAGAAAACACTTTTACACAATCAAACATCCAAAATGCAGTTAAGGCACAAGAAATTTGTGGATTTTCATCCATTGGGAAGCAACAAAACTATACTCTACCTAAACCTAAACCAAATTAGAGTCTATTAAAATCACATGGAAAAAGGTCCATTGCAATCTTTAAAGAAAGCAATTGTTTTTGCAAATTATGTGAGAAAACACCACTATATACACATACATGTGTTGGAAATAATCAAGTAGACTTAATACTCGTTTTCAAATACTACTTGCCCATGTTTGGTCAAAGCTAGGCTCATGTTCATATGAAAATTAAGATTTACCTCATAATAAGCTAAAAGAAGAGTATGCAAGGTTTTTGAGGTCAATATGCAATGAGAAATGGGTTTCACTGATTACAAGATTTAATCATCTTATCAATTACAATTCCAATTTGGAAGGCAAGATGTCTTTCAGAGAATTCAATGCATAATTTTCTAATCATGAGGTAAATTAATCGAGATATTTGGTTGATTAAGCTATAGTTATCCTTGACCATTTGATTATTTGTGTGCTCTCAGTACCTCGGTTACAGAGTATGTGTATTCTCGATCTTGTAAATGCATGCACACATACACGTACAAAGTAATTAGGCATGCATAACATGCAGACTCAAACCAGCCAGTGCCGGAGTGGATTTCAAGGAGAGAAATGTGACCATCTTGGCAAGAGCTTTGCAAAGGACGCCCAGAGACCCCGATAAATTTACTATGCAGCATACTGGTCCTCTACGGAACAAGGGGGAGTGATTAAATGTCTAACATAATCCAAAGGACCAGCTGCCCATCATCACAATGGGCAGAAGAAGGGAGAAGGGTGATAAACTCATTAAGATAAATACCTTTTGAAGTGCTCAATTGTAGGACAAGATAAACAAACTGAAGAGGTTCTAATCAGATTGGATAAGCATTTGATCCATTCTGATTTCATGTATTACTGACAAAATGAAGAAAATGGAGACATGTGATTCAGGCTTACCTGCACATAATTCACTGATTTATTATTTTTCCCTACAACTGATTACATGTTATCCCTTTCTTTATATTGCATACAAACATAAAATGATCATGTGATCGTCTGTTACTGGTATATGATGAATGAAAAATACACCAATTAATCAATCCCACTTCTATTTGGCATCCGTTTCTGAGAACAAAAATATATAGTACAGACTACCACAAACACATAAATGTACTCTTACCATTGATCACAGTAGTATTGTTGGTTTAACATGTCTGTCAGATAAGCTTTTACATTCTGCAGTTCACTTACATTTTTTGAAGTTCTAATACTCTTAACTCTTGTCATTACAATACACAACACAAGCATTCATAATTACAGAATTCTACCCACACGTTATTCTTCTTCTCCTATTTCATTTCCAAGAGTTAATGGAATGTGAAATGGAAGTTGAAAATGCTCTCCCTGGTGTGTTGTATTATCATTGTCGAAATCCTCATTTTTCCTAAAATAAAAACTATTCTGATAAAAATGATATAATCTGGCGTCAAGATCTCGAAAGAACAATAAAAACAAAGCCTTGAGAGAGTTCAGGTTACTCGGTGGTTCGTGTATTCCTCCTGCATGCCACCCAGTAACAATAGTTTAAAAGAGAAATTCAAACTTTATAAAAATTGCAGAATATATAACATTAGCTCTTATATATTGATCAGTTTGGACTTTTTGAAGCATTAATTTGTAGCATTTTCATTTCCTCTCCTCAAATGTTATGAATGAATGACAAATTTAATCATTACAATGTTATTGATGAATGACAAACGAAAATTGTTACAAATATACGATTAACAAAAAATTAAAATCATGACAATGACATCGATGATCGCCACATTAAAATCACTAGGATGTTAACAATGATCAATTGATATATTAAAAATCATTACAACTTCACTGATGACTGATTCATGAATTATAATCATTACTAGTAACTCACCTCTTAACAAAATCCAGGATGAGGAGCCTTGGTCCAGGCGGAACTTTAACCTCTTGCAATGCACTGCAGCAAAGATTTAAGAAGCCAAAACATGAATAAACGCCTTCTCTGTTCAGCAAAAAGGCTGCTTGAATACGAAAGATGCCAGGTCACAACTAACCAGGATACCCTTTTGACCTGAGACAATCTAATATTTTACAAGAGACGGCTATATTCTAGTTATTTTTAAAGACAACAACCAGCATAGAAAAGGAAAAAAACCACCCAATACCCATTGCTTTCTGGATATTTACTAGAATATCTCACTGCTACTAGAGAGCTATATTCTGCCAATCTTTGAAAACCCAGGCGAATCCTTGGGGTGAATCTACAAAACGTTAGGGTAAATTTGCTGTTGATCATAAAAAATATGGAATTTGGGGCAAACACCTGTCATTCAGAAAGGGTAATGTGCTGTCTGTAAGCAGCCCTTTCTTGAAGTTCTTCTCGTAACGTTGAAGACCAAGATCTTGCAACATGCTCCTTGCATTTGTATAATAGACATCATCTGGAGGAGGTTGTGCAAGCTTACCTAGCTGTTACATTTTTCCAAGTTGTTAGTTACATTACATTACATTGTTCTTAACATGATCTGTATGCATTTCATTCATCAAGTGAGACAATGTATACGTATTTCATTCAAGAAGTTGAGACAATGTGTGTACTCCTGTCAGTAAGTTGAACAATGTGTACTATTTCATTAGGTAACAAAATGTGCATGCATTTTATTCATTAAGTTAATGCGAAATGCATATAATTTATATATTAAGTTTCACAATATGCATGTAGTTCATTAAGTTACACAACATGTATGTATTTCATTCAGTAAGTTAGATAATCTCTATGCATTTTATTAAGGTAAGACGGTGTGTATGCATTCTGTAAGTTACATAATCTCTATGCATTTTATTAAGGTAAGATTGAGAGTGTATGCATTTTATTAACAAGAAATGAATACGAAACTGACCTTAAACAGCCCACCTTGGACAGCTGCAAAGAAAACACCAGTCACGACAGCATTTGAAAGCTGATTTTGTCCCCCAACTCCACTAACTAATGTAAAGATAGCACCCGAACCGAAAGCTGCTGCCATGCTGTCCAAAAATTCAAGTTTCGGGATAATTGAAGTTACACCCTCACTACAATTTACTATTAGTTCCTAGACATTTTGTAAACAAAATTTATACAAACAGTATCCTACACCTTTATTGTTTTTGGGAAAAAAAAGAAAAATATCCCTTTCACCAAACTAGCCCCTACATAGGGGTAAATTGGTGTACATATAAAATTAGGAAGGGATATTCTAGAGGATACCCAAAAAAGTTGGGAGTATTTTGGTGTTTGCTCCCCTGATATTTTAGTAATAACTTTAGTGGGATTATTGCCACTAACACTATTAAGCTTCTAAAAAACTTGATATTCCATGAGCACTAAGGATTTAAAATTCCTGTTTTCGATGAATTCTGAAACTTACTATTTTAATACATATTTTCACTGTATGACGATGTAGTTCTGTAACTTAAAAGATTTTATATAGATATATATTGCCTGCCAATGTATAATTGAGGATGGCAAATGGGACAGTCCAAAATCCTGAAGGGATGATTTTCTACCAGGTCTTTGAAATCTATGGGGCATAGCACTGCCTCTCATTTGTGGCCACAAAGCCAATACATATAGTATGAAATAGCAACCCATATGTCTTAACAATCACACCTTGTTTGGATATCCTCTACACCACCTCTCGCCCTTTTCATAGCACACGAAATGCCAGTATTCACCCCTGTCATTACAGCGAAATTCCTTGCTTGAATCAATGGCCCTCCAGTCAGTGCCTAGGCAAAAAAGTAATAGAAGTTTCCAGATCAATACTATATCGCATGCACATAAAAGGATAAGAGAAGGAATTTTTATTGATACAGATTGAAAGAGCAAATATACTAAATGTTTGAGCATCCTAAATCTGCACATAAGTTCATATATTACCATGTTCCACTTCCAATAAACCTATATTGAGTGGATGGAAAAAAAAAAAAAAAAACACTTTAATCTTTCCATTGTGATCAAGATAGGTATTGTGTAATTAGGCATACTGTATAAAGTAGTACATTCCTATGTATATGCATGAGTCTGGAACTCATGGCTATATATCGAGAAATTAGCATACTCTTAACAAACTTCCATCTAAACCTTAATTTCAATCCCTAGAATTTGTTTCTTTATGCAATATACAGAAAAGCATTAGAGAAGAAACTAGTAACACAGGTTATTGAAAACCTTCCTTAGCAATTCAATTCATCAGATACAAACTAAGTTATGATGTTTCCTTAGCTTCATACTAGTATTTTATGTCTATAATATTTATATTAATATTCAACATTGTTACGTGATGATCAAAATGACTGCATTACAAATACATATATGTCAATCCACATTGATGGATATTTGACAATGAGTGCTAATTCTCTGGTTTTTTCAGATTTTGGATTCCTACCATTCGAGAAACAGAAACAAAAAGAGGTCAAGACTTGTGGGGGGAGGGAAATGCAAGCACGCACGCACGCACACCTGGGCTTGCTGAAGGGAGGAAAGGGCGTCGGGGGTCAATCCAGCGGCGGCAGACGGGGGAGTGGGCATGGAGTTGCGGAGGTCTCCACCGAGCACACCCATGAGTCCCCCGAGGGCCGCACCTTGGACCGCGCTCACAGCCATGCTCACGCCCACCTCCACCGCCGCCGGCTGTTGGCGCAGCCATGCGTTGAGAGCGTCTCCTTGGAGAGCACTCTTCACGCTCACTTGCAACTCTTGGAAACGCTGCTGTAGAGAAGGAGGAGGCTGCTGCTGCTGAAGAGCAGGAGAAGAAGAAGATAAAGATAAAGATGAAGATGAAGATGAAGATAAAGATGAAGAAGCAGCTCCTGCTGCGTCTTCTACTGCTGCAGACCCTGTCATTCTTCCTTCTTCTTCTTCTTCTTCTTCTTTTCTTGTCTTGTCTTGTCTTGTGTTGTGTTGTGGATGGAAGAAGTCTTGTGTTGTGTTGTGTTGTGCACACACAGAGAGAAACAGAGAGACGCTTTCCTTCCCCTTCCCCTTCCCTTCACTTCCAAGAGGGAATCAACAACACACAGAAGCAAAAGCCACTCTTCTACCTATCCACACACACCCACCCACATACATACATACATACATACATACATAATCAGAATCCCTCCTCTCTCTCTCTCTTCTCACACCATGTTGGACAGGGCTAGGCCGGGGCACTGGCCTTCTTGCAAATGTCACCCAATACAGTGGAATGTTGGGGTCGGAGGCATCCTCCTCTATCTCCATTCTTTGCATAAAAATCTTTGTTTTTTTTAAATGTGGCATTGGTTTCCTCAACTGTAACATCCACATCGTCGTCTTTTCGACAAATTCGTGAACGTCCTCCCTGGTCCGTGGCTCTGGTGGTCCCGCTCAAGTTGCACACGCACGCGAGCATCTTCGCGACATCATTTGGTGAACCTGACGTGAAGAGCAGTAGGGGAGGATGAAGATGGACGAGGAATATCTCATGGAGGCAATGTCAAAGATGATAACGGAATATTCGAGAGAAGGGAAAAGACGAGATACGGCCCAACAAGTCGTCGAAAGCGTGGTCGAGCGAGTCGGCTATTTCGACGGGGGCATAGTCCAAATTTTTCTAGACACCTACAATGCCGAGATGGATTCGAGAGGTGTGAATGAAGCTATGAGGCTGGAGTACTTTTGTCGGGTGGTGGCTGAACCGAACTACAAAGAGGTGAAAGAGCTTCAAGAAGCTCATGATTCGTGGGTGACTTTCAAGGAGGCTCTATTGGAGGCATATGGCTATGAGAGACCGAAGGGACAAAGTTTGTACAAGTTCGACCAATGGGTGTCATCGATGAAGACCCACCGGAGTGCCATGGATGCGTTCGTTGAGTTTGAGTGTCGCTTTGCTCAACTCTTAGAGTGGGATCGAAGATTGGTAGGGGTGAATAAAGTTCTACTATTTGTAAAGTCAATCGATCGGAATGAAAGGAAGGCCATTGGAATCCAACTCAAGGATGACGATGGTGCAAATGGCCTCATCGAGGATTGGGCCAAAGTGGAAAGGGTATGCCGACAACACGATGAGAGGAAGACGAGATTCTCGTCGACAACAACGCGACCCATGAGGGATGTTCAAAGGAGAACGAGATGCAATACACCACCACTGAAGGAAGAAAACTCGAAGAGGAAAGATTCGATACTCAACATAGAAGCCTTAATGAGAGAAGCATTCAAGAACATAAAGGTGCAAGGTGATGCTGAAGAGGAGCTTAAAATGGAGTGAAAACCATGGAGAACGGTAATTGAGGAAAAAGAGACCTCCCAACAAATATGGGTTAATGAAGTGGCCGATACAAAGGCTCAAGTTTTTTATGACAATACCACGGGAGAAGGTGTGAAACAAGCCACCTTCTCGACGTACGGAGGAACTACGGTCAAGAGAAAGGCCGAAGACTCGAGAGCGGGAAATGCTGCTTTAAGAGTGGACGAGCATTTCGGAACACATGTTGTGTCCGAAATATTGAGTGATGAAGCTGCAAGCATTAGCAAAGCTTGCGTGATCGAGGGATGTAAAGAGTGCGAGGTCGACATGATTGAGGCGGTAACCACGAGGAATGACATCGAGTTGCAGATGGCTATGGAAGAGTCCACTACGGATGACCGTGTTGAGACTTTCCCAACACTTGATCTAGAGACTTGGGCAGTTGCGTCCAAGAGCCAACATGAGACCCAAGAGACGGAAAGTGGTGGGGAAGCAAATTTGAAGACAATGCGAATAACAACGTTGAGCGAAAGATGGCTATGGATGAGAAGACGGTGTCCGATGGTACCGAGGTTCTCCCCAGAATTGTTCCTGAGACTTCGGCAATTGTGCCTGATTGCCAGCGTGAGACCGGAGAGACGGAAGGTGGCGACAGGAAATTGAAGGACCGAAACGACAATGAGGACGACGAGGTGAATGACCACAGACAAAGGGATCCCTCCACACTAGTTCCGAAGACTTCGGCAGTTGTGTCCGAGAGCCAACATAAGACCGAAGAGATGGAAGGTGTCGGCGAGGAGATGAGGGTCAAAGCCAACACATACAGAGGAATGGTGGCCAACAAGGAGGCCAAAAACAAAGCTACAATAGAGTTCGATGAAGAGCCAGAGAGTGGCAAGAAAGGAAGAACCGGAATACAATCCGGATGGAAGATGACGCGGTTGGTATTTCGACCCGAATGGAAGCCAACCCAGACGGGAACTGATCAATTGGGCCCAACCCAACCGAAACCTGGACAGAAGCTGACCCGGATGGAAGCCGTTTGTTTGAGTCCGATTTGGCCGAATGCAAATCCGGACGAAGGCTGACCAAGCAAGAAGTTGATTGGTCGAGACCGATCCAGACAGAAGTTGAGCCGACCTAACCGTAGGTTGAAGCAGACGAGCTGCGACACCCGGTCGAGGCTAGTGAGCATGAGGAAAGGCAAGCATGAGACGAGAAAGGCCGATCAGAGGAAGTTTGATGACCAAGGAGATGGTCAGGATGAAGGCGGCACATGTACGATGCATGAAGGGTTACGCTCAGGAGGAGCAAAAGGGGCTATGCCAAGTGGTCATGGCAATGCGAAGGGCAAGCGAATGATATGGTTGATCAGGTGGCGACGATGGATCGGGTAGAAGGAATGCATGTGCTCAAAATGGAGGACAAAGGCCGACGCAGGCGAGGCGTAAGAAAGAAAGAAATCAAAGGCCAACCACCTTTGAGTCCACCACATCACTCTTTTCTTCTTGGCACATGCCGAAGGATGTGTGGTTTGGTGGGGGTGGATGTCGTGATGTTGCATGTCTAATGGGAGAAATTGTGAAATATTGTAGTTCCACGCACATTACATAAACGATTATAAATATGAAAATTATCCTAGGGCCTAGTGGCATTCGAGTGCATATAGAGGGGTGCAAGCAAGATTTGAACATTGCACCTCCGAGATAAAAAACATTTATCTTACCATTAGGGCAACTACCATACAAAACCGTACAAAACCGTGTAAATTTCTTTTCATATTCAAAAGGCATAGGAAAACAACCGTACAAAACCGTGTGCACAAAACCATGTTCCAAGCCCATGGTTTTGTGCATGCCACAAGAAAAACCGTGTGCCCAAAAACCATGGGTCCAAACCCATGGTTTTGTGCATGGATAGAACTATAAAAACCCTTGTAAGGCTTGTGTAAAAGGGGGGGTCAATAGGTGACAATCACCGTCGTCGTCATCATCATCATTAATATAAAATTCTTCTTATAATTATACTTCTATTGTTCATCTTCTTTCATCTTTGATACTTCTTATAATCATCAATCTTTTGATCTTGTCAAGGGTAACATTGTTTCTCGATAACTTGGTAAACGTCCTCCCTGGTCAGAGAGTGGTCCCGTTTGAGTGACACACGCATGCGCATCTTCGCGACAACGTAACCTATGTTTTTGAATGTAATACATAATTGAGGTATTAACCTCGTACGCATACGACACTAATCACATATTAAATATATGTCAAATGAGGTATTGACCTCGTGCACATATGTAAATGTTTTATATAACCAATTAATTACCACTACAATATAATTGAATTAATGAAAAAAAAGTTTACATATGACCATATACATGATTAGAAGGGAGAAAAAGAAATATATAAAAAAAAAAAACCAAGAAAGATTACCAAAGTTTCTTTGTTGATGATTTCTATTTGGAACAAGGTCGATCGTATGTTGATCGATCGCCATCAATCAAGAAGAGAAAACCAACAAAAGAAACATTAGAACCATAAGCTTTGATACCAACTATTAGAGATATGCCCTAATGTAAGCATATGATAAGGATAAAAGAATGATAAATAGATAGATAGAAAGGAGAGAGAGAAAGGAGAGAGAGAAAGAAGGGTGCCGATCCACCCGACCACCCTCGAGCAGAGGGATCGAAACGGACTTGAGCCTCGATCAGCGTCCCATACCACCGCCGTGGCGTCGAGTTGTACTTGGTGTTGGCGCGCTTGCTACAAGAGTTGACCCACCACAAGAACAGAGTCTTGACGTAGTCAAAAGATGATGAAATGAGGGTAGGTAGGCCTCTTATTTATAGTGATACCCAAGGCCCCTAGGCAACTTCACACTTGGCCTAATGGGTTGTCTCAATCCCGAGGGTTAAAAGTAATCCTCCCCTTCTTTACACTCTTGTTTAACCCTCACACTTATCCACGTGTATAGAATACTATGGTAAATTCTCATCACAGGATATTATATGGTCATGCCCGTAACACATTGTGTCCGCTTCGTGCATTCTATTGTTGAGTGACCAGGGTTGAGGCACGTTGTACATTGGACTGCCTGTCAAAACCGCATGTCCTCTTCTTTGGGTAGTGGTCGTTGTAGAGCTCCCATCGCCATGTGATTGCTATTCTAGGCCCTATCCATTTCTACCACCCGGTCGACAAATTCATTAATGGTGCTTGTCTGGAAGTCGAATACTGTCAGCATCGTTCGTGTAAACGTGAGTGTTTGCGGAAGCGTAAAACAGAGAACAACAGAGAGAGAGAGAGCGAGAGAGACAGAGAGAGCAGAACACAATTTCAAAATTATATCAAGACTCTGTATACACATTGTGCTAAGTAGCACTATTTATACAAGTCCTCTTGGGACTAACAGAAGTACCATGTACTTCAATGCTCACACGAGCATCTAACACTTACTACGAGACTATAGCTACCTAGTAGTCTATCCTATACTAGGCTTCCGATTGGACTTCCGGTTACGGATTGCACCCGGCCTCCACTGCTTGCCGGTTCGGTTGCTCACCGTCATACCGATCCGTCTCGCTTACCGGCTCCGGCTTATTCAGCCGATCCGGCTCCGGTTGAGCTTGCCGCTCAACACTCCCCCTCAAGCTCAACCTGAGGTGGGGTCGTAGTGTCGACCTTTGTGGCAGTCGGTTCTTCCAACCGACTTCTCCTGGCGTCACTTCGCCTTGCTCGCGCTCCTAGTCCGGTCCGGTCCCGTTTGCCGCGACGCGACCCCTTCGGTTCTGCGCGCCTCGACCCTCTCGGTCGGCATGTCTGCTCAATAGGCCCATCTCAGCACTCACGTTGCTGTGACTCCGGCGCTTGCCGATCCGTCGGTTCTCCCACGATGGCATCGACTTCCGCTGTGTCCGTGTCCCCTTGGTCTTCAGTCGATCCGACTCATCCGGATCCATCTGTTGATCTGAGTCAGCTGTCTCCGAATCGGTACACTCCGATTCGACTTCCGGCTTCAGGCCTCTCACCACATCGGACCACTTCCGAGTCCTGGCCTTCTCCATGCTTCCTTCAGCTTCTTCAGCCGGTGAACCGAAATCGAATTCTTCATTCGACTCCGCATCATGGCCAGTACCGTCGTGATGACCTCCGCACAGCATGCACTTCTCTTCCTGAGTGCACAACTCTTCTTCATAGCCGCTTGCTCCGACCTGTTCGGATGTGTCGACTTCCTTCGTCGACTCGGCTTCCTTCATCTTCTTGTATCCTCTTCTTCCGGCTCTCCTCTTACCGACGTGTTCAACAGTTTTTTTGGCCTTTGCCCGTTTCGGTAGAGACTTTGCCCTTGCTTCTCCCCCTCAAGTGCGGCATGTCGAGATGCTGAATACCAAGCATGTTGGTAAAGTGCTACAACTTGTCCGATCCGAGCGGCTTGGTGAAGATGTCGGCAACTTGCCGATCCGTATGAACATACCGTAGGTCAACTTCATCGCTCAGGACCCGCTCACGCACGAAGTGGTAGTGCACCTCGATGTGCTTTGTGCGAGCATGGAACACAGGGTTCCTGGCGAGCTGCAGGCTGCTCATGTTATCGCAGTAAATCGGGATCGGGGTCGGTACCTCGATCCGCAAGTCTCGCAACAATCGCCGAAGCCAGATGGCTTCACAAGTGGCAACGGTAGTGGCCCGGTACTCAGCCTTAGTGCTTGACAAAGCCACTGTGGGCTGCTTCTTGCTGCTCCACGCAACGGCCACGCTACCTATAGAGAACATGTATCCGGAAGTGGAGCGGCGATCAGACGCATCGCCGGCCCAGTCAGCATCTGTGTAACCGACAAGCTCGTCGGGTATACCTCGCCGGTATAGCAGTCCCCGGTCCTTAGTGCCGTTGACATACCGTAATATTCGTTGCACGCACTGAAGATGCTCCACGGTCGGCTTCTGCATGAACTGACTTACCATGCCGACCGGATAGCTGATGTCGGGTCGGGTGATGGTTAAGTAGATCAGGCTTCCGACAACCTGTTGGAACCGTTTCTCATTGCAGGCCGGTCTGGAGTTGGGACGGAGCTTCTGGTTCCGGTCCAGGGGTGGTGGAGACAAGTCGGCAATCCGTCATGCTGAACTTATACAACATATTCAACACGTAATGTCGTTGTGAGAGCAATATGCCGTCGGGGGTCTGGATCACTTTGATCCCAAGAAAATAATGAAGGTCCCCCAGGTCCTTCATTTCGAATGCGTCCGACAATTGGGACTTGACGCGGTTGATTTCGGGAAGACCTGGTCTGGTGATGACTAAATCATCCACATACAAGAGTATACATACCGGATCGTCAGAGCCTTGCCGGATGAACAACGAAGAGTCCGACTTAGAGACAGCAAACCCCAGCTTACGCAACCGGTGTGTGATCTTCGCGTTCCAAGCTTAGGGGGCTTGCTTCAAGCCGTAAAGCGACTTCTTCAGTCGGCATACCGCCGACTTGTTCATCTCCGATTGAAATCCGGGGGGCTGAGTCATAAAGACTTCTTCTTCAAGTTCTCCTTGAAGGAAGGCGTTCTTCACGTCCATCTGGTGAAGATGCCACCCCCTTGCCGCAGCAACCGCCAGTACCACACGAACCGTCGTCATCTTCGCCACAGGAGCGAAGGTCTCGTCGTAGTCGATTCCGTGGGTCTGCGCGTATCCCTTCGCCACTAACCGGGCTTTGTACCGGTTAATAGAACCGTCGGCGTTGTACTTGACCTTGTACACCCACTTGAATCCGATCGGTTTATAGTGACAGGGAGGATGAATTAGGTCCCAAGTTTCGTTGGCATCGAGTGCCCGCATTTCGTCGTCCATAGCGGCACGCCAATTTGCGTCCTTTGCCGCTTCTGCGTAGCTCTTCGGCTCACGCACTTCGGTCACCTTAGTCATGTACGCATAATGATGCGCCATGTATTCATTGTACCCGTACCGCATGACGGGATCCTTCTGGCCGGTTGATCGGCGCAACACACCGTCACCTGATTTGAGGCCCTTCTTGGCCAGTTCGGTCTTCGTTGCCGAAGATCCGCCTTTCTCCTTTCCGGAGTCGGATACGCACCGATCCGACTCATCGTTGCCGGTTTCGAATTCCGGCATCTTCCTCTTCCCTTTCTCTTTGCGCGTGAACCGTTTCCTCGGTTCCTTGTGCGGGGAGAGCACGGCAGAGTCTCCACCACTTTCCGTCTCTTCATTCGACTAGCCCAACCGACTCAGTCGCTCATTCGGTCCACTCAACTGTAACGATTCCGAACTCTCATCTTGAGTCCCGGCTTCATCATCCACTGCCAGGGCTGATTCCGGCTCACTGGCCTGATCTTCCGGCATTGGGTCAGGATTGGAAGTCGGAGTCGGTACGGAGTACCAGGATGCCGATTCATCGAACTCGACATCCCGGCTAATTCGGACTTCCTTCGTTCGGGGGTTAAAGCACTTATACCCCTTTTGCTCTTGAGCATAGTCGACTAGGATGCATTTTTCCGATTTTGCATCCAGCTTTCTCCGCCTCTGATTCGGCACATGCACATACGCTATGCTGCCGAATATCCGAAGGTGTCTTAAGTTCGGCTTGCACCCGAAATACAGCTCATGAGCTGACACCTTGTCACCAATGCAGTTTTGTATGTAGACGGCCGTCTGGACCGCCTCCGCCCAGTAGAACAGGGGCATGCTCTTCTCCTCCAGCATTGCCCTTGCCGCTTCGACGAGTGTCCGGTTCTTCCTTTCGGCCACACCGTTTTGCTCCGGTGTGTATCTGCAGCTGAACTCTCGCCGAATTCCCTTATGCTGCAGATAACTAGTGAATTGGCCGGAAAAATATTCCTTTCCGCCATCCGATCGAAGGCATTTGATCTTCCTCTCCGATTCCCGTTCCACCATCTTCTGGAGGCTCCGGAAACAGTCGAAGACTTCGCTTTTAATGAGGTAGATCCAAGTATGTCGTGTATAGTCGTCGATGAAGGAGACGAAGTATCGGCTCCCGCCAAGGCTTACACTTTGTGTCGGTCCCCACACATCCGAATGGATGAGATCGAGCTTGTTACGGCTCCGGTTCCATTCGGTGGGGAATGGAAGCCGGTGTTGCTTCCCAAGTTGGCAGGCTTCACAAATTTCGGCTCTCCGGCCGCTGAACTTCGGCAAACCGAAAACGACTTGTTTCGTTTGCAGGTCCTGAAGCCTTCGGTAGTTGACGTGGCCTATCCGCTTGTGCCACAGGTCGATGTCCGACTCGACCTTCTGTCGTTTCGTGAACAGAGCGGTGCCAAAGTCATTGGTGTTGAGGATAAACATCCTCCCGTCTCTGCGCCCTTGCGCAATGACTTCGCCCTCATCCTCCATGAAGCACCCGAGGTGCGTAAACCGCACCTGCATCCCTTGGTCGACAATCTGACCGACGGACACCAGGTTCTTCGTGATTGTCGGAACTGTTGGGAGACTGGTCCCTCTGGATGGGAAGGGAGAAGAACAGTGCCGACGAACAAACTCGGCCGAGGCCGAAACGGTATGAACCGGATGGGGAGTACCCGACTTTTGAGAGCCGGATGGTGTAGGCCCGGTATGAACCGGATGGGGAGTACCCGACTGCGGAGAGCCGGATGGTGTAGGCCCGGTATGAACCGGATGAAGAGACATATTTGTAAATATGTTTCTGAGAGCCCATCGAGGCTACATTTGTAAATAGCCGAAAAGTCATATTAGTATAAATATGACTTAGGGAAAACTTTTATTAGAGCCGTTATTATTGTTGTTATTCTTCCTTGTTGGTGCAAGAAGATAGAGAAGAGCGCGTAACTGTACAGAGAGAGAAGGAGAGAGACGAGGTCGTTGCCTCTATTGTAACCGCCGCCTGTGGCGAAGATCTGAGAGCACGAGGTCGTTGCCTCAGTGAACTCACTGTTGTATATTCCTACATAGTGACAGTTTGCAGCCTGTGGGCTGCCGTGGTTTTTCCCCTATTTTGGGGTTTTCCACGTAAACCTCCTGTGTACCATTTCTCTCCTTTGTGTCACGTTTCATTACCTGCTTTTCTGTGTATGAAAAGAATCTCGGTTGTGGCCGAGCATCGGACATAAGGAACGTCTAGTTCTCTACAGGAACGTGTAATACGTTCATCAGCTTCCCTTTCTGTCCGACGTGGCTTAGAGGGACTTCTCCGACGTGCACGATTCGGTGAGGAGTGTCGTCTCCGGTTTCGACTACTCCTGGTTGATCCGGTTTCTCCAGAAAGGAGAACCACTCTTTGTGGCTCGTCATGTGGTTCGACGCGCCAGAATCAACATACCAGACTTCCTCCGTTTTGGAAGTGGTCTTCTTCATTGAGTTTGCCTTGTGATTCATCACCAAGGCTGGCCCCTTACCGGCCTTTTCGGTTCTGGATCCTCCTGATCCGTTTGCGTAGTGCGAGTTTTGCCGGCCATCCTTACCGGTCTTGCTGGATCCGGATTTGTCCGAATCGGCACGCTTTCTCCAGCACTCGCTTTCCCTGTGGCCTTTTTTGCCACAGTACCAGCATTCCGTAGCGGATTTGTCTTGCCGGCCTCCGGCACTGCCTTGACTCCCCCTGCTTGTGGAAGTCCCGGAACTGCTGTCGGCACGCTCATAATGCCTCTGTTCCTGCTCTTGCCGACCGCCTCCATTGCGTGCCGACCCACCTCTTCCACCATGCCCACAGAGCCGATCTGTTCCCGTGTACAACATTCGGCTGTCCAGGGATGCACTAGTAGATGCATCGGCGTGGTTCTCCTCTACAAGGAGCATCGACTGTAAGTCGAAGAATGAGGGGGTATTCTCCCTTGTACCCACCGCAGTCCGGAATGCTCCGAACTTGGATGCCAGGCCTCCGAGACATACCTGCACCATCTCGTCTTCCTCTACGGTAACATTGATAGAGGCGAGCGAGTTGCAGATCTCCTTTATCCGGCCCGTGTAGTCTACCACGGACATGTTCTTCTGTCGAACATTGCTCAACTCCTGTCTGAGTTGCAGCTTCCGGGCAGTGGTGCTTGCGGCGAAAACCTTTTTTAGGTTCCCCCAAGCATCCTTCGGTGTCTTGGCGTCACGGATGTGGCTGAGCAGCTGATCGCCGACACTGGACGCGAAGCAGTACATCACCCTGCTTGCCGCCTGTTCCCATACCGGGAAGTCCTTGTGTGCCGAGTCGGGCACCGCATCATTCGCTCCTTCGACATAACTCCAGTACCCGTGTCCAAGCAGGTACTGGTGCATCTTGTAAGACCAGGATGCGTAGTTGCTCCTGTCGAGCTTCTCCACCGGGAGCGACGTAGCCATGCCTCTATCCATGTCTTCTATTGTGTTTGTTTTCGACCTGTTAGGGTTTTCTTCTCAAGAGTAAATGTCTGCAGTAGAGGTTCTCAACCCTCGCGCTCTGATACCATGTAATCGTGAGTGTTTGCGGAAGCGTTGTCGTAGTGTATTTTGTACACTACGTGAAAAACGTATATAGTATTAGATTCAATAAAAAATGAAGAAATAGAAGAAAATAGCAAAATAAATGGAACATGCATAGGGCAAGATTCGAACCTTGCACCTCCATGTTAATAATGTAATGTCTTACCATTACACTAGCATTTCATTAGTGTTAAAGCATAGATGTCCCACATAGAAAGGTAAATTCACGCTAGGATAAACATTAGAAAAACGCATAACAAAAGAAAAAGCTACACATACACATCTAGCGTGCATGATAAAAAACGCACAAGTTAAAAAAAAGCATGATCACTTTAGATAAAGCATATAGTCTATCTATAGGAAAAGCATGGGGTCTATAGTTAGAGAAAAAGCATGGATTACTAAGACTTCCTCATCACTACATAAGGATGGGGAGCACAATGTAATTGTGTGTGAAAAATATTTGGAAACTGGATATGTTTCTAAAAAACACCAATTAATAAACTATACTCGTGGGATTCACGAGAATTCTATATCATTCTCTTTCAACCGAAGTTTATATTCTTATATTCATATTGATTAATCTAATACAATACACTTGTGGGATTCACGAGTTTGCTATAACTCTTTCTTACAACATATTTATATTCTTATTAGCCTTAAAACTCTCCTCTTCCTAGTTCAAAACCCCAGCGGTTCCCACCCGACTCACGCAACGATCCGGAGCCGAAAGGCACGACACAGTTGGTGAACCCGACGTGAAGGCGGGTGGCAAGGAGATGGAGAATCAACAAGAGGCAATGAGTATAACAATGATGATGATGTTCGAGCGGATGCTACAAGAACAACGAGTGATGTCGGAGATCACGGGGGCAGTAAAGCGGCTCGTACAACGGAACGGGCAATTTGATGGAAAGGACGTGTCACGCTATCTACGTGACTACAAAGGGGAGATGATGCGATGTGGGATACCAGAAGGATTGCAAGTGATATCCTTTAGTCGGGTGGCCTCGGACGAACTACAAGAGAGAATCCACAAGATACAACAACAAAACTCGACATGGGAGTCCTTTGAAGAAGCTTTACGGGAGGCATATGACTATGAGAGATGGACGGGACGAGATCGACGAGAATTCGACGAATGGGTGGCGTCAGAGAAGACTCACCGAAGTGCAACGCAAGCGTTCCTAGAGTTCGAGCATCGTTTTGCTCGACTCTCGGAGCGGGAACGAAGATTGGTGGGAGGAGATAAAGTCTTAATGTTCGTAAGATCGATCGATCGGAAAGAAAGGATGGACATTGGGATCGAACTCGAAGATGATGATGGTGCGAACGGCCTTACCGAGGATTGGGCTAAAGTCGAAAGGGTATGCCGAAGACATGATGAAAGGAAGCTGAGAATCTCGTCAACAACGACATGGCCCATGAAGGATGGTCGATTGAGGAAAAACGATGAAGCCAATATGAAGGCCGAAATACAACATGATGGTACCACGGGAGAAAGAGTGGAACAAGACACCCACTCGTCTTGTGAAAGAACGATGGTGAAGGATAAGGCCGATAATTCAAGTGTAGAAGGAAATTTCGGGATACAAGTGCCCGAGACATCGGGTCAAAAAGGGGTAAGCATAATAGATGTTTGCATAATTGATGCAGATAAAGAGTGTGAAGCGGATGTGATTAAGGAGGTAGCCACAAAAGACGAAATCGAATCGGAGGTGGCTATGGACGAATCAATGGCGGATTGCCATATCGAGACTTCCCCACCACTGATTCCAGAGACTCCGGCGGTTGCGATCGAAAGGCAACGTGAGACCGAAGAGACGGAAGGTGGCGGAGAGAAAACGAATGTCGAAGCCGACGAATACGATGAAGAGATAGCCGAGAAGAATGCTAAGGGTGAAACTACGAAAGAAGGTAATACCGAGGATTCATGCCAACAATATCTAGAGACTTCGGCGGTTGTGTCCGAGAACCAACGTGAGACCGGAGAGACGGGAGATGGCGGCGAGGAAGGTAAAGTCGGAAGTCGGTTCGGATGGAAAATGATCCATCCGAAATTCCAATCTAAAAGAAAGTGCGACAATGCGGAGGTCGGGTCTACGACGGGAGAAGCGCGTAATACAGAGCACGCTCTACGGCGAATAAAGAAACGCGTGTTATGGCGAATAAAGAAGCACGCGCTACGACGAGAAAAGAAGCATGCATTACAACCACACGAGGACCGAACAACGAGCACATATCGGAGGACCTACGTGGCGAACAACGGAAAGAAGTGCCGAAAGTCGAACCGGACAAGGCAGGTGAAAACGAAGAAAAGAAAGCAAATCCGGACGAAAAGAAAAGAAAAGAAACCGACCCGAAAGAGCACTGAATCGGTAAAAACTGATCAACCGAGTTCGGATCGACCGAATACAAATCGGAAAGGAAGCCGAACTAAACGAAAGACGATCCGACGAGACCGAATCGGAAGTAAGCTAATCCGACTAAACCGAAAATCCGAAAAGAAGTCGAGATTGATGAAGAAAAGAAAGAGGGCAAGAAAAGATACTACCGCGGATGACAAGGACCAAGCGGGCCATGCAAAAAGCGAACGAAGACTATGGTGGATCGGATGGCGACAATGGTTCGGGTGGAAAGAATGGATGTGCTCCAAATGGAGAGACAAAGTCAACATAACAAGAGAAGTCGAGGGTACTACGAGCCGGCAACGAAACCAATCGGGTAGAGACCGGACGGAGGAGACTAACAAACACCAACAACTTCGGCACATACCGGAGGATGTGCGGGTTTGGAGGGGGTGAGTGTCGTAGTGTATTTTGTACACTACGTGAAAAACGTATATAGTATTAGATTCAATAAAAAATGAAGAAATAGAAGAAAATAGCAAAATAAATGGAACATGCATAGGGCAAGATTCGAACCTTGCACCTCCATGTTAATAATGTAATGTCTTACCATTACACTAGCATTTCATTAGTGTTAAAGCATAGATGTCCCACATAGAAAGGTAAATTCACGCTAGGATAAACATTAGAAAAACGCATAACAAAAGAAAAAGCTACACATACACATCTAGCGTGCATGATAAAAAACGCACAAGTTAGAAAAAAGCATGATCACTTTAGATAAAGCATATAGTCTATCTATAGGAAAAGCATGGGGTCTATAGTTAGAGAAAAAGCATGGATTACTAAGACTTCCTCATCACTACATAAGGATGGGGAGCACAATGTAATTGTGTGTGAAAAATATTTGGAAACTGGATATGTTTCTAAAAAACACCAATTAATAAACTATACTCGTGGGATTCACGAGAATTCTATATCATTCTCTTTCAACCGAAGTTTATATTCTTATATTCATATTGATTAATCTAATACAATACACTTGTGGGATTCACGAGTTTGCTATAACTCTTTCTTACAACATATTTATATTCTTATTAGCCTTAAAACTCTCCTCTTCCTAGTCCAAAACCCCAGCGGTTCCCACCCGACTCACGCAACGATCCGGAGCCGAAAGGCACGACAGCGTAAAACAGAGAACAACAGAGAGAGAGAGAGAGAGAGAGAGAGAGAGAGAGAGAGAGAGCGAGCGAGAGAGACAGAGAGAGCAGAACACAATTTCAAAATTATATCAAGACTCTGTATACACACTGTGCTAAGTAGCACTATTTATACAAGTCCTCTTGGGACTGACAGAAGTACCATGTACTTCAATGCTCACACGAGCATCTAACACTTACTACGAGACTATAGCTACCTAGTAGTCTATCCTATACTAGGCTTCCGATTGGACTTCCGGTTACGGATTGCACCCGGCCTCCACTGCTTGCCGGTTCGGTTGCTCACCGTCATACCGATCCGTTTCGCCCGATCCGTCTCGCTTACCGGCTCCGGCTTATTCAGCCGATCTGGCTCCGGTTGAGCTTGCCGCTCAACAGATCGTAACGGTGCCTGGAGTGCGGCCAGGAAGACCGTTGTTGCCTCGTCCTCCAGAGGTGCCCTTTGTCAGCTCATTGTGTAGTGTCTGGAAACAAATCACGAATGTGAGACTATCTCATTGGGTTCCTGATAGACCGTATTGAATTGGCCAACTAGCTCTCTTTGCTCTACCTTTCTGTGGAACAATCGTAGGAATTTATCCTACAAGGCTTTGAATGTGGCGAAGATCCTGGGGAGGTGCTTTTTGTGCCCCTTTGTTGTTGGTCCCTCTAATGTCATCCCGAATTCCACTATCTTTGATCATTCGACCTCTGCTTTTGTTAACCTTTGCGACACATGGTTCACTTCCCATGTTTGTAGAAAAGCATATATGTGCGCCTTTGTGTCCAGTTCGTCCCGGTACTTCGGGTACGGATATGGCATGGTTTCGTCGTCGAAGGGTAGTATTGGGGGGGTGTCGGTGTCTGAACCTCTTCTTTGTCCGCCTTCTGGTTTGGTGGTGGCGTTGGTACGCGATCGTTCCTTTTCTCGGATTGCTGATCCGGTGGTGATGTCGCTACGCGCTCGACCATTGTCTTCGACTGGTGGTCTTGGTTTGTTTCATAGCCCGGTGGTGTGGGTAAGGTTGTGTGCTTTCGGTGTCAAACTGTGCTCCAAACCGTCTTCCTCCGGATTGTCCGGGGTGTCGTGACTGCTTCGATAATTCAACTGCACATTGTGCTCGTTGTCCGATTCCGACGCAAAGTTGGAAAAGGCTTCCAATTCTCCGGCGCCTGTGGCGAGGGTTTACAGTATCGATTATGCCTGTCTTAAACTACTCAGGCTTCTGTCTTTGTTGGTATATTGTTGGTTGTGCAACCGGAGTGACTCCTCCACGACCCGCCGAATCGTTCTAGGAAAAGAACGGTCCTACCGGATCTCCTCGGCTGCCTGTTGGTAGGACTCCCGCCTCTGTAGTCTTTCGGCTAGTCTTCTCGCTTGTTCGGCAACTGGGTCATTTGTCGGTCAACTCATCCACGCCCCGATGTTCACTGCGCTTTGTAGGAATCCTGGTCACCAAAATTGTGTTAATCCTGGGCTGGACTAGCCACTAACACAAGGTGTCCTTTCGGATCACTTCACCAAAGGGATGGTTATGGTGTTGTGAAGATTCCTGGCCACAGTGAGAAAACCGGACAAGTCAATGGAATCGGTGTTGAGATACAAACTCCTGAATAGGAAGAAAGTGGCCACCATTAGACCATGCGTTGATGTAAGTGTCCTTCAACATGTGGCAAATGACAGAAATGCATATGAGATGTGGTAGAAGCTATTGGGTCTATATGAGAGGAAAAATGCCCTCAACAAAGCATCTTTGTTGAGGAAGATCGTGAGGTTGAAATACAGGGACGGAGAAAGCATAGTAGAGCACGTAAGCACATTCATTGGGTATGTGAACCAACTTGCGGAAACTAAGTTTCCCCTTGAGGATGCTATGCAAACCATCCTCCTACTGTGCACCCTGCCGAACAGCTGGGAGAATCTGGTGGTGAATCTCAACACCTTGTGTCAAGAAGAGAAATTGTCTCTACAAGCGGTAAAGACAAGTATCTTGAATGAGGAGACTAGAAGAAAGGAAAAGGGTGTCGTCCAATCGGAGTCAAACTTGACTCAACACACCGGCAGAGGAAGGAACCGAAAAAGAAGTCCACTAAGGAGAGAAAAGTCCCATGCCAGATCCAAGTCCGTAGGTAAGCTAACATGCTTCTATTGTGGAAAGCCTGGACACTTTCAGAAGGACTATCGACACCTCAAGAAGCACAAGAGTGTCAGAAATAATGTCGAACCCATGAAGATTCCTGAAGAAAAGGGCACATCGATCGTAGCTGCAAGTGCTGATGAGATCTTGTTCATTTGTGAGAAAGCATGCACAAATCTTGCAAGTGAAGAGGGTAATCGACTCGTGGGCATCTTTCCATATAACTCTATCGAGAGAGGGTTTTTCGACTTACATAGCCGGGGGATCATGGCTATGTAAAGATGGGAGATCATGGATAGTGCAAGATAGCCGACATTGGAAGCATGTGCTTGATGACGTCGGTAGGTTGTTGACTGATGTTGAGAGAAGTTGTGTTGAGAAGCAAGCTCAACAAAGGTATGTGATGCTTATTGAGAAGTAAGATCTTATATAGTAGCTATTAGCTAATTAGCTACTAGTGGACATAAAGGTGAAACAACTATTTAGCTATGCACAACTATTTAGCTTCTATTAATGTGAAGGTAAAAGATGATGATAAGGTGGAAATATGCTTAAGAGGCTTAGGACCTCAATATAAAAGCTTCAAAACATCTATTCTCACAAGGGATAGCATCCCAAGTTTTCCAAATCTGGTTTCAATGCTTGTAGTGGAAGAAAGAAATCAGATGGATGATGTAAACAAAGGAAACTCTGAGACTGAGGGGCAAGCCCTCCACAATAGTGCTGGAAAAGGCCGAGGAAGAGGACATGGAAGATTTGGTTCAACTAGAACCAACAACAACAATCATGGAAGAGGACAACAGGTTGTGAGTGGAAGAAACAACATCAGAGGTAGGGGGAGCAAAGAGGTAAGCAAACTTATTTGAATGATGATGGCTGTTGGTATCGTGGAAAACTAGGCCATACACAGGTTGAATGTTATAAAAAGCAAAATGATGAAAAAAGAGGGTAGAGACAACAAAATAATTATGCTTCAACTAGTGAAGACTGATAAAGATGGTGCATTTGTGATGCAACATGAAACAACAGCAATGGCTGAATGTTCACAAAGATGTAATGAAGATTTTATGTGGTATGTAGATTCTGGGGCATCTAATCATATGATAGGACATGCAAATTGGTTTGAAAGTTGAAGAGAACCAGAGATTCCTGGTTATGTACAAATAGGTGATAACAACACTCATACAATCGAGCATGTTGGAGATATCCCATTGTGGGAAGAGAAAGGAAAAACAAAGTATATGTTGAATGTGATGCATGTTCCAAACCTTGCAAAAAATCTGATTTCTGTTGGACAAATAGTAGAGCAAGGAATGCAAGTCAAGTTTAAACAAAGTGGATGCTTTATAGAGAAATAGGGAAAGCTTATTGCAAAAGGAAAACATCAAGGAAGAATGTTTGTGTTAGATGTGGATATGCCAAAAAAGATTACAACCATGTTTGCAGAAGGAATGAGTGTAGTCTCAGATGTGGAAATGTAGCATAAAAGAATCGGTCACATACGTATGCAAACCTTGAAAAATATGTTGAGGAAAAATGCAGTGGCTGGACTGCTTAAGTTGAAAGACTATGAGATGAGCAAAATATGTGAAGCATGCCAATATGGAAAGCAAAATAGGTTATCTTTCCCTCATGAAAGACATGTTCATGGTTGTTTACGTGGTCATGCCTTTCGACGCTGGATCGTTTGCGTGAGTCGGGTGGGAATCGTTGGGGTTTTGGACTAGGAGAAAGAAGAATATGAGATAATGTTCGTTAGGAAGAGATTGTAAGAAGATGATATGAAACTCGTGAATCCCACGAGTATAATGTATTAATGGGTAATTAGATTGTAAGAGAGAATTAGATGGTAAAATCGTGAATCCCACGAATATTTTGTATTAATCAATCCTTCTAAAAAAAAATCAACAACCCTATACATCTTTCTCTCTTCCTTATATAGTGTTAGAAGAGTCGAAGTTTATCACATGCAAGCATCATGCTTTTCCTAACTTTAGTTTTCATGCACACTGCATGTGCATGACTAGCTTTCTATCCCATCTTTTCTATCCCATCTTTTCATAATATGCTAGTATAGTGGTAAGGTTGGGGTAACGTGGAGGTACAGGGTTCGAATCCTGCCCTATGCACGTAATAAATATTTTTAATATTTTATTATTATTTATTATACGTACTCTAAATCGGATATAGTGTTTTACATATTTCACGTAGTGTGTCATTCACACTACGGCAACGTACCCGTATTTAACGTTTAAATACGTATAGTACCTCATCATTTGTATAGTACGTACTATACCTAAATGTTGTTCAGTCAAATATCATGTACATTTGTCCAATACGGTATTTAATGTATTTATAAAAAAATAGGTATAATACGTATTTATAAAGAAAATGTAAGTAAAACCCTAACAAAAAGCAAAAGAAAAAAAAGATTTTAGTGAAAAAGAAGCCAAAGGAAGGAAGAAAGAAGAATAGAAGAGACGACGATGAAGAAGAAGAAGAAGAAGAAGAGAGAAAAGAAGACATAAACCTGTCTTGAGTGTGATAATCGCAGTAGATAGAAGAAGAAGAAGAAGAAAACGAAGAAAAGAGAAACCAATCATGAGAGTGATAATTGTAGACGATTCCTCAATCTATGAAGGCATAATTGTAAATAATTACAATTTGAAGTAGAACATCGTGATACACACTTACACTGATTTATAGAATAAGGGAATGTCGACATCCATATTACTACAAGTATTTTAGGATGTGAAATGTTCAAATATCTTATATGCATTTTAGGATGTAGAACTATATTGTACATCACAAATTTGTGTAAACATAGATGTTTTTTACAATATTATAGATATTTTTTAGAAAGGTAAATAATTTTCAAAGTCTAGAAGTATTTAACGTACTATATGTAAAATACGTATTTTATAAGTATTTAACATATTAAGAAAACGTATTTAACGTATGTTTAAATTAGGAGGTACTATATGGGTATTAATACGTTAAATACGTATGGTATCCGTACCGTACCTAACAACCTTGTTAACAAAAATTTGTTGGATTTGGTACATACAGATGTATGGGGACCAACAAAAAATGCATCAATTAGTGGAGGTAAGTTTTATGTAACATTTATTGATGATTGCTCAAGGAAAACATGGGTTTACTTCATGAAAGAAAAAAGTGAAGTATTTGATTGCTTGTGTATGTTTAAATACATGGTAGAAAAGCAGGCTAGAACTAGAATAAAATGTTTAAGATCTGATAGAGGAGGAGAATATTTCTCAAATGAATTTTTTGATTTTCTATGTAATCAAGGAATAGTTTATATGTAGATATACTCCACAACAAAATGGAGTTGTTGAGAGAAAAAACAAAACCCTGGTGAACATAGCAAGAGCCATGATGACTGAAAAAAAATATGCCATTGTATTCTAAATAGATGTATAACATCTGGAGTACATGAAGTAACTCCTGAACAATGTTTCTATGGAAGGAAACCTAGTTTAGGACACTTAAAAGTGTTTGAATGCCTTGCCTATGTCCATGTACCTATTGAAGTAAGAAGTAAGCTTGATCCAAAAGCTGAAAAATGTGTTTTGGTTGGATATTTAGAGGAGCAAAAAGGGTATAGATGCTATAACCCATTAACAAAAAAGATTGTGGTAAGCCATGATGTAATATTTGATGAGTTGGGCAACTGGTATAGCCCAAAAGGAAATGTAGAAACTGATGAAGACTATGAAAATGAAGACAAAGAAAAATCTGAAAATGGAAGAGTTTGCCATGGAAATGGAAGCAATGTTGGACAACAAAGTTCAACATTGATAGCATGTACTGGATCATCTGGAAGCTGAAGTAATAAATCTGAATCTAATGCTTGGAGTGGAAAAAATTCAGGACACAAAAAATATGACGATAGAAAGGGGAAACAGAAGATGCCAGAATATGAAATGCTTGATGATGGATCTAGAGACATGGAAGATGTAGATTTAAATACATCATTGGATGATGAGCTTGGTATAGGAGCCCTGAAAATCCCTGGTATGGAAAAGGCAATGAAAGATGTAAATAAGAAACTGAGAAGATTAGATAGAGAGAAAAAGATTGTTGAACGATTTGGTTATGACACATATAGGGCTATGCATTATGCATACATGTCTAAAGTGGTACAATTCCCTGATCCAAATAGTTTTGATGAAGCAAAATCTGATAAGAAATGGGTGAATGCAATGCAAGAAGAAATAGATGCATTGGCTGAAAGCAGAACATGGGATTTGGTGAAGTTACCGAAAGAAAAAACAAAACAAAACATGATTCAAATGGAAATGTTAGTAGACATAAAGCAAGACTTGTTGCAAAGGGATATGCCTAGATTCAAGGAATTGATTATGATGAAACATTTGCACCGGTTGCAATGATGGCAACATTGAGGACACTACTTGCTGTGAGTGCAGCCAAAAGATGGGTGCTTCACCATATGGTTGTAAAAAATGCCTTTCTACATGGTAACTTGGAAGAAGAAGTGTCTATGTGTCCATCACCAGGTTTTGAAGATAAGAAGCATCCAGAATATGTTTGTAATCTGAAAAGGCTCTATATGGACTGAAACAAGCACCGAGAGCATGGCATAAAGAACTTTTAGAATCATTGAAAAAAATTGCCTTCAAAATGTCAAAAGTTGATCCATCATTGTATGTAAAGAAGATGAATGATTGTATTGTTGTTATCTTGATTTATGTTGATGATTTAATCATCGGAGGTGATTCCATGGATGAAATAAACAAGCTGAAGAAAAATTTGGAAATGCAATTTCATATGAAGGATTTGGGAGAGTTGAGATACTTTCTTGGTATTGAAATGATCATATCTGAAAGTGGTATATATATGTTGCAAAAACAGTATGCAACAACTATGTTGAAGAAGTATGGTATGCTTGGATGCAAACCTATTGATGTACCATTGGAGAAGAACTGCAAATTGAGGGCTGATTTGGGAGCCAAAATAGAAGATGTAAACATGTACAGGTCTATGGTGGGCAACCTCATATATTTGAGTATAACAAGACCTGATTTGAGTTATGTTGTTGGATTAGTCAGCCAATTTATGGAACAACCATCAAAGCCATGCTTGGACTACATTAGAAGAATTTTGAGGTATGTAAAAGCTACTCAAAATTATGGATTGTTTTACAGGGTTGATTTGGACATAAAGCTGGAAGGATATATAGATGTCGATTGGGTTGGAAGCCAAACTGACAGAAGATCCACAAGTGGATATATGTTTACATTGGGAAGTGCAACCATTTCATGCAGTAGCAAGAAACAAGCTACTGTTGCATTGTCAAGTACTGAAGCTGAGTATAGAGGAGTTGCAATAGCCACTTGTGAAGAGGTATGGATTAGAAGATTGCATGCTGATTTGGGAGAATATATAGATAGTGTAGTCATAATTTGGTGTGACAATATGAGCAACATTCAATTGGCAAAAATCTCAGTGTTCCATGCAAGAACAAAGCACATTGAAGTGCATTATCATTTTGTTAGAGAAAAAGTGATTCATGGAGAAGTGGATCTGCTATATGTAAGTCCAAATCAGCAAGTGGCAGATATTCTTACGAAGGGATTGAGCATGGAAAAACATACACAGTTCAGGGACATGATGGGAGTTATAAGCATCGGTATAATAGCTGAAAAGCATGAAGAAAAGAAGATTAAAGATGATCCCAAGGATAAGTGGAGCTTGAGGGGGAGTGTTGAGAAGCAAGCTCAACAAAGGTATGTGATGCTTATTAAGAAGTAAGATCTTCTATAGTAGCTATTAGCCAATTACCTACTAGTGGACATAAAGGTAAAACAACTATTTACCTACTGACAGCTAATTAACGGCATATGAAAGTAAGAGAGTGAGATATAGAAAAGTGAGTGAGTGAGTATTCTTTGGTTTCTTCATGTGAGTTGGGTTTTATGTTTTGTACCCTGTGGTCTTTGAAATTTTCATTTTTTACCCTCGAGTGGTTAAAATTTTTATTTTCTGCCGTCAACCTTCTGAAATTCGATTGTATGCCCTTGCGTTATTGAAATTACTCTCGATGCCCCTGTCCTCTTCCTTTTCTTCTTTTCTTCTTTTTCTTCCTCTTTCTTATTTCTACTTTTTGACTCTATTTTTCTTCTTGCATGCTTTTCTTCTTCTCGTGTTGTCTGTTTCTTCTTCTTCGTTTCTTCTATCTTTGTCTTCTTATCTCCTCTTGCAAAAAAGATAGCCATGGCTTGAACTTCTTTTTCCTCTGCTTGTTCTTCATTTTTGTTGTCCTTAGTGCTGCTAACATTTTGTAGTATATGATGCACGCACTGAAGGTGCTCCGTGATCGGATGCGCCATGAATTGATTAATCAGTCCGACCGGATAGTTGAGGTCGGGACGGATGATGCTCAGATATATAAGGCTTCTGACTATCTGTCGAAACCTTTTCGAGTCGCATGTTGTTCCAAAGTCGGGACGAAGCTTCACATTCCTATCCAGAGGTGTAGAGACGAATTTACAACCCGTCATTCCGAACTTGAAGAGCATACTTAACACCTAATGTCGTTGGCTAATCAGTATGCCTTCGGGGGTGCGGACCACTTCGATCCCGAGGAAATAATGAAGATCACCGAGATCCTTCATGTTGAACGATGCCGCTAGTTGTAACTTGACATGGTCCATTTCTGCTAAGTCGGCACCGACGATGACTAAATCATCAACATAAAGTACAATGCTTACCAGTCGTTTCAACCTTGCTGGATAAAGAGTGAAGAATCCGCCTTGGATGTGGAAAACCCCATCCGACGCAATCGTTGCATGATCTTCGTGTTCCACGCACACAAGGCTTGCTTCAATCTGTAGAGGGACTTCTTTAGCCAGCAAACAACCAACGTGTTCATTCCAGATTGAAATCCGGGGGGTTGTACCTTATATACATGTTCCTCAAGATCACCTTGCAGGAACGCAATCTTGACATCCATTTGATGTAAATGCCACCCCTTTGTTGTGGCCATGTCAAGCAAGACATGGACAATTGTCATCTTCGCAACTAGTGTGAAGGTCTCGTCATAATCGATTCTGTGCTACTGCGCATAACCCTTTACCACTAATCGGGCCTTGCACTGGTTGACAAAACCATCAATGTTGTATTTGACCTTGTATACCCATTGGCATCCGATCTGCTTCACTCCCTTTGGAACATCAAGTAAATCCCATGTCTCATTTTCCATGAGCGCGTGCATCTCTTCCTCCATGGCCTTTTGCCAATTTGGATGCTTAACCGCTTTTGTGTAGCTCTCCGGCTCACGCACGGTTGCCACCTTTTCCATGTATGCATAATGATGCACCATATACTCGTTATATCCATACCGAATCAAGGGATTCTTTTGGAGGGTGGATCGGCGCAACTCTTGGTTTGCCAATTTCTTGACCGTCATGGCCGATTTTGACCTGGTCTTCAAAGGTTCCTTGTTGCTCTTTGAGAGTCAGATTCACTCCGATTCGACTCTTCCCTGTTGGTGTCATATTTAGGTCCCATTCTCTTTGCATGTGAACCGTCTCCTTGGCTCCTTACGTGGGGAGAGAACGGCCGAGTCTTCATTACTCGTCGGCTTGTCATCCGGTTGACCGCTTGAGCTCAACCAGTTCGGATTTGGACCACTGGTCTAGAGAGAGAAGTCGGACTATCCAAGAGTTCCTATTCCGCTATGCTCCCCTTGGTTCCAGAATCCCGTACTTCGTCCATAGCAATCGGCTCGGGTTCGGGTGATGAGTAGTACCATGATGCCGATTCATTGAAAATGACATCACGTCTAACTCAAACTTGCTTCGAACGGGGGTTGTAGCACTTGTACCCCTTCTGCTCATCGGAGTAGCCAATCAGGGTGCACTTCTCGGATTTTGCATCCAGTTTCTTTCGCTTCTCATCTGGCACATGCACATGTGCAATGCTACTGAATACGCACAGATGCGCCAAATTCGGCTTCCACTCGAACTACAATTTGTGCGGCGACACCTTTGTCCCTAAGGCAGATATCTGATTCTAAATGTAGATGGTTGTCCGAATTGCTTCGGCCCAATAAATCCAGGGCATACTCTTCTCCTCCAGCATTGCCCTTTCCGCTTCTACTATTGTTGGATTCTGACGTTCGGCCATGCGGTTCTACTCCAGTGTGTACCTATAGGAGAACTCTGGGCGAATTCCCTTGGTTTGCAGATAACTAGTGAACTAGCTAGAAAAGTACTCTTTTCCGCCATCCAATCTCAAACACTTGATCTTCCTTCCGGTTTCTCATTCTACATGATTCTTTAAGTCCTGGAAGCACGAGAAGACTTCACTCTTCTTCTCGATTAAGTAGATCCAGGTGTGTAGACTAAAATCGTCGATGAAGGAGATGAAATATTGACTCCAAGTGCCGATGCTCACGTTTTGTGCCGGTCCCCATACATCCAAGTGAATAAGATTGAGCTGAATTTCGGCTTCGATTCTTTTTGTTGGGGAATGGAAGTTTATGTTGCTTCCTGAGCTGGCAAGCTTCACACATTTGGCCTTTTCGGCCACTGAACTTCGGTAGTCCAGAAACAACATGTTTCGACTACATCTCTTGAAGCTTCCAGAAGTTGATGTTGCCTATCTGCTTATGCCAAAGGTCGATGTTCCACTCGACCTTCTGCCCTTTTGTGAACATAGCGGTGCCCACATCACTAGTCTCAAGGATGAACATTCTTCCATCCCGACGCCCTTGTGCGATGATCTAGCCTTCCTCCTCGATGAAGCATCTGTGGTGAGTGAACCAGACCTACATTCCTTGATCCATGATCAGGCCGACCGACACCAAGTTCTTGGTGATAGCCAGAACATGCAAGACGTTCCTCATGATTCCCTTTTGGCCAACATGGCATAGAGGAACATCCCCGATATGCTCGATGGGATGTGGGGTGTCGTCTCTGGTTTTGACCACCCCCGGCTTCTCTGGCTTCTCGAGAAAGTAGAACCATTCTTTGTGGCTCATCATGTGATTGGAACCTCTAGAGTTCAGATACCAAACTTCCTCCGTCTTTATGTCAGATGTAGCCATTCCGTTGGCCTTATGCTTCATTGCGAGGGATGGTCCCGACCAGGCTCCCTCTGAGCTTCCAGGAAGTGCGATCGATGACGCCTATCCGCGTCTTTCTGGCTTGATCCAACTTTGTCCGAATCAGCCCTCTTCTTCCAACACTCACTTTCTTTGTGGCCTTTTCGGCCATAATACCAGTAGTCTGATGCAGTCTTCCCTTGTCGACTCCCGGATCCGCTGCCTTGACTCCCCCTGCTTCTGGAGAGTCCAACACTGTTGTTGACACTGTCTTTGTGCCTCTGATTCTGCTCTTGTCAGCCGCCTGCATTGCACACCAATTCGCCTTGACCTCCACGTCCACGGGGCCTATCTGCCTCTATGTACAACATGTTGTTGTCAGTGTGCGTGCTCGTTGACGCACCCACGTGGTTCTCCTCTACAAGGAGCATCAACTGTAAGTCGGAAAAGTACATACCGCCATCCGGAATCCTCCGAACTTTGACGCCAAGCCCCAGAGACAGACCTGCACCATCTCATCTTCCTCGACGATCACATTGATAGAGGCAAGTGAGTCGCAGATGTCTTTAATCTAGGCTGTGATGCTTGTGGCGAAGACCTTTTTCAAATTTCCCCAAGCTTCCTTTGGCGTTTTGGTGTTTTGGATATGGCTGAGTAGCTGATCACCGACACTGGACGCGAAGTAGCACATTACCTTGCTTGCCGCTTGTTCCCAAGCTGGAAAGTCCTTGTTTGTCACTTCTGGTGTTGTATCATTCACTTCGTCGACATAACTCCAGTAGACATGCCCAAGCAGGTACTGGTGCATCTTGTTTGACCAAGATGCGTAGTTGGATCTATCGAGCTTCTCCGTCGGGAGCGAGCTAGCCATTCCTCGGTCCATTCTCTCCTTCTTGTCTGTTTCTTTTACCGGAAATTAGGTATTCGTCTACCTAAAGTTTCCATCTACAGTAGAGGATTTCTAACCCTGGCGCTTTGATTCCATGTTAAAACGATAGCATGTGGAAGCTAAGACAACCGACTCATCCGGATAGAACAAATCACATAAAAACAACGATGAAGGTTTAATGGAAACCTTAAACATACATACACGAGAGGGAGAGAGAGAGAGAGAGAGAGAGAGAGAGAGAGAGAGCAGAAACGCAAAACTTAATTTCAAAACAATACTTTGTACATAGAATGTGCTCAGAGAGCACTTTTGTACCAGTCCTTACACAGACTGACACAAGTATTATAAGTACTTGGATACTCATAAATGAGCCTCTACACTAACTCCAAGGAATATGCCTACGTAATTAGCTCTGACCATATGCCTCTAATGTTCTACTGGTTCACACTATTCGGGAGTATGATCCGGTTTTCCAGTTTTTGGATACTGATATGGCTCGTCGATCCCGATATGATCCAGACACTGATCTGGTTCTGGCTTATTCAGCCCATCTGGATCCGGTTGAGCTTGTTCGCTCAACATTTAGCAAGACTCGAATTTAGCTCCTCTTTGAGAAATAAGGTTTATTGAATAAACCACGTCAACTCTTGTCTTTCTCTATTGATTTAATTTTGTTTATCTTTCTTACAAAACTTGTTTACCTAAAGAAGTTCTTTTGGTAGAACTTGTAAAAGAATACGTGTGTGGAAGCGTATGAATAAGACACTGAGCACACGGTTCTGAATTACGACAGTTCGATAAAACACAGAAATCCCGGAGAGGGAGAGGGAGAGAGAGCAGAAAACGTAACTATTATTTCAAAAATAATTCTCTGTATGTTCTCTATATATATTTCGTGCTCAATGAGCACCTTTTATACAAGCCCCGACTATTGGGCTGACACAAGTACTCACAGTACTTGACCACTCATAAATGAGCCTTCTACGCTAACTCCCAAAACTATTCCTTACGAGGAATAACGTTCTAACGGCCTTTCCGTTTAAACACCGCCATGGTCATATTTTGCGTACGGTTGTACGCACCCAATCTACGTACTAGGTTACGCACTCGTTTACGCAACCAATGTTGAGCTTGTCTCTCAACACTCCCCCTCAAGCTCTACTTGAGGTTCCATATGCTTTTCCGGATCTTCGTTCCGGCTTCTCCTGGCTTCACACCTCGCTCGCGCTCCTCGACCCGTCCGATTCCGCGCGCCTCGACCGTTTCGGTCGGCTTGTCTGCTCATGTGGCCTTTCTCAGCTCCCTTGTTGTCGCGGTGATGGCACCTATTTTGATGCTCTTTTCTCCGCTTGGCCCTTAGTTGATTCGGCGTATCCGAATCGAACATTACGATTGAATCAAACATTTCCGATTCATTCCCACTTTCAATCGAATTGGCTGTCTCAAATTCTTCTTCTATCTTCAGGCCCTTAACTACGTCCAACCATGTCTTAGCCTTGGCCTTTATGCCTTTCTTGGCTTTGTTTCCCCTTTGTTCGGCTATCTTCGACACTTCCTTGCGATTACGACCCCTGTTTTTTTCTTCGGTTTCTTCAGCCAGCCCAAAGTCGAATTCTTCATCCGATTCGGCATTGCGGTTACTATTGTTCCTTTCATGCTCTTGTTCCTGTTCCTGTTCCGGTCTCCCCCTCAAGTTCGGCGTGTCGAGGTGATGCAAACCCAACTCAACCGAGAAATGCCGTACCTTGTCGAGATTAAGGGGCTCGGTGAAGATGTCAGCAATCTGCCGACCCGTCGGAACATACGCTAGTTCGACTTTACCAGAAAGGACACGCCCAGAGACAAAATGGTAGTGCACCTCAATGTGCTTAGTTTGAGTGTGGAATACAGGGTTTTTCACAAGGTGGATACTGCTGAGGTTGTCGAAGTAGATCGTTGTTGGATAGAACGCCTCTACGTGCAGATTCCCTAATAGTCGTTTCAACCAAATGACTTCGCACGGAGCGACAGTCGCCCCTCGATATTCGGCCTCAGTGTTCGACGGTGCTACTGTCGGCTGCTTCTTATTGCTCCACGTGATCATCACACTTCCTAATGAGAATGTGAATCCGGATGTGGATCTATGATCGTGGGCATTTCCGGCCCAATCAGCATCTGTGTAGCCGACTAACTGCTCGGTTACGTCTGCACGATACAACAACGCCATATCTTTCGTGCCGCTGACATATCGTAATATCCTTTGCGCGCACTGAAGGTGTTCGGTCGTGGGCTACGATATAAATTGACTGATCATTCCGACCGGATACCTGAGGTCCGACCAAGTGATCGTCAAGTAGATGTTCAAGGGCTCCACTATATATAAAGAGGTTATATCACGTGCGTTCGCGACACCTTTTATAAACCCCTTATACGTATGTTTTTTACTATTTTAGATACCCTTCTATTAAAATACGGTTAGTAAAAATACCCCTTAGTTTCAATATATATTTTGACAACAACTCATTTTAAATGCCCTTACATAGAAGACAGATGTATGTTTTATACATGTGTGTATGTATGTATTATATTGTATTGCATATGTTGTATATATTTTATGTATGTATGCGTTATGTGTGTGTTCATATGTATGTATTGTATTCCATGTTTATTTATGTATGTATTATATTGTATGTGTGGTATATCTTAGTTGTATAACATCTGTGTATGTGTGTAGGGGCTCGTGTCTATTTGCACCTAAATCATAGATATTCTTTTACTAATAAAGACTCAAGAATTCATTATTTGGTTTGATAGTTATTCTATATTTAAACTTTATGAAATTCATCAACAATCATCATAAATACCCCATCACTACAACAAGTTCCGTCAAATGCTCAATAACTTCTCACATCACAACATTATTTAACGAGGAAGAGATTAATATATGACTGATTCAATAAGTGAAGCTTATCAAGCATATATGTGCTACATGGGTCAAGCCACATTTACCATACATATCAATTAGACTATTGGCAATACAACATCTCTTTCTAATACACCTTTTCCTTAGATTATATAGTTTGCAACAAACAAACACATTGCAAAACCAACTTGCTATAATAATGACATACCTACGGTTCAAATAATGTTTCAAACAAACAAAAACTCATTAAATGAGAGGAAAGTAATATATTACAACACATGCAATGATTTATTTATCAATCTCCTTCCCTTACAACAAGTAGAAATGAGGACCTTGCATTCTCCTAATGATGTAGCACCAAGAACGATGAATACAATGTTAGGTGATAATAAAAATCCACAGACACAGTTGGTGAAGATTAAAGTGGGTGGGATTCGATGAATAAACACCCACTAGGCTTCAGAAATGTTCCTAATAAATGTCAACCGCCAAATCCAAAAAGTTATGAAAGGAATGAAGACCATCCATACTTATAAAGAAAGCACCGCCACCATGAGCTCCCCATGAGGCTTGTCAAGAACAAAAGAACTCTTCTTGCCTATGAAATGACAGTAGCAAATACACAAATTAACATGGAAAAAAAGAACATGAGATGGAATGCTACCAATGCATATGTGCATGCATTCATACATGCATACAAATAGACACATACAAACACAACCATCCATATGCAAATTCACATGCACACATATGAATATGGTAAAAAATTGATATGGTACTAAACCAATAACCCTCGAAAAGTGGTTTGGATCCTAATGGCCACAGATTCTCGCCTTCTTGTAGGTCATCCTACACATCCTTGCTTGCCAAAGGAGGGCCACTTCAAAGAGGTCGATCACGCTCACGGCTCCTTCTCTCTTGCTCTCTTTGCTTTCTTTTCCTCTCTCTCTCTCTCTCTCTCTCTCTCTCTCTCTCTCTCTCTCTCAAACCAAAGCAACTCACTTACTATTGATAACTCCAAAATGTAAACATACATACATCCATGTCATGAAGAAAAATAAATTCCCAATAGCCACTTTTTCAAAGCAACTAGATTCAATAAAGTGGAAAAAGGCCGAATACAAAATGCAAACAAAAAGACACTATTTCTACTCTAATAATTGAATTAATTAATTATAATCAAACAATGAGAATCCCATATCATCATCACTTTCTTCTTGTTTCTCTTTTACTTCTTCCTTCTCTTCTACAATAGGAGCACCACCACTACCCCCTCCCCCACCCCCAACCGATGTTATTGCTCCACTAGGCACAAAGCCGCCCCTCCTCCACCGCCAATGATTACCTGGAAGACCAATCCAAAAGCACTAGAAAAGAGAGAGAGAGAGAGAGAGAGAGAGGTTAAAGGGGTCTTTTACGGTTTTATTTCAAAAGGTGTGGACATTAGGGGAAATGCCTCATTCTTGGAAGATTGGTTTGATAAAACTTTTGCCGAAGGTGCCTTCTCCATCTTCCTTTGCTCAATGGAGGCCTGTTTCATTGATGGGGGGAATGTACAAGATTTTTGCAAAATTGATAGCCAATAGGTTGCATAAGGTTTTACCTTCTATTATTCATAATGCTCAATATGGGTTTTTAGCAAAAAGAGACATTTTACATAATATTTTAAATGTTCAAATGGCAATTGACTATGCAAAGGATTCGAAGCAAGAATTGGTGTTGCTACAATTGGATATCGAGAAAGTCTATGATAATGTGGATTGGTCGTTTATAAATCAATTGATGTCTCATATGGGTTTTGGTGATCGTATGTCTAAGTTGATATACACATTAGGGGAGGGTTCAGTTTCACATGTGATGTTTAATGGAGGAGTAACACAACCAATTTCTATTCGGAGGTCAGTTAGACAAGGATGCCCGGTAAGTCCTTGACTATTCACTATTGTGACACATCCTATTCTTGTTAAGTTACACAATATGGCTATGGAGGAAGAATTTCTTGAACTAAGGTTGCTATCAGGGAAGCCATGTATTGTTCAAGCACTAGCAGATGACCATATTATGTTTTTGGCACCTAATCGGGAAAATATTAGTAAGACAAGAGATGTGTGGGAATTGTTTTCAAATGCTTTAGGGTTGAGAATTAATATACATAAATTTGTCCTCATTTCATGTATAGAACAAGATGTGTTGGGATTGGGGTGGTCAGGAAGGATAGTACATCGTGGTATGATTTTTCGTCACCTTGGATATCCAATTGGGGTGGAAGTTTCTCATGTGAAACTTATTGAGTGGGTGTCCAAAAGGTTGGAGGATAAGTTTATGTATTAGAGGTCTCAAATTTGGCCTTTTCATGTACGACTTAAGGTGGTCCAATCGATTATGATCTCTATGGTATCTTATTATCTTCCTTTGCTCCCATGGTCAAAGAAAGTTCTTGAAATATTGACACGCTCGATGTGAATGTTGTGGTTGGCATGGGATCATGTTTGTACTCCGAAGCGTCTTGGCGGGGCATCAATATTAAATCTATATGAGCATATGGTGGTTCGCCGATTTACTTTCATTCAATTTATGTTTGAAGGTGTACAACCTTGGACAGAAATGGTGGTATACTTTATAGAGAAGAACGGAATAAAGCTTGGAAACATGAAGGTTGAAGCAAATTGGTGGAATGTAATTAATTCTGATAGGGATGTCAAATGTGCAGGGTCTATGATAGTTGATCATTTGTTGACATCATGGCAAAGTATGTTAGATTTTGTGGAATGGCATCCCCCACAAGAAAGGGGATGTGCCAATTCATTACAAATGGAGGTTTTGGCGACATCAAGGTTGTTGAAGTGGGAAGGTAAGCAAATTTTTAACCTTCAATTTAATCGAATGGCTAGATTGGGTTAGGTAACAATTAAGGATGTTATGTTTGTGTCACAAAGAAGATTAATGGCTTTTCGAACAATCAGATCAACATTTCGTATTCCAAAAGGTTATACCTTTATTTGGGATAAGTTGCAACAAATACTATCTTCATATGAGCCAATTCCTTATTTAGATGGGCGATCTCAAGAGCTTGATTGGAGGTTTGTTGGAAATAAGAGATTGACTATGATCTCAACAAAGTTGCTTATCACTCGTTGATTAACAAACATAAGTGGTTGGAAGAAAGGGTTATAAAGATATGGGGGTTTCATAAGCCCATTACTTGGTGGCTTCATGTGATCAAGGCAGGTTGGTGTTCTCGATTAATGCTACGAGCCAAGGTATTTGTTTGGAGAGTAATGATTGTATGTATTGTATGTATGGCATGTGTCCATGCACATATGTGTTATATGTGTGTATGTGCTATATGTGTGTGTGTATTCTATATTTCTACGTATGTATGTGTGTGTGTCTGTGTGTGTGTATCTTCTATTGATGTACATATGTATGTATTGTATATCAAGTGTATATATGTGTGTGTTATATGTGTGTGTGTGTTTGTGTGTGTGTGGTTTCTATTGATGTACATATGTATGCATTGTATTGCTTGTGTATATATGTATGTGTGTGTATGTACATATTGTATTGTATTGCATGTGTTGAATGTATAGTATGTATGGCATGTGTGTGTATATATATTCTTTACATGTCCATATGTATGTATTGTATGTATGTCACGTGTGTATGTGTATATGTGTTATGTGTGTCTATTCATGCATACAATACAATATATACATACACACACACAACACACACCACAAACATATATACACATATGCACGTATGTATGTGTGTATGTATGTATGCATGCATGCATGTATGTACATGTATGGATGTAAGTTGGTAACATTCATACAAGTATCATTGTAGGCATGTGTACCTATATACGTGTAGCAGTGTATGAATGAATATATGTATGTCCATGTATGAATGCATATATGCGTATGTATATTTTTGGTGTATTTATCGTGTTTAGTATGTGTATGGCTCATATATGGATGTAAGTTTGCAATATCACATAATATGCATGCATATATTATCCAATGTATGTGTAAGCATACGTATATCTAATGTGTGTGTATGAAAGTATTGTAACTTGTATGACCTTGTATGACCTATATATATACTAATATGTGGAATATGTATGTATCTACATGTATGCATATATTCATGTGGCAATGCACATAATTTAATGTGTCTGGATGTGTGTTTATAATATGTGCATAATATGTATGTATATATCTAATGTATGTATGTGTATGCATATATGTACTATTATAGTGTGTATGACCATGTGTGTGTCTATGTTTGTGTATGTGGTGATATGTATGTACATATGTAATGTATGTATGTATGTGTATGTATGTATGTTTGTAAAATTTGTATATGTAACATTGTAGGCATATGTATGTATATATGTGTAGCAATCTATGAATGAATATATGTATGTACATGTATGAATGTATGTATGTGTATATATGTAATGTATTATTTTTGGGATATTTTCATGTCTAGTATGTGTATGGATTGTATATGAAATTGTGTTTTCAATATGTACGAATATGCATTCATATATCCTATGTGTGTGTATGTATGTATATATGTAAGTATTGTAGGTTGTATGGTTCCATATAACCTATATATATATATATGGCGATATGTGGAATATGTATGTACATATGTATATATATATGTATATGTATATATGTAATGCAGTGTATATGTATGTGTATGTAAATTTGTATATTGTGTAATATGAATGGATCATGTGATATGTAATATGTAATTTTTATGCATGTTTGAATATCTGTCAATACATATGGCTTTATTATAATATATATGTAGCATGTATGCATTTACATATTTGTATTTATGTATGTGTATGTACATATCTACACATGGTAATATATATTTGTATACATATTCATGTTGAGTCAGTATGCATGTATAAATGGGTGTAATGTATGTATATACATATTTATGGATGTAATGTTTAAATGTAGGTACATATATGCATGTATAATACGAGGAACGAGATGGAGGAACAGGGAAGAGAGAGAACGCAGCAGAGAGCCACCTCAACGACACAACAGGGGAACTCTAAAGAAGCAGCCCCGCCAACAGAATCTGAGGAGCGGCCTCTACCGATCGTATTCTCGACAGAAGAAGAGGCTGAATTCAAATCAGAGATTCAGCGCCTAACTCAACTCTCGGTGATCTGCAGAGTGGTGGGAGCTCGGCCGAATAGAGGTGAGTGTAAAGATTTATTACAAGCATCTATGCATGGATTAATTGGTAGAATAATAGATGTCCAATTCATGGGACGAGGATTTTATCATGTGGAATTGGATACAATCGAATCAGTGGGAATAATGTTGGAGCATAGTCCTCTTGATGTAAGAGGTGCCCGTGCATTTGTGATGCCTTGGAAACAAGGTTTTAATCCGGTGGAGGCAATACGGAAAGGAGATCGGATATTTCCGTTAACGATTGTCTTCCCGGGATTACGTAAGGAGTATTTACCGATGCTTGAAGCAATAGCTTCAAGGATCGGAACTGTAGTGAGGGTCCAAGAAAGTATGGCTATGCGATTAAGTAAAATGTCAGGATTTCCGTCAGCCCGAATCTTGGTAGAATCACTCGAAAACTTACCGACAAAGGTAAGGCTACCAAATGAAGAAGGGGATTTTATAGAACAAAAGGTGGAGTTTGCCGGGCTCCCTGGACAATGCTTCTATTGTCGGCAAATGGGACATTTAGCCAAGAATTGCCCAAGGAGAAATATTAAATTGGGGGAAAAAAAACGTTGTTGCGAATATTGTAAACAAGAAGGGCATGAGGCAGATAAATGTCAAGAGAAACTAGCCTTAGATTGTATGGGTGTACGGGCACAAGGGGAAACAAGAGACACTCAATGGATAAATGTAAAGGCTAAGCATGGATGCAAGACACGTACGGTGCCTATGCAAGAGACGTGTCTCACCCCAAATGCGTATAATGCATTGGACATAGAAATTGATACACAAGAACAACCAACATCCACTACTGAGATAAGGGGGAAAATAGTTAGTACCATCCAACCAAATGATGGATGTGTCAAGGCAAAAACATTTCGTTCAAAAAGAACAATACAATCACAAAAATTGGATAATGCGATCACAATAAGAACATGTGGGATGTTGAAGGAGGATACCGGAAATGGTGGCTTTTCCATACTTGATTATGCAGCCCCCTTTGGGCATGAGTTCACAAAACATTTGGGTGTTAAAGATGTTCATGAACCCAATGCAATAAGGGTCCATGTTTTATTTAGACAAAAACAAGTGGAAAACTCATTGGTCGGTTATTCCTTTCCATTATGTGGTTATGAGAGAAATGACATATGGAATCAACCAAATGTTATGTTGGCCATGAGAGGACAAGTTTTGTATTTTGCCAAATACGTGCAAAATCCTCAATTGGGGGAAACAATATTGAGGGGGTTAGAGAATGCAAGTTGTTTAGTGGTTCCGTATTTGGATGCAATGAACCGCAAGCATGTTGTATTGGATGTACCTTCCGATATATTGTTTGATTTTGGATATGTTTATATTCATGAAGATGATGTGCCGGAAAGCCAAGCCAAGGCTCGGGCCCATCATCATTGGAGATTCATTAAAGAAGGTTGTGACATACTCAAAAGCCAAATGGTGATTATGGGAGATGGGGGTGGCGTAAGCTCCGTGGAACCATCCTCTAAGACTCGTAGGATCGGGTCCGGTTCGGCCTCTAACAATTGTTGATGAGGATCCTCACATGGAATGTTCAGGGCTTGGGAGGTCCCTTATACCGAAGATATAGAGGTAGGTTAAGGCAGGAATTACAAAAGTGTCTCATGAATGGATCGTTGGACATTATGATGTTTCAAGAACATCATTTGAATGAGCAAAGAATAAGGAACTATGGCACTATATTACCTGGTAGTTGGGAGATGTTTTGGTCCCCAGCTATTGGCACTAGTGGTACACAAGGCGGGGTGTGTATGGCAATTGCACATCATTGGAAATCAAGTATTATATGCAAAGAGATCATTGTGCCAGGAAGAGCACAATATATTGTATTACAAGATTTACATACAACTTGGGGTTACTTGAATATCTACGCGCCAAATCATGCATCGGCTAGGAAACACTTTTGGTGTGAAATTACAAATGCATTACCAAATGTGTCTCATTGGTGTGTTGCAGGGGATTTTAATATGCTTGAGGACCCAGAGGATAGGAAAGGTGGGAGTGTTTCAACAATTCATGGGGAAGAATTAGCAGTATGGGAACGGATGTGTTTGAAATTGAGTATTTTGGATGCATGGCATATGCCTAATGTTTATAGATCTCAGAATTCCTTGAGTTTCTCACGTTCGGATAGGAGAATAGCTGGAACCAATCTTTCAAGATTGGATAGATTTTATGTGGGGGAGGCCTTTGTCTTAAATGGGGGAAATATCAATATTATGCCAGGCACAACTTTCTCTGATCATGCTCCTGTTATATTGAGAACCTTTGGGCAATCGAAAAGGGAGTCCATACGATTTAGGATACCCGAAAAAGTAATGTTACATGATAGATGGTATAATCAAGTGACAGATATTTGGCAGAACAAAGATAATATGGATGCTCCCATTACAATCAAAGTGGCTTGTGCTTTGACGGAGATATCACAATATTTTGCGTTAAAATCAAGATCTGAATATATGGAATATCTGGAGAAGGAAAGAAGGATGAGGGCAAGATTGATATCTTTGCAAAGATTGCAACAGGGTCGACCAGAGTGTGCGTGGATAGCTTCACATCTTGAAGAAGCCCGAAAACAAGTTCAACATATGGAAGAATGTCGTAGTCAATTTAGGTATCACAATTCTGCTTCAAGATGGACGCAAATTGGGGATAGATGTACAAAACAATTTTTTAATATTAAAGGCCCCAAAAGAGTCTCTAATGTAACCTGTTGTTTGCGGAATGAAAATGGCGAACTTGAAATGGATCCAAATGTTGTGCGGGTAATTGCCACGAAATTCTACGCTACCCTTTTGTCAGAAGAGCCTATCTCTGAGGAGATAAGCCAAAATAGAATGAAGTTCTGGGCGGAAATTCAACCCAAGTTTACTCAAGCAATGCAAGATTCATTGTTGTCACCTATTACAGAATTGGAGTCGGAACAAGCGCTACACTCTTTATCGGACAATAGTTGTCCTGGAGTGGATGGACTTACACCTAAATTCTACAAGAAATATTGGGGGATACTGAAGAAAGACTTAAAAGATGCTTACCAACATATGTTTGAAAGTGGAGAGATGCCCATGTCGTTATCTGAGGGGCTTATTTATCTTATACCTAAAACAGAAGGAGTTTCAGAAGATATTCGTAAGTGGAGGCCAATCACCCTCTTGAATACTAGTTATAAGCTATTTGCAAAGTTGCTTAGTTCTCGGTTACAAGAGGTATTACCAAAGATAATTCATGTATCGCAAACTGGTTTTATGAGGGAAAGGAGTATTATGGATAATGTTTTTACATTTTGGGAGGCTACTGCAGTAGCGGTAAAAAACAAACAAAATCTAGCCGTGTTGCTTTTAGATTTTGAGAAAGCGTATGATAGGGTTGACTGGAATTTTTTGGAAGGTACTATGCATCACTTGGGCTTCAACACGGCATGGATTAAAGGTGTTTCTTGTCTTTATAGAAATGCACACAGTCAGGTGTTGTTGGCAGGTGGAGTAGGACCTCGTTTTAACATTACTCGATCAGTTCGCCAAGGATGTCCACTTGCACCATTTTTGTTCCTTCTGTTTGCGGAAGCAATGCATGCATTTATATCATCACAATCTATAGGCTTGCGTGGTTTGGCAATGCCAATGCATGGACAAGATATATTGGACTCGGAATTTGCAGATGACACTGCATTATATGTGGATGGGACTCTAACGAATTTGCAACAAGTACAAGGGGCTTTGTCACAGTTTTGTATAGCGTCTGGAGCTAAGTTAAATTGGGAGAAAACTGTTGCATTTTGGGTAAGCAAGGAGCCGCCGCCTTGTTGGGCACCGCATCATACTTTCCAATGGACTCAAAGAGGAGTTGCGGTTCGATATCTTGGAGTGCAGGTTGGGATTGATTTGGTTCCAGAATTACATGCTGCACCATTACTATTAACTTTGAGGAAAAAATTATTCTTGTGGAGTCATGCTAAACTATCTTTGGCCGGTAGAGTGATAGTTGCCAACCATGTGCTACTATCTACGGTGTGGTATATAGCCTCATCTTGGATCTTTTCAAAATCGTGCATTGGACAAATTCGAAGGCTGGTTAGGAATTTTATATGGGCTGGGGAAGATAAGAGTCATGTAAGAGCGAAGGTGGCTTGGAGTACATTGATAACCCCAAAACAATACGGTGGTTTGGGGATTATAGATCCATTAGACCAATGCATGGCCTTGTTAGCAAAACTAATAATTCGTGGCCTTTTACCAGGACATGCTCCTTGGAAGAAATTACTTATGCAAAGATTGTATAGTTGTGCTCCGTCGATGGGTGGATTATGGGCTGATAGCATAAGGTGGATTTTTATACCAGACAAGAAACATGTTATGTCTAGGAATTGGGAAGACAAATTTTTTAATGGTCTTCTACGAGCATGGGAGCATGTACATAAAGGGTTGGAACATGGTGTACCAACATGTGAGGACGAATACTTGAGACAAAACTTAGTGTGGAATCCGAATATGCGTTTGCCATCATGGCACATGTTGGGGTCCCGAACGCGATTGGATTGGGCCAAGCTCGATGTAGGGCCAGGAGCGTCCGTTGATGCATGGAAATCATTTCATACTCTGAATATAAATGACAGATCAGAATTCTTGTCTTCCTTGAGAGGGGGGCTGATTATGTGGGACCAAGTGCAGTCAGTTTTGGGGCACTCTGACGTTACGATATGGTCCTTTAACCCTCCCAAGTGGGAAGGAGCATTTACGAGGCTTCAAGTGCTAGTGGGGGTAAGGGGACATTTGTCTTGCGGACGATGTCAAGACTATGAGGTGGAGGAAGATGGCAGTATAAGTAGTGCAACGATACAAACAGAGATCTTGCAATATGCTACATTTTCTAAAATAAGGGTCCTTGCTTATGACGGATCTAAGTGGCTCATCGACCCACAAGTTGAGGCGGTCAAGGAGCATTGGAAACTGAGAGTTTTTGAAAAGAAACCTTTGATAAGATTGCAATGGGATCCGGGAGAATTTTGGTGGAAAGATCCGTTTGATCGTATGGGAAAAAGGTATGGTTTTTTTCAGTATTCAGTTAAGATGGGACGACACATTTTGGCAGCTCAACGTAGGACTACACCACGAGCTAGTCAATTTTGGAACCACCAAGGAATCACATCGGAATTCCTAACAAAGTTTTGGGGAACATTATGGAAAAGGAAGCAAGATATGAAAATAAATGTCTTCCAATGGTTAGTAATACATAGAGCATTGCCAATTGGCCAATGGTTGCAACAATCAGCTGCACCGACCGCATGCATCTATTGTTGTTGTCAGATGGAGACATTGAAACATTGCTTGTGGGAATGTCATGCTGCACAGCAAGTTTGGAGGCGAGTGTTCCGAGTTCTTGCCTTTATGTTTAGGGATTGCAGTTTTTCGTGGGGTATGGTAGTATGGGCCACAGTGGCACAAGTGGTGTGGCCATATGATGCATGCCCAAATGACACGATTATTAGAATTCAAAGAGGAAGGATAATGGCGGTGCAACAAAGTCAAATGGAGGCTCCTTACATGTTAAAGACAATGCAAGAGGTATGGGAGCTACTATGCACCACCACAATGTGGTTTATTTGGACTGCTAGGTGTTCTAAGGTGTTTGGTAATACTACTATTCATCCAGTGGAAAGTACACGGAATGTCTGGATGGAGATGGTACATACCTTGAAAGGACAGTATGAGGATATTAAAGGTGAGACAGATGTTGCAGTGTTGCAACGTCTCGAATTTATTGTCTATTGGAAGAAGACCCCTTTTCTCACAATACAAAATTCAAGACCTAAATGGTGCTTAGCGCCACCAGTATGGTTGTTCCCACCACCAATCACATAACTTGGTTAAGGAGTGGTGGAGTGTTGAGGGATGGGACCTAAGGAAGAATGCACCAGATCAATGGTAGCTTGATGGTAGGTCAATTTTTTGTAATGTTGTTCATAACTAATGAAAGGATATTTTTCCCGGAAAAAAAAAAATATATGCATGTATATGTATGTATGCCACTCCAAATTTGACTATTGTTTGCACAATATATTCTTTATTATCTCATTGAAATATCTAATATTTCATGGGCTTATTATAATATGTATGTAGCATGTATGCATTTACGTATTTGTATTTATGTATGTGTATGTACATATCTATGCATGTGCATTTACATATTTGTATTTATGTATGTGTATGTACATATCTATGCATGTGCATTTACATATTTGTATATATTTCATGTTTAGTCAATATGCATGTATAAATGGGTGTAATGTATGTATATACATATTTATGGATGTAATATTTAAATGTAGGTACGTATATGCATGTATGCATGTATATGTATGTATGCCACTCCAAATTTGACTATTGTCTGCACAATATATTCTTTATTATCTCATTGAAATATCTAATATTTCATGGGCTTATGTAATTTTTTTCTATAGCATAATCGATAATACCCTTATGTAAATATATTTTTTATGCATTTGTTAATACCCTTATATATACATTTTGTATCTCAATGGTTAATTTAAACCCCTTTTGATGAACTCATGTGCTATCATACAAGTTTTCACAGTGAAGCCCCCGGGAGTAGATGAGGCTTCCGACAATTTGTCGAAACCGTGTCGGGTCGCACGCCTTTCCCGAATCTCGGCGAAGCTATTCATTTCTATCAAGAGGAGTCAAGATGGGCTTACAATCTGCCATCCCGAACTTGAGGAGCATATTCAGCACGTAATGGCGCTGACTAATCAATATGCCTTCGGGGGAACAGATCACTTCGATCCCGAGGAAGTAGTGAAGGTCACCAAGATCCTTCATTTCAAACGATGCCACAAGCTGAGACTTTACACGACCGATTTCTTCTAGGTCGGTACCGGCGATGACTAAATCATCAACATAAAGTAAAAGACAAACCGATCCATGTCGACCTTGCCGAATGAACAACAAGGAGTCCGACTTTGATGTCGTAAACCCCATTCTACGCAACCGTTGCGTAATCTTCGCGTTCCAAGCTCGCAGGGCTTGCTCAAGTCAGTATAACGCCTTCTTCAATCGGCATACTGCTGAAGTGTTCGGTTCGGATAAAAATCCAGGGGGTTGTACCATGTACACTTCTTCCTCCAGATGACCTTGCATGACCACATTCTTTACATCCATCTGTGTAGATCCCACCCCTTCGTCGCCGCTACGGCTAGCAGAACTCGCACGGTAGTCATCTTCGCAATTGGGTCGAAATCTCCTTGTAATCTACGCCATGCTTCTACGCATAGCCTTTCGCAACCGAGCCGTCAATGTTGTCTTTCACCTTAAACGCCCATCTACATCCGATCGGCTTTACACCCTTTGATGCGTCAACCAAGTCCCAAGTCTCATTGTATGTTAATGCGCACATCTCTTCCTCCATCGCAACACGCCAATTTGCGTCTTTTGCCGCTTCTGCGTAGCTCTCCAGCTCACACACTTCCGCCACTCGAGTCATGTACACATAATGGTGTGCCACCCGTAGCTCTGTACGGGGTTCTTCAGGCAGGTAGATCAGCGTAATTCGTGATTACCCGATTCCACCACCTTTTCGTTCAATTTCGACCCCTTCCGTGGAGATTCCTTTTCGATTGGCCCCAAGTCGGACTCGCTCCAGTCTGACTCGGCACTGCCGAAATCATATTCCTACATTTTCTTCTTCCCTTTTTCTTTATGCGTAAACTTTCTCCTTGGTTCTCTATGCGGGGACAGCACGACCGAGTCTTCACTACTTGCCGACTCTTCATTTGGTTGGCCATCTCGGCTCAACCCCTTATTCGGCCCGCTTAGCTGAAATGAGATCGGACTCTCTGTTACAACTCCGATTTCCTCATTACGTGGACGCAGCTCGGCCTCGCTGACCTCTTCTTCAGAATTTGGCTTTCGCGTCCAACTTCCTCTGTTTCTCCTTCGGCACATGCACGTACACGATGCTGCTGAAAATGCTCATGTGTGCCAAGTTCAGGTTCTTGCCGTAATACAACTCGTGTGGCGAAACTCCTCCATTCACAAAGGTCCGATTCTTTATGACTTCAGCCCAGTAAAACTTCGGCATATGCTTCTCTTCAAGCATTGCCCTAGTTGCTTCTTCGATTGTCCGATTCTTCCGCTCGGCTACGCCGTTCTGCTCCGGTGTATATCTACACAAGAATTCACATTGAATTCCCTTCTTCTCTAGATAACTCGTGAACTGGTCGAAGAAGTACTCCTTGCCGCCATCGGACCGTAGGCACTTGGTCTTTCATCTAGTTTCCCTTTCCACAAGGCTCTTCACCTTCAGGAACCACGTGAAGACTTCGCTCTTTTTCGCGATCAAGCACGCCTAGGTGTGCCGAGTGAAGTCATCGATGAAGGTTACAAAATAACGACTACCACCGAAGCTCACGTTCTGTGCCGGTCCCCACACATCTGAATGGATCAAATCCAACGGATTTCGACTACGATTATGCTCATTGGGGAATGGAAGTCGGTGCTGCTTCCCGAGTTGGTAGGCTTCGCAGAGTTGGCCATTATGGCCCTGAAATTTTGGCAAACCGAAAACAATGTTCCTCATCTGCATTTCACTAAGCCATGGGAAGTTAACATGGCCGAACTGCTTGTGCCACAGGTCGATGTTCGACTCGACCTTCTATCCTCTAGAAAACAATGCGGTTCCGGCTTGATTGGTGTCGAGGATGAACATCCTCCCTTCACGGCACCCTTGTGCGATAACGTGGCCTTCCTCTTCGATGTAGCACCCGATGTGCATGAATCGAACTTGCATCTGATCGACCGACACCAGGTTCTTGGTTATTGTCAGGATGTGCAATACATTGATAAATTTCCCTTTCTGTCCGACGTGGTTGAGAGGAACTTCTCCGACATGTTTGATGGTATGCGGAGTGTCGTCTCCCGTCTCAACCACTCCTTGTTTTTCCGGTTTCTCCAAGTACGAGAACCATTGCTCATTACTCGTCATATGATTTGATGCTCCGGAATCAACATACCACACCTCGCTTGGTTTCAAGGTGTTCACGACCATCCAATTGGCCTTGTACTTCATTACGAAGGTTGGGTCCGATCCATTTCTAGCTCGTTCGGAGCCCTCCGCGTAGTGCGATTTCTGACGCCTTTCGGCGTCTCTTCCACTCGATCCGACTTTGTCCGAATCGGCTCTCTTCTTCCAGCACTTGCTCTCCTTGTGGCCTTTCTTGCCACAGTACCAACATTCCGTCGCGGCCTTGTCTTGCCCGTTTCCTGCGCCGTTGTGACTCCCCCTGCTTCCAAAGGGTTCGGAATTGCTTCTGGCATTTCGATTATGCCGCACGTGCTGCTCTTTTCGACCGCCACCATTGCGCACTAATTCACCTCGTCCGTCACGACCACGGGGCTTGTCTTCCTCCATGTACAACATCTTGCTGTCGGCGTGCATACTCGGTGGCGCACCCCCGTGATTTTCCTCCATGAGCAACATCGACTGAAGCTCGAAGAACGAAGGCGTAATCTCCCTTGTGCAAACCACCGTTCAGAATGCTCTAAACTTTGACGCTAACCCTCCAAGTTAAACCTTCACCATTTCTTCCTCCTCGACGTTCACGTTGACGGAGGCGAGGGAATTGCAGATCTCCTTGATTGGGGTCGGCGTAATCGGCCACAGACAGATCTTTCTGTCAGATATTGCTGAGCTCCTGTCTGAGCTGGAACTTCCTAGCCGTTGTGCTAGCAGTGAAAATCCTCTTGAGATTCGCCCATGTGTCCTTTGGCGTCTTGGCATCCCAAATGTAGCTCAAGAATTGGTCGCTCACAATGATGCGAAGCAGTAAAGAGCTCTACTTGCTGCTTGTTCCCAAGCTGAAAAATCTCTGTGTGTCCATTTGGGTGCTGCATCATTAGCTCCTTCGACATAACTCTAGTAACCATGACCAAGCAGATACTGGTGCATCTTGTACGACCAAGATGCGTAGTTGCTCCTATCGAGCTTCTCAATCGGTAGCGAGCTTCCCATTCCTCTTTCTATATTGTTGTCTTATCCTTTCCGAAAACAACAACTTAACTCTGTCTTTATCGCAGGCTTTTCTGTCGGCTGTAAAGGAGTCTCAACCCTCACGCTCTGATACTATGTAAAAGAATATGTGTGCGGAAGCGTATGCGTAAGACACTAAGTACACGATTTAGAATTACGATAGTTCGATAAAACAGAGAAATCACAAACAAGGAGAGGGAGAGAGAGAGAGAGAGAGAGAGAGAGCAGAAAACGTAACTATTATTTCAAAAATAATTCTCTGTATCTTCTCTATATATATTTTGTGCTCGAGGACCTTTTATACTAGCCCCGACTATTGGGTTGTGTTGAGATACAAGCTTAACATTGGCTGGATCAGTGCGTAAATCGGTGCGTAATCTGGTGCGTAAACCGGTGCGCAACAAGAGGCCGGATCGGTATAGAAACCGGGAGGCCGTGGAACAGGTATTCCGCGAGGGAATATATTTGGGAGTTAGTGTAGGAGCTTAGTTATGAGCATTGAAGTACGTGTGAAGTACTTTTATCAATCCGTATGAACTTGTATAAAAGTGCCCTTTGAGCACATCCTATGTACAGAGTTCACACATTATTCGAATTTAGTTTTTCTGTGTGTTTTTCCCTCTTTGTCTCTCCCGCATACATTGTGTCTTAAGTTGTCCATTAAAGCTATTTTTTCTCTATTGGTATTATGTGTTTCGTATAGCTTCCACACATAACATTTCACATGGTATTAGAGCGCGAGGGTTGAGAACCTCTACAGTCGACTCCAGCTTGTAACACAAAAAAAAACCCTAATCTCAGTGAAGAATAGAAAGGGAAAAAAAATATGGATAGAGCTATGGCTAGTTCGCTTCCAACAGAGAAGCTCGACAGAAGTAACTACGCATCTTGGTCGTACAAGATGCACCAGTACCTCCTCGGACATGGATACTGGAGCTATGTCGATGGAGCGAATGATGCAGCACCGAGACTTCCCAGCCTGGGAACAATCGGTGAGTAGAGTTCTCTACTGCTTCGCGTCCTCTTGAGCTACATTCGGGATGCAAGAACGCTGAAGGATGCTTGGGGAAATATGAAAAAGATTTTCGCTGCAAGCACCATAGGTAGGAAGCTCCAACTCTAACAGGAGTTGAGCAATGTGCGTCAACGCAACATGACGGTGGCTGACTACACCTCCAAGATAAAGGATATCTACGACTCCTTTGCCTCCATCGATGTGAATGTTGAGGAGGGAGAAATAGTACAAATCAGCCTCGGAGGATTGCTGTCGAAGTTCGGAGCATTCCGAACTGCTGTTTGTACAATGGAGAAAATGTCGTTGTTTTTCGACTTGCAGTTGATGCTCCTTGTAGAGAAGAATCATGTGGGTGTGTCGACGAGTACACACGCCAACAACAAGATGTTGTACACGGAGGGAGATAGGCCCCGTGGTCGTGGTGAAAGAGGTGGTTGACAGGAGCAAGGAAGAAGGCATCATGGTGATGTTGACAACAATTCAGGACCCTCCAGAAGTAGGGGGAGTCGAGGAGGCAACGAGAACCGACAAGGGAAACACATCGCATGTTGAGCGAGCAAGCTCAACCGGATCCAGATCGGCTGAAGAAGCCTAAGCCGGATCGGTATCCGGAAACAACTGGCTATATCGGGGAGACGGATTGGAGAACTAGATTCGAGTGGGAACCGGAAGCCTAGTAGTAGCCTAGACTACTAGGTAATCATTGTCTCGTAGTTAGTGACAGTCGCATGTAGGAATATTGAAGTACTTGTCAGTACTTTTGTCAGTCCTTTATGGACTTGTATAAATAGTGTTGTTTAGCACGTTGTATGTACAACGTTTTAGAGTGTTATTTTTTAATGTCTCCCCCACGCGTATTCTCTGTGTATTAAGTTCTCCATTAAATCTTCATCTTATTCTCTGTTGCTATCTAGCTGAGCCGGTTCTGTCTAACCATTCTGCACCTTAACATTCACATCGCGGAATGTTGGTATTGTGGCAAGAAAAGCCACAAGGAGAGAGAGTGCTGGAAGAAGCGCGCCAATTCGGAGAAAACTAAATTCGGGTCTGGACATACCGAACAAGGAAATTGGCAGTGGACGCACTACGCCGAAGGATCCGAAAAAGTCGGAAAGGGGGCAGCCTTCATGACAAGACACGAGGCAAACTCGATGAAGAAGACCACCCCGAAATCAGACGAAGTGTGGTACGTTGACTCTGGAGCGTCAAACCATATGACGAACCATAAAGAGTGGTCCCATATCTGGAAAAACCGGAACAACCAGGACTAGTCGCAGCAGGATACGACTGTTCGCATCCAATCGTACATGTTGGTGAAGTTCCCCTTAGGGACGTCGGGAAAAAAGGGAAACTAATGAATGTGTTACACGTCCCGACAATTACGATGAATCTGGTGTCAATCAGACAGATCATCGACCAAGGGATGCAAGTCCGGTTCACGCATCTCGGGTGATTCATCAAGGAAGAAGGCCAAGTTATTGCGCAAGGGCGCAGAGATGGGAGGATGTTCATCCTCGACACCAATGACGTAGGCACCGCCATGTTCGCAAAAGGACAAAAAGTCGAGTTGGATATCGACTTGTGGCATAAGTGGATAGGACACATCAACTACCAAAGGCTTCAGGACCTGCAATCGAAACAAGTTGTGTTCGGATTGCCAAAATTCAATGGTCGAAAGGCCCAAATTTGTGAAGCCTGCCAGCTAGGAAAGCAACACCGACTTCCTTTCCCCAACGATCGTAATTGGAGCTGAAATAAGCTCGACTTGATACATTTAGATGTATGGGGACCAACACAGAATGTGAGTCTTGGGGGGAGTTGATATTTCGTCTCCTTCATCGACGACTAGACCCGACACACATGGATCTACCTCATCGAAAAGAAGAGTGAAATATTCAATTGTTTCTGGAACCTCAAAAATATTGTCGATAGGGAAACAGGCAGGAAGATCAAGTGCATGCGGTCGGATGGCGGAAAAGAGTACTTTTCCGGCCAATTCAACAGTTACTTTGCAACAAATGGGAATTCGGCGCGAATTCAGTTGCAGGTATACGCTGGACCAAAACGACGTAGCCGAAAGGAAGAATCGGTCAGTTGTGGAAGCGGTACGGGAAATGCTGGAAGAAAAGAGCATGCCAAAGTTCTATTGGACTGAAGCGGTCCAAACCACGGTCTACATCCCAAATCAGAGAAAAAGTGTTGGCACATGAGCTGTATTTCGGAAGGAAGCCGAATCTACGAGACTGGAGGGTTTTCAGTAGCATTGCGTATGTGCATGTGGTAAAGGAGAAGCGGAGGAAGTTGGACACGAAAGCCGAGAAGTGTATCTTGGTTAGCTATTCGGACGAACAGAAGGGTTATAAGTGTTATAACCCCCAAACCAAACAAGCTTGCGTAAGTTGCGATGTCGTGTTTGATGAGTCTACGTCTTGGTATTTGCCTCCGACTCCAGACCTCAGCTCCAATCCGAGTTCTGAAGATGAGGTCAGCGAGGCTGAGATGCCTCCTGATGAACATGAAGTCGGAACTCTTGAAGAGAGTCCGATCTCATTTCGGCTAAGTGGACCGAATGAGCGACTTAGTCGATTTGACCAATTAGATGAAGAGCCGGCGAGTAGTGGAGACTCGGTCGTGCATTCCCCATGCAGGAAGCTAAAGAGATGGCTTACGTGCAAAGAAAAGGGAAAGAAGAAGATGCCGGAGTATGGCACGGATAGAGATGAGTCGGATCGACGCGAATCTGACTCTGAGAAGAGCGATGACGGGCCTTCAAGAGGGAAGTCCATGTCGGCCAGAACGGCCTCAACATTAGCTTATGAGCAATTACGTTGATCTACCTGCCAGAAGAACCCTATTGTGCGGTTCGGATACAACAAGTACATGGCGCATCACTATGCGTACATGACATGTGTAGCGGAAGTGCGTGAGCCAGAGAGCTACGCAGAAGCGGCAAAGGACGCGAGTCGGCATGCCGACATGGAGGAAGAGATGAACGCACTTGCGGAGAATGAAACCAGGGACCTGGTTGACGCCGATTGTATCTAGGTGGGTGTACAAGATCAAGTACAACACCGACGGCTCGATCAACCGATAAAGGCCCGGTTAGTAGCAAAAGGCTACACGCAGCAACACGACATCAATTATGATGAGATGTTTGTGCCGGTCGTGAAGATGATGACAATCCGTGTTTTACTTGCGGTAGTTGCGGTGAAGGGGTGGCACTTACATCAGATGGATGTAAAGAATGCATTCCTGCAAGGCGAGCTTGAGGATCAAGTGTACATGGTACAACCCCCCGGATTTCAGTCCGGAACGAACACTTCGGCGGTATGCCAGTTGAAGAAGTCCCGTTACGAACTAAAGCAAACCCGCGTGCTTGGAATGCGAAGATCACACAATGATTGCGTCGGATGGGATTTGCGATGTCCAAGGACTCTTCATTGTTCATCCGGCAAGGTCGACTTGGACCGGTTAGTATTTTACTTTATGTTGATGACTTGGTCATCGCCGGCGTTGACCTAGGTGAAATTGACTGCGTAAATCTCCAGCTTGCGGCATCATTTGATGTGAAGGACCTAGGGGAATTCATTACTTTCTCGGGATCGAAGTGATCCAAACCCCCGAAGGCATACTGATCAGCCAACGGCATTATGTGCTGAGTATGTATGCTCTTCAAGTTTGGGATGGAAGACTGTAAGTCCATCTCAACTCCTCTGGACAAAACCGTGAAGCTTCGCCCCGACTCCGGAGAGGTCTGCGACCCGAAAAGGTTCCGACAGATTGTCGGAAGCCTCATATACTTGACTATCACCCGGCCGGACCTCAGTTACCTAGTTGGCTTGATTAGTCAGTTCATGGCGCGACCAACTGAGGAGCACTTCCAGTGCGCGCAACGCGTACTCAGGTACGTCAGTGGCACTAAGGACCGGTGTTACGGGCATGACCATATAATATCCCGTGGTGAGAATTTACCGTAGTATTCTATACACGTGAGTAAGTGTGAGGGTTAAACGTGAGTATGAAGAAGGGGAGGATTACTTTTAATCCTCGGGATTGAGACAACCCATTAGGCCAAGTGTGAACTTGTCTGGGGCCTTGGGTATCGTTTTAAATAAGACACCTAGCTACCCTCATTTCATCATCTTGTTGACTACGTCGAGACTCTGTTTCGTGGTGGATCGACTCTTGTAGTGAGTGCGCCAGCACCAGGTATGACTCGACGCCACGACGGTGGTATGGGACGCCGATCGAGGCTCGAGTCTGTCTCCATCCTGTCACGGACACACCAAGCGCGGACTAAAACAGAGCATGGATGATGAGGCTATGACTGAGCGATGACACGAGGAACTTAAGACGGGGAATGACACAAGAGCATAAAGATAGAGATGAAGATCAAGGAGAGAGGATGGGCGAAATGAGAATACTAGATTGATATGTCCATGACTGGCGTTGTTCACCTTGAATTCCTTCAAGGTGAACTCAACTATTTATACTGAGTGGCATGCATACCTATTGCACGCATGTGATACAATAGAGCACGTAGGCAGTAGGTACGCATGCATGTGCCAAGTGTTAATAATACAAGGGAGAAATTATGCACATGATGCTAGCTAAAACCTACAATGAGAAAATATATACATGATTATATGTTAGATGTGTGGTTAACACATAACACTCTATTACAACATGGTTATGTCAAGAGTTCGAATCTTGACACATCCCTTCGCTCGGGGGTGGTCGGGTGGATCGGCACCCTTCTTTCTCTCTCTCCTTTCTATCTTTTATCCTTATTTTATGCTTACATGAGTTCATGTAAAGTAATCCTCCCCTTCTTTATACTCTTGTTTAACCCTCACACTCATCCAAGTGTATAGAATACTACGGTAAATTCTCACCACGGGATATTATATGGTCATTCCCGTAACAATCGGGGGCTACTATATCGGACTGGTACTGCCGCGCAGCTAGTCCTCTATACGGATGCCTACTAGGCCGAAAAAGCCGGCGATCGCCGATCCACATCCAGGTTTCGCATGCTCCCTTGGGAGTGTTGCGATCGCATGGAGTAGCAAGAAGCAGCCGACAATTGCATTGTCGAGCACAAAAGCCGAGTATCGAGGAGCAGTTGTCGCAACATGCGAAGCCATATGGCTGAAGCGACTACTTAAGGATCTACAGGTGGAGGTGTCCGATCCGACGACGATCTACTGCGACAACCTCAGCAACATCCAACTTGCGAAGAACCCCGTCTTCCACGCCTGGACTAAGCACATTGAGGTGCACTACCACATTGTCTACGAGCGTGTCCTCTCTGGGGAAGTCGAACTTCAGTATGTTCCAACGGATCGGCAGAACGCCGACATCTTCACCAAGCCCCTTGTTCTAGCCAAGTTGTGGCAATTCTCGGGTGCGCTTGGGTTGCGGCACCTCGACGTCCCAAACTTGAGGGGAGAGAAGTCTCGCAAGACCGCGAAAAGGAGCAGGAAAGGAGCGGAAGTGACCGCAACACCAAATCGGATGACGAATTCGATTTAGTGTCGGCTGAAGAAACCAAAGGCGGATCCACGAAAGAGTCCGGATGCGAATGAGAGATGGAGCCATCCAAACATGGGGGAGATGAAGCCAACAAGGGCGAGAAGGACAAAATTGAGGACAAATTCGAGACAACCAATTCGGACAAAACCGGAGATGAATCAGAGATAGGTGATTCGGCTTGGATGTTTGATTCGGAGACGCCGAATCAACTGAAGGCCGAGCCGAAGAAAGGGCAGTAGAAGAGGCTCCAACACCGTGACAACAAGGGAGCTGGAAAAGGTCACACGAGCAGACAAGCCGACCGTAAGGGTCGAGGCGCACGGAATCGAACGGGTCGAGGAGCACGAGCGAGGCGTGAAGTCAAGAGAAATTGGAGTGAAGGACTGAAAGAGCCTCAAGTTGAGCTTGAGGGGGAGTGTTGAGATACAAGGTCAACATTGGCTGGATCCATGCGTAAACCGGCGCGTAAACCAGTGCGCAACAAGAGGCCGGATCGGTGCAGAAAGTGGGGGCCGTTGAATAGATATTCCGCGAGGGAATATATTTGGGAGTTAGTGTAGGAACTCAGTTATGAGCATTGAAGTACGTGTCAGTACTTCTGTTAGTCCGTATGGACTTGTATAAAAGTGCCCTTTGAGCACATCCTATGTACAGAGTTCACACATTATTCGAATTTAGTTTTTCTGTGTGTTTTTCCCTCTCTATCTCTCCCGCGTACATCGTGTCTTAAGCTCTCCATTAAACCTATTTTTTCTCTGTCAGTATTCTGTGTTTCGTATAGTTTCAGCACGTAACATTTCACAGGCTGACACAAGTATTTACAGTACTTGACCGATCATAAATGAGCCTTCTACACTAACTCCCAAAACTATTCTTTACGAGGAATAAAGTTCTAATGGCCTTTCGGTTTAAACACCGCGACAACCATATTTTGCGTACGATTGTACACACCCAGTCTACGTACTGGGTTACGCACCCGTTTACGCAACCAATGTTGAGCTTGTCTCTCAAGAGGACTTGAACTCACGACCTTCGTTTAAGAAGAGACGTTTGACATGAACCACTTCACCAATTTTCTTGCATTTTTCCAAAGAGTTGAACATGCCACTCCGCATCCTATACATTCTCTTTTCGCCAACTTCTTTCTTCGCTTTCTTGTCTTCCTCCTCTTTTTCTTTCCTCCTCTCCCCCTATTCAGCCATGATGGGAGTGGCTTTTATAGGGGAGTCAACTACCTTGCCACGCTCCTTGAGGTGGTTTACAAACTACCTCATGCATTGGCAGTTGGGTCTCTTTTTCCCTTTTCTGTTTTTTAAATAAAAAGTTTTTATTTTTACAAATTCCCCGAGTAGCATTGATCCTTCCAAAGGATGTATCTTGGGCTTCCGAGCTCCAATTCAGGCATCGAAAAATTGTACATGCTTCTCGTCGCAAGCGCTAGATGGAAAATCTATTTCTCAAAATTTTTAACATTATTTTGATATCGCAAAACCTTAACTTCACGACAACATAATGAAGGAGATGGTAAGTCTCCTTTATATAGAGCAACACCTAAGGTTTTCAAGACCACCATGTGTTCCCCCATGTTATAGGTTCATATGGGTTTGTCTCAAATCCTAGAATAACTGGTTTCTCGACTATGTTACCCATAACCAATTAAATTAGTTATAGAATTGGTACATAAGGCTATAATGCTAATAACGTAGTCCTGGTTTCCAAAACATCGCACTCTTACAATGACAAAACCAAATTCAGGAAGTTATATTTAAAAACATGCTTTTTCTCCAAAGTGGCAACATATACAATTCAATCCAAAGAATTATTTTAAGTTCTCATATTTATCTAGAGCTCAAATGTTTAATTCGAGAATGAAGAATATATTCTAATAACTGAGGTTTCGAAGTTAAATCTTCATGGGTTACCAAATTTTTTATGGATATTATGTTGTTTTGAAATATATAAGTTCACGGCAACTAATATGGAAAACACGTCGAGCATCAACACCATCAAGAAGATCAAGACGATTGGCAGATGAACCAATATACTTTTAGATTGTGAAATGTCCACAATAAGGTGGAGGTCATTTGGGATACTTGCTTATAGATATAGTTTTGGAATTTGGAGGCACACATAAGAGGACTTTTTATTAGGATTTACATGAGGATGTCTGTTATGATTGGGTTAAATGGTTTTAATTTAATGGGTTTTGTAGTTTTATTTCATTTGGTTTAAGTTTCAATTATTTTAAATAGCTTGAGTTTGAGACTCGCAAAGTGATCTCAACTATTGTGGCTAGTTCTGTAAAATTGTATGAGGTTGGTACTTAGCACATGTGATAGACCAACCAAACAATGTAAACCCTCCACTACACATAAGTGGTATATTTTGAATTCTAAGCACATGTAAACTCATAAACTCTCACCATGCTTGATGAAGTGAATGGTGGCAATGTGTGAGTGATTGCATGTGTGCATCTTGGTAGGTGCTTTCATGTATGGACACTGATTACTTTTGGACAAATCAACGTTAGAAAATATGTAGATAGTGTTGTGACCAAGCTTGTCACTATCACGAAATGTGCAATAAGTAGTGTCATGGTGAAATAAATAGATAACCATCGTGCAACGTTAGAAGTGTACAAATCTGTGTGGTTGGTGTGCTTCCATTGACATTACGTTAAGAACACAATCATTAATTGTCTAAAATATTGGAAACCATGACACAAGAGAATGAAAGATGGATATATATTATATTTTTTTAAGAAAGATATAATGGGTGAGACATATATTAACAATCTTTTCTAAGAAATATTAATCGAAACGATTTCAATCTATGGAGGTGCAAAGTTTGATTCTTTGCTAGAGCAGCCGCATTAAAGATATTCTATTTTTTTACTTTAATATGGGGAAAGGGAAATTTGCATTTATTGCAAATGAGGCACGTCCCGCCCTATAAAATGAGGTAGGGAGGACTTATTCATTCTTCAATTTTGGGGTGGTCTTCTTCAACATATTTGGGAGATCGGGAGTCTTTATCTTCATCTTCTTCAATTTCTTTTATTCTTTAACTCTGCTTTGTCTAGGTTTTGAAACTTCGGAGGAGGGAGTCTTCGTTCTCGTTGTTTGTCTTTTTAGGTTTCATTTCATCATCGGCTCTTCTTTATCCCTTTTAGATTTTTGACATTCAAAGGGAGGAGCTCCCCATGCTCGGTGTTCGTTGTGGTCTTCGAGCTCGTTCCATGGAGGAAACAAGGAGGAGACAAGCTGATTAGAAGTGATTAGGGAGGATGGAGTGTCACAAAAACTCTACCCCAATTCAAGCCATCGTAGTCGTCGAAGGTAGTTATGGTCTCGGTGGCCCACATGACTCACGTACAATACAACCTTCCCTCCTCTTGTTTCCATGTCTTGCTTGATCTCGTAGTTAACTTGAGGTTGTGACCATTTGTAAAGGGTCCTCTTCATGTAATCTAGTGTCTAACGACCCAGTTCGCATCGTCAAACTCAAACAAATTTGTGCGCCATGAGCATTTGCTACAAGGCTTTGACAAGCTCGTTTCTTCAGCAAGAGTGAGTCTTTGACATATGTGTTTCTTCAACCAGAGCAAGCCTTCGACTAACACGATCCTTGAACTAGTTTGATGTTTTGACTCACGCTAGCTTTCAACTAGTGCGACCTTTCGACTAGCGTGATCCTTTGACTAGTTCAATCATTTGATAAGCGTGAACCTTCAACTTGTCCCTTTCAATTCCTCCATCTTTTCGACTCCCTGGTCCAAGATCCTCGTGATCCCCTCAAGTAGCACATGCACACATGTTTATGCAACACCGTCACGTTGACCGAACTTGAGATCTCATATGTTGGATGGCACACGATAATAGGGCCAAAAACGTAATATTTTTACTTATCTTCAATACCCCGCATGAGGGTAATTTTTAGAATTTAAGGAAGAAGAGAGCCTTTGACACTAGTCAAAGCCCCAAGCATTCAATTCAAACGCAACATTGTTCAAGCTCATCCCTCACCACCATTGATTGTTGTTGGCTGGTTGTCTCCTCCTCGTCATTGCAATGGTTGTTGCCGCCGTCCGTCGCCCTCCACCACACGTCACCAATAGCCATCATCCACCGTCAACGTTGGGCACCGGCAACTATGTTATCATATAATTATAATTATTATTATACATATCCACACTTACACGTACACATACACATCAACAATTAGGTTGACGGTTAATATTAGAGTTAATTAACCATCAAACCACACAAAAACTAGAAGCACAATCGCATATACACTAGTTACCATTCAATGTAATTAAAATTCATACACATGCACATACACATACACAAATTAACAATCACATGCACATACACATATTTGACGTGAGCTTTATCAAGAACCATCTCAAAAGAACACATTTTTGTTGGTCATGTTTCCTTTGAATTTTCTTTGTAACATCATGATACCAATTATTTTAATAACAATCAAAGATAATCCATTAAATCACTTTATATATTTTTGGGCAAATATCTTCTTTAGTTGAATTGTTGTTAGGTTCCTATGGATATAAATATCCAAGACATTGCCATTGATCATATAAGGTTCACATGCCATTGAGCTCAATTTCATCCTTATTTCATAACTCCCTTGTATGCTAGTGAACCTTTTGTTCACAATATTTGTTTCCACTGTTTTGGATATAATGGATTTTATAGTTTCATGTTTTTTTCACTTGCACCTTGTTGCTAAGGATTTGAAGAAGCCTCATGTAGGGTATGCATGATTATGCCTTACTTCCTTTCATGTGCAAACAAAAGCTAGAGTTTCTTATCATCTTATCTAACTCTAGCAAATTACTTACAAAGTTGTAACAATTTTATAGGAATAGATACAACTTGAGCCATCATATCCATGCCATTCAAGAACTAAATGCAAATATTCTAGTGAGACAGAAGTAAACTTTGTAAATACTTTAATTTCAATTAGAGAATATGATAAGAAACTTTGGTTTTTGTTTGTTGAAAGCATTTGATGTGATAAACTTTGCTTTTCATCACAAACCCACAACTTTGAGTATCAAACTTATCACCCCTCTTAGGGTCTCTAAATGCCAGTCTTTCTTTGGACGTAGGTTATCTTCTTCGGTGTTACTTTTCTTCATGTTTTTTTATGTTGATTAACAATTTCCTGAATTCAGATTCGACCAAAACTCAAAGCCTTTATGAAAGGTGTATTCTTGGTTTGTGAAGGTGATCTCATTTTGGTCCAATTTTGAAATATGGACAAAGAACCTCTTATAGTTTTCATGAATGACTAGTGATTTTTTGGTTGGAAATAATTCCTTTCAACCAACAAATCTTGACTTAACAATCTTGGAGATCAACCCTTTCACCATTGTGAAAGAACAATGGATTAAACAATGTTACAACTGTTTTAAATTTTGCATATAGCTAAAACAGATGTTCTTGCCTTTTTTTCTATTTGATGATGGAGTCCAATCTATGCTTAGAGGAATGGGGCTCAATCCAAGCTTAGCATCATTGGACCTCTCAAGAGGATCATTCTTATCCAAATTCACACGAAATAAAAATGTGAGGAACATTTGTTTTAGTTATGCAAAGTTCAAAGCACTTGAAACATTGTTTTGAGGCTCACAAACTGTATATATTTGATGGTCACAACCTTATATACAAGTGTATATTGTTTGCAAGACAACTTCCATAACGAGAAGTACCATGTTTTAACTATTGGTAAGATATTTCCCTTTAATCATGTAATGATCACCAATGTCAACAAGATAGAGGATAAAATACTATAGTTGTTAACATGGGAGAGGATATTTGTGGGCTAACCAAGGCGGCCCACCACGTTCTATGTCAATATCATTCATCATAGCTCATGTGACATTACAGGAGTTGCAACTTGGAGAATAGGTGAAAGGAAAATAGGGATAACTATTCTAATTATGGAGTTGGAGGACATGGTTACATTCTGTGTTTGATACATATACAATGTCTCGTGACATTCTTTTTTTTGTCTTTCAATACCCTTATTTGTGGTTTTCATAGATCATCATGGCTAGAGCCATTGTAATGTTTTTAGCCTAATCATTTTGTCATGTATGCAGAATTCTACAAATGAAGAATACTTTTTTCAGAGAAAAAAAAGAAACTATAGTTGGTAATGATTTGTTTCAATGGTGGGAATTTTAATTCTCTCTCTCTCTCTCTGATCATGTGAATTAATTAAACTCTCCTCCTAATTATTACCATCATGACTTGATTTCTTGTTCAAAGCTTGTACCTATTGTTTTCTAGAACAAAGTAAAAATGGAATGGTGACAATCATTGGAGACTATTCTAGCTTTTTTCATTTGAGTACCATACAAGCTCAACTCCAACAACCTCATGTCAAACGAGACATTCTCTTTGGAAAGAGAGGGAAGAGAGGACTAGTGTGCATTTCTCTATCTCTATTGCTATCTATATATGCTTATATTTTCTATCTTTTGCCCTTGTAGTGTTATATAGATCGCTCTATGGAATTCCTAATCTTCATGAACTTCTGGTTGCTATCTATGTTGCGTTAAAACTGCATCTTGTTATATAGTTCAAATGTTTGTGAAAGTTCGCCTAGGAAAAGAAAAAGTTTGAATCTTTAGACATATTCTCAATTTTGATGCAACATGTTTCATGGGGCTAGTTATCATGCTTAGATTTATTGCCTATCTAGGCAAAACATTGATAGAAGGACAAAAGAAAAAAGTTTTTTATATTATTTGTGATCATATTTGATTGTATTTATGAAGTTCTTGTATCAAAGTGTAGACATAACTGTTTTTGTATGCTTATGACTTAGTTGTAAATGCATACATATCAATATGCGTGTGTATGTATAAATATATGTATTATAATGTGTTTTATGCGGTGTACTTCTGTATAAGTAAGGGTACGAGTGTGTATGCATGTGTGTAAATATTTATGTAAACTCTATAAATATAATGACCATGTAAATAGTGTTTCATGAAAACTACGTATATATTGTTAAAGTCAAGCTTAATTATTGTTTCATGTATATTTTTAAATATTTATGCGTGTAAATATTTATGTAAACTCTGTAAATATAATGACCATGTAAATAGTGTTTCATGAAAACTACGTATATATTGTTAAAGTCAAGCTTAATTATTGTTTCATGTATATTTTTAAATATTTATGCGTGTAAATATTTATGTAAACTCTGTAAATATAATGACCATGTAAATAGTGTTTCATGAAAACTACGTATATATTGTTAAAAGTTCAAGCTTAATTATTAACATTTGGTAGTAAAAGTGGGGATACATGACGAGTATGCATGCACACATGAGACTTGATCTTATGACCTTTGTTACAAAGTCAAAGACTTTATCAAGTGCACTATCAAAGAAACATATATAATAAATGCTATTTGTAGAAAATGTTGGACTTTGCAACACCTATATAACAAAGCCATTGTACCCCTTATGTTATATGAAAATCCTTTCTCCATTTGCTTTGTCTCTTCTTCACCTTATTAGTTATATTTAATTTAATTTATTTATTTTCCTATTTGATCTTCGAACCCTCTAACTTTCATCTACGCATCGAGAGCTGAATTTTCTACATATATGTATGTGTTTTATGTAGTGTGCTTGCATATATGTAAAGGTGTAAGTATGTGTGTGTGTGTGTGCGTGCATGCATGTAAATATGTATGTGTGTCGCTTAGCAACGTGATGATATTTAAGTGACGCAATTAGCAACACATTTTGGCATCACTAACAAGCTATTTTGTTTGTAGTGTTATCCAAGTCCCACATCAACAAAACTTGATGAAAGAGCAAGAGACGAAATATTGTTGAATATGGTGTAATTTGTTATACCTCATAAATAAACGAACGCATGATCGAAGATAAGAGAGCTTTGACTCACATAACAAAGTCTTGACAACACATACTAAATGTTGTCTAGACGAGTGTACGTAGTCCCCTTTATTTTGTAGGACTCCTTATGATACAAGATTGCCACATTTTTCATGTCCTTAGGGGTGAAATATCCATTGGACCTAGGATAACCTGTTTATCACAAGTTCTACCCCAAATCCATTGGCTTTCAGTATTATTCCTTAAGTTTGTGTCTATAATATTATGGCCATGGTACAAATTTAAAAGATTCTATATTTAAGAAATCTAAACATATATACTTTTAAGGTTGGACATTCAAAGTTCAAAGAAAGAAAATAAAATATCATTGAGAACGTCAAAAAAATTCAAGCATGTAAATTCGAGGAATTTTTAATGATTGTTGTAGTTTTTGGCAGTAGGGCAAAATGTAGAAAAATGCACTCCTATATTATAGGGTATTATTATAGGCTCGAAATAACGCTCCTAATTGAGAATTTATGAGCAACTTTATATAAAAAGTTGCATCCTATGGTCTCATTAATACTAATGATAATCTTAGTCGGTTTCTTTATAATTACTATTAGTTTCTTTATAATGATTATTAGTGTTAATTTGATTAATTAAAAAGCAACATAGTTTGATAAAATTGTGAAAGTTTGATATATTTATTTGCAAAAACTGTTAAGGGTATTAGGTTTCTGTTTTTGTTACATGAACTCTATAGAATCTAAAAAGCACGCTTAACGAACTTTTCGCCTGGTTTTTTCTTTTTCTCTCTCTTGTCAGCAACGAAGACTTTTGATATCGAAACTTATTTTCGTTTAATTTTTGATTGTCTAAAACGCGCTTTGTTTACTTTTGGGTGACTAAAGATATCTTGGATGGATAGAGGATGAAAAAGTCAAAAGCATTAAGGTAGAGAGAATACCAGAGAAAAAATCTCTTATTTCGTCCCTCATACATATGTCATATATAAGGCTAAGTTTGTCTACTAATAAACCCGATCTCTTCTTGATTAATTAGAGCCTATATATATATGTATGTATATGTATGCGCTTTCATTAAATGGTATACCAATAGCTAGACCCTTAACATATTTATTTACCTAATATATCCACCTCTAATTTATGTTGATTAACATATCTCACAATTGGATCTTAACATATAAAGCTCTTAACAACATCCATTACACAACTTAAACAAGGAGGCCACAGTCTCATTTAACATAATACAATACATATCTAAGCCTAATTATCCGATCGAATCGGACCATGGCTCCTCCTAATTCCGTAAGCAGACCACGAAACACAACGAATTCAGTTGCGATCCACAACTCTAGCACTTCCAAAACAAAATCTAGCAGACCCCAACCGATCGTGCGCATGGTGCATGTTTTCGCCCCGCAACGTATAACCACAGATCCGGAGAACTTCCGCGCCATTGTACAGAAGCTCACCGGAAACAATGATTTTGCTTCCATTGATGTCGATCCGACCATGTCAAACAAAGATGATGTATCAGTACGACAAGAGCCCGAAATCGCAGAATCTGACGGAGGACAAACAAAGCCTCCCAGAATTACTGCAACTTCATGTGCTTCTTCTTTAAATTCATCATCAGAACATTGTTCTCCTCCTTTGGTATCAATATCATCGGATCCGGCATTCTCTCCTGATCTAACCATGTCGCCGTCTTCGCATCGAGTGGCATCACCAAATTCTACCCTGAATTCTCTAATCCCTAATTCTTTGAATAGTGCTTCCTCTTGCACCATCCACAGTTCACAATATACTCGATCCTTCCTTTACCCTACCTATCCTTCACCTCGTGGTATCAGCGTAAATGAGTATCAGTTGTCAATAGATGATCAGGACATTCTGGCATTGTCCCCCCCATTCATCAACTCTAATCATGACCCAGAAAATCTCCAAGGATCCTTGTTCAGCGATTTTGATGCAATGATGTCCTACATGCAACTACCCATTTTATAATGCATTAATTGCTAAGTCTACTGTTTGGAAGCAAGAGGCAATCACTACCAGCTAGCTATACATATAATGAAATACATAATGGTAAAGTATTCCGTGACCCCAATAAGAGAGAGATGTGGCAGGACACCTTTGCTGAATGTGATTTGGGAAGATTTCATCATCATTTATCCTCTTTAATATGGATAGTGTGTTTGTGGGTACTAGGACCAAGTACATAATGCAAACGCTTAAATGACGAGGAAGGAATGACCGTTGTTCAAGAAGGTGTGAACGTTGGAGGACGAGAAAAGAAAGGGACGCGTGGGAATTTGTACATGTGGTTGCTTATAATGGGAAGGTCGAGGATCAAAGACTAGACACACGCCATTCAAGGGTGCCTATAATTGACGATGAAGCATTTGACATGACTAGTGGTGCAAGCAAGTGTCCTCTCCATCACATTGTCATGGGTGGACTTGGTGCGAACACCCTATAAAAAGAATCATAAGAAAGAAAGAGATAGAGCCAAAGAGATTATAGACATTGGAGTTTACATCTAGGCCTTGTGTAGTAGCTATAATGCTCAATCTAAAAAGGAACATCTTAGTTTCGTTTTTGTATCCTTAATAAGGAATAAAGCATGTTGTTGTGAAGCATATTGTGTACTTATAAAAGAGGTAAAAAAGTTATTGTGTTTGTGAAGGAGACATCCTCTTCTATAGCTCCTTACACATGCATGTGTGTTATGTCAAACTAGAGAAAGGGAGAGAGATGTGTGTGAGTGAAGGAGACATCCTCTTCTATAGCTCCTTACACATTATGTGTGTTATGTCAAACTAGAGAAAGGGAGAGAGATGTGTGTAGGGGAGCTGCATACTTAGTGTTGTAGTAGAACAAAAGAAAAAAATGTTAAGATGTACTAGAAGCCCAATTATGCCTAAAGACCAATTGTAATTTCGAAGTATGAGTGAATTCATGTTTTCCATATATCGAAACAAAAAAATAAGCTCCAAGTGTGGTGAAGCAAAGTTATGAGTAAGCTCTCCATGAAGTGCATGTCCTGGGGTGGATTGGACATAGGGAATCATCTCCATGGTCTAGTGATGGAATAACCCATGTGACTTGTATCCAAGTATGCACATTTTATATTGTTATATATATATATATATATATATAGAGAGAGAGAGAGAGAGAGAGAGAGAAAGAAAGATATATTAACGTCTTCTAAGGCCAAAATTGGCCCATGAGACAATTGTTTTACAACAAAATGAATATTTATCCAATCATCATAACTAAAATCAAATAAAGTAAAAATAGAACTTAAGCTAAAAGAGTTCTAGTCGTGTACAAAATATGGTATACTCGATGAAGGAAGTGACTTTACACTAAGCCTAATGTTATTTCTACCCAAGCCTCTCGAAAAGAAGTGGGAGGTCACAAGGGACAACATGGAAAAATGGATCAAAACGGAACTTCGCCTAAGCCTCATCTAATGTGTTGCCAAGAAAAAAAATATCCACATGATGGATCATGGGTTTTGAACTATAACTTCAATTGACCCATTGCATGATCTTTCCAGTTCCCTCGTAAAAAGATCCATGATGGCAAATTTTGCTTTAAAAATATGGCTCACAAACTGGAGATGATGGATCATATAACATATATGCGACTTGTCAATAAGTTTTTAGTGGATTGAACTTCATCAATATTGTCACATATAAGAACATCAATGAAGATGGTAAACTAAAACAACTGGGGTTTCTTACCAATTTCGAATTACAGACAATGGTCCAAAATATCCACACCAAGTGGAAATGAGGATTTGAACTTACAAATCTTACTAACTTGGATTTTAAAAATACATAAGGTAAATGGCACAATGTGACACATTCATTACCATATATGTACAAAAAACTAAAAATACCGAGTACTCATCCTTCAAAATAAAAATGACAAGGAGAAGGGAATATTGCAAAGTGAAAAAAATATCACACCACCAAACTAAATTAAATCACATATATACAATAATACAAACATGAAATGTTTATTTGGTAATATTTTGTTGTTTCCTAGTATTAAGTATTTTGTGAACATATAAGAAAGGCAATAGAAACAAAGTATTATAAAATCATCTCACTTGATGGGAATCCATTTTTTAAGGTAGTATAAATGGACTAACTTCATCATACTTTCATTTTTGCAAGCCCACAAACTTCAAAAATCGTATTTAGAAATATTCCAAATTTGATCATCTTTAGGGGAAATGATCAATGAAGCTAGACTTGAATGGACTCTCTCAAAGTTAAGTCATGAATCCATTACATACTTGTTGAAGCTGATGGCATTTCCACGAGACTTCCTTGCTAACCACTTAACTGAAACATTTGCATTCATGATAGCATAATGATGCTTTAAATTAAGCGCAATTAAGCTCTACCTTCATTGTACATGCACTATTTGTGTTTTCTTTTTTGCTATTGACATTATAGCTACTATTTATGAGCACCTCTAATGTTATTTCGCCCCAGTTATGCAAGTTTGAAGATCAAGCAATATGTAATAATGTCTTAGGAACTCATCTTATCTCCCTATCTCCAATCACAGTCAACCATTCCATCCACTTCAATTTCTTCATTCTATTCAACAAATTTAACTTTCTTAAATTTTTCGTACCATTTATTGCATTCACAAGCATGACGCACATACTCAAGTCTCTCAATCACTTGCTCTTTATTACTTGAAAGTTCGTTAAGCATTCTTCATATAAATATGCATCATATATTGGCTAGAAGGGCCCCTTTACTAGGCAACACGATGCGTGCCACACAAGTATAGTTATTTAGAATATATTAATACAATCCTTATTTGTTGTTTATTAAATATGTCGTTGTAGAAGAATATTCATATATACTAACTTTTTTGGAGAATTCAAAGCTCCAAAGTCAACATAATTGGACCCACTATGCTTACGTGATACTTTCAATTCATGAACCATGGTACAATTGACTTTGTAAAAGAAAATTTAAGTTTGAAAACAACTTATAAAATAAAGCAACATCCACCTTTTTAAAAGGGCCAATTTACATAGTCATCATAATATGCTTGATGTATTGAAATGTAAATCAAACCAAGTTATTAACATGTATCGAAATCAAGATTCCACATATTTTTCTTTTCGCAACTCATGCTTACATTATTCATCTACACATGAAAATAAACATGTGTAGCATGTATACAACAAAAAACATAGATTTTCCATAGAAATATGGTGGTTTCATATTTTATGCAATAATCTACTTAATAAGCTCTATTTGGCCTACTTAGTGCAATATTTATTATCAAGAAAGAAGACTATCTAGGTAATATGTCACAACATAGAAACACATGGAAAAGTTTGTATATTTATATCTATACACATGATTGGACCACTTCATCAAGTCGCTTGTATAATACTTGATTTCATTGCAATAAGGATGAAAATGATTTGTTATTATTGTATGATCCTCGAGTATTTACTTTTTTGTGCAAAAGAATATACTTTTAAGTCACCTGAAAGAGTTTTCTATATCTCCTTGGTTGGTGCTTGTATTGGATCATGCATGACTTGGAAACATCCTAAAACGCCATATATAGTAATTCTTTGAGATGGAATGAGGATCCCATTATACACTATCATTAATGGATTCTCTAGTATCCATATTTGTCTATACAACATTCATTTGAAAGTCCACTCAAAGAGCTTAAGACATTGACGGATAAGCAACTCATTGTGATCCCTTCATTACTACATAAACTATCCAATGTCATCTTGGATACATGGGGAATAATGCCATGCAATAGTTGTAACAGAGTATACATTTGTTGAGAGACAAGCTCAACATCGGCCGGATCTGCTGAGCAAGCCGAGGACCAGATCGGTTGGGACCGATCGGTTAGGCTGGATCGGTACCGGTGCGTAGGAAGGCCGGATTGGTGCAGAAACTATGAGGCCATTGGAAAGATATTCCGCAAGGAGTATATTTGGGAGTTAGTGTAGGGGCTCCTTAATGAGCATTGAAGTACTGTCAGTACTTCTGTTAGTCCGAAAAGGACTTGTATAAAAGTGTTCATTGAACACACACGATGTACAGATTGAGTATTATTTTGAATATAGTTCTGGCTTTTACTCTCTCTCTCTCTGTCTCTCCCGTGCGTATTGTGCAAACCTAAGCCTTCCATTAAACCTGCGTTTTCTGTTGTTCGGTTTCCTATATTGCTTCCGCACACCATTCTTTTCATGGTATCAGAGCGCAAGGGTTGAGAACCTCTACAATAGACTTTGCTTGAAGGAAAAACCAACGAAGAAGAACAAGAAAACCGATGGACAGAGGAATGGCTAGCTCGCTTTCGGCGGAGAAGCACGACATAACCAACTACGCATCTTGGTCCTACAAGATGCACCAGTACTTGCTTGGGCACGGTTACTGGAGCTATGTCAAAGGAGCGAATGACGCGGCACCCATATCGACACACAAAGACTTCTCGGTGTGGGAAAAATCGGCGAGCAGAGTGTTGTACTGTTTCGCGTCTTGTGTGGGTGAACAACTATTAAGCTACATTCGAGATGCAAAAACGCTGAAGGGTGCGCGGGAAAATCTGAAGAAGATCTTCGCCGTGAGCACCACAGCTAGGAAGCTTTAGCTCAGATAGGAGTTGAGCAACCTACGACAACGTGATTTGCCGGTGGCTGACTATACCTCGAAGATCAAGGACATATGCGACTCCTTAGCTTCCATTGATGTGAACATCGAGGAAAGCGAGATGGTCCAGGTCTGTCTCGGGGGTTTGGCGTCGAAGTTCGGGGCGTTCCGAACTGTTGTGTGTACCCGGAAGAATGCGCTGTCCTTTTTGGACTTACAGTCAATGATCCTGGTAGAGGAGAACCACGCCGGTGCGTCAACGAGCACACACACGAACAACAAGATGTTGTACACGGAGGGAGATAGGCCCCGTGGACGTGGAGGACAAGGCGAGTCGGTGCGCAATGGAGGTGGCCGACGAGATCAAGGAAGGAGGCACTGAAATGATGTCGATAGCAATTCTGGACCCTCCGGAAACAAGGGGAGTCGAGGCGGTGAGAACTGGCAACGAAAACCCGCCACGGAATGTTGGTACTGTGGCAAGAAAGGCCACAGGGAGAGTGAGTGCTGGAAAAGGCACACCGAGTCGGAGAGGACGGGCTCAGGATCTGGTTCCGGACATACCGACAAAGAAAACCAACAACTATCGCACTATGCCGAAGGATCCGGAAAAGTTGGAAAAGGGTCGGCCTTCGTGACGAGACACGAAACAAACTCAATTAAGCAGACCACCCCGAAATCGGACGAGGTGTGGTACGTCGACTCCGACGCGTCAAATCACATGACGAGCCATAAGGAGTGGTTCTCGTACCTAGAAGAACCGATGCAACCGGGAGTAGTCACAACTGGAGACGACACTCCGCATCCGACCGCGAATGTCGGAGAAGTTCCCCTGAGCCATGTCAGGCAGAAAGGGAAACTCATGAACGTGCTACACGTTCCGACAATCACGAAGAACTTGGTGTCGGTCGGACAGATCGTCGACCAAGGAATGGAGGTCCGATTTACACGCCTCGGGTGCTTCATTGAGGAAGAAGGCCGTGTTATTGCGCAAGGGCGGACATCGACTTATGGCACCGCAATGTTCGCGAAGGGACAAAAAGTCGAGTCGAACATCGACTTATGGCACAAACGGATAGGCCACGTCAACTACCAGTGTCTTCAAGACCTGCAATCGAAACAAGTGGTGTTCGGATTGGCCAAATTTAGTGGTCGGAAGGCACAAATTTGTGAAGCCTGCCAGCTTGGGAAGCAACACCGACTTCCTTTCCCCAACGAGCGTAACCGGAGACGGAACAAGCTTGACTTGATACACTCCGATGTGTGGGGGCCGACACAAAACGTTAGTCTTGGTGGGAGCCGATATTTCGTCTCCTTCATCGACAACTACATGCGACACACGTGGATCTACCTCATTGAGAGGAAGAGCGAAGTCCTCGACTGTTTTTGGGACCTCAAAGGGTTCGTGGAAACGGAAACAGGAAGAAAGATCAGGTCCCTGTGGTCGGATGGCGGAAAAGAATACTTTTCTGGTCAATTCAACGGTTATCTACAACAGATGGGAATTCGGCGCGAATTCAGTTGTAAATACACGCCAGAGCAAAACGGCGTGGCCGAGAGGAAAAATCCGTCGGTTGTGGAAGCGGCACGGGCAATGCTAGAGGAGAAGAGCTTGCCCAAGTTCTACTGGGCCGAGGTGGTAAGGACTGCGGTATACATCCAGAACTGGATCGGAGACAAAGCGTCAACGCACGAGCTATATTTCGGAACGAAGCCGAACTTGCGACACTTACGAGTTTTCGGTAGCATTGCGTATGTGCATGTGCCGAAGGAGAAACGGAGGAAGCTGGACGCAAAGGCCGAGAAATGTATCTTGGTCGGTTAGTCAGACGAGCAGAAGGGTTATAAGTGTTATAACCCGCCCACCAAACAAGCACGCATGAGCCGGGACGTTGTGTTTGATGAGTCCGCGTCCGGGTACTTACGAGTTTTCGGTAGCATTGCGTATGTGCATGTGCCGAAGGAGAAACGGAGGAAGCTGGACGCAAAGGCCGAGAAATGTATCTTGGTCGGTTAGTCGGACGAGTAGAAGGGTTATAAGTGTTATAACCTGCGCACCAAACAAGCGCGCGTGAGCCGGGACGTTGTGTTTGATGAGTCCGCGTCCTGGTACTTGCCTGCGACTCCGGATCTCAACTCCAATCCGAGCTCTAACGATGAGGTCAGCGAGATTGAGATGCCTCTGGATGAGCATGAAATCGGGACCCACGAAGAGAGTCCAATTTCGTTTCGGTTAAGTGGACCAAATGGACGACTAAGTCGGTTCGACCAGTCCGATGAAGAGCAGGCGAGTAGTGGAGACTCGATTGTGCATTCCCTGCACAGGAAGCCGAGGAGACGGCTTACGCGCAAAGAGAAAGGGAAGAAGAAGGTGTTGGATTCCGATTCCGAGGGAAGCGATGACGGGTCTTCAAGAGTGAAGTCCGCGTCGGTCGAGAAGACCTCAACATCGGCTAATGACCGATTACGCCGATCTACTCGCCAGAAGAACCCAATTGTGCGGTTCGGATACAATGAGTACATGGAGCATCATTATGCGTACGTGACCCGTGTAGCAAAAGTGCGTGAGCTGGAGAACTACGCAGAAGCGGCTAAGGATGCGAATTGGCGCGCCGCGATGGAGGAAGAGATGCACACGTTGGTGGAAAACGAGACCTGGGACCTGGTTGACGCACTGAAGGGTGTGAAGCCGACCGGATGTAGGTGGGTGTACAAGGTCAAGTACAACATCGACGGCGGGGTCAACCGATACAAGGCCCGGTTAGCTGCAAAAGGCTATGCGCAGAAACACAGCATCGACTACGATGAGACGTTTGTGCCGGTCGCGAAAATGACGACCGTCCGTGTTTTGCTTGCGGTAGCTGCGGCAAAGGGGTGGCACTTACATCAGATGGATGTAAAGAATGCGTTCCTGCAAGGTGAGCTTGAGGAACAGGTGTACATGGTATAGCCCCCCGGATTTCACTCCGAAACGAACACGTCGGCAGTGTGCCGATTGAAGAAGTCCCTTTACGGATTGAAGGAAGCCCTGCGTGCATGGAACGCGAAGATCACACAGCAACTACGTCGGATGGGCTTTGCAACGTCAAAATCGGACTCTTCCTTGTTCATCCGGAAAGGTCGACTTAGTCCGGTCAGTATTTTACTATATGTTGATGACTTGGTCATCACCGGCGCCGACCTCGGTGAAATCGACCGCGTGAAGTTCCAGCTTGCGGCATCGTTCGACATGAAGGACCTGGGGGATCTTCATTACTTCCTCGGGATCGAAGTGATCCGTACCCCCTAAGGCATATTGATCAGACAATGCCATTATGTGCTAAGTATGCTCTTCAAATTCGGGATGGCCGACTGTAAGTCCGTCTCGACTCCTCTGGATAGAACCATCAAGCTTCGCCCCAACTCCGGAAAGGTATGCGACCCGACGAGGTTCCGACAAATTGTCGGAAGCCTTATCTACTTGACAATCACCCAACCCGATCTCAGTTATCCGGTAGGGGTGATCAGTCAGTTCATGGCGCGACCTACCGAGGAGCACCTTCAGTGTGCACAACGCATACTGCGGTACATAAGCAACACTAAGGACCGGGGGCTACTATAACGGTCCAATATAGCCCCGCAGTTGGTCGGCTACACCGATGCCGACTGGGCCGGCAACGTCGCCGATCGTTGATCCACGTCCGGTTTCGCGTTCTCCCTCAGGAGTGTTGCGATCGCGTGGAGTAGTAAGAAGCAACCGACAGTTGCACTATCAAGCATCGAAGCTGAGTACCGAGGAGCGGCTGGCGCGACATGCGAAGCCATATGGTTGAAGCGGCTACTTAAGGACCTGCAAGAGGAGGTGTCCGATCCGAGGACGATCTACTTCCACAACCTCAGTAGCATCCAGCTCACGAAGAACCCCGTTTTCCACGCGCGGACCAAGCACATTGAGGTGCACTACCATTTTGTCCGTGAGCGTGTCCTTTCTGGTAAAGTCGAACTTCAGTATGTTCCGACGGATCGACAAACTACCGACATCTTCACCAAGCCCCTTGGTCTGGACAAGTTGCGGCAATTCTCAGGTGCGCTTGGGTTGCGTCACCTCGACGTGCCAAACTTGAGGCGGAGAACAGTCTCAAAAGATCGAGCAAGGGAGGAAGAAGGGAGCGGAAGAGGCCGCGACACCGAGTCGGATGACAAATTCGACTTCGGATCGGCTAAAGAAACTGAGGGCGGATCCGCGGAAGAGTCCAAAAGCGGACATAAGGGGAGCAACCGAAAGAAAGAGCCGAAGCCAACCAAGCATGGGGGAGATGACGCCGTCAAGGTCGAGAAGACCGAAGAGGAGTTGGAGATAGCCAACTCGGACGAGAGCGAGAACCGATCGGAGGTAGGCGAGTCGGTTCGGATGTTTGATTCGGATACACTGAATCAACCGAGGGCCAACCGAAAAAGAAGGCAGTAGGAGAAGCGCGAACACCATGACAGCAAGGGAGTTGTGAAGGGCCGTGGGAGCAGACAAGCCGACTGAAAGGGTCGAAGCGCGCGGAGTCGAATAGGCCGAGGAGCGCGAGCGAGGCGTGGAGCCAGGAGGAACCGGAGCCGTGACCCGGAAGATCCCGAAGAGCCTCAAGTTGAGCTTGAGGGGGAGTGTTGAGAGACAAGCTCAACATCGGCTGGATCGGCTGAGGAAGCCGAGGACTAGATCGGTTGGGACCGATCGGTTAGGCCAGATCGGTACCGGTACACAGACCGGTGCATAGGAAGGCCGGATCGGTGCAGAAACCGTGAGGCCATCGGAAAGATATTCCGCAAGGAATATATTTGGGAGTTAGTGTAGGGGCTCCTTAATGAGCATTGAAGTACTTTCAGTACTTCTGTTAGTTCGAAAAGGACTTGTATAAAAGTGTTCATTGAACACACACGATGTACAAATTGAGTATTATTTTGAATGTAGTTCTGGTTTTTACTCTCTCTCTCTCTGTCTCTCCCGTGCGTATTGTGCAAACCTAAGCCTTCCATTAAACCTGTGTTTTCTATTGTTCGGTTTCCTATATTGCTTCTGCATGCCATTCTTTTCCACATTCATTGGAGAATGTTTTTTAAGGAGAACATTTATCCTAGAATAAAAATTCATGTTATCTTAATGTTACCTTTTTTGGGTGAGGAAGCCCACTATGAATATCAACCACAAACCTTGCCCTTTATGTTTAAGAGATTGAATTTTGAAAGAATAAATTGTTGATTTCCTTAGCATTCATGATGTCCCACAATGTGCAAGTGACTAAATACTAAGAGACTTACTTAATATGAGAAAAATATTAGAAAATATGGTGGTGGTATCTTAGTTAGGCTGAAAGATGTTCATTCTACCCCACACAAAAATAAACTAAAATTTAGTGCTCTCACTATCTCCTTTTCTTGGGGTGAAAATACAACTATATTAATAATGTGAGTTAAAAACACTATAATAGGGCTACAATGAGAGAGAGAGAGAGAAGTTATGGATGGACTAGAGGCCAAGAGGAAGGAAATTTTGAGGAAGTAGTTATGTTAATGGTGCATGGAAATGGATTAAGAGAGATGAACCTAGTTATACGATGGAAATGGATTAAGGGAGGTTATACCTTTCAATCGGCACAATGTAAGGATACTTGGAGTGGGTTGGATCAAATGTATGTAATGCATACTAAAGGGTTTTTTCCATAGATTTTGGATATTTTAGTGTCTTATGGATCAATTATATCACATCATTTCCCATTAATTTTTGAATTTACACACCACTAAATTAAAGTGTTTCACAAGTTCTTAGGAAAACCACCATTGGTTTTCAATTTAGAATGTTTTGATCATGAGGTCTTCCATGCCTAAATGTGTCAATTAATTGATGTATTTGCCTATCATGTTCAATTTGATGGCTATAAAGCATGGGAAGTGTTTGTTGATGGCTATAATTCATCATGCCTTTAGAAGGAAAAAGAGATTAACTCTCCTAGTTAATTTGCTTGATAGGTTTTATTCTTGATAGGACGTAGAGTTTATGCGATATCAAGAGGTAATAATTGTTGATCGAGCAAGCTCAACTTGGGCCAGATTGGCTGAAGAAGCCTAACCGGATCGACTAGGCTAGATCGGCGGGGAGCCGACAAGTCGTTAGGACCGCTATTTATTGTAGGAATATTTTTGAGAGTTAGTCTCATTAGCTCATTTATCAGCTTTGAAGTACTTGTCGGTACTTCTGTTAGTCCTTTTGAGGACTTGTATAAATAGTGCTCACTAAGCACATTGTATGGACAAAGTATTTTTGTAATAGAAATTTTGTTTGTCTGCTCACTCGGTCTCTCTCTCATTGTGTATTTCCATTCTCTATGTTTACCTAACTGTTGTCTGTTATTCAGCATAGCCGGCTATGTTGTTAACTCGCAAGCTTCCACACGTTATATTTTAGATGGTATCAAAGTGCGAGGGTTAGAAGAATCCTCTACTGCCGACAAAGCGAATTAACACAAAGAAGAAGAGTTTTGTTCCGAACAATAGGAACATGGACAAAGGTATGGGAAGCTCACTTCCGACATAGAAGCTCGATAGGAGCTCGATATCTACTTGGCCATGGATACTAGAGTTATGTGGAAGGAGCAAATGATGTAGCATCGGAGCTGTTGTAGAAAGACTTTCCAGCCTGGGAGCAAGCGACACACCGAGTCTTGTACTACTTTGAGTCTTGTGTGAGTGATCAGATACTCAACTACAAAAAGATGAAAGGTCGCCGAAGGATGCTTGGGGGAACCTCAAGAGGGTATTTTCCGCCAACACCACAACCCGTAAGTTGGAGCTCAAACAAGAGCCCAACAATGTCTAACAAGCAAGTATGTCGGTAACTGACTACACCACAAAAATCAAGGACATCTGTGATGCACTTGGGTCCATCAATGTTACTGTGCATGAAGACGAGATGGTGCAGATCTGCCTCCATGGGTTAGCTCAGAAATACGAGCCAATTGAGAGAAGCTTCCGTCATTTTTCGACTTATAGTCAATGTTCGCTGGAGAGGAAAACCACACGGGTGTGTTGCTGAGTACACATGCTGACAACAAGATGTTGTACTCAAAGACAGAAAGAACCCTAGTCATGGTGGACGAGGTGGGTTGGCACACAATGGAGGTGGTCGACAGGAGCAGAACTCGAGGCATAATCGAAATGCCGACAACAGTTCAGGACCCTCCAAGAGCAGGTGGAGTCAAGGCAGTGCCGAAAGCCAGCTAGGAAGGACAGTATCAGACTGCTGGTACTATTGTTAGAAGGGTCACACAGAGAGTGAGTGCTGGAAAAAGTGCGTTGATTCAAACCGAGCCGAATCGAGCCAGGGTGACACAAATAGGTGTCAAAGGTCGCACTACACTGAAGGCTCAGGATGAGCCGGATCAGATCCTACCTTCGATAAGAAGCACAAAGCCAACTCGATTGTGGCAAGCACCTCGAAGTCGAATGAAGTGTGGGACGTGGATTCCAGAGCATCGAACCATATAACGAATCACAAGGAGTGGTTTCGACACCAGAGAAGCCGGAACAACCGAGGGTCGTCGAAACTGGCTATGACACCCCGCACCCATCAAACATATCAGAGACGTCCCTTTGAGCCATGTTGGTCAAAGAGGAATGATGAGAAATTTCTTGCATGTGCCAACAATCACCAAGAACTCGGTGTCGTTTGGAGAAATTGTCAACCAGGGCATGCAAGTTCGATTACTCACCTCGGGTGCTTCATAGAGGACGAGGAGCAGATTATTGCGCAATGGCTCTGAGAAGGGAGAATGTTTATCCTCGAGACAAACAATGTATGCACCGCTATATTTTCCAAAGGGCGAAAGGTCAAATCGGATATCGACCTGTGGCACAAGCTGTTTGGCCATGTCAACTTCCTGCGGCTTCAAGAGATGCAGACGAAAAACATTGTTTTCGTCTTGCTGAAATTCAATGGCTGAAAGGGCTAGGTTAGCGAATCCTATCAGTTAGGGAAGTAACACAAACTTCCATTCTCCAATGAGTGCAATCGAAGCCATAATCGATTTAATCCACTCGGATGTGTGGGGGTTGGCGTAGAATGTGAGTATAAGTGGGAGTCGTTACTTCGCAACCTTCATCGATGACTACACTCGGCCAACCTGGGCATGCTTGATCGAGAAGAAAAGCAAAGTATTCTCATGTTTTCTCAAGGTGAACATCCTTGCGGGATGGGAGACTAGAAGATAGATCAAGTGCCTAAGGTTTGATGGCCGAAAAGAGTACCTTTCCGATTAGTTCTCAAGCTATCTACAAAAAGAAGGGAATTCAACGCGAGTTCTCTTGTAAATACACACCGGAATAGAACGGTGTGGATGAGGCAAAGAATTAGACAATTGAGGAAACAACATGGGCAATGCTTGAGGAGAAGCATATGTCGAAGTCAGAAGAACCCTTTCCCTTTAGAATCGGACATTTGCAGCTGGAGGAAAAGTATCGCCACATGACTTGTACTTCGGAAAGAAGCTGAACTTGGCACACTTGAGAGTGTTCGGCAACATAATATGAATTTGCATTCTTTTTCAAGTTCCTCTTGCATTCATACATCCTAGTCACACATATAGCATCACTTTCAGAAACATGAAATGACTTATTCATATGTTGTAATGCCCCATATGAGGGTCTTTTAATAATGGGACTATTGCAACCCTCATTTGCAACATTCCCAGTAAAAAACCTAATTATTAGAATCATCACATTCTTTTGGTATCCAATGATCACAAAGCTCTTGCTTGTTCCTCTCATGATTTGGGTGAACTGTAATAAACTGTATAGGTCATCACCTATCTTGGTTATGGATTTTAGTATAGGCAAAACCATTGTCGCAGACTTTGGACTCCATCCGTATTGTTGTGATGTATGGTTGTCCGAAGTTTATTGGATAGGTAGATCCTTCCTGCACAAAGAAATGTTGATCTACTTCTATATCACCAATAGTAACCTTTACATTTGGGCATGCACCGAATAAATCTTTGGTGACTGATGTGGTTGCTTTTTCTCGCCAACCATGTTGAGCATCAATTGTCCATCTACCTTTCTTGTAAAAATCAACACTCATTATATTTATTTCAGAACCATGATCAATAAGCGCCATCACCGGATCTAGAACATTTCCAATCTTCACATGATGCTCAGTAGTGGCGCTTGCCCAACATTTGCAAGAGTAGTGGTTTCTTGCATCAATTGAACTTACCATTGAGGTTGATGCATGTTGAGAATCGACAATGACATTGTCTGACTCATTGCTCACCACTACATGTGCCACCTTTGGATTTTTCTCTTTAACCTGCTCATTAACTTGCTTCTTTCTTCACACAATATCAATGATTTCCTCATGAAATTCCTTTTTTGTAATACCTAACACTTCTCTTGGTGTGAATTCTACTCGACTGTCTAGTATTCTTGTTTCTATTTGTTTTTTTAAATCTGTATCTTTTTCAATATCAGACATTAATTTGAATGAAGGAACAAATTTACCTTTTTGGACTTTTGTGTCCATCTCTTTTCTTTTGCTTTCTCTTGTTTCATGCTTTTTGGTCGAGCCAATCTCATCATCCGGCCTTTTCCTTTTCTCTTCCATTATCACCTCATGGTCTTGGTGTTTCGTCATCTAAGCATAGACTTTCATACCCTCTACAGGAACATCCCATCAAGTGTTTTCCCTTACAGAATCTCCGACAACACGAAGGTCTTCGATCTTCAACTTTTGCTTTTGTACGTAACTTACAACCTTCTCCCAAAATGATGATCAGCATGGTGTGTCATCGAGATGCACTCCTATCGTTCCCGAATAGTACACTGCAGAAACCTTACTTACTTTAGCTTCTTCTATAACCTTCACACCACCATCACCAAAGTTCTTTGTAAGCGGACTCCTAGTTTCAGTTAAGTAAATCTTACCATTTTTCCAATAGACCGAGTCTCGATTTTCCATCTCTTTATATTCCTCACAGTCACATAATCGATGTTCGAGACTATCGCACCACATGCATCGAGGTCGAAATGGTTCCCTTGACCTCGAAGTCTGACCATTCTCAAGCTTTGCCACCTTAATTGTTAAATCTTTCATACTTTGAACTAAATCATCAAGCAAAGAATCACTCTTAGTGTCGCTCATTTCTCGTGGTTGATGCACCATTTTGTGAGAAGGTTCTCGACCAAGTCTTTGAACTTTGATGTTTCGCTCGAGGTGATTCGTGATTCCCACATGTGATATTTGTAGCATTGCACCATTCCTTTGCATTCTTTTCATAAATTGATTACAAGCATTTGTTACCTCATTCCAATCTACAATTATACCATCCTTGGTATTTGCTACTTCAAGCATAAGTTCCAACTCCTTTCTATATTTCATTTCAACTGACTGCAAAAATAAAGCAACCTTTTCCCAGGACAAAACATTTCTTTCTTCCGGCTTTAAGTGTCCATACAATCTATCAAACTTGTTTTTTTGTGTCAGCCATAGATAATCCTTTATCTTCTTTTAAGACCCATTCATGGAATGAACGCATAGTAACTCAAGAGAAATCTTCACGAGCATATTCAAACACAAGTGTTTCTTAGAATGCATTCCAATCCAAACTATGCAATGTTTGTATTTCATGAATTCCATCTCTTAACTATGTCCACTAATTTTATAAAAGTTTGCTATCATATTTACATCATTTACACTAGACATATCTATTTCATCATAATATATATTCAAGAACTTTGAAATATTTCTGCAATCAAACACACCAATCTTCTCTTAGACTTCTCGTACGGCATGAAATAATTGACCTTGATTCAACTTTTCAATAAACAACCTTACCGGATCCATTGTACTCATAGTTGCCATGTTGATGTTTATCTTTACTTTAGATGTCTCTTCTACTTCCCCATTTCACGTCAGGTTCATCAAATTTTGTCATGGCGTGGGTCACCCAGAAGCGTAGCATTGCATAGACAAAAGATAATGTGAAAGTAAGGAAGGAATTGTTGGGATTTTGGACAAAAGACATGAAAAGAGTAGATATGTAATAAGTAGCGATCAACAAGATAGGATGTAAAATGATATTTGAGGGAATGTAACAAATTTATAATTATTTGATGAAAGAGTTACAAAATTGTTGCGAGCATCGTGGTACCTTTGCACTTTGTCTCACAAGGGCATCACTCTTCTCCTTCTTGATAGCAGACCACAATCTTCCCTTCTATCTCCCGATGAAGATAAGACTCAAACCTCCACCCTTTCATTTTGAGTTCAACACTACAACCGTTAAGGTAGTTCTTCTCTTATCTTTCAACACTACATATCATTTTCACTTTCTTTCCTCTTTCTCTATTATATCTCTTACAATATAACTCTATTCGATTTGATCGATATCTCATACAATATAGTTCTCTTCCATGTGATTGGTATATCCTTGTGACTATACTCCCTTTTCCTTTTACATGTAGAGAGGCTCTTGTGTGTGTGCTATATGGTGCACATATAGTACATTGCATGGTTTAGACTATCCTATATTAGTTCAAATTAGATAACACATATATTTTTACACATTACAAGTATTGGCTAAATGGTAACGTATGAGTCTCATAATGTGGAGGTTGTTGGTTCATGTCCTCTCTTACCCATATAATGTAGTAATTTTCTCTTTATTTGTCTCTACATATAATGTATAATATTATCAGAGTGCTTCGTTCCAATGATCCTTCTGTATAATACACTATCATGATTCTTTTTATTTTAGTTATGTATTTATCTTATTGTAGACTTCAAATGTGAAGCTTTCCTACTTGACGACACCAACTCCTCTTGAGCCTTCTTTGTAGTGTGATTGCTGCCGATTTGCCTGTTCGTCTCTACCTGATCCGGATTTGTCCGAATCGGCCTTCTTTTTCTAGCACTCGCTTTCATTGTGGCCTTTTTGGCTACAATACCAACAGTCCATCACAACTTTCCCTTGCCAGTTTCCGGCACCGCCTTGACCCCCCCCTGCTCGTGGAGGAACCAGAACTGTTGTCGGCACGTTGATTTTGCCTCTAATTCTGCTCTTGTCAGCCACTACCATTGCATGCCGATCCACTGTGCATTCTCCACGACCACAAGGCCCATCCGTCTCCGTGTACAAGATTTGGCTATCCGACTATGTGCTCCTTGATGCACTTGTGTGGTTTTCTTCGACCATAAGCATCAATTTTAGGTTGAAAATGACAGTGGTTTCTCCCTCGTCCAAATAGCAGTCCGGATCGGTTTGTACCTTTGAGCTAGACCACCAAGGAAAATTTGTACCATTTCGTCCTCGTCCACCATCACATTGATGGACCACAAGGCATCACAGATTTCCTTGATCTTCGTGTTGTAGTCGGTCAACGTCATATCCTTTTGTCAGATATTGTTGAGCTTGTGATTAAGCTGCAACTTGCAGGTCATGGTACTCGCGGCGAAAATCTTCGTCAGATTTTCTTAGGCCTTCTTCGACGTCTTTGCATTCCGAATGTAGCCCAACATTTGATTGTGCACACAGGATGCGAGGTAGTATAAGATCCTACTTGCCTCCTGCTTACACGTTGGAAAATCCTTGTGTGCCAATTACGACGCTATTTCGTTTTCTCCATGGATGTAACTCCAATAGCCATGCCCGGTGCATCTTGTATTCCCAATATGCGTAGTTGCTTTTGTCCAACTTCTTTGTCGGATAAGCAACATTTATTGCTCTATCCATTTTCTTCTTCTTGTGTGTACTTGTCTAGGAACTAAAGCTTTTCTGTGTTAAAGCGCTTGTCGGCAGCGAACGATTCTCAACCCTCAAGCTATGATACCATGAGAAGAGTTTCATATGTAGAAGATTATGATCAACATGACCGGATCACCCGGATAACAATAGAGAAAACACAGAGAATGTGGAGATACACAGTAAGAGGGAGAGACGGAGATAGCAAAAAATAAAAACTTCAATACAAAAATAATATCTCTGTGTATATATACAATGTTCTCACCGAACACATTTTATACAAGTCCTTAAAGAACTTACAGAAGTACTGTCAAGTACTTCGATGCTCATAAATGAGCTATTGACACTAACTCCCAAAAATATTCCTTCGAGGAATATTGTTCCCAATGGTATGCCGGCTCCATGCCGATCCGGCCCAGCCGATCAGTCTTTGTCTGATCCGGCTTCCAGCTTCTTCAGCCGATCCGGGCCTAGCTGGTCGTCATCTGATCCGGCTCTCGGCTTCTTCAATCTATCCGGCCCATGTTGAGCTTGCTTCTCAATACTTGCCTTGTAGGAATGAATTCTTTACATCCATTTGATGTAGATGCCACCCCTTTGCCATGGCTACCTGTTAAGAGTCTATTACTAATCAATAGACCAAACTAAAGTAAAAGAAGGAAAATAGAATGGATAGAAGAACCCGTTCCACCCGACCACCCCCGAGCTATGATCTAGACATAGCCAACCTACCACCGACGTCCCATACCCCCGGATATTAGGATGACTAATACCTTGGAAGAGATAAACACGATCGTCCAGACAAAAGCCTAGCCCGCACCACCGATGTCTAAGACAACAACCTTCTGATGTAATGTGATTATGAGGGTAGGTAAGCCTCATATTTATACTTTTTCCTAGGCCCCTTGAATAGATGTGCCTTTCTAAAAGGCTCTCCATTCATTGGTTGTCCAAATCATGATAGTGCATGCACCTATCATTCCTTCTATCCAATCATTAGTCCCCTTTTTAACATTAGTGAACATACCCTTCACTAATGTAAATATTGGTGACCTACCCTCACCAACATTATGTGTACATAACATACTCCCCTACTTCAAAAGATTGCACTCTTGCAATATAAAGTGAGGAAATTGTGCCTTAAGAGTATGCTCGCATTCTCATGTGGCATCATCAATAGGTTTATCCATCCATTTGATCTTCAATAGCCGAATCTCTTTAGAATGTAAACGTTTAGTACGAGAATCAAGAATTCATTCAGGAAGATGAGATTTGTAAGAAAACTCCTCTAATGTTACAAGATCTTGGGCTGTGATGGTGTTATCAGCAGAGCCTAAAAATGGTTTTAGACGACCGATGTGAAAAACAGGATGAATACCAACGTTACGGGGTAAGGCAAGGTGATAAGCAGATGACCCAACCCGCGTAAGGATTTCAAATGGGCCACAATATCGTGGGGCTAACTTAGAGCACTTGCCCATAGATAATGACGTAGAGTCAGTAGGGACACGCAAAAATACTTTTTGACCAATAGTATTTATGCACGAGGACATCTATCCTGATCAGCATAAAATCGAGCACGATCTTGAGCTATCTTGACATTCTCTTTGGCAATATGCAACATTTGGTTCATGTCTTGCAAAAAATTGCGCGTACTGTCTAATTTATCACGATGAATCGTGACATCAACTGGGGCACATGGCTAAAAACCATACATCAACATAAAAGGACTATATCCAGTGGATGTATGTTTAGAGCTATTTTAGGCAAATTCTAAGATAGGAAGGTATTGTCCCACTTAGAAGGGGTTTTTGCTACATAAGCTCAAAGCGTGTCCCATTAGACTCAGGATGATCTGCGGAACTCATGCTCAACGTAGTTTCTAGTTTCTTAAATACTTGAGTCCAAAAGTCACTAGTAAACTTGGAATCTCGATCACTAACAATATCCATCGGCAATCCATAAAAACGAAATAACTCATCAACAAATTGATAAGCCAATTGTTGAGTAGTTACCATGGTTTTGCTAGTAATAAATCTAGCCAATTTTGTTAGTCCATCAACGACAACCCAAATGACATCATGACCCCTCTGTGTACGAGGTAAACTAACAATAAAATCCATCGAGATACTTTCCCATTTGTTGTTGGGAATATCTAAGGGATGTAAAAGACCTGCACCTTTAAATCGTTTTGAATTATTAATCTAACATTGTAAGCATTGAGTTACGTATTTATGCACGTCAGAGGCATCTTAGGCCCAGAAAAAGTACTCGACATGAGAACGAGTGTGTGTTGTATTCCAGGATGACCAGCAGATGGTGCATCATGACATTCATGATGAAATTTTTGTTTTACGTTTGGTAAATCTAGAACACAGACCTTTCTACTACGGTAGAGCAAACCATTTGTAATGTAAAAGGTCGCCTTCGACGGTAGGGTGCTAGTATCGGCATCTAAACCAGATTCGGCTTTCGACCAGTATTTCGAAAAATAACTGTCATCAAGGTATATCCCTCGAATGTGATCTAAAAGATCAGATTTTATTTCCATGGAGCTAAGCATGTTAACTTCTTTAGTGAGACTAAGAGCACCCGAAACAATGATCATAGAACCCTTGCAATACCATATGGAAAAATCAAAATCTTGCATAAGGTCAGCCCAATGACCTTTACAACCAACAAGATTTGGCTGGTCACAAAAATACCTCAATGATTCGTGGTTTGTTGTAATCACAAATTTATTTCCATAGAGATAGTGCCTCCATGTTTTAAGTGCATGTATTACCGCAAACAACTCTTTCTCTTGAACCAAATACCAAGATTGAGCAGCATCAAGCTTCTTACTTTCAAAAGCAATAGGATGACCGTCATGATAAAGAATGGCACCGATAGCATAATTACTAGCATCAGTTTCGATTGACAAAGGCTTAGAAGGGTCTGGTAATAGAAGACTGGGAGCCTGACACACATTCTCTTTGAGTGTCTCAAATGATTTGTCAAGTTGTTCATTCCATGCAATTGGTTTGACAGACTTACGTGGATGACCTTTTAAAAGGTCAGTTAATGGCGTAGTCAATTTGGAATAGTTGCGAATTGATTTTCGTAAAAATCCAACAAACCCTAAGAATGATCGCAGTTCACAAATATTATAAGGAATGGGCCAAAGTTTAACCTTTTCAATATGAGAAGGTTCAATTTCAACACCATTTTCCGTAATTAAATGACCTAGGTACACAATAGAATTTTCGAAAAAATCAAATTTTGAATGTTTTGCATGGAAAGAGTTGTCATGCAACTTTTGCAAAACAAATCGAACATGTTGAACATGATCTTGCAAGGTATGGCTATATATCAAAATATCATCCAAGAAGACAACAACAAAATCAATTAGTTGATCTCGGAAAACGTCATTCATCGCTTGTTGGAATGTGGCTGGAGCATTAGTCAACCCGAAAGGCATGACTAAAAACTCGTAATGGCCATAGCACGTACGAAAAGCGGTTTTAGGAATATCATCCTCGGCAATGTGAATATGATGATAACCTGTTCATAAGTCAATTTTCGTAAAATATTGAGCCCCATGCAAACGATCAATCAAATCATTGGCACGAGGTAACGGATATGCATTTTTAATTGTCATTTTATTCAAACGGCGATAATTGATACACATTCGCCATGAACCTTCCTTCTTCTTAACTAATAGAACTGGCGCACCCCAAGGTGATTTACTATACCTAATGTGGCCCATACTCAAGTATTCCTTAAGTTGTTTAGCGATCTCATCCTCTGCTAATTGACTAAGTCGGTAAGGTGGCATGCTCACAGGAGCAGCACCAGGAATGAGTTCAATTTGATGGTCCACATTACGTTCTGGTGGTAAAGTAAGTGGCAATTTGTTAGGAAACACGTCTTGAAAATCGTCTAAAATAGAGTCGAGTAATCGTTGTTCATAACATGGTAATTGTGTGGCGTCAATATTAAAATAATAAAATTGAAGCGCAGGATCAATTACACACAAATAAATTAATGAACTGGAATACTCACTTAAAGTTTTAGAAGATACAAGTGAACGAGAAGGAAGTTTGGAACATTGAATAAAATGTTTACAATTATTAAGTTCAAATTTGATTGAGTGATTAACCAAATCAATGGACAACGAAGGGTTTTTATTAAAAAACCAAGGGTATCCTAAAATGACATCTGCGGATTGTAGTTTCATAACATGAAAGTCAAGCTTCTCCAAATAGGTATCTATTTGAATTGGCAGTTGACAAACAATGCCACTGATGTATTAAACACTTCCATTTGCCATGTGAACTTCATAGATATGATCCCTTGCGTTTATGTGGAGTTCCATTTGCTGCACAAAATGATCATTAAGAAAATTGTGAAAACTACCGGAATCAAACAAGAAATGTGCTTGTGTTCCATTGATATACCTAACTGCTCGGAGTAAATCATTAGGTCCAAGTAAATGTGAAGGAAAAGTGCATTCACATGAACTTAAGTGGTTGGTATGAACTTCAACAACATCAAAAGAATCACCTATGTGACTCGTAGATTTGTCTTGAGGAGGGGTGTTCATTGACTTCCTCTGAAGACGACGACAGGTATCCTTTGTGTGGCCCCGTTTCTTGCAATATGCACAAAAGAGGTTAGGTTTCTTGGTGTCGTGGTCAAGAGTGTCATTGGATTGCTTACGTTTCCCAATGAACTTGACATTTAGAGTTTTGGCGAACTCAGGTTTATTGTGGTCTTTCTTGGAAGTCCTATGGTACTGAATTACAATGTTGATGGCTTCCTCAAAAGTTGTGGGGTCCATTAGGAATAACATTCAAAAAGCAAGCAACAAACCATTTCTCACCCATAAGTCTCGATTTTTGGATCTGGGTCCGAGCATGATGCACATAATCCTCAAGAGAGGTAAATGGCTTACTCGGCAACGGAACTGTTTGAGAAGGTGGCTGCAAAAACTGTTTCTTAAAAACATCAACGAAACCTTCCCAAGTTGTGGGTAAGTTCTTTGCAGTCCTTAGGTCGCGCCACCAAGCAGCAGCTCAACCACCTAACTCACGATCGATGTAACCAATTTTTACAGCATCGGGCTTGGGGTGGAGCTCAAAGTGAGACTCCCAACGACCAAGCCAAGTGCTAATGGCCTCCTCGGTTCTTTCTTTCTTATCTCCCTTGAATGGCGTTACTACGAAAGAAGGCTCACCTTCTTTCTTGGACACAATAGTCAATTCTTGGAATTTCTTTTCCAATGCCATATTGGTTTGCCTCATTTCGGCCAATTGATTCAAGGTAGTAGTGAGCAATTGCTCAATAGTGATCTCAGCTTGCGTACGAGATGCGGATTGGAGTTGAGAGGTCTCGGTCAGAGAGATTGCTCCAACAACGTTCAAAACTTGTTCCATGATGCAAGCTATGGGTATGGAATATAAATAAGGAGGTTCAGAAAATACACAAGCAAAATGAATGCTTGAAATTTTGATTGTAAGAACTTTACCAAGAAAGCATCTCACGTCTTTACCCCTCTAGACATATGAGATGTGATTCGTGATCCGATAACTATGGTAACACTATGGTTTTTTAAAAACCATGGGGGAAAACATAGCTAAGATGTCTTTCTCGGATCTCTATCTTGAATAATCATGGCGGCTTCCCGAGGCTCAACCATGGTTCTAACATCAACGTAGTTTCCTAGTTAGCCTTATATTAGAATGCCAACACAACATGTATTGATATGGTCCAGAAAGTGTATTACGTGAAAAAACAAGTGCACTCGCAAGTAATATTCTAGTCTTGCGAGTAACAAGCAAATGTTATGAAAAAAACGATAAAATAAGGCACTACCCATAAGAATCAAGCAATGACGAAAACAAGGGTAAAAAAACCCATGTGTTACCTACGAAAAAAAAAATTCACAAATAAATGGATGGTGCGAGGTATGCACATATACATCCCAATATGGTGGTTGTAATTTGCACAATTGTGACATAAGCCACAAATTGATACAAGTGGCGGTGGAAATCTATGAGTAAAACATGAATAGGGGAACTCATGTGGTTTTACTCGAGTTCTAAGGCTTGATAATATGAGTTAAACCTAGATGAGCCGCTGGAAAAAATCGTTCAAAAAATGGTATGATGTCCACTCAATATTAAAAAATAGTCTACATGAATCGTTACACCATTAAACGTACGTAAATAGTGTAGATGAACTTAAAATAAGGGCAAGAAAGAGAGTTAATTGTGGGTGGGTAAATGACAATTACTAGAAAACCATACAAAAGTGAAACGAAAATTTGTGTAATTAGAAATTAATTAGAATAATAATCAATTAGGTAGTTGACATGCACCTCGTCAAGACCACCACATCTCCCTTGAATCGGCCAATTGATGGCTCAATAAAGAGTAAAGTGGCATAGGTAAGCGACATATACCTCATTAAGGCCACAACATCCCATAGAATCGGCCAAGTGATGGCTCAATAGAGAGTAGAGTGGCATAGGTAGGTGACATACAGCTTGTCAAGACCACAACATCCCATAGAATCAGCCAAGTGATGGCCTAATAAAGGGAAGAATGGCATACTCAACAACATATGCAAAAGGGCCATGAGGTGAGTGTGTGCAATTAGGGCAAACATCCTCAACCCGATGCACAAGAATAATTATTCTCGTAAGAGATGGCTCAAGAGAGGGGAGATACATCACAATATGCAAAAGGGCCATGAGTTGAGCATGTGAGATTAGTGCAAACACTCTCGACCCGATGCATAAGTAGATTAACATCGTATGATCAATGGTAGAAAGAAGAAAGAAAAGAAAAGAAAAAGTAATACCACTTCCATATGACCAAAAAGAAAGCATCATAGAAAAGAAAAGAGAGATTGAGAAACAGGAATACCGGGTTAAGAATGTTGTTTTGATCCTATGAAGAGCATGATGAGCCTTGTTAGATCCCCATCGCTCACACGCAAAAAACATCAAAACAACAAAAAAAATTGTTAGTAAAAGCTTTGATACCACTGTTAAGAGTCTATTACTAATAAATAGACCAAACTAAAGTAAAAGAAGGAAAATAGAATGGATAGAAGAACCCATTCCACCCGACCACCCCCGAGCTATGATCTAGACATAGCCAACCTACCATCGACGTCCCATACCGCTAGATATTAGGATGACTAATACCTTGGAAGAGATAAACACGATCGTCCAGACAAAAGCCTAACCTGCACCACCGGTGTCTAAGACAGCAACCTTCTGACGTAATGTGATTATGAGGGTAGCTAAGCCTCATATTTATACCTTTTCCTAGGCCCCTTGAATAGATGTGCCTTTCTAAAAGGCTCTCCATTCATTGGTTGTCCAAATCATGATAGTGCATTCACCTATCATTCCTTCTATCCAATCATTAGTCCCCTTTTTAACATTAGTGAACATACCCTTCACTAATGTAAATATTGGTGACCTACCCTCACCAACATTATGTGTACATAACACTACCGCTAGCACGACACAGACGATCGTCATCTTCGCGAATGGCACAAATGTCTCATCGTAATCAATGTCGTGTTCTTGTGCATAGTCCTTTGCCACCAATCTAGCCTTGTGCCTCTTCATCGAGTCGTCAATGTTGTATTTTAGTTTATACACCCATTTGCATTCGATCAATTTCACACCCTTGGGGGCGTCAACCAGGTCCCATGCCTCATTTTTGGTTAAAGTGTGCATCTCTTCCTCCATAACAGCGCACCAATTCGTGTCTTACACCACCTCTACGTAGCTCTCCAACTCACACACTTCGGCCACCTTCGCCATATACGCATAATCATGTGCCATATAGTCGTTGTATCTGTAATGAATGACGGGGTTCCTATGGTAGATGGATCGGGGCAACTTCTTGTTCGCCAATTTCATGGCCCTCTTCGCCAACTTCGACCTCATCTCCGGAGGTTCATCTTCGATGCTCCTAGCCATGTCGGATTTGCTCCGATCTGATGCAACAACTTGTTGGGAAATCGGTCCCTCCGGATGGGATACGGTTATGAATGAGGAGATCCGGAAATTGTATCAGATGGACCCGGTGTGAACTGGAAGTGAAGACATATTTGTAAACATGTTTTTGAGTAAGCCTATTGAAGCTATATTTGTAAATAGCCCAAAGTTCATATAAGTATAAATATGACTTAGGGCAATCACTTTGGTACAGAGGTGAGAAGGTTGTTGTCATATTGTTGTATGCGCATAACTGTTGTATAGAGAGAGAGTGAGATACAGAACGACTTCTGTTGTAACCACCGCCTAGCGAAGATTCAGAGCTCGAGGTCATTGCCTCTGAGTCTCTGATTATACCTTTCTTATATAGTGATAGTTTGGAGTCTGTGGGCTCCCATGGTTTTTCCCTATTAGTGTTTTCCACGTCAAAATCTTGTGTTCTACATCGTTGCTTGTGTGTGTACGTGCGTTCACTCTCTACTTCCCATTAATGTGTTTGATTCTCATTGAAATGATTCAAGACTTGGTCGTGGCTGAGCAATATTTCGCGCTATTCTCGTCAACTTGGTATCAGAGCGAACAAAACAGGAAATGGAAGAATCGTTTGACGGCATGTTCAAGCTCATCGGCTCCAACTACTCAGTGTGGAAGTCGAAGATGAGGGATATGCTAGTGGTTAAAGATCTTTGATGCCATAGTGTGGGAGGTGATGCACATGAAGACAACGGCATATATCCGGTGCTTCATCGACATGACCTTATACAACAACTTCAATGAAGAAAGTAAGGCTCATGAAATTTGGGAGAAGATCGGCATCATGTTCCAAAACAAGAATGTTGTTAATCGGGTTTTGGTATTCTAGAAGCTAGTGAGGCTCCGGTACCAGGATGGCTCCAATATGGCAGATCACATGAATGCCTTCCAGGGGTTGATACATCAAGCCACCTGGTTGGAAGTACCTCTCGCCGATGAGGTACTCGCACTACTCATGCTCTGTTCCCTCCTGGATAGCTGGGAGAAGCTAGTTGTCACATTGGGTAATGCCGGGCTGGAAGGAAAAAAATTGTCCCTAGCAAGGGTAAAATCAAGCTTTCTAGATGAAGAAGCTCGCCGGAAGGACTGGGAGTCTGGAACCGATCCGAAGGCCTTGGTCACGGAAGATGACCACAACCGGGGAAGAGGCCAGTATCAGAGTCCCCAAAACCGGGACAAATCGCGGACAAGGTCAAAGTCAAGGGGGAGGCCTACTTGCTTCTACTGTGGGAAGCTAGGGCACTTCCAGAAGAAATGCCGGCATTTCCGGAAAGAGAAAGAAACCGGCACTACCAATTCGAAGAAGAGTTCGGACCGAAATGGTTTGGATCGGAGATGCCTGGATCGGAAGGGAACATTGGCAATCACGACAAGTGAGGAAGAACTGATGCTCATTACCGAAGAGAATGAGTTAAACCTTGTCGGCGACGACACAACGTGAGTTGTTGATTCCAGAGCATCGTTCCACCTGACACCGGATTGGAAATCCTTCTCAACCTACACAGTTGGTGATCATGCTTGTGTCCGGATCGGGAATGAAGGTACATGCTGAAATTGTCGGCATAGGAGATATGTTGTTGATGACACCAACAGGATGCAAGTTCTTACTGAAGGATGTCTGACACGTTTCAGAGGTTCGACTGAACCTAATATCAGTTGGTCGACTAGATGATTAAGGCTACACGGGTAGCATCCGGAACGGAGTTATGAAGTTTAGCAAAGGGAGCCTAATAGTGGCTTGAGCCCCGAAGGTCAACACATTGTACTTGATGCATGCCCGGATATGTTGGGAAAAAGTGAACGTTGCATCCGACACTGTGGGTGAGCTGTGGCAAAAGAGACTGTGTCACATGAGTCAGAGGGGATGAAGAGACTAACCGAAGACAATCTCATTCCGGTGAAGGACATGCAACTTGAGAAGTGCACTGATTTCTTGGCCGACAAGCAAAACCGAACCTCCTTCCGGTCAAGACCACCGATGACACGGAATGCACCATTGGAGCTGGTACATACCGATGTGGGTCAAGTGGACACGAAGTCACATGCCAGATCGCAGTACTTCATGACATTCATAGTTGACCACAGCCGAAAGTTGTGGGTCTCACCACTGAAGATGAAGGATCAAGTGTTATCCGTCTTCAAGGATCTCCACGCGAGAGTGGAAAGAGAAACCGGCTAGAGGCTAAAGGCCATTCGAGTGGACAACGGAGGAGAATACCGGGGGCAATTCGAGAAGTATTGCCGGTCGAAGGGAATCCGGCTCAAATTCACTGTGCCGAAGACACCGGCATTGAACGGGTAGCCGAACGGATGAACCAGACTATGATGGAGAGAGTCTGGAGCATGCTGGCACATGCAAAGTTACCCAAGACATTTTGGGCTGACGCACTAACGACGACGACCTATGTGATAAATAGATTACCCTCAGTTCTCTTGGACGGACAAACATCACAAAGACTATGGACCGGCAAGGACGTGTTGTATGGGGATTTGAATGTGTTCGTGTCGTACGGGCACTTGAAGGTGTTCTAGAGTCGAGACATAGTCTTCATGGAAGACAAGACCATTTCTAACTAGGAGTCGGAGAAGAAAGTGATGAACTCTGGATCATCCTATGAAAACCGGCTTGAGGACACAAGGATATACCCGGTTGAAAATTGGGTGTTAGCAGGTAATCGGATGACACTCGACGAACTGGCTAGATACGGACAAGAAACCGAACCAACTAAAGAAGAAGAAGAAGAAGAAGACACCGGATACGGACAAGATCCCTAATTGGATGAGGATGAGGAACAAATGGAGGAACCGGTAGTCAGAAACCAAGGACGGAGATATCATTTTCGAGAGAGAAGAGCCCCCTGGAGATTTCCGGATGCAGAGCATGTGTTGCTAACCGATGAGGGGGAGCTGGAAAGCTTCAATGAAGCAAAGAGAGACACCCACAACCGCAAGTGGTTGAGTGCTATGCAGGATGAGATGGATTCCCTGCATGAGAACCACACATATGAACTGAAAAAGTTGCCGAAAGGGAAGAGAGCACTTCGGAACAAGTGGGTGCACAAGCTAAAACCGGGAGATGCCAAAAACCCAACAAGGCATAACGCCCAAATCGTAGTGAAGGGCTTCTAGCAGAAGAAAGGAGTGGACTTCGATGAGATCTTTGCCCCGATAGTAAAGATGATATCCATCCGAACAGTATTGGGCAGAGCGGCAAGCATGGACATCAAGGTAGAGCAACTGGACGTCAAGACGACATTCCTACATGACGACCTTGAAGAAGAGATCTACATGCATCAACTGGAAGGATTTGAGAAGAAAGGGAAGGAGCACCTAATGTGCTAGCTGAAGAAGAGCCTATACGGACTGAAGGAAGTTCTCCGTCAATGGTACCGGAAGTTCGACTCCTTCATGACCGTCCAAGGATACCGCAAAACATAAGCTGATCACTACGTGTTTGTGGATGGCATCTTGATCGTCGGACGAGACCAAGTCAAGATACGGATGTTGAAGAAGGCTCTAAACCAAACCTTCTCAATGAAAGACTTGGGGCCGACAAGACAGATATTGGGAATGCACATCATCCGGGACCGGTCGAAGAAGTTGTTGTGGTTGTCATAGGAAAAGTACGTGACAAAGGTACTCCAAAGGTTCAACATGTCGGATCGACACTTCTAGAAAATTGCAAGTTTTCTGGAAAGTAGAGCCCGAAGACAAAGGCAGAGAAGTTGGATATGATGAGGCGAAACTAGTCGCATCAACACTTCCAGCAAATTCCAAGTTGTCTGGAAAGCAAAGCTCGAAGACAAAGCCAGAGAAGTCGGATATGATGAAGATACCATATGCCTCTACCGTCGGGAGCTTGATGTACGCAATAGTATGTACCTGGACGAATATCGGATATGCAATAAGAGTGGTGAACCGGTTCATGAGCAATCCCGGAAGAGAGCATTGAAACGCGGTCAAGTGCATACTCCAGTATTTGAAAGGCACCTGGAGTATGTGCCTCCAGTTCGGCTCCTTTAATCCCCAACTTGACGGATTCACAGATTTGGATATGTCGGCTGATGCGGATACCAGCCGGTCGACATCCAGATATGTGATGACTTATGCAGGGGGAGCTGTCTTATGGCAATCGAGGCTATAGAAGACGGTTGCATTGTCAACCACGGAGACGGAGTACTTGGCAACTATGGAAGCCGACAAGGAGATAATCTGGATGAAGGACTTCATCAAAGAGCTAGGGATCCAATAGGAGGAATACCAGCGCTACTGCGACAGTCAAAGTGCCATCCACCTTGCAAAGAACGCGGCCTACCATTCCCGGACGAAACATATCTAGCGGAGGTACACATGAAGAGTAGAAGATCAAGAGTTCGTGGTAATGAAGATCCACATGGAGGAGAATGGGTCGGATATGCTAACCAAGGTGTTGAGGACCAACAAGTCAGATGCGTGCCGAAAGCGGATTGGGCTCATGAGACATCCCATGCCGGAGTGAAGGGGGGGATTGTTGGGAAATCTGTCCCTCTGGATGGGGTACGGTTATGAATGAGGAGATCCGGAAACTGGATCGGATGGACCCGGTGAGTACCGGAAGAGATCCGTAAACCAAATCGGATGGAGCCGGTGTGAACAATAGCTAATTAGTTGTGGCCATTTTAGTAGCTAATTAGCTATAATAGAGTTTCCACTCGCATGCTTTTACCCAATTCCAAAACTAGAGATGGACGCTTGTTTTAAATCAGGCCATTGTTTTGTTGAAAATTTGGTCCAGATGATTCCCTTCATATCTTTTTTCTTATAACCTTAGAGTTTGGTGTTCCTCTTACTTTAATTTTAGTAATCAAACTGACCCTCCCTAAATTTTATTTCTTTCGAAAAGGAGATATCTCCATCTCTCGAGTTTGATGCTCTGATAGTTAGAAGCTTGACAAGGAATGTTAATGATGCACACCTGAAGGAGATTTTTGGTAGGTTATATTAAATCTACATAATAAATGATTTTGTTTAAGTCTTATGTTTAATTATATCTACTATTTTAGAGATTTATGTAGAGATTGTTGCATGTTGTTCTTAACTGAGACCAACGCTTCCGAATAACATTCAAAAGCATTTATAGGTTTGATTTAGAATAACCTTGGATAGCATATATAAAATTACAAAGACATGCTTTGCATTATTGACGCATTACTGAGCAACTCTGACTATGAAAGCATCATATTTTATTTACTGTAGACATCATATGAATGCTAATAGAATATGAACATTCTTGTTCTTGAATCTTTAATATAGTATATGTGAATCTTACCTGAAGGCCGAAGGCATGTAGCCTACATGCAGCAGGAGGTCGTCGTCATCCGCTCTGTATTATGTAGTATGCATTGTGCAGGCTCCCTCAGACCTCTCTCTCTTTCTCACATTTGTGTGGAGAGTCGTAAGTCGTTACTCTATATGCAGACAATAGACTCGTGAGTCGTGACTCATTAGTGTTCATTCTAGTCTCGACTCTGTAACCTAATAGACTAGTTAGTAATTAAATCACATAAACGTCATAGCCGGTTGAGCTGGTTTGGCAAGGCTCAAGCGAAGCTGAGCTGAGTTGAGCCGCTAAGACATTTAAAACCCGTTTAGCCAAACGGTTTAGGCTTGAGCCAAGTCATTTCCGATCACAAACCAATCTTCTAGGATTGAGGCATTTCCCCTAATGTACAAAAAATAACATCCACGCTGGTTGTTTCCTTCTTACTTGCCTCCCTCCCTTCAATGTAGGCCCGAAGAGCCGGCTCATAGTGACCGACACTAAAGGGCACCACTTTTAGTTATAGGTATCTACTTACATTAGGTAGTTAGTTTGAAAGGCTATGTAAGTAGTCTCATTTTCTTGAACTTGATCGGAGGGAGATTCCCTATTTTGTGTATAAGCCTCCTTGTCTAGTCTCTTTGTAATAAACCTTCTTAACTAATGGGAAAGAATCTTCAATTTGGAAAGAAAAAATATATAACATCGTAAAAGGTCCCTTTAACTTAATTACACATTTCTTAAAGAGCTCATTTATTAATCCATCCCACCTAGGACTCTTACCAGGGTTAGACTTTGATGGGTGTCATGCTTGTCAAAGGTCATTTTGCTCATGAAAAACGTGGGTGTCATGCTTGTCAAAGGTCATTTTGCTCGTGAAAAACCTACACCCAACAAAAAAGTTTCTTAAGTGAGATATAAGAGTTTAAATTTCCATTTTAGTGTAAAAGGCCCTATACATGGCAAGTGACATGTTAAATCTCTATTTTCCATGTTATATATATATATATATACCACATTTAAATATATGTATGTACCATGATGTATGTACAATAATATATTATATGTTTTTGTACAACACACTTAAAATAATATAATGTAATATATTCTCAAATCTTTATTCTTTACTAAAAATATTAGTTGGAATTTGATTTTTACAATACCTTTATTAAATACTCTAGAGTCTAGACTCTAAGTATAATTTTAATGTTTTAATTATTAAACGTATTTTTTAATATTATCCTTTATTAAAAAATCTAGATTGGTAAAAAAAGGTGGGTATCAAGGTACATTGCAATTAGGTATAGAGTTGTCTAGTCTCTGTTTACGCTATTTCTCATGCCTTACTTTAGATTTACCATTATAAGTCTTTTACATTATTTTTGAAATATTGATATTATTATATGTTTTAACTTTAATTGTTTAAGATTGTTTAAATTAATTCTAATCTTGGAAGCAAATCTTATAACATGCTTTGGGAGCACACTGTAATCACTTGTTGTTAGCCACTTGTTTTTTCTAAAACCACCATTTTTTGATCACTTGCCACTCCTCTATTGTTAGCCACTACATCTATATCTAAGGTATTGTTGTTGCCGATAGTCATCACCGCCACCACACTTACCACCATTGTTCCCGATGACGGTTGCATTCGTTGACTTCTCATAAACGTTCACTCTGTTGCTGCAAACACTCACTTACCACCATTGTGAGCTTTGGAAACCGGTGGGATCGCTCCTTACAATTACCCTCTTGCATGTGGTATAATCATTTATGTCTCATTTTCTTTTTAATTAACTAATGTCGATGTCAAACCAGATGGAAGGGGAAGGAGGGTGTTTATCAACAACCCTCATGGATCATCAAGAAAGGCATTTGGCTATTAGTTCACAACAAGAAATACGAAAGTATTGGGCAGAAAAAAAGGAAACATCAACAAATGTTAAAGGATAAGGTAGACACCTCAACTAAAGGTAAAGATAGTATTGGTTTTGATATAGATTTAAATATCACTGAGAATGGAAGTAATGAAACTAGAATCATAGAGAGAAAGGTTGTACACTATTTCAATAATCTGACCAAGCACATCAGGTACTTAATGGAATATTAAACGATCCATCGATAAAAGATATAGTTGATTTTGATGGTCTCAATGGAAATGTAACAAATGTACTAGTAAATAATCTTCGGAAATGGTTAGTCAACATGAGCAAGTCACAAGATTATCTTGTCTTTAAAAGTTCTAGTCTAATGATGTTACTTAATAGTGATGTTGACGATCTTAACATCAGTATACTATCTAAGGTAATTGGTGTTAGTAGAAAAAATGTGTAGAATACAATGAACTAGTTAATTTCAGGTGATGAAGGAAGTAGTCTATTAAAGCTAACCACAAGCTGTAAGTTAGTGACACCCATAACATCAAAAATCAAGGATATAATGGAGTTGGTGTAGTTATAAAGAGGGCACTTACCCATGAACAACGTAAGGTTGGCGGTGTGCATATGAACTGTACTACTCATGTAGTCAATTTTTTAAGAAATAATATGCCAACGTCTACAACTGTTGTTTACTCCTCACAAGTTCGAGATATCAAATGCGTATTTTTAGAAGTGAGGATAGATGAAGTAAATATGGGGAAGACATGAGAGTGCCAAGGAATTCCCGAACTACAATCTTTCCACTCTGTTCAGGGTTATTCTATGAGGGATGGTCATTGTATTAGAGTTAGAGAGTTAACATGTTTTTGCTGCCATTGTGTGTAGGCAAATTGGAGGCAATGTTTAAACAAAGCATATATTTAGAATTGGGAGTACCATACATTGATCCATAAGTTCCATATGGACAGAAAACATGCTCGAGTTCACATATCAGGGACGTGCAGACACTCGAAGTGATGTCATATACGTTGGAGATACATTTGTTGTAAATGCAGAAGAAAGAAATTCAGAGGGTGTTGATTTCTACTTATTGAAGTGCATGGTTTGCAAACAATGTGCAACGCATAATATTGTAGATGCTTGGGAGAATTTTGTATGTGCTGGGACATTCTACATCGAAGGTATTTTTTATACAAGACTAGATGAATATGATTATGTGTATAGACTTTTAGAAGACAAACCAATAGCCTATATGTACTACCATTTGGTCAAATGCATCAAAGTACCAATGTCGCAATACAAGAGTTGCATAGATTTATACACAGTTAGTGTTCATGTGTATGAATGTATTTACAACACTATGGCATGGAATTTGTAGCTCGCGTAAAATTATACTAGTTGTCTTGCAAAAGGACAAACTAGTTGTATTGCTAAATCCTTCTTTAATCATATTATCATTGGAATTGTGTTTGTTTATACCGTATTCTTTATGTTTTTGTTTTGTATTTTGAGCATGTGAAGAATCTATTGTCAACTAATTTATGTTTGGATATTGAAGGCTATCTTGGGGTATTGCACATGTTGCCTATTAATTTCCGTATTTTCTAAGAAACAACTTATTGTCTATAATAAGTAGCTTTCAGTTTTACCTCCTATAATAAATACCTTTCAGTTTTATTCTTGTACAAATTCAGAGAGATTCCAAAATTCAGAGAACATACAACTTGGTCTACAAATTCAAACAGTACGTAATTCAGAGAACAGGGACCCTTTCAGTATTCAGAAAACATAGAGGCTGCAACATTATTTTAAATTTAAATAGTTGAAAACATACTCAAAATGAGGGATTGAATTTATCATTGGTGTGAATGTCATTAAATTACATTGTTATAATACACCATTGGCAAGGTCTATGAATTTCCGATAAACTGTTAAGCTCTTGGTTGTTCGTGGAACTTCTCTACATATGTGTTCTGCATACCGAGCTCGGTATGGAGTCCACAACCCTGCGTGAAGTTGGTAGCTAAGAGTTTCCACCAAGTAGTTCCCTGGCATCTCATTGGATACAATTAAATGAAGCTCAAAAGAGGCTTATGATATTGGATGTAGTTAAGAATAAGAAAAATTACCAAAAGAATTTGCATGAATACAAAAGGCTTATTGAAAGAAAGAGAAGAATATGGGACCTTACTCAACAATTTCTCCAAACGCAACAGAAAGCGCATGCATGTGCTAAATTATGGGGAAATCTAAAGGGGAAATGTGTTGAGAGGGTCGAAGCACGCTACGGTGTACCAGAAAAGTACTGTTTTTGGCCACAAAAATTGTTAGTACTTTCAATACTGTTAGTACTGAATAATTCAGAAAAAAAATTAGAGAAAAAGAAAATCGATTTTGGAGAGTGGGGTGATTGGAGTACAAGTGTCATTTACTGTAGAAGGAGTGGGGGGAACACGTGAGGAGATGTTCTTCCATTTAGGGGGCTATTTTCGCCTCACGTCGATTTTGGCGCTTCCCCTCACGTCATTTTGTTGCTTCCCCTCATACTACTCTTCCTCTATCCCTCTGAGCTTTTCATCACAGACATCCATGTCACGTTTCTGATTTTCCTTCAATCTAAATCTCAGACATCCATGTCTGGTTGGAGAGTTTGAGTTGAGAATTTCTGATTTTTTTAGGGTTTCTGTTTTTGTTAGGGTTTAGGTTGAGGTACAGAGACTGTTCTGAGGGTTTAGGTAGCAGCCAATAATGACTTCTTCGACAACGACTTTCTTACTTCCACCGATTGCAGTTGATGTCGTGGTGATTTGGGGCTTTTTCCACCAAATCGAGGCGACATATCCAACGCTCCCTCCACCATTGGAGGTTCCTTCCACCAAATCGAGGTTGCATATCCACACTCCCTCCACCATTGGAGGTTCCTTCCACCAAATCGAGGCGGCATATCCAACACTCCCTCCACCATTGGAGGTTCCTTCCATCCATTTTTTTATTTTCAGTACTAAAATGTTTCATTTCTTCATATTTCAGTACTAAATTTTTAGAATTGACCTTGTCATATTTGATATGTAATTCTAATGTTTGAAACAAAATATTTCTCACTTTGTAGGCCACATTTAAAAACATTTGATTGTGTTTTCTTGGTTGAGTCTATATAACATTAACTACTTTCGCTAGACACTTAATTTTTGTGGATAAATCTAGTGACCGAATGGGGGTTCCTAGCGAGAGTGAGTTGTCAAGTAACTCATGCATATCTGAAAGGACTAAGAGACGAGTGGTTCTTCACATAGTCCGTTATTTGGTAGAAATAACGAAGAGATTTAGTGAAGAGGATCGTAGGGATATTATCTGTAGAGTGTTACACCATCAAAGTTTGAATGAAGACATGGAGAGAATAAAATTTAGGGACCAATGTGTTTCAGAAGAGATTGTGGAGTCTATGAAGTCATCCCTAGACTTAGTGAAAGGTGTAGAGAGCTTAGACAAACTTGCTGCAAAGAGGGCAGCCCTACACATGGTTGTGAATGGTGCGAGAGAAAAAAAATATAGTGATACTAAAGTTGCCTTAGCCCTGGGTATTCAAAGAAGGAACTTGAGGAAACATCGCCGAAATATACACTCAAGCAAATTCAAGTGGCTGGGGTCGGGACGTAGACGACGAGGTGATGCCTTATCTCAAGAGATTATTGAGAAAGTGGATTCATTTTGGGCCAAAAATACGCGTGTCTCACCAAATAAGAAGGACGTGTGTAGACAACGAATAAGTCAGGGTAAGTACCAGATTCACCCTAGACACTTCTTGGAGATGACAGAGGTATTCCATTTTTTTATATCAATTCACATTCCATAACTTTGTGTTTTGACAAGTGTATATTAATGTTTGCTATATATATTGGTTGATGTAGGCTGAATTGTACATGAACTTTAAAGACCAACATCCAAGCTTGACTATTGGATTCTGCAAGTTCCAAGGTTTGAAACCATTTTATGTTAGAAAATTAAATGAGAGGAATACATGTTGTTGTGTGTACCATGTGAAGATGGACATGTTAAGGCTAACAGTGAATGCAATGCGTACTGATTCTAAGGGTATACACGGGGAATTATGTGTCTGCACTTGTGAGATTTGTAGACCAAATGGGGAGGATAATAGGTGTAATGCACAAAACATGACTTATGCATCCGTTTCTGAGCTATGGAGGTCTTGTGTTTGTGAAAAAGAACCATCATGTGAGTGGCATCGTCGTACATGTCTATTAAGAACATGTAAGGTTTGTCCACTACCATTATTTTGTAGGCAAGAGCTTGATTTGGGAAATAGTCATATCGTGAAATGGAAATATTTGGAGTATGTGACTGAAAATATTGGCAAGGGAGTTGTAACTAAGCGTATCAAGGAAGTATATAAGGAGACATGTGCTGCTACCCTTCTCTCAGAATTTAAGAAACAACTTGGGGAGTTCATTCCACATAACTTCCGGAGTTATTGGCAAAATTCACAGTTCAAGGAATGTATTAATAACTTACCAACGGGTGTCATCGTATCCGTTATTGATTTTGCAGAAAACTATACATTTAAAGTTCAAAATGAGGTTCAATCAATGCATTGGTACAATGATCAATGTACAATACTTGTACATATTTGCTATTAGAGGCAAGACGGTGAGTTATATAAGAAATCAATATTTTACATTTCAGATGATAAAAAGCATGATACACTATTTGTTCAACATTGTTTTAAGCTTCACCATGCAGATTTATTTTCTCTAGGGTTAACCTTTAACCGTCATTGGGTTTGGTTTGATGGTGCTGCCTCGCAGTTTAAGGCGGCACGATCGTTCTACTTTATTGCCAGGTAATTTTTAATCCATATATTTAGTACTTATCATGCAATGTGTAAGGAAGTAATTCTTGTGTTAGTGGATGCATACTAATTATGTTTGTAACTATTAACAAACAGTACTATTCACATGGATGCATACTAATTATGTTTGTAACTATTCGAATCTTGCACTTGTGAATGGATGCATGCGTACTAATTTTGTTTGTATTATGTTGTGTGTTGTATCTGTACTAAATCAGTATTTACTGAAGGATGTAAAGTACTCGTATTGTACTTTATAGTATTGTCCATCCTTAAGAGAATTGTACTAAGTAACTTTTAATCCATGTGAAGTGTTCTCCATAGACACATTGTACTATATTGTGTTTACAGAAGGATGTAAAGTACTCATCTTGTACTCATAGTATTGTCCGTCCTTAAGAGAATTGTACTAATTATCTTTTTATCCATGTGAAGTGTTCTCCATAGACACATTGTACTATATTGTGTGTTGTATCTGTACTATGTTGTGTTTACAGAAGGATGTAAAGTACTCATCTTGTACTCATAGTATTGTCCGTCCTTAAGAGAATTGTACTAATTATCTTTTTATCCATGTGAAGTGTTCTCCATAGACACATTGTACTATGTTGTGTGTTGGTTCTGTACTATGTTGTGTGTATAGAAGGATGTAAAGTACTCATCTTGTACTTAGAGTATTGTCTGTCCTTAAGAGAATTGTACTAATTATGTTTTAATCCATGTGAAGGGTTCTCCATAGACACATTGTACTATGTTGTGTGTTGGTTCTGTACTATGTTGTGTTTACAAAAGGATGTAAAGTACTCATCTTGTACTCATAGTATTGTCCGTCCTTAAGAGAATTGTACTAAGTATCGATTAATCCATGTGAAGGGTTCTCCATAGACACATTGTACTATGTTGTGTGTTGGTTCTGTACTATGTTGTGTTTACAAAAGGATGTAAAGTACTCATCTTGTACTTATAGTATTGTCCGTCCTTAAGAGAATTGTACTAATTATGTTTTAATCCATGTGAAGGGTTCTCCATAGACACATTGTACTATGTTGTGTGTTGTATTTGTACTATGTTGTGTTTACAAGAGGATGTAAAGTACTCATCTTGTACTCATAGTATTGTCCGTCCTTCAGAGAATTGTACTAAATCAGTATTTACTCATGTTGTACTCATAGTATTGTACTCATCTTGTACTCATCTTTTAAACACACTATGTGGTATTGATTATCTATTAATCAATGTTCAACGTTCTCCATGAACACGTTGTATTGTACTATGTGTTGTATCTATACTAAATCAGTGTTTATTGGGGGATGTAAAGTACATGTCTTGTAGTACTAATGATCTTCTAAGGAGGGTTGTGTTCTCCGTGGACACATTGTATTGTACTATCCGATATTGAACATTTTGTACTATTTATCTGTTAATACATGTAGAGTGCTTTCCATGAACTCATTGTACTATACTTTGTGCTATATCCATACTAAATTAGTATTAAATGGATGCCAGGTACTGTTGGTCGACAACATAGTACTATTTATCTTTTAATAAGTGTAGAGTGTTCTCAATGGATACGTTGTGCTATGCTTTGTTTTGTATTTGTACTAAATCAGTATTAATGGAAGTGTAGTACTCTCAATTGACAATATAGTACTAATTTTGTTGGAAACCTGAGATACCAAAGCAGGTATTTCTCCTTATTCAATATTCGTATGCAATAGAATTACTTCGGGTCTGGACATGGAAAAGGAGAGCATGATAGCGCGGGGGCTGTGATCAAACGTGCCCTTACAAGTGAGCAGTTGGATAATAATGGTGCTAAGTTACAAAATGCACATGATGTTGTGCAGTGGCTAACATGGAAGATGTCAAATGATGGTAAGAACAGATTGTTTGTTGAAGTTCGCGCTGATGAGGTCGATAGAACTAAATCATATGGTTGTAAAACCGTGAAAGGCACACGCAACACTCATTGTGTGTTAGGGTTTAGCCGCAAGGACACAACACAATTGTTACTCCGTAGTTTATCATGCTTTTGTTCCATGTGTCTAGATGAAGCTTGGGATAAATGCATCAACCTATCAATCGTGGAGCCCTGGAAGCTACAGAAGCTTGAGCCTGAACGACAAGATGATATTGAAGAGGATGTGCATTCAAACGATATTGTATACTACAACCAAAATCAAGACTTGGCAGTTTTATTGGAAGTTGGAGATCATTTTGCAGTGCTCAAATATCCTCAGAATGAAGATTTAGAAGACTACTACATTGTGGTGTGCAAGCAAGGAAAGACATTATTGAAAGAAGTGGTGAGGGATGGTTGGGGCAACAATTTCAACGTTGGTGAGTCTGTCGTGTATGGAAACTATTATGCAAAGTTGTCGCAGTGCAAGAACACATCTGCATTACTAAAAGAAGCACCCATCGCAATAATCAACGTTGATGCCATTCTTGCGATCAAATTCAATGTGACTCAAGCAAAGCACAAGGTTAAGGGATACAACACTGTCTACAAGGTTCCCCAAGAGGTTCATGGAGTTCACTATTAATTTTGATGATTGACAAATGAATTGATATATTTCGTCTTTCTTCCAAAGTGTTTATGCCTCTCAACCACTTGTACTTATCTTTCATAATATATTAGCTGTTGTCAACAGGACTTGGATTTCTTCATTGCCGATATTGCTCATGTTTCCTGATGTTATTTGAGCATAGGAGTTTTGCAGAGCCATGTTAAAATGAGTAAAAATATTGTATAAGAGTTGGTGTGTCCTCTGTTGGCACATAAATCTGCTCTTCTTTTGCTACCAAGAGAAGATTGTTAGTTGAATTCATTAAAGACTTTAATATTGTAAGATTTTCTGCTGTAAGTTCATTCTTCAAAGGGGGTGATGAATTCTGTGAAGACAACAAAGAAAATTATTCTCTCAGAATCCTTTTTTGTTTCATGATATGTCCTGTGAAGCCATCTGAGTTTTAACTTCTTGTATATAAGTTCTGAATATCCAGGCTATGGATTTTAAAGTACAGACCTTCCTTTCCTTAACAAAATAATCCAACTCCTGAAACAATAATTTGTGATAGCTCAAAAAGGTAAGTGTTTCCTTACTACTGTTAGTGGATGGTTCATCCTTTGGGATGATATCATCAAAATATGGCCCACATTGCTTCAACAATTTGCACACATTCTGGTTACCCTCCAAATGGGATTGATGAAACAGTCTATACTTCAGTATATCTTCAATAACACCCGATATTTTCTGTTTCTCATCATCAACGCCTGAAAACCTAAATTTTCCTAGCAAGCTAAGAAGACTTTCAAGCATTTTATCTACAATAGACTGAAAGACTTTGCGAGGATTAGGAGATGATCTCAAAAAAGAAACAAAACGTTGTAAAATAAGAATACTTAGATCAAAAAGTATATTCCCATGGTTTTTGATATATGTTGACGAGCAAAATACAGAAGCAATCCTTAAACATGAACTTGATTTGACACTGGTATAACTATTTCATATTCATGAACTGGATTTTTGACATTGGCAATTGAAACAGTATTTTGGTATCCAAAAAGTTCAATTTCAGACATCACTAACAACTAAAGTTCAAGTACAATCGAAAGACAATCAGGCACTAGAGGGTAACTTGGCCGATCTTGTAATGCGCTTGTTGTTGGTGCCAGATTTTTCTGATTTTACATTCTTCTTTATCTTAAAGCCTTTAGGTATGAGCTGACTAAGTGGCACTTCATCATCAGAGGCATCAGAGACAGGCGTGGATGCGCGGGCACCTTGTACTGGTGGCAAGCTTGAGAGAGCAACTATGTTTTCTGCAACTGCAATGCTTGTACACAAATCCACAAAGGTGTTGTCGATAGACAAATTATCACTCATCTCCTGAATGCTTGTACTCCTAGCGATCTTTATTGCCCTATCATCATCATCGATGCCTATACACTCGTTCTTATTAGACTCCTGTATGTGGACCGTGGCAGTAGTCATGGTCAACTCCTCTTGTACGGTGGATGTCACCTCATTCTTAAGACAATGTGTACCTGCTTGGGTGGTCGTTATTGCCTGGTCCTCTTGGGTGATGCTAGTATGCTCGCTCTGAGTACAATCAGGCCCACCTTCATTAGGCTTATCTTCAGGGAAAGCGATGTTCTTTCCACGATCCTCATGGGCTTCACAAGACACTACTAGCACATTCTCAGTACAATCAAGCTCCTCTTCATTACTAGCAATGTTCTTTCCATGATCCTCATGGGAATCTTTAGACAGTACTTGCCACATTATCAGTACAATCAGTCTTCTCTTCAGCACTTGCCACATTATCAGTACAATCAGTCTTCTCTTCAGCACTTGCCACATTATCAGTACAATCAATCTTCTCTTCAGCACTTGCCACATTATCAGTACAATCAGTCTTCTCTTCAGTACTTGCCATATTCTTTCCACACTCTTCATGGGCTTCAATCTTCTCTTCAGTACTTGCCATATTCTTTCCACACTCTTCATGGGCTTCAATCTTCTCTTCAGTACTTGCCATATTCTTTCCACACTCCTCATAGGCTTCTTTAGACATAGTGTTGTTTGTATATGCCAGCTGCTCTTCACATATGAATGCTTCGTTTTTCTCACAATCCTCATGTGTGGACGATGTGCTTCCAGAGTCTGCCTCCTTGCAAAGGTTAATTTGATTCTGACTCTGCACTTGTGCTCCATGAAGTTCCCGATTCATTTGATTGCAGTTGGGAATCAAACTGCTCTTGTAAACCTAATTAATGGGATTCCAAAGAATATTGGTATCAACTCACATACTCAAAAGTTTGCAAACAATGAACATAGGGTTTAGGGCCACATTTTTACCTAATGTTACATTGTCATACTGTACAGCCGTAGATACCCCATTGCAAGTGGTGGGCTCGGTCATCTTCTCCACAACATCTAGGTGCTCAACAGTGTTGTTATGATCTATAATAACAACAAAAATAGGGTTTGTTATGAGCTAAATCATTGTTTTCAAAGGTTGGCTTTTGACGTGTACCTGGGAGTGTGATAAATTCGTCTTCATGATCAGGTTTTGGACTCGTATCTCCGTCACCAAATATCATTTCATCATCAGCTAGTAACACAAGTACATGGTATTAGACAATGGATTAGGTTGACAATGCTCCAGACAGGTGAGAACTTATATGACTCACCATTGCATTCAACTTTGCCTTTCTTGCCGTTTCCATACAACATTCTTGCAGCATTTCTCTTCTTACTGGGCTCTATTTGTAAAGAAACTGCATTTCTCTTCTTAGTGGGCTCTATTTCTTGATGTTGACCGGAGCTTGGGGAATTTGTTTGTAGAAGCATATGTTCCACTGCTCCAATGGCCCTTCTCATACATTCATCCTCATCATAAAAATCATAGGTTATTGGTAATGATGGTCCCTGAACCTTGGAATGTGCAGCAGATATTGAGGGTTTAGGCACAGGGGCTGGTTGTTCCATTACCTTCCCTGGCATGGAGTTGCTTGACACTACAACATTCATTGCAAGAAACAAAAAAACCTTGAATGTTAGTACCATCATCTAAAATATATAATGTAGGTCACAAGAGCTGCTTCCCATTTTACACAATGTACCAATCATGAACAATGTATTACTCACATAGTTCCTAAATTAGTGAACTAGTACTAATAAGGAACACTGTACTGCTCACTTAGTTCCCAATTTACACGATTAGTACTAATCATGCACAATATACACAAGTAGTACTAATCATGCACAATATACTACTCACTTAGTTACCAAATTACACAAGTACTAATCCCGAAAAATGTACCATTGACTTAGTCAAATTAATAAGTAGTACTAATCTTGAACAATGTACTACTCACTTATTTCCTAAATCACTGAACTAGTACTAATCCCGAACAATGTACTGCTCACTTAGTTCCCAATTTACACAAGTAGTACTAATCATGCACAATATACTACTCACTTAGTTACCAAATTACACAAGGAGTACTAATCCCGAATAATGTAATGCTCACTTAGTTCCCAATTTACACAAGTAGTACTAATCATGCACAATATACTACTCACTTAGTTAGCAAATTACACAAGGAGTACTAATCCCGAACAATGTACTGCTCACTTAGTTCCCAATTTACACAAGTAGTACTAATCATGCACAATATACTACTCACTTAGTTACCAAATTACACAAGGAGTACTAATCCCGAACAATGTAATGCTCACTTAGTTCCCAATTTACACAAGTAGTACTAATCATGCACAATATACTACTCACTTAGTTAGCAAATTACACAAGGAGTACTAATCCCGAACAATGTACCACTGACTTAGTCAAATTACACAATTAGTACTAATCCTGAACAATGTACTACTCAACAATGTACCATTGACTTAGTCAAATTACACAATTAGTACTAATCCTGAACAATGTACTACTCACTTATTTTCTAGATTACTGATCTAGTACTAATAAGGTACAAAACTAGTACTAATAAGGAACAAAGTACTACTTAGTTCCCAAATTACAAAACTAGTATTAATCATGAGCAATGTACTAGTAACTTAGTTCACAAAGTACAGAACTAGTACTAATCATGAACCATGTAGTATTTACTAAGTACTAATCCAACAAATGTAGATTGGTATTTTTGCACACAAGTAATACTAAACATGATATGTGTTCTACACACCTAGTTACATAACTTGTACTAATTACACCAATAGTATTAATCTTGAACAGTATTAGTACTAAACGTGATATGTGTTTGACACACCTCATTTCCAAATTACAATAATTGTACTATTATTCAGCAATTTACTATACACCTTGTTCCCAAATTACATTACTAGTACTAATTCCCAAGTTACACAAACAATACTAACAGTCAACAGTGTACTATAAGTATAGTGTTTACTAAACTAATACTAGGCAAGTTGCAATATAGATTGGACGATGTTGTACCTGGTTCCCTTTTAGTACTACTAATTCTGGAAAATATCCCTTCAACTACACATACCAATTATATATTAAGATTACTGCCAATACTAACCAACATAATTAGGGTTCCACATAATAGTTGTTAGAGATTACACTAAATTTGAAGTATGAATTGTGGCATACACTAGTTCTAGTCCAAATGTTAATTGACATCATATAATACAAACAATAGAATAGTAGAGCCACATACCGTACGGGTGTACTTTTAAACCCCAAGCATAGTACCACTCAACCGCAATTGTAGTTTTATAGTCCATACATGTATTCTCTTTCTCAAAATGATACTTGGCACATAGCACATGATATGTGTGCAAGCATGATGTAATCACAACATCCATAGCCTCCAGCTTGAATCCGAGGCCACAAAATATACACCTGGAAGATTGCAAACACAAGTTATAATATATTAGCTGCTCACTTATTTATACCAGAGAAGTAGAAATAAATAACTTTTAAAGCCAATACCGTGATATAGCTATACTAATAATGGTACTTTCTATACACTTGGGTGCTCAATTACAGATGGACACAAAGTATCAAAACCATTTTGTTTTAAATCCTGCATCAAGCATGCAAGGTTCTCAGAATGCAACTTTAAGGCTGACAACTTATTATCTATTTCTTCATGTGCATTCCTACAAGTATCAAGGTCTCTCATCTGTGAACCTAATTAAGTGCCCATATTGTTCAGCTCTTTCTTCAACTCCTCTTTCAACACCTCACTTTCTGAATTTTGGATTGTCGATGCAATCCATTCATATGTAGTTTTTATTGAAGAAAATTTCTTTTCTGCCTATATCTCAGCTGATTTAACTGCTTCCAAATCAGCAAGTAGTGTTTGTATTCTTGAGCTCATAGAAGCTATGCAACCGGCCATCATCTGTTCATGCTTTTCAGTCATTGTGGCCCGTACCTTTGCCTCTAGAACTTGGTGGACAGGTGTTATAGCTAGAATATCCACATGAGAGGTTCCAGATGACTTCAAGCCAGTGTTGGTACTGGAGGACCCTTTGTAATGTTCTGACCGGTGCCGATTAAAATCTTCCCAATTTACGTCAATGCCACCTTGAACTTCACATGCAAAAGCACGTGCAAAAACAGTACCCACCTCATTGTTAGTGATTTGATTTGTATCATAAACATGTTCGTATCTCGTCTTCAATAAATTCATGTATTCCCTCTTCAAACCACATATGTGGAATCCTTGCCTTGTGTCGGGATGTGCTGACCCCCAGGTTTTTACCAACCACTCTCTCAGCTCTGGATAAACGTCAAGTCGTGCTCGAAGGAAATAATTCCATCCAAGAGGTGTTTCTCGACTGATGGAGTGGTACATCTTCTTTCTCTGTGTTGATGAATTCATCACCCTTTCTCTTGTGGGTGTCTTCTTGCTTTCTTTCATGGGTGTCCTTCTTCCTTCCTTCACTGGTGTCTTCACTTTCTCTTTCATCAATGTCTTCTTTATGGGTGTCCTTCTCGTCATTGTCCTAGTCAACACAATTCTCAGGGAATGAATATGCATGGACTAGAAGAAAACTCAAGCAATTACCATCAACACATAGCAAATCATCACATTGCATGTACAAACCATGTCAAACACACAATAACCCTAAATAGTCGGAAAAAAACTCATCCATGTCAAACACACAGACAATAAAAACAGACGGATAGGAAAGTCAAAGAAAACGAAAACATTGTAAATCATCATAGCCAACTCCATCACATCGCATGTACAAGCCATGTCAAACACACAAAAACCCAAAATAGTCAGAAAAACACTCATCCATGTCAAACTCACACAAAATAAAACAGATGGACAGGAAACAAGAACAAAACGAAAACATAGCAACTCATCATAGCCAACTCCATTTATGTTGCATGTACAAACATGTCTAACACACAACCACCTCGATCAAAATATTGTCATACATTTTTAAATGAAACATAGAGAAAACAAAAACATACCAGTTGGGCATGCAACACATAGACTATGAATAATCAAACCTTAAAAATGGCCATACACATGCAAATAAAAAACAGACAAACAGGAAACATTCAAAAAAAGAAAACATACCAGTTAGGCATGCAACATAGAGAATACCTGGAGGTCGTACAACTTGCAGAGGTACCACACCGTGTTGATTTCGACACCTTGGGAGCACACCAAGCCTTCAAAATCACCTATATGCAAGAGGTTGTTGACAAGGCTGCTGCAGAGGAGACAAACGAGCATACACAAGGAAGGAAAATCAACTACACATACAACGAGCAGGGGAAACAAAAATCTCTGCGTATACAAAGTTCAAAGATCGAACCTGGCACAGAGGGGAACACAAGAACAGCTACGCGGGGAAACAGAGAATCAAAGGTGGAGTGAGAGAGAGAAACAGAAAGAAAGAAAGAAACAGACCTTTGAAGGTGGAGTGAGAGAGAGAAAGTGAGAGATAGACCTGTAATAGATATGTCGTCTTTCTTTAACTTTTTGCCACTGTCTGTTTGACAACTTCGAGATAGAAGAGAGAGAGAGAGAGAGAGAGAGAGAGAGAGAGTGAGAGAGAGAGAGACATACCAATTGACACGTTCGACTACCCATACCAGAGAGAGAGAGAGAGAGAGAGATACTGAGACTGACCAACTGTCACAATGGATACCTTCTCCAGGTGTGCTTTCGTACAACTCTACCTAGGAGATTGGGGCAACAATTAATGTATTAAATATGGCCTAGGGACATTTCTAGTGTGACGTATAATATCTTTGTGCATTCGAGTGTGATATAATGAATTTGTTTTTTGTTTTTTGAAATTTATTTACAATTTTTAATGTTTATTTTCTTCTTCGATTTAGTACTAAATTTTTGGCCAAAAGTTGGTACACCGTAGCATGCTTCGACCCGAGAGTTATGGTGACTTAACTCTTCTTGACTTGTCTATTCATTGTAAGAATTTATATGAGTTATCTCTTGCCGGAAAGATGATGTGTTATGGTTCTCTTTCACATATGTCTCCCTTCTTTACAATTGAAGATATATGCATAGGACTTAAGAAATTGGCCTCTCAAAAGGCAAGCGATCTTAAATGTATAAAGGCTAAAATGCTCAAATGGACGGGAAAGGACGTGCATGCATGGATAAGAGATATGTTTAATCATGCATTGCAACGTGGTATGCCATATGATCGAGCTATAAATTGGATCAAACCTTTACATAAAGGTAGAGATGTAAATAACGTAAACAACTATTGAACTATCATGGTTGGCTCGTTAATGGCAAAACTATTTGGATGTATAATGGAATCAATGATTTTGCTTGTGAAGAACCAAAAAAAAGATAGCCATGTATTATAAATCTTAGTACTAATGTAAGCTTAAGATAAGGATAAAGAAATGAAAGATAGAAAGGAGAAAGAGAAAGAAGGGTGCCGATCCACCCGACCACCCCCGAGCGAAGGGATCGAGACGGACTCGAGCCTCGATCAGCGTCCCATACCACCGCCGTGGCGTCGAGTCGTACCTGGTGCTGGCGTGCTCGCTACAAGAGTTGACCCACCACACGAGTAGAGTCTCGATGTAGTCAAAAGATCCTCAAATGAGGGTAGCTAGGCCTCTTATTTTTAGCGATATCCAAGGCCCCCAGGCAAGTTCACACTTGACCTAATGGGTTGTCTCAATCCCGAGGATTAAAAGTAATCCTCCCCTTCTTTACACTCTCGTTTAACCCTCACACTTATCCACGTGTATAGAATACTACGGTAAATTCTTACCACGGGATATTATATGGTCATGCCCGTAACATACTCCCCCTCTTTAAAACATTGCACTCTTGCAATGGAAAGTTAGGGAAGTTAGTTCTAAGAGTATTTTCGCGTTCCCATGTGGCATCTTTTATTGATTTATCCATCCATTTTATTTTAAATTCTCGGATTTCTTTAGTACGTAATTTTTTTGTTTTAACATCGAGAATTCTTTCTGGTACATGTGGTTTAGAAGATATTTCTTCAGAAGTAACCAGAGTTTCAGTCGTAACTGTATTGTCGCCAGAACCTAGAAGTTCTTTTAGACGACTCACATGAAAGACTGGATGAATTCCGACACCATCAGGAAGAGCGAGACGATAGGCTGATGACCCAATGCGTTTGAGGACTGTAAAAGGTCCACAAAACCGTGGGGCTAACTTAGCGCACTTACCCGTAGACAATGTCTTAGAATTGTGAGGTACACGTAAAAATACCTTCTGTCCAGGGTTGAATACACGAGGTTGCCTATGATGATCGGCATAAAAACGCGCTCTATCTTGAGCTATTTTTATATTATCTCGTGCAATATGCAACATATCTTGCATATCCCGAAGAAAGTTTTGCGTACTTCGCAACTCATCACGATGTATATTAACATCAATCGGGGCTCGTGGCTGAAAACCATACATCAACATAAAAGGACTATATCCCGTCGACGTATGCTTGGAGCTGTTATAAGCAAACTCCAAAATTGGGAGATAACGTTCTCATTTTGTTGGTTTTGCACCAATGTATGGTCGAAGCATGTCCTCAATAATTTGATTTACTCATTCTGTCTGTCCATCGGATTAAGGATGATCCGTGGAGCTCATGCTCAACGTAGTTTCTAACTTCTTAAAGACTTGTGTCCAGAAGTCACTAGTAAACTTTGGATCTCGATCACTCACGATATCCATCGGTAACCCATAAAAACGAAACAATTCGTCAACGAATTGGTAAGCCAATTCAAGAGTTGTTACCGTGGTTTTAGTAGCAATAAATCTGGCCATTTTAGTTAGTCGATCAACGACAACCCAGATGGCATCATGACCTTTTTGGGTGCGAGGAAGGCTAACAACAAAATCCATGGATATACTTTCCCACTTATTATTGGGAATGTCCAAGGGATGTAAAAGTTCTGCGGCTTTAAGTCGCTCGACTTTGTTAACCTGACACTGGGGACATTTAGTCACATAGCTATGTATGTCAGGACGCATCTTAGGCCAATAAAATTGAGTGGAGATGAGAATGAGTGTACGATGTATTCCAGGGTGCCTTGCTGAGGGTGCATCATGGCATTCAAAAAGAATCCACTTTTTGACCTCGGGTAAATCTGGAACACAAACCTTCCCATTACGGTAGAGCAAACTGTTAGCAATGTGGAAGTATTCCTTCGAGGATGTGGTGGTGTCTGTTCCAGACTCAACTCTTGCCCAGTATTTTGCGAAATAACTGTCATGAGGATACTTTCCTCGAAGGTGATCATAAAGATCTGATGATATTGCAGTGGAGCTAAGCATGTTAACTTCACGGATGCGACTTAGTGCATCAGCGACAATGTTCATGGAACCTTTACGATATCATACAGAAAAATCAAAGTCCTGGATGAGATCAGCCCATCGTGCCTTACGACCTTTCAGGTCTTGTTGGTCACAAAAATATTTCAAGGACTCGTGGTCCGTAGTTACCACAAAGTGATTTCCATAAAGATAATGGCGCCATGTTTTGAGCGCATGTATAACTGCAAATAATTCCTTTTCTTGAACGGTATACCGACATTGAGCAGAATCAAGTTTCTTACTCTCGAATGCTATTGGTTTACCATCTTGATACAAGACAACACCTATAGCATAATCGCTTGCGTCGGTTTCAATCTCAAAAGGTTTTGAAGGATCAGGTAAAAGAAGTGAAGGAGCCTTGCAAACCAGGTCCTTGAGTTCCTTAAAGGCAAGGTCTAGTGTAGCATTCCACACAATAGGTTTTGTAGACTTACGTGTTTGACCTTTTAAAAGATCAGTAAACGGCGTCGTCAATTGGGAGTAATTACGAAGAGACTTTCGCAAAAACCCCACAAAACCAAGGAATGATCGAACTTCTCGAATATTTTGAAGAGTGGGCCAAAGCTTGATTTTCTCAATGCGAGAAGGATCAATTTCAACTCCTCGTTCGGTTATGAGATGTCCTAGATAAGTAATTGATTTCTTGAAGAACTCACATTTTGAGATCTTGGCATAAAACTGTTTGTCACGCAATGTTTGTAAAACAAAGCGGACATGTCTAGCATGTTCTTGTAATGTACGGCTATAAACTAAAATATCATCCAAGAAAATAACGACAACTTTTCCAAGTTGTTCTCGGAAAATGTCATTCATTTCTTGTTGAAAAGTAGCCGGAGTATGGTCAAACCAAAAGGCATAACCAAAAACTCGTAATGGCCATAGCGCGTACGAAATGCCGTTTTAGGAACATCGTCCTCACTTATTCGTATTTGATGGTAGCCAGTACGGAGATCAAGTTTCGTAAAATACCGAGCTCCTTGGAGACGGTCAATTAGATCGTCAGCCCGGGGCAATGGGTACGAATTCTTGATCGCCACTTTATTCAAGCGTCGGTAATTAATACACATACACCATGTGCCCTCTTTCTTTTTAACCAAGAGAACTGGTGCACCCCATGGAGATTTACTGTAACGTATATAATCCATTCGTAAATAGTCCTTGAGTTGCTTAGATACCTCATCTTCTTCGGATCGACTTAAGCGATACGGAGGTATACTTATTGGTGCAACACCAGGTACAATATCTATACGATGGTCTATATTACGTTTAGGAGGTAACCCATCAGGTAGTTCACTTGGAAAAACATCATAAAAATCATTTAAGATTTCATCAAGTTGTTGTTGTTCAAAATATGATAATTGAACCGGGACATTATCGATATTGTAAACGTGAATGTCCGGATCAAGTACACAATAAAATAACGTAGAACAAGACAACTCGGATATTGATGGACACGAGGAAACAATCGAGAGGGATTGTTTTTTTACACATTGAATAAAATGCGTACAATCGTTCAGTACAAAAGAAATGGAATGACGAACCCAATCAATAAATAAAGAAGAGTTTTTATTATAAAACCAAGGATAACCCAGTATTACATCGGTGGTACAAAGATTCATTACATGGAAGTCTACTTCCTCTATATAAGTATCAATAGAAATTCCTAATGAATGAATCGCCCCATTGATGTATTGTACTCTTCCATCGGCCAAGTGCACCGTGTAGGTGTGATCACTTACGGTGGGTTGGATTCCCCATATCTGAACCAAACGATCATTCACAAAATTGTGTGAGCTTCCCGAATCAAATAAAAATTGTACGGGAGATCCATTGATATACCCGTTTGCACGTAGTAAATCATTGGGACCCAATACATAGTGAGGGAAAGAACATTGACAATTACTTAAATGATGTGTATAGACCTGAAGGACATTAGGAATCTGACCTTTATGGTCTGCAACTTTAGCTTTGTTGTCGTGCTCTTTCCGTTGGAGCTTTCGACATTGATCTTTTGTATGACCCTTCTTTTTGCAGAATACACAAAAAGGATGCTGTCGCTTACAATCGCGATCCAGGAATTCGTTGGGTGTCTTGCGTTTCCCAACAAATTGCGACTGCTTGGTCCCGGGCGCTTCGTTGGGTTTGTTATGGTCCTTCTTCGAAGTGCGTTGATAGCGAAGAACTATTTCAACGGCCTCTTCGAAGGATTTTGGATCCTTATCGTGCACTATCCAGTGATAGTCCGAATTGGGGATGCCATTGACAAAACAAGCTATCAACCAATTGTCCCCTTCTAGACCCGATTTTTGGATTTGGGTTCTAGCATGGTGAACATAGTCTTCTAGCGAGGAAAATTTCCTGCTAGAGAGGTTCATTAAAGCTTGTGCTGCCTCGGTTCGAGAGGGAGGTTGCAGAAATTGGCCCTTAAAAATCGTGACAAAATCTGTCCAGGTATCGGGCAATTTCCCCATAGTACGGAGCCCACGCCACCAGGCGGCGGCCTTACCCCCGAGTTCTTGGCCGACATATGCAATCTTCGTACTATCTGGCGTGGGATAGAGCTCAAAATGAGACTCCCATCGTCCCAGCCATGTGCAGATTGCTTCTTCGGTTCTTTCCTTTTTGTCTCTCGTAAATGGCTTAACGACAAATGATGGTTCACCTTGTCGCTCATCAGGTCTATTAGTCTCACGTTGTAGACTAATGACACGTGCCTCAAGAGCACTCTGAGATTGCCGAAGTTCGGTCATCTGTTGAGCGGTGAAACTAAGGTATTGGGTTATTTGTGCCAAATACATCTCAGTGGACATTTGTCCAGGAGGATTCCCTTGAGTTCCTTCCGCTTGAGCGGATGACATCGGGTCGTTAATTTGAGCCATTAAAGAATATTTCTGGAAAAGAAATAGGATAGGGTCAGAGATATAGTCATAACATCATGTCGTGATGTAAACATATCATGGGCGAGCATTAATCGATATCATTATCTCACGTCAATACCCCTCTAGACGTATGAGATGAGGTTCAAGATCAGGTTACTATGGTAACACAAAGGTGTTTTAAAAACCATGGGGGTGACAAATAAATGTCTCTCCCTGATCTCTATATCTATTTTTTCATGGTGGCTCCCCGAGGCTCAACCATGTATGTTCGTGTCATGAATTGTTTATACACGAAAAAAATGTTACTAATAAACTATGTTTCGGTGCCCACACATGTGGTTTCGGCTCTTTAAGTCCTATTACGAGGACCCCGAGGTGCACTTAGACCTTAAGTCTAAACATGTGTTATAGTCATATGTATCAAGGATGTTGTATGGTCTTGGTCATATTTGAACTCGAGACCTCGAGAACAAATACATTAAACACTTGAGCCAACCAAGTAAGTTGCTCTTCTCGAATGCTTAATGTTTGATGCGTATAAGAGATATGCGAGGCAATTGATCATATATGTCTTTTTTCAAAGAACATATATGTCAAGGGTCCTTATTTCGCACTCATTTACCAAAACTATGTTGGTACGTTACCTATCCTCAAGTCTCGTAATTACGATGGCATACGCCAAAGTGCAACCTAATGGTGAAGCCAAATGAGCCCTTGTTTCGTAGTAGGCTCACGTGGGCCATCACATGGTCACGTCATTACGAATGCCTCTCGTAAGAACGAGCTCATAGTGGCATCGTATCCATGTAACGAGGGAGGGATGTTGGATACGTGCGTCATTGGAGCGACCTCACTTGAAGTGGGTCAAGCCCTACGTACTCAACATCATTATGGCTATTGGCGTTTCTTTACGTAACGAAATCGAGGTCATCAACGGGGTTATCAACAATAAAAAATTGTTGAAAAAGGGATGGTGACAACGCCATTCTCACAAAAATGTGAGGACGGCCACCAACATCCTTTTCCCGACCATGACAACTTTCGACATAATCATGTAATAACGAATATACACATATGTTTAATTTTCACATATATACGATCAAATACGTATATATGTGACCACATATGCCTATATTAAACATATCGTTATATTAAATAGCCACAAATGATGTGATCGAGATACGTAATCGAGGTATATACCTCTACGCACACGAAACATCCACAAATAAGAGATCATCGTAATACGCAATTGAGGTATTGACCTCTTACGCATACGAGACCAACCGCATATCGTTTACAACAAATCAAGGTATTAAACTCATACGCAAACGTAACATATGTTCGTGAAAGTAATACGTAATTGAGGTATTAACCTCGTACACATACGACACTCATCACATATTATTAATATGTCAAACGAGGTATTGACCTCGTGCACATATGTAAACGTTTTAGATAATCAATTAAAGACCACTACAACATCATTGACTTAATGAAAAAAAATTACATATAAACTAAACACATGATTAGATGGGAGAAGAGAGAATAGAAAGAAAAATTATGGAAAGAGTTACCGAAGTTCTTTGTTGATCGTTGTCTGGATCAAGGCCAACCGCACAACGATCGATCAGCATCAATCAAAAGACAAATGAAAAACAAAGAAACATTAGTACAAAAATCTGATACCAAATATTATAGATCTTAGTACTAATGTAAGCTTAAGATAAGGATAAAGAAATGAAAGATAGAAAGGAGAAAGAGAAAGAAGGGTGCCGATCCACCCGACCACCCCCGAGCGAAGGGATTGAGACGGACTCGAGCCTCGATCGGCGTCCCATACCACCGCCGTGGCGTCGAGTCGTACCTGGTGCTGGCGCGCTCGCTACAAGAGTTGACCCACCACACGAGTAGAGTCTCGATGTAGTCAAAAGATCCTCAAATGAGGGTAGCTAGGCCTCTTATTTTTAGCGATACCCAAGGCCCCCAGGCAAGTTCACACTTGACCTAATGGGTTGTCTCAATCCCGAGGATTAAAAGTAATCCTCCCCTTCTTTACACTCTCGTTTAACCCTCACACTTATCCACGTGTATAGAATACTACGGTAAATTCTTACCACGGGATATCATATGGTCATGCCCATAACACCATGCATGTATTATGTACAATAAGGAGCCACTTAAATGTGTGGAAAGCTTCAAATATCTTGGCCTTTAAGTTCCTTCAAATCATAAATGGAATGAATGCACTACACATCGCTTAGAGGTGGGAAAGCGAAGATATTATACATTTGAGAACACATGCAATCGTGGAGATATTAAGTGTTGAGTCCTCAAGAAATACCGTTTCGACACTTTGGTGACACTGGTGCATCTCTATGAGGTGGAAGTATGGGGTGGTAGCAGCCCTAAATCTACTTGGAAAGAGTTTGAAAATGTCCAAAAACATTTTCTTACAAAGTTTCTACAAGTTAAGAAACAAACATCATACATCCTCCTCCTCGGGACGGGATCACTTCCCATTGAGATGTTGGGGCCATGGAAAGGGTTTTTGAATACATGCTTAAGGTTCAAAAAAGTCCCTCACATCAACTTCCTAGAATTTTGTGTTCTGGTTGGATGCAAGATCCAAAAGATGCATAAAATCAAAATTTTGTGTTTCGGTTAGATGGGAGATATGAAAAAGTGGTTCGATAGATAGGATGCAACACATTTGCTTCATGATGCATCACTAGATTCCTCTGTAAATGAGGCCTTTTTGCAACGCCAATGTATCATGACATGGTAAAAATGTGGAGGCTCACGCTTCACACATTATATTACACATGTTGCACCTAACCACAAAGCCATATTCTTCGCGGAATGGGGAAACCGTTGTTGCGAAAATACGACAAGGATACGTGAACTTGAGGCAAGACCCTAGGGCCTCCGACTAGAGGATATCAGATTTGTATGTTTATATTAAACAATTAATAGAAATAAGAAAGATTGACAAATTTCATTAACAAATAGAAAGAAAGATTACAATCAATCCCAAGATTGGGATTACAAAAGTTTAGCTTATGGAGATTACTAGAATAATAGATTAGAAGAACTAAATATGGATTCAATAGAAATTTAGGGTTTTTGGCTTTGATAAGAGATTATGGTTTATGAGTTCAATAGCTTCCGTATGGAAAATTAGGGTTTTTGGCTTCCGTAGGGAAAATTAGGGTTTTCTGGTTTTCATAAGGAGATTAGGGTTTATGAGAGATATGGCTTCGATAAGATAAGAGAGCTAAGAAGGAAAAGAAAAATAAAAAATATGGAGAGAGAATGGAATAATCTATCGTTCTCCGTTGATCCTCCTCCCCAGGTTACTTTGCCTCCCCACTTTTAGTTGCATGGCCTCTACTTTTAGTTGCATCTATTTTTAGTTGCATGCCTTTTTCTTTTAGTTGCATGGCTTTTTCTTTTAGTTGCATGCGACCGTCCACATGACCTTTTCTTTACTTTTCTTTACTTTACTTTAATTAGCCACATGATCCTATCATCTGTCCGTCTCCAATCCGTCCAGTCCACGTCCAGCCTCGTCCGGTCGCCAGTTGTCGGATCCGCCCGGTTTCCGACACCATCCGATTTCGGCCGATTCCGGTTTGCTTTCTGGCCGGTTCCGTTTTGCTTATCGACCGCTTCCTGTTTGCTTACCAACCGGTTCCGGATTGCTTACCGGCCGGTTCCAGTTTGTTTTCCGGCCGGTTCCGGTTTGCTTTCCGGCCGGTTCCGGTTTGCTTTCTGCTCGGTTCCGATTTGCTTACCAACTGGTTCTGGATTGCTTACCGACCGGTTCCGGTTTACTTTCTGGCTGGTTCCGGATTGCTTACCGACCGATTCCGGTTTGCTTTCCGGCCAATTCCGGATAGCTTACCAACCGGTTCCGGTTTGCTTTCCGGCTAGTTCCGGTTTGCTTATCGGCCGGTTCCGGTTCCATTTTATTACCAGTCGGTTTTTGGGAACTTAGCCACATTCATTCATCTAGACAAAGTGGCCAAAGTGCTCTTAGCACAGACGAAAAATGAGGGATCGCAATGTGCTTATATAGCCAAGGCCTTAAGGTTCCTATCTATGTGGGATACTTCAAAATTCTATTTTCCCTACCTTCTCAAGCTTCATGTCCACCTAACTTGATATGTAGTTGTCTATTTTGTATGTAGTAAAATGCGTTTTGAAACTCTTGAGTACATCCATATTTTTATAACAAGCTACTAATCTAATCTAAAATAGTTATTTCATTATTTTTTTACATAGTGTGTGCAGATTCACACGACACCGTACACATCGATACATGTTAGAGCCTATCTTGAATAATAAACTTATCCTAATGCACAATGTCACTTGACAATAAACAATGCTATATAGATGATTTAACAATTATAAAGAGCTTTGACTACTCTAATGGTGGTGGTGAGTGAAGGGCTATGGTGCTCAACATTGGTGTCTAGAGTGGGGCATTGATGAAGTACACCAATTGCACTTGGGCTTCCCTAGCTAGCTTAGACATGATGAGCTTGAGAGGAATAGCGCGGAATATCGCTCGACCACAATCGAGTCTTGGATCACAGAAATGGGAAAGAACAAGAGAGTACATAGAAATGACACAGGATGTTTATGTGGAAAATCCTAATAGGGAAAAACCACGGGAGCCCATGGACTCCAACTATCACTATATGAGAGGAAATACAAAGTGGAGGCACAAAGACAATGACCTCGTGCTCGCGATCTTCGCCAGACAACGGTTACAACAGAGAGTGCTCGTAGCTACTCTCTCTCTCTCTCTCTCGCTCTCTGTACAGTTACAACAGTATGACAACTACATATACAATGTGATTGCCCTAAGTCATATTATATTTATATGAACTTATGGCTGTTTACAAAAATAGCCTCAATATGCTTACTCAAAACATATTTACAGATATGTCTTCTCGGTTTCCGGATCTCTTCCGGTTCTCATCGCGTCTCCTCTAGTTTCTGGTTCTCATTGGGGGCTCTTTATTCATCACCGGATCCCATCCGGAGAGACCGATTTCTCAACAATCTCCCCCTTCACTACGGCATGGGATATCTTGTCAGCCCGATCCGCTTTTGGCATGTGTCCAACTTGTCGATTGTCAGGACCTTGGTCAGCACGTCCAACCCGTTCTCCTCTGTGTGGATCTTCGTCAGCACGAACTCCTGATCTTCTACTCTGTCCTGGATCCAGTGGTACCTCCGTTGGATATGTTTCGTCTGAGAATGGTTGGCCGCATTCTTTGCAAGGTGGATGGCACTTTGACTGTCGCATTAGAGCCGGTATTCCTCTTGTTGGATTCCTAGTTCTCCAATGAAGTCCTTCATCTAGATTATTTTCTTACGGTTGATAATGCAACCGTCTTCTGCAACATTGACTGCCATGAAACAGCTCCCCCTGTATAAGTCATGACATATCCAGATGTAGACCGGCTGGTATCCACATCAGCCGACATATCCGAATCCGTGAATCCATCAAGTTGGGGTTTTCCAGAGCCAAACCGGTGGCACATACTCGAGGTGCCTTTCAAATACCAGAGTATCCACTTAACCGCATTCCAATGTTCTTTGTCGGGATTACTCATGAGCCAGCTCACCACTCCGGTTGCATATCTGATATCCGGCCGGGTACATACCATTGCGTACATCAAGCTCCCGACAGTAGAAGCATATGGTATCTTCATCATATTCGTCTTCTTCGCCCTTGTCCTCGGGCTTTGTTTCCCGAATAGCTTGCAGTTTGCTGGAAGTGTCGATCCGACTAGTTTCGCCTTCGACATGTTGAACCTTTGAAGCAACTTTGTCACATACTTCTCTTGTGACAACCACAATAGCTTCTTCAACCGGTCCCGAATGATGTGCATTCCCAATATTTTTCTTGCCGGCCCCAAGTCTTTCATTGAGAAGGTCCGGTTTAGAGCCTTCTTCAGCATCTGAATCTTGCCTTGGTCTCCTCATACATGAGGAGACCAAGGCAATAATTGAGAAGGTCCGATGATCAGCATATCATCCACATACATGAGGAGTATCAGGAAATCTCCTCCATCAAATTTCTTCACAAACACGCAATAATCGGCCTGCGTCTTTTGGTACCCTTGGTCAGTCATGAAGGAGTTGAACTTCCGATACCATTACCGGGGAGCTTGCTTCAATCCGTATAAGCTCTTCTTCAGTCGGCACAACAAGTGCTCCTTCCCTTTCTTCTGAAATCCTTCCGGTTGATGCATGTAGATCTCCTCTTCGAGGTCACCATGGAGGAATGTCGTCTTCACGTCCAGCTGCTCTACCTTGAGGTCCATGCTTGCCGCTATGCCCAATACCGTCCGGATGGATGTCATCTTTACTACCGGGACAAAGATCTCATTGAAATCCACTCCTTTCTTCTGTTGGAAGATCTTCACCACGATTCGGGCCTTATACCTGGGTGGATTTCCAGCATCTCCCAGTTTCAACTTTTACACCCACTTATTCTGGAGTGCTTTCTTCCCTTTCGGCAACTCCATCAGTTCATTTGTGTGGTTCTCATGCAGGGAATCCATCTCATCCTGCATGGCACTCAACCACTTGTGGTTGTGGGTGTCTCTCTTTGCTTCTTCGAAGCTTTTCAGCTCCCCCTCATCGGTTAGCAACACATGCTCTGCATCCGGAAATCTCCGGGGGTCTCTTCTCTCTCGGAAAGGATATCTCTGTCCCTGGTTTCTGACTGTTGGTTCCTCCGTTTTTCCTGAATCCGAATCTGAATCCGATTCGGGATCTTGTCCGGTTTTGGTGTCTTCTTCTTCTTCTTCGGTCGGTTCAGTTTCTTGTCTGTATCCGGCCGGTTCGTTGAGTGTCATCCGGCTACCGGCTAGCGTCCGGTTTTCAACCGGGTAAGTCCTTGTGTCCTCGAGCTGGTTTTCATTGAATGATCCAGAGTTCATCACCTTCTTCTCCGACTCCCAGTCGGCAATGGTCTTGTCTTCCATGAAGACTATGTCCTGACTCCGGAACACCTTCTTGTCGACCAAATCCCACACCTAGTAACCGAACTCATCATTGCCATATCCAAGGAATATGCATGGCTTGGACTTCGGATCCAGCTTTGTTCTCTTGTCCTTTGCAACAAGCACATATGTGAGACACTCGAACACTTTCAAATGCCGGTAAGATACATCTTTACCAGTCCATACTTTCTGAGGTGAGTCTCCTTCCAAGGGTGCTAAGGGTGATCTATTTATCACATAGGTCGTTGTCGTCAGCGCCTAAGCCCAAAATGTCTTGGGTAACTTTGCATGTTCTTGCATGCTCCAGACTCTCTCCATCATGGTCCGGTTCATTCTTTCGGCCAACCCGTTAGTTACGGCGTCTTCGGCACAGTAAACTCGAGCCGGATTCCCTTCGACCGGCAGTTCTCCTCGAATTGCCCCCGGTATTCTCCTCCGTTATCTACTCGAACTGCCTTTAGCTTCCGGCCGGTTTCTCTTTCCATTCTCGTGTGGAGCTCCTTGAAGACGGATAGCACCTGATCCTTCGCCTTCAATGGTGAGACCCACAACTTCTAGCTATGGTCATCTATGAATGTCACGAAGTACTGCGATCTGGCATGTGACTTTGTGTCCACTTGACACACATCGGTATGCACCAGCTCCAGTGGTGCATTCCGTCTCATCGGTGGTCTTAACCGGAAGGATGTTCGGTTTTGCTTGTCGGCCAAGCAATCTATGCACTTCTCAAGTTGCACATCCTTCACCATAATGAGGTTGTCTTCGGCAAGCCTCTTTATCCCCTTCTCACTCATGTGACACAGTCTTTTGTGCCACAGTTCACCGGCAGTGTTGGATGCTATGTTCACTTCTTCCCGGCATATCCAGAAATTCATCAAGTACAATGTATTGATCTTCCGGGCTCAAGCCACTATCAAGATTCCCTTGCTAAATTTCATAACATTGTTCCTGATGCTACCCGTGTAGGCTTCATCATGTAGCCGACTGGCTGATATCAGGTTCAGTCCAACCTCCGAAACGTGTCGGACATCCTTCAGCAGCAATTTGCATCCGGTTGATGTCATCAACAACACATCTCATATGCCGATAAATCGGCATGTCCCTTCATTCCCTATCCAGACACAACCATGATCACCGGTTGTGTAGAATGAGAAGCATCTCCAGTTCAGTGTCAGGTGGAACGACGCTCCGGAATTCACAACCCACGTTATCTCGCCGCCGACAAGGTTTAACTCATTCTCTTCGGTAATGAGCACCAGTTCTTCTTCACTTGTCATGATTCCCGACGTTCCTTTCCGATCTGGTCCGAACTCTTCTTCGAATCGGTTGTGTAGAATGAGAAGCATCTCCAGTTCAGTGTCAGGTGGAACGACGCTCCAGAATTCACAACCCACGTTATCTCGCCGCCGACAAGGTTTAACTCATTCTCTTCGGTAATGAGCACCAGTTCTTCTTCACTTGTCATGATTCCCGACGTTCCTTTCCGATCTGGTCCGAACTCTTCTTCGAATCGGTAGTGCCGGTTTCTTTCTCCTTCCTGTTAGGATCTTGGTCCCTCCGGATGGGATACGAAGGCCCGGTATCGGAAGACCCGGTGAGAACCGGATGATGCAGGCCTGGTGAGAACCTCTCACCGGATGAAGGGACATATATGTAGATATATTTCTCAGAGCCCACTTCAATGAAGAGAGCAAGGCTCATGAGCTTTCGGAGAAGATCAGCATTATGTTTCAGAACAAAAATGTTGTTAATTAGGTTTCGGTATTTCGGAAGCTAGTAAGTCTCCGGTACCAAGATGGCTCCAGCATGCCAGAGCACATGAATGCCTTCCAGGGGCTGATCCACTAGGCAACATCATTGGAAATACCTCTCGCCGATGAGGTACTAGCACTACTCCAGCTCGGTTCCCTCCTAGATAGCTGGGAGACGTTGGTTGTCACTTTGGGCAACGCCGGGCCGAAAGGGAAACGGTTATCCCTAGCAAGAGTGAAGTCGAGCTTGCTAGATGAGGAGGCGCATCAGAAAGACAAGCACACGAGCTCCGACTCCAAAGCGCTCCTTACCGAATCAGAACGCGGAAGACAAAGGAACCGTAGTCCCCAAAACCGGGAAAAGTCGGGGACACAGTCAAAGTCAAGGGGGAGGCCTACTTGCTTCTATTGCGGCAAGCCGGGACACTTCTAGAAGAACTATCGGCACATCCGAAAAGACAAGGAAACCGACGGTACCGATTCAAAGCGGACACCGGACCGGAACGGTAAAGCCCGAAGGGAACCGGACCGGAAGGGAACGGCGACAATCGCGGTGTCGTGCCTTTCGGCTCTGGATCGTTGCGTGAGTCGGGTGGGAACCGCCGAGGTTTTGGACTAGGAGGAAGAGGAATACAACTTAAGGCTAGTTATGAATAATAGGAAGAGAAGTAAGATAGCAATCTCGTGAATCCCATGAGTTTAGTGTATTTTAAAACAATATTTAGATTATAAGAGTAATTTAGATGGCAAAATTCGTGAATCCCACGAATATATTAGATTGATCAATTCTTCTATATTAATCAACAACCTTATACATATTTCTCTCCTCCTTATATAAAGATGGAAGAGGCTAAGCATGGCTTCATGCTTTTTCACCTAAAGTGTCCATGCACACTAAATGTGCATGTGATGCTTTGTCATTTCCTAAATATAGGGCTCATGCACGCTAGATGTGCATGAGTCACTTTTAATGTCACGTGTAAATAAAATATTCACACTCTAAAGAATACATGATTTTTACCCTTTAATAAAGGTATGTGTAAATAAAGGTCTTATACGTATTAAATCTATATTTATAACACTAAAGATAAGTTATTACAATGGTAAAGTTAGGGTTTATCTACGTGGAGGTGCATGGTTTGAATCCTGCCCTATGCACGTGATAAATTCTTTTGATATATTATTTATTTATTTATATGTATCTAAAATCGGATATATTATTTTATGGTTTTCACGTAGTGTGTGGAATACACTACGACACTCGCCCCCTCCGAACCCGCACATCCTCCGGTATATGCCGAAGTTCTCGATTCCCCATATCCGTCTTCACCCAAAGCTTCCTCCGATTCTCCCCTTATGTCGACTATGAGTTGTAATTCACTTTCTTCGCTTCCCGCATCACTGTGGTCTTCGTCCGATTGCTCCTCATTGTCGGCCTTGGCTTGGATCACATAGGGTTTATCGTCGGTCCGCTTCTTGAAAAACTTCACCCGCTTCCCGGCTATAGGCACTCGTAGTATTGTTCCATCCAACTCGGACAGTCGGTACGTTCCGTTGTCGAAGACTTTCTGAACCTCGTATGGCCCGAACCACCTTTTCGCGAATTTCCGCATCGTTGTATGTTGATGGTCCAAACTACTGTCATAGACGATCACCCAGTCTCCTTCTTCAATCCTCCTTGGTCGTAGTCGGTGCTTTGTGTCGAACCGGCTTTTGTTCCTTAATCTTGCTTCTTGTTGATGGCGTATTGCTTCCGCTATGTCTGCCGGTCTCCCCTCTAGTTGTCGTATCCGGACCGCTAGTAGTTCTTCCCGGCTCATCTCTTCCTTCCACGGTAGCACTGTCCATGTTGCGATCGCGGTTTCCGTCAGCATTACCGGTGCTTGTCCGGTCATGAGTTCTGCCGGCATGTAACCGGTTATGGAGCTATGCGTTGTCGGGGTAGTTGTGATTCGTGCGGCGAAGTCGCGGGGACTAAGGTTAAGGGGAGTTGAAGAAACTTAAGTTTAATAAGGCTTGTATGGTGATGATAGAATGGTTAAGGATAGTAAGATGAAGAGTTACAAGTAATGTGTGTGTGTGTGTGTGTGTGTGTGTGTGAGAGAGAGAGAGACGAGCATAGATAAAAGATAGAGACAATGTATGATTCAAGAAAGAAGATTGAGACAAAGTATGATTCTAGAAAGAAGATTGAGACAAAGTATGATTCAAAGAACAAGAGTATATGATATAAACATGATGTATATTAAAAATATAATATTTTACCAACTTTACAATCCTTGATCGCAAGATGAATCTTCTCAATACCGACCCTTGATTTGAACCCTCGACCTCAACTTCGAAACGAGAGGTTCTCCACCCAATGAGCTAGTCTTCTTCAATTGATTGTATTATTTTTTCACTCTCTCTTGATTCCTTCCCTTGTTTTCCCTTTCCCCTCTTTATATAAGTGTTGCCATGCATATGGTAATGTATGGGAGCATGGCATGCATGCAATGCATGAGTTACATGTAATGCATGATCGCCATTTGGCGCACATGCATTGCATGTGATGAATGATGGCTATGTATGAAAATAGATATGGGATAAGTATAATGATGAAAATGCATTCTAAAATAACTAACCTAGCTTAGTGGTGTATGCTTGGTGCTTGGTATACAAGGTTGAGGGTTCAAGTCCCTCAATTTTACTTAATACAATATATAGCTTCATTCTTATATCATGAAGCACATTTATTACACACTTTTACAAATAAATAGCCTAGCCTAGTGGTATGTACATTGTACATCATATATAAGGATGTGGGTTCAAGTCTCTCAGATATTATTAAATACAACATTTAAGCTCATTTTTATATCGTGAAGCACATTCTTCACGACACCCACCCCCTCTGAACTTGCACATTGGTTGTGCAGAGTTCATCCAACACTTCTTCTGATTTTTAGTTCTTCTACTTCTTCATAAAATTCAGGCTCTAATGACTCCCTCCTTTTAAATATTTTAATCCTTTTTCCTGCAATTGGGATACGAATTTCTGTCCCATCTAATTCATTGAGGAAATATGTGGCTTTATCTGTTATTTTCCTAACTTCATAAGGTCCAAACCATCTTTTTGCAAACTTCCGAATAGTACTGTATTGATTATCTAGGCTATTATCATATACTAATACCCAATCTCCCTCTTGCACCTTTCTTGGTCGTATTCTTTTCATCTTGTCAAATCTGTCCTTATTCTTGATTCTTGCCTCTTTCAATCTAGTAGCTGCTTTTTCTATGTCTTCTATCCTTGATTGAAGTTGTTGTATTCGAACCGCAAGTAAATCTTCCCTACTCATTTCCGATTCCCAAGGCAACACAGCCCATGTAGTTATCTTTTCTTCAATTGGCATTATTGGCTTCTGTCCTGTGATTAATTCTGCAGGCATATATCCAGTAACAGTGCTGTGAGTTGTCCTATCAGCCCATAGTGCATAGGGTAAGGTTTTTGGCCAATCACTAACCCGTCCTCTACATGCCTTTGCCAAAGCTTTGACTATTGGCCCATGTCCCCTTTCTACCTTTCCATTAGCTTCTGGATTGTACGCCGTTGTCAAAGAAAGCCGAATTCCTATTTTGTCGAAAAAATCTTGAGCTTCCGCAGAATTGAGTTCTCCCCTATCTGCCACTATCTTCCCGATACATCCATATCTACAAACAATGTCCTCCAAGATGAATTGACATACTCCTAATGTCCCTTTTGTTCTCAATGAACGACCTTCCACTTGATTTGTTAGATCTTCTCTAGCAAGAACCAAGTATCTCTTTTGTCCTACTCCAAGTGGCATTGTTACCAAATCTATCATCCACTTGTAATGCACCCCCGGTGAGTATGTTGGGTGTAATTCATCACAAAATTTTACATTTGAATAATATTGACAAGTGGGACAAGTTTCCACATACTTTTTTATTTGCTCATAGTATCGAGGCCACCAAAATCGTTCTTTAATCTTACTGAAAGTGGCCCACACTCCTCGATGACCAGCCCATTCTTTGTCATGTAGCTCTTTGATTATCTCCTTTCTTTGCCCTTCAGAACCTATTACTCTTTGCGGGTTTCCAGTCTTGGTTTTCGGATGTCGCCATAGATATCCTTCATGCAGGAAGAACTTATGGGCTTTCTTGCGAAACTGTGTGAACTCTTTTCTAGATCGACCTTTGTACTTGTCAGGGGTTTGTAGGTATTTCCCTATTTCCTTGAATTCTTCTTCATACTCCTCTTCTAGAAACTGCATTCCTCCTTCCCGAGTAATGCTTGTGGTAAGAACTGTTTGTTCTTTGTCCTCATCGTCTGAGTCTGGAATCTCCTCTTCCTCATACCTTGCTCTTGATAACATATCTGCTACTGCATTTCTATTCCCAGAGATATGTCGAACTTCAGGGTTGATTGATCTAATATAGATACACCATCTTAACATGGCTTGATCTGGAATATCACAATTAGCTATGATACCCAGAATAGGCAAACAATCTGTTTCTATTATTACTTCAGCACCAATTAAGTAATCTCTGTCTGTCTTTACAACTGTTACTATCCCCCATAGCTCTCTTTTCACCTGTGCATATTTTCTTTGTCGACCACTAAGAACCTTTGCCCCAAATTGGACTGGATACCTTTCTTCCCTATCTTGTTGGCTTATCACCCATCCAATTCCAATGGGACTAGAGTCTACTGTGAGATATATGGGCCGGGTGTAGTCTGGTTGCTTTAATGGTGGAGCTTGTGCCAAGTAGTACTTCAATTTCTTCATTGCCTCTGAATGCTCTTCACTCCATTCAAATGTCTCTCCTTTTCTTAGGAGTCTATATAAAGGTTCAGATAAATGGGCATAATGCGGAATCCATTTACAGTAAAAAACACATACCCCCAGAAACCTTCGTACTTCTGAGATGGATGTACATTCCTCTTGCATATTTTGAATTGCATTGACCTTGGTTGGGGATGGCTTTCTCCCATACGGGTCACACATATGACCAACTATTAATATCTCTTTTGACCCAAATATTGACTTCGCCCCTGATAAGGTCAAATGCACTTCTTCCATCCTTGATAGCACCTTCTCACAATCCTTGATATGATCAACAACGAATTGACGGCAACCACTTTCGTCCAATTCCTCGTTCTTCTCTTCCTCCTTGCATCCCTTAATTGGAACATCATCTAGAAAAGGCATTGTAATATGAGGAATAAAAGCACGAAGTACCTTGTTCATTCCATTCATCATATGTGCCACTGAGTTGGTCGCTCCTTGCGGCAAGGTGCACATCCGTACTAACCCTATAGGTGTCTTGATAGAAGTTATATCTCGACTTTTGATAGCAAGTTGAAATTGATCATACCCGGAATAAAGGTCTCCCATTGAATATATAGCTCTTCCTGCAAACATCTCAGCAAACTCATACACAATTGGCCCTACTCCCGAGTTTCGGATTGTTACCTTATTCACGGGTTGCATATCTTGGATAAATCGGAGTCGCCCATCTTTCTTTAACACAGTGAACCATCGACTCGAGTAAGGAGCGTTCGATGGTTCCAAGATACCCATCCTTATCTTTTCTTTCAAAAGTTCTAATAGTTGAGGGATTCTAGCCCTAGGCATGGGTATTGGCTTAAAGTTCCATGGAATATGAGGGATAGTGAATATAACCATGGGCTCCACAATTTCTGGATCCACACACCCTATTTCCTCCGGTTGGAATGCAAACGCCTTTCCATGCCTTTTTAACATCTCCCTGAACTGCTTTTCTTCAGCGGGTAATAGGAAGTCACCCCCTCCTATTTTCATCCCTTGTATTGTTTCCGGAGTAAACACATGTCCTACCTTTCGTGGGTCTCTGATCATTGGCTCTGTGGCTGCTTCTTTGATTGCCTTTTCACTATCCCCTGGAAGTGGAGCAGCAATAGGACGAACCTTCTTCTCCACTGTCTTGTACTTTGTTAGTACATGTGCTTCATGATCCTTTCGAGCAACTTCTTCAATGACCTCATACATCTTGATTGAATGGACAGGAACTTGGATTTCGTTGTCTTCTTCCATTGCTTCCAAATGAGTTATTGTATCTTCAAAACTTAATTCTTCAAACATATCCTGAATTTCTTCATCATCATCTATTAATCCAGAACACTTAAAGTACTCGAAAGCATTTTGTATTTTATTATTATTTACTTTTAGTATAAAAGTAGCACCATTAGATGAGATTGTACAAGGAATATCTTTATTTACATTATTATTTATGGGGTTTTCTTTTATGCTCGGGCTATCACAACCCCTACCTGTAAAAGCCCTATCTAAAAATCCTGGGAAAACTCTTCATCCATCTCTTGAATTGGATGTTCCCTCAAGCATTCTTTGTTTCTTTCATGGTTGGGCCTCACGGTTAAGAATTGGACAGTCTTTCTTCCATCTTGACTCTTGATTCTCGCGAAAGCCGAACCATCATCAATAACCTTTGTTTCCATCCTCACTGCGGTGATGTAGGGTTGGCCAAGGATGACGGGGTAGGTTGATCGATCCTGCACAAAGAAATTTTGATTCACCGAGACATCACCAATTGTTACCTTCACACTAGGACATGCTCCGAATAGATCCTCCGTAGTTTCTGTGGCAGCTCTTATTTTCCACCCATGATTCTTGTCAATCGGCCATCGTCCTCGAGCGTAAAATTCCGATGACATCATGTTAATCTCTGATCCATGATCGATCAAAGCAATACATGGAATTTGCTGCTCCCCAATTTTTGCAGGTGCCTCCGTTGTTGCTCGAGCCCAATGGTCCCTTGTATAGTGACTCCTATCCCCTTCATGGACGCCAACATCATTCTAGTTTTTTACACTTGCAGCATTGATGGTGCCACCATAAAAATCTTGGAGTGTTGTTGCACACCCTCCCGTAATTTCCTCCGTCACCTGTCTCTTCCTTCTAATAATATCTATGATAACTTCATGAAATTCTTTCTTTGCTATACCCAACACTTCTCTTAAAGTAAATTCTACCTTACTATTTAATATTCTTGTTTCTAGTACCTTTTTTATATCCGTCGTTGTTTCTATGTCTGAGGCAAGCTTGAAAGATGGGCCTGTCTTTCCTTTTACTTTATCAGCTTCCTTCGGCTCAATAGCACCCTTTTCCATCTCCCTTCTCTTTTGTTCTCATGTCTCATGTCTCTTTGTCGGATCAGCTTCCTCAGCTCTCTTCCGCTTCTCTTCCACTAGCACATCTTGTGCATTCACTTGGGCGAATGCTGATAGCGCGTCTACTGGATCATTCCATCCAGTGAAGTTTCATATTTCATCTCTCGCTCTTTTTAATTCATCCACTCGAACCTTCCCTTTTCTTGCATAATCCATCACTTCTTGCCAAAAGCCAGATCCACCATATGAGTCTTCTACGCGCAATCCTAAGGTTGCCACGGATTGTATCGCTTGAGTCGTTTCTCTCTCGGCATCTTCCATTAACCTTTTCATTCCTCCTCGCCCGAAGTTGAGTTGAAGTGGTTGTCGAGTCTCAGTTGAGTGAATCTTGCCATCTTGATAGTAGATTTTATTATGATTAAGAGCATCCCTATGCTCTTGACAATCTTTCTTCTGGTGGTCGATACTATCACACCACATACACCTTCGGACCATTCCACCTCCCTGCCTTGATGAAGTCGAGCTTTGTCCCGATTCTAGCTTCGTCACTTTGATCGACAAGTCTTTCATGCCTTTCACCAATTCGTGTAAGAGTGATTCTTCTACTTTCTTTTCTCCCGACTCATTCCCCGTTTCTTCATCATTTCTGTCGGGCAACTCCATAAACCATAACTTTCTTTTGCAAAAATGGGCGCACGTCCTTTTCACCTCCTCCCAGTCTTCGGTAAGTCCACTTGGACTATTCTGATCTTCTAAAAGCATTCCCAAGTCCTTCCTGTCTTTAATATTAGTAGCTTGTAGAAATAATATGACTTTATCTGGCACTATTATATTTCTATCTCTAACATTTAGTTGCTCAAATCTTTCAGAAAACTCTTTTAATACTTCCCAAACACTTAAATGTTTATTAGACTCTACCCAATCCATGAAAGCTCGCCTTGTCATCCTTGACATATCGTTGAGGTTGTATTCATTGAGTAATGCCCTTTCGAATGTTGTCCATGTCTGATTCTCCCTTTGGAGCTCTTGGATCCTCTCTTGTAGCCCAATCGCAGCGACTCGACTAAAGCTATTAATTTTTGTAGCTTCGTCGACACCGCGTTTAAGCATTTCTTCATTATAAATCTTCAGAAATCTTGTTAAATTTATACCTTCGAAGATTCCTACTCGTGCGAGAATATTGTCGACGGCTTTGTCGATGCTTGCCATCATCCCTTGTTCCCGCATCACTCGTTCCATCATCGTACACATAAGCCTCATTTGCTCCTCCATTTCTCCTCGTCGCCGCCTTCACGTCGGGTTCACCAAATGTGTCGGGGTAGTTGTGATTCGTGCGGCGAAGTCGCGGGGACTAAGGTTAAGGGGAGTTGAAGAAACTTAAGTTTAATAAGGCTTGTATGGTGATGATAGAATGGTTAAGGATAGTAAGATGAAGAGTTACAAGTAATGTGTGTGTGTGTGTGTGTGTGTGAGAGAGAGAGAGAGAGAGACGAGCATAGATAAAAGATAGAGACAATGTATGATTCAAGAAAGAAGATTGAGACAAAGTATGATTCTAGAAAGAAGATTGAGACAAAGTATGATTCAAAGAACAAGAGTATATGATATAAACATGATGTATATTAAAAATATAATATTTTACCAACTTTACAATCCTTGATCGCAAGATGAATCTTCTCAATACCGACTCTTGATTTGAACCCTCGACCTCAACTTCGAAACGAGAGGTTCTCCACCCAATGAGCTAGTCTTCTTCAATTGATTGTATTATTTTTTCACTCTCTCTTGATTCCTTCCCTTGTTTTCCCTTTCCCCTCTTTATATAAGTGTTGCCATGCATATGGTAATGTATGGGAGCATGGCATGCATGCAATGCATGAGTTACATGTAATGCATGATCGCCATTTGGCGCACATGCATTGCATGTGATGAATGATGGCTATGTATGAAAATAGATATGGGATAAGTATAATGATGAAAATGCATTCTAAAATAACTAACCTAGCTTAGTGGTGTATGCTTGGTGCTTGGTATACAAGGTTGAGGGTTCAAGTCCCTCAATTTTACTTAATACAATATATAGCTTCATTCTTATATCATGAAGCACATTTATTACACACTTTTACAAATAAATAGCCTAGCCTAGTGGTATGTACATTGTACATCATATATAAGGATGTGGGTTCAAGTCTCTCAGATATTATTAAATACAACATTTAAGCTCATTTTTATATCGTGAAGCACATTCTTCACGACAGCGTCGTCCGATCCGCCCATAGTGCATACGGAAGCATCTGCCGCCAGTCCTTCACCTTTCCATCGCATGCCTTCGCAAGTGCTTTCACGATCGGACTATGTCCTTGTTCGATTTTCCCGTTGGCCTCCGGATTGTATGCCGTTGTCAGCGATAACCGAACTCCGTGTTTGGCGAAGAATCCCCTAGCTTTGTCCGAGTCGAGTTCTCCCCGGTCCGCAATCACTTGTCCTACGCACCCGTACCTGTAAAATACTTCCTCCAAAAGAAATTGGCATACCGCGGAACACGTTTTCCTTTGAAGCGCTCGACCTTCTACTTGATTCGTGAGATCTTCCCGAGCTAATACCAAGTATTTCTTTTGTCCGATCCCGGTCGGCATGGCCACTATGTCGACCATCCACTTGAAGTTGATTGTCGGTGAGAATGTCGGATGTAACTCATCTCGATGTCGAACCCCGGAGTAGACTTGACATTTCTCGCAGCTTTCCGTGAACTCCGCGACATCTTTGTACATTTTCTTCAACCAATATTTTTGCTTGATCTTCACAAATGTTGCCCATGTTCCTCGGTGTCCAGCCCAATCGGATTCGTGAAACTCGGACATTATCCGGTTTCGTTGCTCTTTTGTCCCGACTACTTGAAGTGGTATACCATCCAGTCTTTTCGGCGCCCTCCATATTAATCCGTTTTCCAAGAAGAACTTTTGGACTTGCCTCTTCTTCCTTCGGATCTCGGCTCTTCTTCCTTTATCGTTTGTCGAGTCCTCGGCCTCTTGTAACATCTTTCCGATCATCAAACTTTCTCCCTCATATTCTTCTTCCCGGAATTCTTGGATTACGTTCACTCGGCATATGTGCTCCGACGCGAAGTAGTCTTCGGAAACTTCTTCATTATCCGATTCGGTTATGTCGTCTCCGAACCGAGCCCTTGATAACATATCCGCTACCGCGTTTTCCTTCCCCGAGATGTGTCGAACCTCCGGATTAAGCGACTTGACATATGGAGCCCACCTTAGCATAGCTACATCTGGTATCGTACAACACCGCATCATCCCGAGTATCGGAAGACAATCCGTCTCGATCACCACTTCGGCTTCGATCAAATAATCCTGATCCGATTTTATCGCCGACACGACTCCCCACAGTTCTCTTTTGACTTGTGCATATCCATGTTGCCTTTCATTGAGAACCTTTGCTCCGAATCGGATCGGATACCGCGAACCATCCGAGTCGGCTTGATTGATGACCCACCCGATACCGGTTGGACTTGTATCAACCGTTACTATGATCGGTCGGTCGTAGCTCGGCTTTTTAAGTGCTTCCGCCCTCCGAAGTGTCTTCTTCAATTTCTTCATGGCTTTGGTGTGTTCTGGTTTCCATTCGAATTTCTTACCTTTCCGCAACAAGTGGTAGAGCGGGTCCGCTATATGTGCATAGTGCGGAATCCATATGTGATAGAATGCACATGCACGGAGAAACCTTCGGACTTCGGATGTTGACTCGCATACTTCCTCCATAGCTTGAATCGCATCGATCTTTGTTGGTGACGGTCTTCGGCCGTAGGGCCCACATAGATGTCCGACCACCAATATTTCTTCTTGCCCGAATGCCGATTTCTCCCCGGAAAGTGTTAGGTGCACATCTTCTAGCTTTTCGCAACACTTTCTCGCAATCATGAATATGGTCGACCACGAACTTTCGGCATCCCCGATCATCCATAGTCTCATCTTTTTCTTCTACCGCGCATCCTTTCATCGGAATGTCATCGAGGAACGGCATCGTTATCTCCGGAATGCAGTCTCGAAGCACCTTGTTCATCGTGTTCATCATATGAGCAACCGAGTTTGTCGCTCCTTGTGGTAGTGTGCACATTCGGACTAATCCTATCGGTGTTCGCATGGTTGTGATGTCTCGGCTCTCCACGGCTAGTTGGAATTGGTCATACCCCGAGTATAGGTCTCCGATGGAGTATATCGCACGACCGGCAAAAGCTTCCTCAAATTCGTCCACTATCAGACCGACTCCCGAGTTCCGGATCGTGACCTTATTCACCGGTTGCAAGTCTTGGATAAATCGGAGTGACCCATTCTTCTTCGGAACCGTAAACCATCGATTTGAGTATGGAGCAGTTGATGGCTCTAGAATCCCCATCGCCAGCTTCTCCTTGAGCAAGTCAATGACTTTCGGAATATGCGCTCGTGGCACCGGAATCGGCTTCAGGTTCCACGGTACATGGTCAATCGTGAAGATCACCATCGGCTCCACTATTCTCGGATCGACGCACCCTATCTCCCTTGATGTAAATGCAAACGCTTTGCCGTGTTGCTCCAACATCTCGCGAAACCGTTCTTCTTCTTTTTGTAATAGGAACCCACCTCCATCGATCCGAAGTTTCTTCCGGGTCTCATCCGTGAAGGCATGTCCGATATCCACGGTCTTCCGAAGTGTCGGATCTCCCGAGACTTCTTTCCTCTTTTGTTCGCTATCGGCGGGTAGTGGTCCCGCGGCCGGTTTCACCTTCTTCTCCACGGTCTTGTATTTCGTACTTACCATTGCTTCTTCTTTGCGGAGCGTATCCGGCTCCATTTTCGCAATGATCTCGTACATCTCGACCGATTCCACCGGGACTACCCGGTTCCCTTGGCTTTTATCTTCCGCAAGCTCTTCAAGTCGTTGTAGCGTGCTCTCATAGAACACTTCTTCGACTATCCCCACGATTTCTTCATCTTCTTTTATTATTGATGCCGACCGCAACTTATCCTCCACTTGTTGGTATCCTTTCTTCAATCCTCCGGTTACGGTCGTGTACGTAGATGCCCCATCCGGACCGATTCGTACATGTTTTGCTCCGAGAGTTTTCTTCCTGTGTGGGGTATCAGGGCTTCTCGGACTATCACTTCCCCACTCCGCAACAGTCCGCTTTAAAAATCCATTCTCACTTGGGACAAGATTTCCCTCTTGTTCCTTTCGTGATTTGCCGGCACCGTTAGGAATTGGACGGATTTCCCACCGTTTTGGCTCCGAATTTGTGCAAAAGCCGCAGTGCTATCGAGCACCTTCGTCTCCATCCGTGATGCCGTGATAAAGGGTTGGCCGAGGATGACGGAATGTGAAACCTCATCTTGCACGAAGAAATTTTGGTCGATCTCAACATCCCCGATCTTCACCGTCACATCCGGACAAGCCGCAAATAGATCTTCCGTTGCTTTGGTGGCCGCCCGAATCTTCCATCCATGGTTGGTGTTAATAGGCCACTTCCCCTTCCGGTAGAACTCCTTGGACATCAAGTTGATCTTCGATCCGTGATCAATCAATGCTAGCACGGGTTCTTTGATGTTGCCGATTCGGACCGGAGTCTCCGTAGTCGCGCGTGCCCAATGTGGCCTTGTATAGTGGGAGTTCGGAATTTCGTCCTCCACTTCGGTGTCATTCATTAAAACGGTGTTCGCATTCACCCTTGGAGCATTTTCCTCCGTACTTTGTCTTTTTCACTTCATGAGATCCACGAGAAGATCGTGGAACTCCTTCTTTGCTATTCCGAGTAGCTCTCGAAGCGAGAAATCTACCCGGCTATCCAAGATTCTTTCCTCGAACACTCTTTTCAAGTCGGTTTGTTGTTCTATGTCTGAGGCGAGCTTGAATGCCGGAGTCGCCTTTTCTTTTCCCTTACCTCCGGAGTTCCAGCTTTCCGGTATCTTCGATGGCCCGGCCGCATCCTCCGTGCGTCGTCGTTTCTCGTCCACATACACCTTATGCAATTGACACAAGGCGTATACGCTATTCTTGTTGACAGGGTAGTCCCATCCCATAGCTTCCCGAACGCCTTCTACGGTGCTTCGGATCTCGTTGGAGTCGGTTTTCTCGGTGTTTTCTAGAACTTCCGGCCAAAAAGACGTCTTTGCTCTCGATGATTCCCCGACACATATTCCCGCGGTTGTCGCATAGTTGCTTCTTGCCGCCAATTCCTCCTCGAGCACCTTCTTCATGCCGCCTTTCCGGAAGTTCGGTCGGAGTGGCTTCCGAGAGTCCATCGAATGAATCCGGTTTCCCTCGTAGTAGATGAGATCCCGCCGTAGCGCCTCCTTATGCTCGTTGCAATCCCTCCGATCGTGTTCGGCGCTATCGCACCATATGCACCGTCGGTCCGTATACTTGGAGCTTGTGGGGCGATCTTCAGATTCTCCATCTCCTTCAATAGTTGCTCCACCGTAGATGCATCAATCCCCGTCTCGGTTGTAGTCTCCCGAGCCCTTGGTTGATGGTCTTCCAATCCGATTCTCGGTTTCAGAATCGGTTCCGAAACCCTCTTTTCCTCGTTGGCAAGCCATTGCCCCCTCTTCGTGTATCGCGCGACGATATCCCGCACACTTTCCCATGTTTCGGTGAGGCCGCTCTCCGTGGTCGTGTCCTCCAAGAGCACTCCGAGATCTTTCCGGTCCCGGACGTCCACGGCTCGCAAGAACATGATTACCTTGTCCGGTACGAGGATAGCTTGATCTCTCGCGGACAACCTCCCGAACCGGCTTTCGAATGCCGAAAACACATCAACGACCTTCAATCCCTTGTCCGGCGTCTCCACCCAATCTTCGAATCCCCTTCGCGTCGCCTTGGAGGAATCCTCGATGGCGAACGTCCTCTTTAGCTCTTCTTCAAACGCCTCCCATGTCGGATTTTGTTGTCGTAGCCCATGGATGCTTGCTTGAAGCCCGTCGGTCGCCACCCGGTTGAAGGACGTCACTTGCAGTCCTTCCGATATTCCGCACCGTAGCATCTCTACCTTGTAGTCCCGAAGATACCGCGACACGTCTTTCCCGTTGAATTGCCCGTTTCGTTGCACGAGTCGCTCCACTGATGCCGCTATCTCCGACATCGCGCATTGTTCTTGTAGCATGCGCTCGAACATCATCATCATGTTGCTAGCCTCCGGTTGATTTTCCATCTCCTTGCCACCCGGGTCTTCACGTCGGGTTCACCAACTGTGTCGTGCCTTTCGGCTCTGGATCGTTGCGTGAGTCGGGTGGGAACCGCCGAGGTTTTGGACTAGGAGGAAGAGGAATACAACTTAAGGCTAGTTATGAATAATAGGAAGAGAAGTAAGATAGCAATCTCGTGAATCCCACGAGTTTAGTGTATTTTAAAACAATATTTAGATTATAAGAGTAATTTAGATAGCAAAATTCGTGAATCCCACGAATATATTAGATTGATCAATTCTTCTATATTAATCAACAACCTTATACATATTTCTCTCCTCCTTATATAAAGATGGAAGAGGCTAAGCATGGCTTCATGCTTTTTCACCTAAAGTGTCCATGCACACTAAATGTGCATGTGATGCTTTGTCATTTCCTAAATATAGGGCTCATGCACGCTAGATGTGCATGAGTCACTTTTAATGTCACGTGTAAATAAAATATTCACACTCTAAAGAATACATGATTTTTACCCTTTAATAAAGGTATGTGTAAATAAAGGTCTTATACGTATTAAATCTATATTTATAACACTAAAGATAAGTAATTACAATGGTAAAGTTAGGGTTTATCTATGTGGAGGTGCATGGTTTGAATCCTGCCCTATGCACGTGATAAATTCTTTTGATATATTATTTATTTATTTATATGTATCTAAAATCGGATATATTATTTTATGGTTTTCACGTAGTGTGTGGAATACACTACGACAGCGGCAAGTGAAGAAGAGTTGATGCTCATCACTGAGGAGAGTGAGTTGAACCTTGCCGGCAATGATACAACATGGGTTGTCGATTCGGGAGCGTCGTTCCACCTTACCCGGGACCGGAAATGCTTCTCATCCTACACAGCCGGTGATCACGGCTGTGTCCAGATGGGGAATGAAGGTAGATGCCGAATTGTCAGCATAGGAGACGTGTGGTTGGACAACACCAACTAGATGCAAGTTGCTGCTGAAGGATGTCGGACACGATCCAGAGGTTCGACTGAACTTGATATCAGCTGGTCGACTAGATGATGAAGGCTACATGGGTAGCATCCAGAACGGAGTCATGAAATTTAGCAAAGGGAGCCTGATAGTGGCTCGGGCCCGGAAGATCAACACGTTGTACCTTATGAATGCCCGGTTATGCCCGGAAGAAGTGAACGTGGCTTCCGACACTGCCGGTGAGTTGTGGCAGAAGAGACTGTGTCACATGAGCGTGAAGGGGATGAAGAGGCTTGCCGATGACAACCTCATTCCGGTGAAGAACGTGCATCTTGAGAGTTGCACCGACTGCCTTGCCGGTAAAAACCGAACCTCCTTCCAATCAACGCCACCGATGAAACGTAATGCACCATTGGAGTTGATGCACACCGATGTGTGTCAAGTGGACACGAAGTCCCATGCCGGAGCGCAGTACATCATGACGTTCATAGATGACCACAGTAGGAGGCTGTGGGCCACACCGTTCAAGATGAAGGATCAAGTGTTATCCGTCTTCAAGGAGCTCCACGCAAGAGTGGAAAGAGAAACCGGACAGAAGCTGAAGGCGGTTCGAGTAGATAACGGAGGGGAATACCGGGGGCATTTCGAAGAGGACAGCCGCTCGAAGGGAATCCGGCTCGAATTTACCATGCCGAAGACGTCGGAACTAGACGGGCTAGCCGAGAGGATGAACCAGACCATAATGGAGAGGGTCCGGAGTATGCTAGCACATGCTAAACTACCCAAGACGTTTTGGGCTGAGGCGCTGTCGACAGCGAGGTATGTGATAAACAGATCACCCTCAGTGCCCTCGGATGGAGACACGCCACAAAAGGTGTGGACCAGTAAGGAAGTGTCCTACCGGCATTTCAAGGTGTTTGGGTGTCTCGCGGACGTGCATGTTGTTGAGAAGCAAGCTCAACATGGTATGTGATGCTTATTGGGAAATAAGCTATAGTAGCTATTTAGCTACTTGTGAACATAAAGGAGAAACAACTAATTAGCATGATGGCACAGTTTCGGAACATGATGGGAGTTGTAGACACTAATATGATGGCTGAAAAGCATCATGGAAAAGAAGTTGTAGATAACCCCAAGAAAGGATAAGTTGAGCTTGAGGGGGAGTGTTGAGAAGCAAGCTCAACATGGTATGTGATGCTTATTGGGAAATAAGCTATAGTAGCTATTTAGCTACTTGTGAACATAAAAGAGAAACAACTAATTAGCTACTGACAACTATTTAGCGACTGACACCTAATTAGCTACAGGCAGCTAATTAGTTGCATATGTAAGTAACTTATTACTTAGGTAAAAAGTAAGAGAGTAGGTAAGGAAGAAAGATACAGGAAGTAGAACCCTAAGAGAGAGAGTGAGGATAGACAGGAAGAACTCAAAGAGTGAGAGCAAAAGAGAGAAACATACAAGAGCAAGTAGAGCTCTGCGTGTAATGAAATAGAAGAAGTTTTGGCTACTACAGAGGTAAGTCTCCTTCCCCCTTCCCTTCTGTGTTTGAGCACCAAACGATCCAGCACACCACGATCCGCCGCGCACATAAGAAGAGCCCGAGTGCCTTCTTCACATTTTCTTAACACATGTTGCTAAGGACCGGAGAGGAAAGTTGGATACAAAGACCCGGCCATGCATATTCCTTGGATACGGCGATGATGAGTTCGGCTACTGAGTGTGGGATCCAGTTGACAAGAAGGTTTTTCCGAAGCCTAGATATTATCTTCATGGAGGACAAGACTCTTGCCGACTGGGAGTCGGAGAAGAAGATAATGAACTCCGATGAGATTCGGACCCACCCGGCTAAGAGCCGGTTGACACTCGAGGAACCAGCCGGTTACGGTGAGGATACCGAACCGGCAAAAGAAGAAGTAGAGGAGGCTGAAACCGGAATCGGCCAAGACCCCAAATCGGATTAGGATGAAGAACAAATAGAGGAGCCAGTTGCCGAAAGCCAAAGATGGAGATATCCTCTCAGAGAGAAAAGGGCCCCCCGGCGATTTCCGGATGCAGAGCATGTGCTGCTGACCGATGAGGGGGAGCCAGAAAGCTTCGAAGAAGCGAAGGATGACACCCATAGCCGCAAGTGGTTGAGTGTCATGCAGGACGAGATGGATTCTCTGCATGAGAACCACACGTATGAATTGGTGGAGTTGCCGAAAGGAAAGAGGGCACTCCGAAGCAAGTGGGTGTACAAGTTGAAACCGGGAGATGTCGGCAACCCTCCAAGGAACAAAGCCAGGATCGTGGTGAAGGGGTTCAAGTAGAAGAAGGGCGTGGACTTCGACGAGATATTTGCCCCGGTAGTAAAGATGACTTCCATCCAGACGGTGTTGAGCATAGCGGCAAGCATGGACCTCGATGTAGAGCAATTAGACGTGAAGACGGCGTTCCTCCATGACGACCTCGAAGAGGAGATCTACATGCAGCAACCGAAGGGATTTGTGAAGAAAGGGAAGGAGCACCTGGTTTGCCGGTTAAAAAAGAGCATTTATGGGTTGAAGCAGGCTCCCCGGCAATGGTACCAGAAGTTCGACTCCTTCATGACCGATCAAGGGTACCACAAGACGGAGGCCGATCACTCTGTATTTGTGAAGAAGTTCGAAGGTGGAGACTTCCTAATACTCCTCTTGTACATGGACAACATGTTGATCGTCGGACGAGACCAAGTCAAGATACGGATGCTGAAGAAGGCCCTGAACCGGACCTTCTCAATGAAAGACTTGGTTCCGGCAAGACAGATGTTGGGGGTGCATATCATCCGGGACCGGCCAACAAAGTAATTGTTGCTGTCACAAGAGAAGTACGTGACAAAGGTGCTTCAGTGGTTCAACATGTCAAATGCAAAACCGGTCGGATCGACACTTCCGGATAACTGCAGGGTATCCGGTAAACAAAGCCCGAAGACGAAGGAAGAGAAGGCGGATATGATGAAGATACCATATGCCTCTGCCACCGGGAGCCTAATGTACGCAATGGTGTGTACCCGACCGGATATTGGATATGCAATCAGAGTAGTGAGCCGGTTTATGAGCAATCCCGGCAAGGAGCACTAGAATGCCGTAAAATGGATACTCCGATACTTGAAAGGCACCTCAAGTATGTGTCTCCGATTCGGCTCCGGTAAACCCCAACTTGACGGTTTCACCAATTCGGATATCTCGGCTGATGCGGATACCAGCCCGTCAACATCTGGATATGTCATGACATATGCGAGGGGAGTTGTTTCGTGGCAATCGAGAGTGCAGAAGACGGTTGCGTTGTCAACCACGGAAGCGGAGTACATGGCGGTTGTGGAAGCCGGCAAGGAAATACTATGGATGAAGGACTTCATCAAAGAGCTAGGGATCCGGCAAGAGGAATACCTGCTCTATTGCGATAGTCAAAGTGTCATCCACCTTGCAAAGAATGCAGTGTATCATTCCAAGACGAAGCACATCCAGCGGAGGTACCATTGGATTCGGGAGCGAGTAGAAGACCGAGAGTTCGTGCTGACAAAGATCCACATGGAGGAGAACGGGTCGGATATGCTGACCAAGGTGTTGACGCCCGACAAGCTAGACGCATGCCGGAAGCGGATCGGATTGACGATGCATCCCATGCCAAAGTGAAGGGGGAGTTTGTTAGGATCTTGGTCCCTCCAGATGGGATACGAAGGCTTGGTATCAGAAGACCCGGTGAGAACCGGATGATGCAAACCTGGTGAGAACCGGATGATGAGTACCCGGCAAGGAAGACCCGGTGAGAACCGGATGATGCAAGCCCGGTGAGAACCTCTTACCGGATGAAGGGACATATATGTAGATATGTTTCTGAGAGCCCATTGGGGCTATATCTATAAATAGTCCTAATGTCATATTAGTATAAATGTGACCTAGGGCAAACAGTGTGTAATAATCATCATAGTTGCTGTTATTATCTTTGTATAGGGTAATTGGTGTAACGACTGTACTGTGTGAGAGAGAGAGAGCGATACAGAGCATGTCTCTGTTGTAACCACCGCCAGGCGAAGATTGTGAGCAAGAGGTCGTTGCCTCTGTGCTCCCTATTGTACTCTTTGACATAGTGATAGTTTGGAGTCTCTAGACTCCCGTGGTTTTTCCCTCTCAGGGTTTTCCACGTTAACATCCTGTGTATTCTCTTTCTGTTTGTGTACTTACCTTCATTCCCATTTCTTCTTTGTTTGATTTTCATCAAGTGATCTACGCTTCGGTTGTGGCTGGAGATTATTCCGCATATTTCTCGTCACTTCCGGAAATGCCGGCAGTTCTTCTAGAAGTGTCCCGGCTTCCCGCAATAGAAGCACGGGGGCCTCCCCCTTGACTTCGACCTCGTCTCCGATTTGTCCCGGTTTTGGGGACTCTGATACCGGCCTCTTCCCCAGTTGTGGTCATCTTACGTGACCAAGGCCTTCAAATCGGTTCCAGACTCCTGGTCCTTCCGGCGAGCTTCTTCATCTAGTAGGCTTGATTTTACCCTCACTAGGGACAACTGTTTTCCTTCCGGCCCAACGTTGCCCAACATGACAACTAACGTCTCCCAACTATCCAGGAGGGAACCGAGCAGGAGAAATGCTAGTTGCTCATCGACGAGAGGTACTTCCAACGATGTTGCTTGATGTATTAGCCCCTAGAAGGCATTCATGTGCTCTGCCATGCTGGAGCCATCTTGGTACTGGAGCCTCACTAGTTTTCAGAATACTGAAACCCGGTTAACAGCATTCGTGTTCTAGAACATGATGTCGATCTTCTCCTAGAGTTCATGAGCCTTACTTTCTTCATTGAAGTTGTTGTACAAGCTCATCTCGATGAACCACCGGATGTATGCCATCTTCTTCATGTGCATCACCTCCCACACTGTGGCGTCGATCTTATCCGGTCTCTTGTCCCCGAACTAAACCGGCAACCAAAGATCTTTGACCACTAGCATATCCCTCATCTTCGACTTCCACACTTAGTAGTTGGAGCCGGTGAGTTTGAACATGCCGCCGAACAATTCTTCCATTTTCTGTGTTGTTCGCTCTTATACCAGTTTGTGAGGAATTGCGCGGAATATCGCTCGGCCACAACTGAGTCTTGGATCACAGAAATGGGAAAGAACGAGAGAGTACACAGAAATGACACAGGATGTTTACGTGGAAAACCCTAATAGGGAAAAACCACAGGAGCACACGAACTCCAACTATCACTATATGAGAGGAAATACAAAGTGGAGGCATAGAGGCTGTCATGATATGGCAAGACTCGAACCCATGACCTTAGGTTATATGGGTCGAGCTCTTGACCATTATATCATCTATTGTAATACGTAGGATATTATTTTCATTTACATTTTATTATAGGAAATTAATGTATATTCCAGATTTCTCTGGAACATTCTAGAAGCCTCAGGATTACTCCTAAGAACACTATAAAAGAGGGCACTAGGCATTATGTTGAACCGAATTGGTTCAACACCAGTCTTTAGCCTCATAGCCCTTTTCTACTTACTCTTCTTATAATATATAATCTGTTGTCATCATCTCTCGTCCTCGCTATCTCTCTCTCTCCCCTCTTCTCTCTTCCTCTCTCGGGAGTCTTACACAGTCCCGTCCCCTTAATTCTAATAGTACTTCCCTTCTCTAGTACTAATTCTCTCTCTATTTAGTACTAATCCTATCTCTGTTTAGTACTACTCGTGACAGTTTGAACCAATTTTCTTTTTGTCTCTCTCGCTTCATACTAATCTCTTATTTCTCTTTTCTTTTCATCCCATGGCCATAGTTAGCGCTCAGGAATATTAATCTGTTTTCTCGAAGTTTCAATGCTTGAAAGAGAAGTTCCTTGCTTTGGAACAAGAAAATCAACGGTTGCTGGGGGATCTTCAACAAATCTCCTTAGAAAAGCAACAAACTCAACAACAACATAGGGAACTTGCATTACGCGTGCAACAACTCGAAGCAACCATCGTAGCGATGCAACAACAAGGCCCCGGAACACAAGGGATTCATAAGGAACCCAAGATTGGCCTTCCCACGAAGTTCGATGGAACACGATCGTAGTTTAGAGGGTTCCTTAATTAGGTACGATTAGTTATTCAAATGCATCCTTCCCGATATCCTACCGATGCATCACGAGTGGGTTTAGTAGGGATGCTGTTAAGTGGCTCAGTGTTGGCATGGTTCGCTCCACTGTTGGAAAAGGAGTTTCCATTACTCAACAACTTTGAAGAGTTTATAGGTGAGTTTAAAGCATGCTTTGGGGATACTGACAGCATAAGGACCGCAATCAACAAAATCCGGCGATTACGCCAAGGAGACCGTCCAGCCTCTGCATACGTTGCAGATTTCCGTCTACTCGCCGCTAACATCCCTTGGGATGATCAAGTGTTGATGGACCAATTTCGTTATGGTTTACACAACGATGTCAAGGATTTACTCTTGACTTTCCCTGAAGAGCCAAAGTCCTTAACAGAAGCAATTAGTCGCGCGGTAAGATGTAATAACCGCCTCTTTGAGCGACGTTCAGAACGACAGCTACAGATGCCGAGGGCAAGATCAGATCCCACCTACGCCTCAATGGTAGCAAAACCTTTACCCAGGGAGTACTATAATGCGCGTCTAGTGAATACTCCGACTCCGATGGAGATTGACACTACACGTCGTCGAGGACCATTATCCGAAGAAGAAAAGCAGTGTCACCGAACAAATCAACTATGTCTCTACTGCGGTGGACCAGGACACATTGCAATAAATTGTCCCCATAGGCCAAGAAGACAGGTAAACCAAATAGTTGCTAGTTCTAATTTTACTAAACCCGAGCCTATTATAGTAGGGATATCTGATAGTACTAATAGTACTAATAGCCTAGATCTAGCGAACAAATTTGATGTCCTTAGTCATTTAGAAGAAGAGTTAAACAACTAAGTCCAACCAAAATAGGAGTCGTTTGGTTGGACAGCCCTAGATCTGTGCACCCCATTAGTGGTTCCATTCCCTCTAAGCAAGTTAGCAATGTGTTCGTAGCCCAAGTAACAGTTAGTACTAAAAGTACCCCTCTAGTACACGTCTTAGCACTTCTAGACTCCGGAGCTAATTCTTGCTTTATGGATAGGAATTTTGCCCAAGCTCATTAGATATCTCTTAGAAAACTTCCGTGTCCAGCCTCTGTAGTTTTCATTGATGGTCGTCCCATTGCTTCCGGAAATATCATAGAAGAGTCAGAACCCGTTAATATTGTCCTAGATAACTTAGCATGTGTAGTATCATTTAACATTATTAGTATCCCAGAACATCCCATCGTTTTGGGATTACCATGGTTCGAGTTACATAACGCAGACATAGATTGGAGAACAAAAGAAATCCAGTGTCGACAAACCCGAGGATCTACTCAGAAGATTGCCACCATTTCACTACATCAGTTGCGGGAAGAAGGACGCAAGGAAGAAATGTTTCTCTTTGCAATATCACTAAAACCCTCCAACACCATTACAAAGGAGTCCACCATTCAACTTCTAAAGAAGTAACATCATTATGCCGATGTATTCGATAAAGTACGAGCCAATACACTTCCTCACCATCGACCATATGATTGCCCCATCGATTTACAGCCGGGGAAAGAGCCACCATGGGGACCGATCTACAATTTGTCACCAACCGAGCTAGAAGTCCTTCGAGCCTACATAGAGGAGAATTTGGAGAATGGATTCATTCGACATTCGAAACCTCCAACCGGCGCACCCATTTTCTTTGTCAAGAAAAAGGATGGCTCACTTCGTCTGGTGGTAGATTATCGTGGCTTGAATAAAGTTACAATCCGCAATAGGTATGCACTTCCCCTTATCTCAAGTCTTTTAGAACGGATCAATGGTGCCAGGTTCTTCACAAAGATTGACTTACGGGGGGGCCTATAACCTTGTACGGATCCAACCAGGAGAAGAATGGAAGACCATGTTCCGCACTAGATATGGGCACTTCCAGTATACGGTCATGCCGTTCGGCGTCACTAATGCGCCAGCCGTCTTCCAGCACATGGCAAATAATATATTCCGAGATCTCTTGGATGTGTGTCTGATCATCTACTTGGATGATCTACTAGTTTATTCAAAGACCGAAGAAGAGCATGATTCTCATGTACTGTTAGTACTAAAACGACTTCAAGAACATGGTCTTTACACAAAGCTAGAAAAATGTAGTTTCGGCTGCAACCAAGTGGAGTTTCTCGGCTACATCATCTCATCAGAAGGCATCTCCATGGACCCAGGTAAGGTCAAGACGGTGGTAGAATGGCAGGCTCCGCGCTCGGTGCAGGATGTGCAATGTTTTTTAGGCTTTGCCAATTTTTACCGGAAGTTTATACAAGATTACTCAAAGCTCGTTCTACCTCTCACACAGCTTACCAAGAAGGGACAATCGTTCGTTTGGTCTGAAGAAGCAGATATGGCTTTCGAGAGTCTTAAAAAGGCATTTACATCCGCTGCAATTCTAGCTCATGTCGATCCGAAAATACCATTCATTATCAAAGCTGACGCATCGGATTTCACATTGGGGAGCATTCAGTCACAACGGGATCACGATGAGAAGCTACATCCTGTGGCTTTTCACTCACGCAAAAATCAATTACCAAATTCATGATAAGGAGCTATTGCCAATAGTGGACTCGTTTATGCAATGGAGGCATTTTTTAGAGGGATCCTCTCATCAAGTCACCGTATTTAGTAACCATAAAAACCTTGCCTACTTTCAGGATGCCCGTGTGTTAAATCGACGACAAGCTCGGTGGGCCCACTTCCTCACGCGTTTTGACTTCAAAATTACATATCGTCCGGGGAAGCACCAAGAGAACGCAGATGCATTATCACGGCGTTCGTATCTAACACCGCGTCCCGGCGAGTTGGTTTTCGATAACCAAAAGCAAGTAACCTTGGGACCGGCATGACTGCAAGCAACACAGGTTTTTGGCATGCCCATGGATTCCCACGTTATCAATATCATACGTGCGGACCTGAAGACAGATGCTTTCGCCCAAGCTATACTAGCACAAATTGATCCCTCTCGAGCGTCGTGTTCACAGTCACAACCACCAGGTATGGACCATTGGCAATTCAAATACCATGATAGATTACTCTTCTTTAAAGAACTTTTGTATGTTCCTAATGGTTCTTGCCGCCTTCGAGTAGTACAAAACTGTCATGATGCATATACAACTGGGCATTTTGGTAGTACTAAAACATAAGATTTAGTACAACGATCATTCTGGTGGCCCCGTATGCGACAATTTGTCGAAGATTTTGTTCGGACTTATGATACATACTGCGAAGCGAAAATGCCAAGGCATCATCCCTATGGTTTATTAGAACCATTACCAATTCCAAGCAGGCCATGGCAATCCATTGCTCTCGATTTCATCACAAATCTTCCAGTCTCTAAGGGGTTCAATGCGATTCTAACAATGGTAGATCGATATACAAAGATGGCTCATTTCTTGCCATGTACTAAGGAAATCTCCAGTGAAGACACCGCCGAAATTGTCATGTGTGAAGTATGTCCACATCATGGACTTCCCGATAGTATCGTCAACGACTGTGGACCCCAGCTCGTGTTAAAATTCTGGAAGCACCTTTTTAAAATGCTCAAGGTCACTTGTAACCTCTCCTCCAGCTACCACCCACAAACCGACGGCCAAGCCGAACGAACAAATCAAACGTTGGGGCAATATCTGCGGTGCTTTCTCAGCTATCATCAGGATAACTGGGTAGATATTCTCCACTTCGCCGAATTTGCCTATAATAACTCTATCCACGCATCGACTAAAGTTTCGCCATTTTGTGCTTATACAGGATGTCACCCTCGGTGGAGTGTACTTGAAACCCCAGAGGTGTCCACAAATCCTTGCGCGGAGGATTTTTTGGAGCAGTTACGCAAGATACAAGCAGATTTATCTACTCATCTCTAGCAAGCTCAACAAACACACAAGGTCTACGCGGATCGTCATCGACTTCCATCTAGTTTTAACATTGGAGATCGGGTGTGGCTGCTACGATGACACATCAAGACTACTCGCCCATGTGAGAAGTTGGATTATCGGCGATTAGGTCCTTTCCGTATTATCAGGAAGATTAATGATGTTGCTTTCCGTCTCTATCTACCTCCTCAATTGCAGATACATCCGGTGTTTCATAGTTCTCTCCTCGAACCCTATCACGAGAGCACCATCCCAAGGCGTATTGTAGAACCTCCACCCCCGATCGAGCTTGAAGATGGACCGGAGTACGAGGTTGCCGCCATCCTTGATTCCAAGATTGTTCACAACAAGCTCTACTATCTAGTCGATTGGCTAGGCTATAGTCCCAACGAACGTACTTGGGAACCGATCGAGAATGTGACCAATGCTCGTGCACTTCTTGAAGACTTCCATCGGCAATATCCACACAAACCGGGTCCTCCATCCAAAAAGACTCGTGACACTCGTCGTTTTAAACGGTGGATAGTGTCATGATATAGCAAGACTCGAACCCATGACCTTAGGTTATATGGGTCGAGCTCTTGACCATTATATCATCTATTGTAATACATAGGATATTATTTTCATTTACATTTTATTATAGGAAATTAATGTATATTCTGGAACATTCTAGAAGCCTCAGGATTACTCCTGAGAACACTATAAAAGAGGGCACTAGGCATTATGTTGAACCAAATTGGTTCAACGCCAGTCTTTAGCCTCATAGCCCTTTTGTACTTACTCTTCTTATAATATATAATCTGTTGTCATCATCTCTCGTCCTTGCTATCTCTCTCTCTCTCTCCTCTTCTCTCTTCCTCTCTCGGGAGTCTTACACAGTCCCGTCCCCTTAGTTCTAATAGTACTTCCCTTCTCTAGTACTAATTCTCTCTCTGTTTAGTACTAATCCTATCTCTGTTTAGTACTATTCCTGACAGAGGCAACGACCTCATGCTCATGATCTTCGCTAGACAGCGGTTACAGCAGAGAGTGCTCGTAGCTACTCTCTCTCTCTCTCTCTCTCTCTCTCTTGTTACTCCTAAGGGCCGGACAATAGCCTAACCCAGGGTTTCTACGGAAAGACACTTCACAAAAGGGTGTTACAGTGAGATAGAGTTAGACCGACGATTAATCAGACCTTAATCGGTTACTTGAGCAACTCATCATGAATCTTAATACACGCGTAAGATAGAAAGTAATTAGCACCGAACGGTAATCAATACATAGAGATAAGACAATAGAGCTTTATTAATTATCCATCCCCATTTACAATGTAATCGGGCCTTTTTATAGATTACCGGCTCTGCCTACAAAATGGTGCCAACCGGCACACTGATATGAACCGGTCTGGATCCGGATCGGCATACCGATTCCGGTCTGTCCGTTCCCTTCTCAAAATCTACTTAATTACTTAATATCCTAATAAAAACTTCTGATTATTCCTGCCCTTTCACATTCTGGACTGTCCTCCACTCCTTGCCGGCTGGCTAACACATGGCACGCCCATGGGACAGTACCTTGTACATCGAATCCCACTATCCGGCCTTCAATCCTCGTCCAAAATATCCAGAATGCTCTGATCAAGGGGCTCTAAGGGTTCTTCGGAAGGCTGATCGGACCGTTGTTGTTGCTCCTCCTCCTGCGGTTGCTCTATTGGTTTTGACCGTTGCTCCCGTTGTTGCTCCGTTGGCTGTTGCCGTGATTCCTGCTGTTGTGCAGTCTCTGGCTCTTCTGGGCGTTGCTCCTCCGATGGCTGCTGTGCGGCTCTCGGTGCCGGTGGTTGTTGCGGATCTTCCTCCCTTGGCTTCTCCTCCTGAGTGCCATTCGGTTGGCTTGTCCCGGCCTTGTCTCTGTCCGTCCCTTACTCCGACGATGGCTCTTCATCAATGAGATTGATTGTTAGCATGCTCTTCGTCGCCTCTTGCCGTAGCCTCTCCTTTTCGTAACTTTCAAACTGGATTTGGTTATCCAGCCGATCATCGTCCAGTTGTGCCACTAGTTGCCGGACCACCGTTATTTGTTCATTAGCCAATGCTACGAATAGATCTCATCGCCTTCTTTATGCCGGTTTTCCACGTCCGCCCTCAGCAACTGTAGCTCAACATCATTCTACGCCCATTTTGACCACCATAATACTGAGCTGTCTTCAATCAAGCGCTTCGTTCGATTCTTCCATGCATGTACAATGCACCAGATCCGCTCCAGCCCCATCTTTGATTTGTATTCAGCGGCCTGCCGGTCATCTTTCAACTACTTGATCAGGTTCGCCGTCACCACCTCCTGGTCCTTGTAGCGCACCATTTGATTCTGATACATTGTCTGCACTCTTTGTAAGACCATGGTAGCGTGTTCCGTTTCCACATGATGTTGCATCTCGAGTTCCATGCATTCCTGCGCCACTTCAGCTCGTCTGGTTTCCTTCTCAGCCCGTTTGTCTGCTAGTGCCGTCTCTGTCCATTGCACTTCATTCCGTAGCTAGAACATCTTCTCTTGCTGCCGGTCGTTGTCGGTCATGAGCTTCTTGTATTCCGTCTCGACATGTGTATAATCCCGGTGCAGGCGGTCAAAATCTTCGGTTTTCTACTTCAGCTTCTGCTTGATTTGGCGGCGAGCTCGGTCTTCCCTATCCTTTTGCTGCCAAAGCTCTTCTTTGAGCCTCTCTATCTCTGTTTCCGCCATCCTTCAGAGTTTATCCTTCTCTTGTAGCACTTTTTCGTTCTCTTCCTTAAGCCGGTAATAGGCTTGGTGTCCCTTCCGCAAACTTTCTTCTGCTCGACGGAGGTTGTCGGCAGTCTTCCGTTGTTCCTCCTCCGCCACCATTTTTAATTCTCTTTCTGTCAGGAACAGTACTAAGACAGAGAAGGAATTAGTACTAAAAGAAGTATTAGTACTAAGAGAGGTGAAGAACTCTTGAGAGAAGGAAAGAGTGAGTGAGAGGGAGGGAGAGAGAGATCGAGAGAGAGAGAGAGTGATGATAAGAAAAGATATATATTATGTGAAGAAAATGTACAGTAGTTAGGAGGCTTAAGACTCGCGTTGAACCGATTTGGTTCGAAATAATGCCTTGTGCCTCCTTTTATAGTGTTCTAAGGAATACTCCTGAAGTTTCTAGAATGTTCCAGAGAAATTTGGAATATACATCAATTTTCTATAATAAAACATAAATGAAAATAATATTTTATGTATTACAATGTATAGTCTAATGGTCAAGAGCTCGACCCATGTAGCATAAGGTCATGGGTTCGAGTCTTGCCATATGATGACACTATCCTCCCTTTAAAACGACGAGTGTAACGAGTCGTTTTGGATTGAGGACCTGGTTTGTCTGGATATTGACAATGGAAGTCTTCAAGAAGAGCACGAGCATTGGTGACATTCTCTATTAGTTCCCAAGTACGCTCGTTGGGACTATATCCTAGCCAATCGACTAGATAGTAGAGCTTGTTGCGAACAAGCTTGGAATCAAGGATGGCGGCAACCTCGTACTCAAGTCCATCTTCAAGCTCGATCGGGGGTGGAGGCTGTGTAATACGTCCTGGGATGGTGCTTTCTTGATAGGGTTCGAGGAGAGAACTATGAAACAACGGATGTATCCAAAGTTGTGGAGGTAGATCAAGACGAAAAGCGACCTCATTAATCTTTCCTATAATACGGAAAGGGCCTAATCGCCGATAATCCAACTTCTCGCATGGGCGAGTAGTCTTGATGTGTCGTCGGAGTAGCCATACCCGATCTCCAATGTTAAAACTAGATGGGAGTCGATGACGATCCGCATAAACCTTGTGTGTTTGTTGAGCTTGTTGGAGATGAGTAGATAAATCCGTTTGTATCTTGCGTAACCTCTCCAAATGATCCTCTGCGCAAGGATTTGTGGACACCTCTGGGGTTTCAAGTACACACCACCGGGGGTGACATCCCGTATAAGCATAAAATGGTGTAACTTTAGTGGATGCGTGGATAGAGCTGTTATAGGAAAATTCGGCGAAGTGGAGAATATCTGCCCAATCATCCTGATGATAGCTGAGAAAGCACCGCAGATACTACTCCAGTGTTTGATTGGTTCGTTCGGCTTGGCCGTCAGTTTGTGGATGGTAGCCGGAGGAGAGGTTACAAGTGACCTTGAGCATGTTAAAAAGGTGCTTCCAGAATTTTGACACGAACTAGGGTCCACGGTCGCTGATGATACTATCGGGAAGTCCATGATGCCGACATACTTCACGCATGAAAATTTCGGCAGTGTCTTCACTGGAGATCTCCTTAGTACATGGCAAGAAATGAGTCATCTTCGTATATCGATTGACCACCGTTAGAATCGCATTGAACCCCTTAGAGACTGGAAGATCTGTGATGAAGTCTAGAGCAATGGATTGCCACGGCTTGCTTGGAATTGGTGATGGTTCTAATAAACCATATGGATGATGCCTTGGCATTTTCGCTCTGCAGCATGTATCACAAGTCCGAACAAAATCCTCGACAAATTGTCGCATACAGGGCCACCAGAATGATCGTTGTACTAAATGTAATGTTTTAGTACTACCAAAATGCCCAGCTGTATATGTGTCATGACAGTTTTGTACTACTTGGAGGCGGCAAGAACCATTAGGAACATACAAAAGTTCTTTAAAGAAGAGTAATCCATCATGGTATTTGAATTTCCGATAGTCCATACCTGGTGGTTGCGACTGTGAACACGATGCTCGAGAGGGATCAATTTGTGCTAGTATAGCTTGGGCGAACGCATTTGTCTTCAAGTCTTCGCGTATGGTATCGATAACACGGGAATCCATGGGCATGTCAAACATCTGTGTTACTTGTAGTCGTGCCGGTCCCAAGATGACTTGTTCTTGGTTATCGAAAGCTGGCTCGCCGGGACGGGGTGCTAGATACGAACGTTGTGATAATGCATCTGCCTTCCCTTGGTGCTTCCCCGGACGATATGTAATTTTGAAGTCGAAACACGTGAGGAAGTGGACCCACCGAGCTTGACGTCGATTCAATACACGAGCATCCTGAAAGTAGGCAAGGTTCTTGTGGTCACTAAATACAGTGACCGGATGATAGGATCCCTCCAGAAAATGCCTCCATTGCATAAACGAATCCACTATTGCCAATAGCTCCTTATCATGAATTTCATAGTTGATTTCGTGAGTGAAAAGCCACAGGATGTAGCTTCTCATCATTCCCCTATTGGGACAGAATGCTCCCTAATGCAAAATCCGATGCGTCAGCTTCGATAATGAATGGTTTTTCCGGATCGACATGAGCTAGAATTGGAGCCGATGTAAATGCCTTTTTAAGACTCTCGAAAGCCATGTCTGTTTCTTCAGACCAGATGAACGGTTGTCCCTTCCTGGTAAGTTGTGTGAGAGGTAGAACGATCTTTGAGTAATCTTGTATGAACTTCCGGTAAAAATTGGCAAAGCCTCGGAAGCATTGCACATCTCGCACCGAACGCGGAGTCTGCCATTCTACCACTGTTTTGACCTTAGCTGGGTCCATGGAGATGCCTTCTGACGAAATGATGTAGCCGAGAAATTCCACTTGGTTGCACCCGAAACTACATTTTTCCAGCTTTACGTACAGACCATGTTCTCGAAGTCGTTTTAGTACTAATAGTACATGAGAATCATGTTCTTCTTGGGTCTTTGAATAAACCAATAGATCATCCAAATAGATGATCAAACAATCCTCCAATAGATCTCGGAATATATCATTAACCATGTGCTGGAAGACTGCCGGTGCATTAGTGAGGCTGAACGGCATGACCATATACTCGAAGTGCCCATATCTGGTGCGAAATGCGGTCTTCCATTCGTCTCCTGGTCAGATCCGTACGAGGTTATATGCTCCCCGTAAGTCAATCTTCGTGAAGAACCTGACACCATTGATCCGTTCTAAAAGACTTGAGATAAGGGGAAGAGCATACCTATTCCTGATTGTAACCTTATTCAGGCCACAGTAATCTACAATGAGACGAAGCGATCCATCCTTTTTCTTGACGAAGAAAATGGGCGCGCCGGCTGGAGATTTCGAATGCCGAATGAAACCATTTTCCAAATTCTCCTCTATATAGGCCCGAAGGACTTCCAACTCGGTTGGTGACAAATTGTAGATCGGTCCCCATGGCGGCTCTTTTCCCGGTTGTAAATCGATGGGGCAACCGTACGGTCGATGATGAGGCAGTGTGTTGGCTTGTACTTTATTGAACACATTGGCGTAATGACAATACTTCTCGGGAAGTTGAACGGTGAATTCTTCTTTAGTGGTGTTGCAGGGGTTTACTGATATTGCAAAGAGGAACATTTCCTCCTTGCGCCCTTCTTTACGCAACTGACGTAGAGAAATGGTTGCCATCTGAGTTGACCCTTGGGTTTGTCGACACCGGATTTCTCTTGTTCTCCAATCTATGTCTGGATTATGTAACTCGAACCACGGTAATCCTAAAACTATGGGATTTTCTGGGATACTAATAATATTAAATGATACTACACATACTAAGTTATCTAGGACAATATTAATGGGCTCTGACTCTTCTATGATATTTCTGGAAGCAATGGGACGTCCATCAATGACTACTACAGAGGCTGGACACTAGAGTTTTCTTAGGGATATCTTATGAGCTTGAGAAAATTTCTTATCCATAAAGCAAGAGTTAGCTCCGGAATCTAGGAGTGCTAGGACATGTACTGGAGGGGTACTTTTAGTACTAACTATTACTTGGGCTACGAACACATCACTAACTTGCTTAGAGGGAATGGAACCACTAATGGGCTGCACAGATCTAGGGTTGTCCAACCAAATGGCTCCTATTTTGGCTGGACTTAGTCGTTTAACTCTTCTTCTAACTGACTAAGGACATCAAATCTGTTCGCTAGATCTGGGCTATTAGTACTATTAGGACTATCAGATAACCCTACTGAAATAGGCTCGGGTTTAGTACAATTAGAACTAGCGACTATTTGGTTTACATGTCTTCTTGGTCGATGGGGGCAATTTATTGCAATATGTCCTGGTCCACCGTAGTAAAGACATAGTCGATTTGTACGGCGTCGCTGCTTTTCTTCTTCGGATAATGGCCCTCGACGACGTGTAGTGTCAATCTCCATCGAAGTCGGAGTATTCGCTGGAGGCGCATTATATGACTCCCTTGGAAAAGGTCTTGCTACCACTGAGGCGTAGGTGGGCTCTGATCTTGCCCTCGGCATCTGTAGTTGTCGTTCCGAACGTCGCTAAAAGAGGCGATTATCACATCTCACCGCGCGACTGATTGCTTCTGTTAAAGACTTTGGCTCTTCGGGGAAGGTCAAGAGTAGATCCTTGACGTCGTTGCGTAAACCATAATGGAATTGCTCCATCAACGCTTGATCATCCCAAGGGATATCGGCGGCGAGTAGGCGAAAATCTGCAGTGTATGCAGAGGCTGGACGGTTACGTTGGCGTAATCGCCGAATTTTGTTGATTGCGGTCCTGATGCTGTCAATATCTCCGAAACATGCTTTAAACTCACCTAGAAACTCTTCAAAATTGTTGAGTAATGGAGATTCCTTTTCTAATAGTGGAGCGAACCATGCCAACGCTGAGCCACTTAACAAAGTGCCTACTAAACCCACTCGTGATGCATCGGTGGGATATCGGGAACGATGCATTTGAATAACTAATCGTACCTGGTTAAGGAACCCTCTAAACTGCGATCGCGTTCCATTGAACTTCGTGGGAAGGCCAATCTTGGGTTCTTTATGAATCCCTTGTGTTCCGGGCCCTTGTTGTTGCATCGCTACGATGGTTGCTTCGAGTTGTTGCACGTGTAACGCAAGTTCCCCGTGTTGTTGTTGCATTTGCTACTTTTCTAAGGAGATTTGCTGAAGATCCCCTAGCAACCGTTGGTTTTCTTGTTCCAAAGCATGGAACTTCTCTTTCAAGCATTGAAATTCCGAGAAAACCGATTGATATTCTTCAGCGCTAACAGTGGCCATGGGATGAAAGAAAAGAGGAATAAGATATTAGTAGGAAATGAGAGAGACAGAAGGTAGGGGAAATCGGTTCAAACTGTCAGGAACAGTACTAAGACAGAGAATGAATTAGTACTAAAAGAAGTATTAGTACTAAGAGAGGTGAAGAACTCTCGAGAGAAGGAAAGAGTGAGTGAGAGGGAGGGAGAGAGAGATCAAGAGATCGAGAGAGTGATGATAAGAAAAGATATATATTATGTGAAGAAAATGTACAGTAGTTAGGAGGCTTAAGACTCGCGTTGAACCGATTTGGTTCGAAATAATGCCTTGTGCCTCCTTTTATAGTGTTCTAAGGAATACTCCTGAAGTTTCTAGAATGTTCCAGAGAAATCTGGAATATACATCAATTTTCTATAATAACACATAAATGAAAATAATATTTTATGTCTTACAATGTATAGTCTAATGGTCAAGAGCTCGACCCATGTAGCATAAGGTCATGGGTTCGAGTCTTGCCATATCATGACACTTTCCCTGGCCCGTAATGCTTCTTGTGCAGCCTTGTCTTCTTTGAGAACGGCAAGCTCTTGTGCTTGCACTGTAATTATATCCGGGTTTGTTCCCGTCATCGGGGTCATATTCTTATGTACAGTTGTTGGTGTTTCATTATTCTGTACATGTACTGGAGCCATCGGTTCTTGTTCCTGGGGTCCTGTTATGACCTTCTGAGCCAATTCTTCCTTGGCTATTTCCAATTCTTGTTTGAAGCTCCGGATCCTTGACCGGGCCTTCTCTAGTTCCCCGGTTGTGGCTAGCAACCGGTCCACTTGTGCTTTCTCCTCTGCCTTCATATGACGGACCACTCCGGCTATTTGCTCACTGATCCACCGCAGCCATTGGTTGCCGGTGCCTTGTTGTGTCGGCGCGGAGGGTTGGCCGATTTTTGCGCCTGCTAGTGGTTGATCTTGTCTTGTTGGCAACGCTGGCTCCAGTTAGTTACCACTTGGCAGTACCGGCTCTGGTTGTGCCTCAGTTGGCCGTTCCGGCTCTGGTTGGTCCTCGTGTGCCGGTGATGTAGACAACTAAATCACTGGCTCCTGAATTACGGGTCTTGTCATGTTCTGACCCGCCGGCGTCGCTTGCTGCGTAGGGACTTCTGTGACCGGTTTTGTTTGAACCAGTTCCGCTTCCACCCTTGGTTTGGGGCCCTCAGTGCGGGGTATCGGTGTCCTATCCTTTTCTGGACCTGATTGCTTCCCGGCATGGTCTGCAGTGCTCTTCTTCTAGCGTCGTTGGAGGTGCTCGTTGGGGTCCTCCACCGTTTCCTCCTCCTAAGTCCCAAAATTCATTTTCATTGCCAAGGGATCTGGCTCCTATTGACCTGGTCGGCGAAATTTAATCTTTATTGGCCGTGCCGGTGTTTCCTCCTGCCTCTCCGCTTGGTTAGACCACTCTTTCGCCATTTTTTTAGTGTCGGTCTCCCTCCCTTTGGTTGCCAATAGCTGCTGCCGGTTTGGAGGTTCCTTCGGCTGAACTTCCCCGCTTCTTTGCCGTGATGGGCTCCACTGGTGGTGCTATCAGTGCGAGCCATTGCGCCATCGCCGACCATATTTTCCTTCCATCCTTCCCTCTTACCGAGTCGATGGCCACACACAGTCCATCGACGATTAGCACTGACCAGTCCACCTGTATACCTTCATATGTGGTGATAATTAACCCGGCTCTGTTCCTAAGCATTGCCGGGGGTCAAGGGTACACATGGCCAAACTCATGCAGTACACGAGCAATCTTTCGAAATAAGCCATCCTCGCCGCCATGTGTGCGATATGCCTTGCTGGCCAGAGAATACTCACCGAAGTATTTCGTGAGCTACTCCGGGGTAGGGTTGTCGATGGTGAAGATGCCACCCTCGGGTAGGCCCGTCAGGGCATGGATGGCCTCCTCTGTGATTACTTCTGTGTCGATTTCCTTGACAACCCTTTCCGCCTCTTTGTGTGGTGGTGCCTCCATGATCCTCAAGAATCCTTCCAATCCGTGTTGCTTTAACCACTTCTTGGCTGCCTCAGAGAGCATCATGCAGTCCATTTCTCCTTTTGAGTCGGTGGTTGTTGATGAGGTAGGTGCGTTAGGGGGCTCTGGGTGCTCACGTCTGATTATCTTCAATCTTCTGTGTGCGTTTGCAATTCTCTATTCGCGAAATGAGAAGGCCTCCATGCAGTGTAGGTTTTCTTTCTGCATGTTCGTGCCTTTCTCGATTCTTGCGCATGCGCACGTCGTGTACTATAATGGCAATGAAGTGCCACGTGGCAGCATTTTAATGCACTAATCCACTGCGCTCTGTCTCTATCGCTCTATAGTTACAACAGTATGACAACTACATATACAAAGTGATTGCCCTAAGTCATATTTATATTTATATGAACTTAGGGCTATTTACAAATATAGCCTCAATAGGCTTACACAAAACATATTTACAGATATGTCTTCTCTTCCAGTTCTCACCAGCTCTCTTCCGGTTCTCACCGGGTCTCCTCCGGTTTCCGGATCTCTTCCGGTTCTCACCGGGTCCTCTTTATTCATCATCGGATCCCATCCGGAGAGACCGATTTCTCAACAGAGCTATGGTCTCCATGATCTAGTGTCAGTATGGTCCCCTATGCCTTGAATCTCAATAATACAACCTTTGGTTCAATGGGGTGTTTGCCCAACTGTATTCTCTCATCATTATCAATTTGAAATTGATTTTCTTTCGGGAAAAGTACTAGGATACCCCTAGAAGTTTGTCTATTTACCAAAATGCCCCTGGAAGTTCCAAATTTACCAAAATACCCCTATGTCCAAAAAAATACACTTTATAAAGTAATTATACACTCAAATCTACAAGCCTGATTTACCAAAATACCCTTAAACCTAAACTTATTTGCTTAAGCAATTCTTTGGGTAATCTTTCTTTTCTTTCTTGTTCATCATCAATTGTCTTTATCAAGTCAGTACTCTCTCTCTCTCTCTCTCTCTCTCTCTCTCTCTCCTAGACGTTGTGATAACCATGACACAACAGTCTGTTGTCATGCTATTGTCTGTTGCCATGCGGTGTCGCCAGCCGTCGTCTACTGCCGCACCATTTGTTGTCTTCTGTCGCCATCCGTCACCCCATTTTGTGATAACAACGACGACATAGCAATTTGTTGTCGCGCCGTCATCTATGGTCGTGCGGTGTCGCCTACTGTCGTTTGCTGCCACGTTGTTGTTTGCGTCCGTCATCGTCTGCTACATTCTTGCCATTGTGAATTGCGCATTGTTGGACACTCCATGGTGGGTTCTTTCGGCGTGCTCGTAGTGTGCTTCATACGAACCAACGAAATGTTGATGTGACTGCGACTTACACACAAACTTGGATACGTCTCACACCCATTTATTTTATCTTTTACTTGTTGACACCACAATGAGGTCTAAACGAGCTAAGGAACATAAGGATATACAAGACGAGGCTATAAGTAAAGAGGAATTTTTAGATATGTTTAACCGTTTAACAAAAATAGAGATGGATATGAAAAAATGGGCGAAAGACATCGAAACCCACAAGAAAAAAGATAGAGAGGAAAAAGACGCCCTCAAGGCCAAAATAGAAAAACTTAAAGTGGAAAATACCAACCTTAAAAAACAACTTAATGACATCGAGGTATCTCGAGAGGACGATGAAATATCCTCCATAGAGGATATAAAGGACGAGATTAAAAAACTTAAAGAGGAAGTTAAAAATAACATAGAGTTAGCTCAAACGGGTTGGGTAGACGTGGTTAAAAGAAACATTTAAAAATAAATAAAGGATGAAAATATTGTTAATACCACCCTTGAAGAAGAGAAAATGCGTGAGGCCCGATGCTTAAATGTATGTGGCATTGGGCTCAAGGAAGGTGCATCCCTAGACGAGGATACACAAACACTTGGGAAAATGTTAGGGTACATAGAGGCCCGACTTGTCACCAAAGCCTGGAGGGCCGGACGTGACGCAACTAGGAAGAGAGCCTTAGTCCTTCAATTTAAAGACTTAGACTCTAGAATCACTTTCTTTAAGAAGAGACCAATTTTTCGAGGATTGGGTGGGGACCCTATCTATCTTGATGAAGACCTCACTAAGATGCAAATTGAGCATTGCAAGAGTTGTATGCCACGAGTTTTACAAGCTCGTAAAGAAGGGCAACTCGCCTTTTATCAAGATGGGTGAGTGACCATAAATGATCGCACTACTAATTGACGGCGTGTGGCCCATGTGATAGAAAATACACTTAGGATGACCTTATTGAATTGTAACGGCGCACTCTAGACACACCCCGGTCACCTAGAGGAAATATTAAAGGTATCAGATATACTTTTCTTGGTAGAAACACACCAGAGCCCAAATAGAGGACTCCCACGAGTCGAAGGATTCCGTTGGGAGTCCGCTTTTAGACAAACCTCACGTCGACACACTACCAGGGGATCTGGAGGTGTCGCGATATTGTTTCGGAGAGAACTACATAATACGATAGAAATACTGAGGACAAACCCAGAAGCTCGGTTTATCTGGGTGAAAGTCTCCACAAGGAAGGATCGGCTAGTATTTTTTGCCATTTGTTACTTTCCCCCAAAAGGATCCCGTTATAATATTGCTGGCTTGGCAAGATTAATCAATGAAGGAATGCCACATGGGCCTTCCCCGTACGAATCTCTATCGGGTAACATAATCTGATATTCTTCCCAAGGAAAAGTATTCCTTGTAGGCGACTTCAATGCGAGAACTCAATCCCGACAATGCACATTATTTCAGATGAATAGAAACCTAGAAATTGTAAATGTCGATCCTTTAGACATAGGCACCACACGTAGTTCAAAGGATCAAGGTGCAGACGCCACGAGCTTTGGCCATCATCTGCTCAAACTTGGTAGTCGGCACCGGATGGTCATATATAATGGTTTAGCCAAGTGGCCAGGCTCGGAAGAGCTCACATGTTTCCCACATGGAGGAGGGGAAAGCACATTTGATTATCTAATAGGACACCCTGAAGCTACCCACATGATTAACTCCTTCCGGGTGGCCCCATGCCCTATTGGTGCAGACCATAGTTTCTTATACTTTGAGCTAAAATGTGATATCTCTAAGGTCACCAACTCTAGAGTCAACCACGCCATCACACCACAATAGATTTCACACATGAGCTCTCTGACATATACTCTCGACATGTTCAAGCCCATCTCTCCTCCCTTGATCCCTCCCTAACTTTAGAAAGCCTTAGTATGAAACTCACACACATCCTTCACTCCACAACAATTAACAGTTTCCCATATACAAAACACTCAAATCAAGGTAGATTAGGATCTATGCCACAAAATAAATGGTATGATGAGGATTGTGGGGACTTACATAGACAACTTACAATATCGCAACTCAGTGGTAGTATTACCTCAATACAAGCTCGCAAAGAAATGCGCAAGATGACACGTCGTAAGAGACGAGCGTGGGAGGCATCCCAATATTGGGAACTCTACCATATGCTCAGGAGTAATGCTTGCACCACGGCATGGAAGAGACTACGGGAACCAAGACCTCAAACACCCATCGAAGATTCCGAAACCTAGCACACATATACAGAGAGACTTTACCAAATCCCAAACCAACCACCCATTCCAATGCCTTCCACACCCTGGCCTACCACGGGGACACTTTTCACGACCTCTAGGGTTGCGAAGGTCATAAAGAAATTACAACATAGGAAGTCCATGGACCACACAGGATTGCGAGCAGAACACATTATATATGCGAGAGAGTGCCTAGCTCCCTTGCTAACTCTAATCTTCAACTGTGCCCTTGCGGAGGGTTTTCCACCACAATGGACTATGAACACAATGGTCCCCATACATAAAGGGGGGGACCCCATGGAAACAAATACATATAGGACCATTATGATAGGTCATACACTTGCTAAATTAAATGGTGCAATAATGGAAGTAGAGCTTAGCGATTATATGGAGACCCTAAATCTTCGTGCACCTAAACAAACTGGCTTTAGAAGAGCCTTCTCCACTATTGATCATATCTTCACACTTAGATGCTTAATTGACCAAACTAAGGCTCACAAGAAGAAATTATATTGCTGTTTTGTGGACTTCCACAAAGCCTTTGACACAGTCCCTAGAGAGTGGTTGTTTGATAGGCTTAAAAGCTTGAGGATACCAGATGATATGGTCTGGGCCATCTACGCACTATATGAACAGGTGTCTAGGTATGTCTGATGCCCAAGTGGCCTATCTAATTGTTTCACTAGCACTATTGGTGTAAAACAAGGTTGCCCCCTATCACCGACACTTTTTGGGATCCACATTGATGAGATCACAGATTTTATTGCTCGTAAGGGAGGCAACGGAGTAGTCCTTGGGGATACGCAGGTTCGTATCTATGCAGATGACGTAGTTTTGCTCTCTGAATCCGAACACGACCTACAAAGGCACCTTAATGCCTTAGATGGCTTTTGTGCACAACGAGGATTGGTAATGAATCTAGGGAAAACTAAAGTCCTCATCATCCACACATCGGCCCAAGTTAGAGCTAAGTGTCACCTAACTATCTCCCATAGCCCAGTTGAGGTGGTTGGATCATATGTTTATCTTAGAGTCACTTTCAGTGCCCGCTCAGGTAAATTTTCGATGACACTGGCAGCGAAGGATAGACTTACGAGAGGACATGCATCCCTCTCACTACTTGAGAGACAATGCCACCAAGCATACTTTCAAGAGCCACGGACTAAAGGGTGGCTATTTGACTCATTAGTGACCCCCTCCCTCATGTATGCATCATCGGTTTGGGCTCCAGGATTACCATCTTGCATGTGGACGTAATTAGAGAGACCATTGGTGATGATGTTATCATGCCAACTCCGAAGCAAATCGACAGTACCACATGACATTATTAGGGCTGAGTTCACGTTACCCCCAATGTTAGTAGAAGCACTTTTCCAACTTGTAGTCTTTATTCACAAGATACATAGCCAACCACAGGATAGAATATCTCATCAAGCCTTTAAGGCCTCTCGATCACTGTATGAGTCCGGCTATACTAGCTCATGGTATGGCATGATGGTGAGTTGGCTTCTTGCGAATGGTCTAGACATTAATAACCTACCTCCCCTAAGGTACAACCACACAATTGATAACACTTTAATCTCTCATGAGGACCGCAATAAAGTAATCCGCCAAGAAATATGGCAAATTTAAACTCGGTAGAAATGGATCACCCCACTAGAGCCACTCCCATCTAAAATGTTGTACTATAAGGAACACTTCATGCACCTCTCTAAGTTAGGTTTTATCACGTAGGTAAAATATCTAGATGTATTCTTACCACATGCACTAAGGGTTGCCATTGGACAACTTAGAATATCATCTCACCAACTTGAGATTGAGAATGGTCGTACTAATGGAGTCCCGTGGGAGGAAAGGATATGTAGGTTATGGCACATAGAGATAGAGGATGAGTATCACTTTACATGCAAGTGTCCAACCTACGCTGAGATAAGGGCAAAATACCAAGACATACTGTGAAAGTGTTTTTAGAATTCAAGGTATTGAAGTCTGCAAGAATATAATTTATGGTGCGTTCACATCTGGAGGGCAAGATCACGAACCAAGGTCTTGAGGATAAGTCAAACAAAAAGCAAGACACATGGAGAAAAGTAAAAGAAGAAAAAACGAGCCACCAAAACACAGTCTGAAACGAACGCTATTAACTCTTTCGTTTGGAAGACAAATATCGTGTTCAAATATGGGTTATAAAGCTTGTGAAGAGAGCTGTTCGTAGATTTTTAAAGCTCTAAATGTGGAGCTTGGACAAGGGAGATATGACGATTAGAAGATCGATGTGTAATAGCTAAGAATAGGATATGAAAAACTCTAAAAAAAGCATAAAAAAGAAAGCAAGGGAAACTTATCTAATGGAAGAGAACTTTATATAAAGCAAGAAGAGTAAGGTGGTAAGAGGGTCTACTTCTTGTGGTGTTTTTCTTGCCTATTCATGTAATGTGGTTGTGTTGTTATCCATATATCTTTGTAGACTTGGATTTATGTATCTTCTTTCTCTCTTCCTTCCATCATGATTACTCATTATCAATAGATCTTTGTGGTTTTGGATCTATATATCTTCCTTCTCTCTTATTTCTATCATCTCTCTATCAATTTTGGTGCTCCAGGGAGAGTTGATCCTTTCCATATAATGGGAGGAACAGTTGTCCACTCATTGATGGTTGGATCTACTGATTCATCATCAAACTGATGGCAAGATATGGAGTTCGCGATGTGACCGATCTACGAAGAGAACTTTTCCAATTGCGTATGGTTCCATCAATGTGCTACCTCGAGTATGAGAAGAAGTTTTTGGATATATGGTCCACTTGGATTCGACTTGTTGGAGGCGTTGAAGATGTATACTTCAAGATGCAAAGATTCAAAGTAGGGCTAGATCCATATTTTCAATATGAAGTGCATATGAAGTACCCAAGGTCTTTCCATGAGTTGCTTCGAGTATGTCAAAGTTATGATCAACAATTGAAGAAGTTGTTATTCGGTGAAGCATGTGGAGTGTCAACGTCATATACCATAAATCCAAGCTGTAATAATTGTGGATCGGTCATGAGCCAACAACCATCATATTTACAATGTCCGATTCAACAGGTTCCCTCATATCATTATTCTAATTTTTGGAGTTATAATGATGTCTATGAAGGTGATTCTAGAGAAAAAGAAGAAGAGGTGATGAATGTGGAGTTCCCCCATATAGTTCATGAGGACAACCATGATATAAAGAATGATTATGTGAATGACGAATCGAAGGAGATTGTTATGAGAAGAGATGCCATGGATGGTGATGCCAATGTACATCATGTTGAGGACATTATTGATACAACAAGTGATATGGTGGTTGATGATGAATATGTGCAAGATGAAATGGAAGATATGACAGAAAAAGTTGTTGATGGTGAAGTACCCACAAGGGAGTTGCAAGATGAAGAAGGTAACCTGGAAGTGATAGCTGGAGATTGGCTTTTGGAGATCAATGCGTGTAAGGAAGCATTGGTAAGTGCCTAGTTACAGTGTATGAAGGTGTTCGTGCAAAATTTGTGTTTTGGATTTGCATTGAGTAGCAACAACGTTATGTGGGCATCAACTCTTCAACAACAATTTGATCAAGAGCCAAGAGAATTACTTGCAATGCATGATTGGAGTATCATGAACTTATCACCATCAAAGGATCCACCACAACTAATTAAATGTATAAAGGAGAAGGAATCATCTATCGACAATGGCAAGCAAGAAGAGGAAAGCATAACAATTGATGAATCTTAGTGGGATAGGGAAAACAAATCATTCCACATGGTGTCTTAAGGAGGACAAAGAAGGCATTGAAGAGAAAAGTATTATCACCCTAAAGGGGAAAAAGAAGATGATTTCAAATGATATCCAAGGAGAAGAAAATCTAAGGTTTACTTTTCTTTTTAAGTTTCCAAAGTTATTCATAAATGACTATTCACATATAAGAGTAGAAGGCATCAAGCACCACATCAAGTTGGAGGATTTGAAGTTTGTCTCACCTATTGTTGTGGTTCCAAAGGAGAAAGACATCAACTTCCAACCCTTGAATGATTCAACCAAACGAGATCTATTTTTGCTTCCTTTTCGAGATGAGATTATAGATGAAATGATCAAACATACAAAACAAGGTACTGTGGAGAATGTCATGTGCCAAGAAGGAATTTATATGGATAAATCAAAGATCGAAGAAATTCAAAAGGTGACAATTCCAACAAGTCTCAAAGCTTTGACGGTGTTTGGGCAAAAAGTTTGATCGCTTGAAAGATTTATTCATATGCTGACATGCTTACTTCTATCAAGAGTTATGTATCCGATGGTCCACCTAGTATTTGGAGAGTTGAGGAAGATATAATAATTGTTGTAACCTCTTTCTTTGTGTTGACAAGGAGAAAGATTGTGGTGGCTATTGTCAATGTGTGTGTGTGTGTGTGTATGTATGTGTCTAGAAGTGTGAGGTTTTTCCTACCAACTAGCGGGGGTTTTACTCTCATAATTTGTTTCTTTTTATTTATTCTCTCCTTCTTTGTTTATAGCCATGAATAAGGCAAAGGAGAATTTTTTGGTTTTATTAGTAGCTTAGGGTTCACCATAAATGGTTCACCAAAAAGCAAGGAGGGGGGCTAAATGTGATCTCAATTTTTGCTCATAGGAAAAGACCGTGACAAATACATTGGATGCGAAGGTATAGAAGAATAAAGCACAATATGAAAGGTCCAAGAGTTAAAAGATAAATGAAATTGAAGAGAAATAAAGTTAGAGGCGTTTTTCAAAAGTAGAAAAAGTAGAAAAAGCAGAAAAAGCAGAAAAAGTAGAAAAAGCAGAAAAAGAAGAAAAAGAAGAAAAACGCAGGAAATTAAGCAGAAAAAGCAAGGTAGAGAAAAAAGCTCATAACTTCTTCATCTCTTATCCAAATTTCAAAAGAAAAGATTCGTAAGAAAGCTGACAAAGAGAACTTTCTTGTATGACAAATTTGGATGACAAACCAGAAATAATGATATGAAAAAAGCACCACACAAACTCGAGGAAATGTAAAAGAAAAAGCAAGAATAACACAACTAAAAACCTATAAGTATGAGGGTATTCTTAGCAATTGGGGAGACGACAAGGGAATAGAATAGTTACGAAGGAGGAATAGAAGATCTACAAGAAGAAGTGAGGTAGAAGAAGGGAGGAAGAAGAAGAAGATTAGAATAAGTGAGAAGACGATTAGTAGAAGAAAGAGAGAAGGCAAAAAGACTATTTTAGTATTAGTATATTGAAGTAATTATTTGGGGTTATTCCTCTTGGTGTCTAAGAGGATTGTATTATTTTTTTAATATTATATTGAAGTATTCTTTTTTTCTTCCTCTTCTCTTCTCTATCTTTTTTCTCTCTCTCTTCATCACATACGTGGTTCCTCTTCTCCGCCGGTTCTAGTCTCCGCCTGGTTTGGCCTTCCTCCTGTTGTGATGCGTCCTCTGAGGTCCATCCTCGAGTGTGCTTTTCCAGGAGTTGTCGCCTCTTGGTTGCTTTCTTGGGCGTTGTTTCCGGTCGGCCCCTCTTTTTAGGTTTGGTGGTGATGAAGGGGGGTACTAATAAGGTTAGCCACTGTGCTACACCTATCCAAGATTTCTTCCCTTCCGCCACAGATTCTATGGCGGATTTCAAGCATTCGGTGATGATCTTCACCCAATCTACCTCCAGTCCCTCATACGCTGCTATAATGAATCCGGTTCTGTATTTTGGTATGGCCAGCGGTCGTGAGTGCACAAACCCATATTCTAGCAACACCCAAACCACCTCCCGGAATAGAGCAGACAGTAATGGAGACGATTGGAGATGGAGATGGAAATGGAGCCGGTGGACAAGGCAGGACAAATATGCAACGACGGCCAAACATCGGCCGAAAAGTGGAAAGAGCGACCAGAATGTTTGGAAACCGGTCGGCATAGCCAGACAATGGCTAGAGCAGTCGGAGCGACCGAAGGCCGGACAAATACGGACGAGCGGCCGAAATGAAGCCGGAATGGCTGAAGAGCGAGTAAATACCAGTTGGAATGGCTGAACACCCTGAAACGGAGGAGCGGCCTCTAAAGGAAGCCGAGGAAACAATAGAAGCAATTGTAGCAGTAGAGCAACCGGTTGATACCGGTGATAGAAGAGATCTCGACGCTGAAGCCGAGCAACAAGCACTAGAGGAGAGCAGAGTCGGAGAACCAATACAACAGGAGCCAACGAGGGTTGAAGAACTGGAGCAGCCACTCCAACCAAATTCGGACAAAGCGGCAGGGGCAAAGCAGCAACAGAACGCACTACCACTCGACCATCTGGAGCAAAGTCTGTTGGATATTTTGGACGAAGAGTGAGGCAGTTGTGTGGGTTCGAAGTGCAATGCACTTTCCCAAGGGCGTGCCATGTGTTGGCCAGTTAAGGGCCGAAGGATAAGTGGGAAAAGGACGAGTCGGAGATATATATATATATTTAGAAATAAATAGAATTAGTATTTGGAGGGACGGATCCGGTATAGTTGCACCGATCCGGATTCGAACCGATTCGTAGCTGGTTGCCGATAGGGCACCGTTTTATAATGACGCCGGATTCCTATAAAAGGATTCAACCCGACGTAATGATTACATATATCGATTAATTAATGCTTGCGTCTTGTATACTTGCCATTTGTGGTTAATATTAAGATCTTACGCGTGTTAATTATAGAAGCATCCTAACCTTACCACCCTTTGGAGAAGTGTTCCAGAAGAGGACACCTTGTGTTGTGGCTAGTCCGGCCAAGGATCAACACTAATTTGGCGACCACGATTCCTGTAGTGACCAGAGAACACTGGGGGATGGATGTCTCGACCGACTAACGACCAAGTCATTGAACGAGCAAGAAGACTTGTTGAAAGACAGCAAAGGCAGGAAGCCTTCCACTTCCAGCAAGCGGCCGATGAAATCTGACAGGATCGGTCTTTTCCCAGAGTGCTTCGAAGGGTCGTGGAAGAAGCACTTCGGTTCCAAAAACAACAACTTTCCAACGAGGGTAGTAGCCTAACGAGTCTGCAAGAGGTAGAATCGAGACTGCGGACGCTTGCCGAAGGCAATGGAGACTCGGAGGCATTCTCGGCCTTAGAGTCGGAATCGGATAGTGAATAGAGCGTTCAGTCGAATTACAAAAGCAGCCACGATACTCTAGACGATCCGGAGGAGGACGAATCGGACGGCTCATCGACACCAAAACCAATGGAGGAAATACCCTTGGTACCCGAAGAGTGGCAATCTCCAAACAAGACCAAACGCACACCAACACCACCTACGGAGAAAGCGGAAAACCGCGCACCAACACCACCCGCAAAGCAAGAACTAGACCACACATCTCCGGTACAACCTTCCGAAGACTACACCATGCCGTACCCATATCCGAAGTGTTGTGATGACCCTGACATAGAGGCGCACGTCTATGCGTTCCTACAAACATGGGAAGCGAATCATGTGTCCCAAAGGTTGACCGAACTGAAAGCCAAACAGTCAAAAATTGCCGAATTCAGCATGAAATTAGAGGGACTGGCATCCCGTTGGCACGCAAAGCACCTACCCAGAACCTTTGCCACATTTGAGGCCTTGAAAACAAAATTCCTTCGACTATTCCATACGCAAGTGGAACGGCGCGAACTAGTCGGTTAGTTTTACACAACCCACCAAGAGGAGCAGGAGACAGTGCCCCAATTTATCATCCAATTTCAAACACTACACAGCCTGTGCTGGGAAACAGGTCCCTCCGGATGGGAAGGGAGAAGAACGGTGCAGACCCGGTGAGAACCGGATGAGGAGTACCCGGCTACGGAGAGTCACATGGTGCAGACCCGGTGAGAACCAGATGAGGAGTACCCGGCTACGGAGAGTCGGATAGTGCAGGCCCGGTGAGAACCGGATGAGGAGTACCCGGCTACGGAGAGCCGGATGGTGCAGGCCTAGTGAGAACTGGATGAGGAGTACCCGGCTACGGAGAGCCGGATGGTGCAGACCCGGTGAGAACCGGATGAAGAGACATATTCGTAAATATGTTTCTGAGAGTCCATCATGACTATATTTGTAAATAGCCGAAAATTCATATTAGCATAAATATGACTTAGGGCAAACTTTTAAGAGTTGTTGTTATTCTTGTTGGTGCAAGAAGTGAGAGAGTGTGTAACCGTGTACAAAGAGAGAGAGAGAGAAAGAGGTCGTTGCCTCTGTTGAAACCGCCGCCTGTGGCGAAGATCGTGAACACGAGGTCGTTGCCTCCGTGAACTCACTGTTGTACATTCTACCATAGTGATAGTTTGCAGCATGTGGGCTGCCGTGGTTTTTCCCTAGTTTGGGTTTTCCACGTAAACATGTTGTGTACTCTTCTCTTCACTGTGTCGTGCATTTATCTCCCATTTTCTGTGTATGATTCTAAGCTTGGTTGTGGCCGAGCGTTGCGTGTAAGGAGCGTTGCAGTTCCTGTCAAGTGGTATCAGAGCGAAACGACACAGAAAATGGACGAATCGTTGGGCGGCATGTTCAAGCTCACCGGCTCCAACTATTCAGTGTGGAAATCGAAGATGAGGGATATGCTCGTGGTTAAAGATCTTTGGTTGCTGGTTCAGTTTGGGGACAAGAGACTGGACAAAATCGATGCCACGATATGGGAGGTGATGCACATGAAGACAACGGCGTACATACGGTGCTTCATCGACATGAGCCTATACAACAACTTCAATGAAGAGAGCAAGGCTCATGAGCTCTGGGAGAAGATCGGCATTATGTTTCAGAACAAAAATGTTGTTAATCAGGTTTCGGTATTCCGGAAGCTAGTAAGACTTCGGTACCAAGATGGCTCCAGCATGACGGAGCACATGAATGCCTTCCAGGGGCTGATCCACCAGGAAACTTCATTGGAAGTACCTCTCACCGATGAGGTACTAGCGCTACTCCTACTCGGTGCGCTCCCGGATAGCTGGGAGACGTTGGTTGTCACTTTGGGCAACGCCGGGCCGGAAGGAAAGCGGTTATCCCTAGCAAGAGTAAAGTCGAGCTTGCTAGATGACGAGGCGCATCGGAAAGATAAAGTTACGAGCTCCAACTCCAAAGCGCTCCTTACCGAATCGGAACGCGGAAGACATAGAACCCGTAGTCCCCAGAACCGGGAGAAGTCGGGGACATGGTCAAAGTCAAGGGGGAGGCCTACTTGCTTCTATTGCGGCAAGCCGGGACACTTCCAAAAGAACTGTCGGCATTTCCGAAAAGACAAGGAAACCGACGGTACCGATTCGAAGCGGACCCCGGACCGGAATGGTAAAGACCGGAGGGGGCCGGACCGGAAGGGAACGACGGCAATCGCGGCAAGTGAAGAAGAGTTGATGCTCATCACCGAGGAGAGTGAGATAAACCTTGTCGGCGACGAGATGACCTGGGTGGTCGACTCCGAAGCGTCGTTCCACCTTACCCCGGACCGGAAATGCTTCTCATCCTACTCAACCGGTGATCACGGTTGTGTCCGGATGGGGAATGAAGGAACATGCCGAATTGTCGGCATAGGAGACGTGTGGCTGACAACACCACCCGGATGCAAGTTTCTACTGAAGGATGTCCGACACGTTCCAGAGGTTCGTCTGAACCTGATATCAGCCGGTCGGCTAGATGATGAAGGCTACATGGGTAGCATCCGGAACGGTGTCATGAAGTTCAGCAAAGGGTGCCTGATTGTGGCTCGGACCCGGAAGGTCAACACACTGTACCTGATGAATGCCCGGTTATGTCCGGAAGAAGTGAACGTGTGGCATCCGACACTGCCGGTGAGCTGTGGCACAAGAGGCTGTGTCATATGAGCGAGAAGGGGATGAAGAGGCTTGCAGACGAAAACCTCATTCCAGTCAAGAACGTGCACTTGGAGAAGTGCACTGATTGTCTGGCCGGTAAGCAAAATCGGACCTCCTTCCAACCAAGGCCACCGATGAGACGTAATGCACCACTGGAGTTGGTGCATACGGATGTGTGTCAAGTAGACACGAAGTCACATGCCGGAGCGCAGTACTTCGTGACGTTCATAGATGACCACAGCCGGAAGCTGTGGGCCACACCGTTGAAGACGAAGGATCAGGTGCTATCCATTTTCAAAGAGCTCCACGCGAGAGTGGAAAGAGAAACCAGCCAGAAGCAGAAGGCGGTTCGAGCAGATAACGGAGGAGAATACCGGGGGCGGTTCGAGGAGTACTGCCGCTCGAAGGGAATCCGGCTCGAATTTATCGTGCCGAAGACGGACTGGCCGAGAGGATGAACCAGACCATAATGTAGAGGGTCCGGAGTATGCTAGCACATGCAAAACTACCCAAGAAGTTTTGGGCTGAGGCATTGTCGACGGCGACATATGTGATAAATAGATCACCCTCAGTACCCTTGGACGGAGACACACCACAGAGAGTATGGACCGGTAAGGAAGTATCCTACCGGCATTTGAAGGTGTTCGGGTGTCTCGCGTACGTGCATGTAGCTAAGGACCTGAGAGGAAAGTTAGATCCAAAGACCTGGCCATGCATATTCCTCGGTTACGGTGACGATGAGTTCGGCTACCGAGTGTGGGACCTGGTCGACAAGAAGGTATTCCGGAGTCGAGATATTATCTTCATGGAGGACAAGACACTCGCCGATTGGGAGTCAGAAAAGAAGATAATGAACTCCGAGTCGACCGGTAAGGATCGACTCTACGATGAGCAGACCCAACCGGCAAGAGACCAGTTAGCACTCGAGGGACCAGCCGGTTACGGTGAGGATACCGAACAGGCTGAAGAAGAAGTAGAAGAAGCTGAAACCGGAACCGGCCAAGACCCCGAATCGGATTTGGATGAAGAGCAAATGGAGGAGCCGGTTACTGAAGCCCGAAGACGGAGATATCCTCTCAGAGAGAGAAGGGCGCCCCGGAGATTTCCGGATGCAGAGCATGTTCTGCTGACCGATGAGGGGGAGCCGGACAGCTTCGAAGAAGCGAAGGATGACATCCACAGCCGCAAATGGTTAAGTGCCATGCAGGACGAGATGGATTCCTTGCATGAGAACCATACGTACGAATTGGTGGAGTTGCCGAAAGGAAAGCGGGCACTCCGAAATAAGTGGGTGTACAAGTTGAAACCGGGAGATGCCGGCAACCCCCCAAGATACAAAGTCAGGATCGTGGTGAAGGGTTTCCAGCAGAAGAAGGGTGTGGACTTTGACGAGATATTTGCCCCGGTAGTAAAGATGACCTCCATCCGGACGGTGCTGAGTATAGCGGCAAGCATGGACCTCGAGGTAGAACAGCTGGACGTGAAGACGGCATTCCTACACGGCGACCTCGAAGAGGAGATCTACATGCAGCAACCGGAGGGATTTGTGGAGAAAGGGAAGGAGCACCTGGTATGCCGGCTGAAGAAGAGCCTGTACGGACTAAAGCAGGCTCCCCGACAATGGTACCGGAAGTTCGACTCCTTCATGGCTGATCAAGGGTACCACAAGACGTAGGCCGATCACTGCGTGTTTGTGAAGAAGTTCGAAGGAGGCGACTTCCTGATACTCCTTCTGTACGTGGATGACATGTTGATCATCGGACAGGACCAAGTCAAAATACGGATGCTAAAGAAGGCCCTCAACCGGACCTTCTGAATGAAAGACTTGGGTCCGGCAAGACAAATGATGGGGATGCATATTATCTGGAACCGATCAGTGAAGCAATTATGGCTGTCACAAGAGAAGTACGTGACAAAGGTGCTTCGCCGGTTCAACATGTCAGATGCGAAACCGGTCGGATCGACACTTCCGGCAAACTGCAGGCTATCCAGTAAGCAAAGCCCGAAGACGAAAGCAGAGAAGGCAAATATGATGAAGATTCCATATGCCTCTGCCGTCGGGAGCTTGATGTACGCAATGGTGTGTACCCGACCGGAAATAGGACACGTAGTCGGAGTGGTGAGCCGGTTTATGAGCAATCCCGGCAAGGAGCACTAGAACGCGGTCAAATGGATACTCCGGTATTTGAAGGGCAGTTCAAATATGTGTCTCCGATTCGGCTCCGGAAAACCTCAACTTGACAGTTTCACTGATTCGGACATGTCGGCTTATGTGGATACCAGCCGGTCTACATCCGGGTATGTAATGACATATGCAGGGGGAGCTGTCTCGTGGCAGTCGAGGCTGCAGAAGACGGTTGCATTGTCAACCACGGAGGCGGAGTACATGGCGGCTGTGGAAGCTGGCAAGGAAATATTATTGATGAAGGACTTCATCGAAGAGCTCGGTATCCGGCAAGATGAATAACGGCTCTATTGCAACAGTCAAAGTGCCATCCACCTTGCTAAGAATGCGTCCTACCATTCCCGGACGAAGCATATCCAGCGAAGGTATCACTGGATCCGGGAAAGAGTAGATGACCAGGAGTTCGCGCTGACGAAGATCCATACGGCCGAGAACGGGTCAGATATGCTGACCAAAGTGTTGATACTCGACAAGCTGGATGCATGCCGGAAGCGGATCGGACTAGTAAGACACCCCATGCCGGAGTGAAGGGGGAGTTTGTTGGGAGACAGGTCCCTCCGGATGGGAAGGGAGAAGAACGGTGCAGACCCGGTGAGAACCGGATGAGGAGTACCCGGCTCCGGAGAGTCGCATGGTGCAGGCCCGGTGAGAACCGGATGAGGAGTACCCGGCTACGGAGAGTCGCATGGTGCAGGCCCGGTGAGAACCGGATGAGGAGTACCCGGCTACGGAGAGCCGGATGGTGCAGGCCTAGTGAGAACTGGATGAGGAGTACCCGGCTACGGAGAGCCGGATGGTGCAGACCCGGTGAGAACCGGATGAAGAGACATATTCGTAAATATGTTTCTGAGAGTCCATCATGACTATATTTGTAAATAGCCGAAAAGTCATATTAGTATAAATATGACTTAGGGCAAACTTTTAAGAGTTGTTGTTATTCTTGTTGGTGCAAGAAGTGAGAGAGTGTGTAACCGTGTACAAAGAGAGAGAGAGAGAGAAAGAGGTCGTTGCCTCTGTTGAAACCGCCGCCTGTGGCGAAGATCGTGAACACGAGGTCGTTGCCTCCGTGAACTCACTGTTGTACATTCTAACATAGTGATAGTTTGCAGCCTGTGGGCTGCCGTGGTTTTTCCCTAGTTTGGGTTTTCCACGTAAACATCCTGTGTACTCTTCTCTTCACTGTGTCGTGTATTTATCTCCCATTTTCTGTGTATGATTCTAAGCTTGGTTGTGGCCGAGCGTTGCGTGTAAGGAGCGTTGCAGTTCATGTCAAGCTGTTGACAAGGGCACCTCCGGAGGAGGAGGCGAAAGCGGTGTTTCTAGCCGCTCTACAGGAACCCCTCCGAACAATGTGCGCAATACTAGATTTCCAGGCTAGCACAATGGATCAAGTCATCGATCGGATGCTGGAAATGAATAGACATAGCTCCTTGATGACGATGGGAGTCCTTCATAGGGCCATTCCAAATAAGGAGGATCTCAGGTTTCTCCAGGCGTTGCAATGCACAACGTGTCTAAACCCGGGCCATTCGACAGTAGACTGCATAATGAGGACACAGTGTATGATATGCCACTCACGGGCACACACAACGGACCGATGTGAGTACAACTTGCTCAACTGACAAGCGGCACCGGTGTGGAACATTGAACCACGTAGCAGTCATGAACCAAACGACGAACGGTTCTAAAGGGAGGACCGATATTGACCAGAACGTGGGGATCGGTACAATGAAAGAAGACGCGACCACTATTAGCGCGATCGCGACGACCAACGCAAGGAAGGCTACAACCAAGATCGGTATGAATGGGACTACTCCCCGGATTATGACCGGAGAAGGGATGATAGACGCTATCCAAAACGACAAGGAAACCGGAATTTCCGGCACAACCGAAAACGAGGCTATTTTCGCAGGGAAGAACGTCGGGAAGCAACCAAAGAGTACAATCCATGAAGCACAAACACCGTTGTGACACCATCGAAGCAACGAAAAACGGAGGACAACAGCCGGATAACCTCCGATGCACAGAATGCGAACATGGACAAGAGGGAGTCAAGCAGCAACCAAAAGACATATTGCTATTATTGCCAAAAGGATGGGCATTCCAAAGGAAAAGCGGTCGAGTGGGAAACTCAGGAGCATATCCGGAAGCAAGCCATCGAATGGATCAAGAAAGCCAATGAACATAATGTGGCTGAGATACAGGAACAAAACTTACAGCCGGAGGAGCCCGTAAAGAGTACCAACAAGGACCCAACTTGGCAGGCATTACAAGAATTCCAGATCGTGTTACCATTGGGGCGCTTGCTACAATTAGTCCCCTGGTTCACTAAAGGGCTCAAAACAACGTTCACCACACCAAATCAGGAGCCGGCACCGGCATTCTTCTCCAATCCGGAGGAAGGACCGGCAGTGGTGGACACAAGCAGCCCGGCCATCATAGTGATTGTTAAAGGCAAAGAGATCATCAGAACCATTATTGACGGTGGTTTTGGGGTGAACGTCATCACCTTGGGAATCCGAGATTGGGAATCGTGTCCATTCTGGCTAAGAATGGCAGATACAAGTTCGGTTCGACCAACCAGACTCATCCGGGACTTGGACATTACAATCAGAGGATACGCATTCCGGATATCGGCAGTAGTATTACAGCTTAATGTGCAAGAGGCCTATCCCCTATTGCTAGGAAGACCATGGCTGCGGACAGCGCACATAAAACAAAACTCGCAAAATAATGTAATCACCTTTCGACTAGGAAAGACCAAAGTATGCGTACCGACACAGCCATGAGTAGGAACCAGTAAGGAAGTAACACCCCTATATGCGGAGAGCATCAACATGCTAGACAGGTTAGCTGATGAATAAGTCAACCGTTACTTGGAAGACCACCCGAAGATTGTGCCATTATTTGAGGTAGACATAACCGAAGCAATCATACCATATGTGACGAACCTGGGAAAGGAATTGGACAAATCGGATCAAGAAGCGATCCGGGAGTTACGACAAGCACAAGAATCATTGGAAAGGGAAATGACTATATCCCAAAGAGTAAAAGCATCCTAGCTCGAGGAAGCGCACCTTGGTACCGACAACACATCGAAATCAGTGAACGTAGCCAAAGAAATGCCACGGGATGAAAAGAAGGCGATGGTCGAATTACTCACAAGTTTCCGAGACGTGTTCGCCTGGTCCTATGAGGATATGCAAGGATTGGATCCCCAACTTTATAAGCATCAGATCCACCTCAGCACGGACGCCAAACCAGTGGCAGAACGTCGTTACCGAATGAATCCCAGTTATGCGGTGAAGGTCAAGGAAGAAATGGACAAGCTACTGAGAGTCGGGATCATACGGTCAGTAAAGCAAGCAATGTGGTTGAGCCCGATTGTGGTAGTACCTAACAAAAATGGTAAGTTTCGGGTATGCATGGACTACTAGAAGCTGAATGTCGCCACAGTAACAAATGCGTTCCCACTATCGTTCACGAACGGCGTGTTGGATGCGGTGTCTGGGCATGAAGTATATAGTTTTTTATACGGATTTAATGGTTACAATCAGATTCGAATGCACCCGACAAACCAAGAGAAAACGGCTTTTGTCACCGAATGGGGGGTGTTTGTGGCAGTCGTAATGTTGTTCAAGCTAAAAACGACACCAACAACTTTTCAACGAATTATCATGGAAATATTCGGGGAGTATATCCCAACATTCATGCAGGTCTTTTTAGATGATTTTGCGGTGTACAGTTGACAGGACAAACATTTGGATCACCTCCGATTATGCTTGGAGAAATGTTGGGAATACCGACTGAGCCTGAATCTAGCAAAGTGCGTGTTCGGAGTAACTAGTGGCAACCTGCTCGGACACATTCTAAGTAAGGAGGGAATTGCGGTGGACCCTGATAAGGTGAGGGCAATCCTGGAAGCACCCACACCAAATAACGCAAAAGCCCTGACCTAGTTTTTAGGACAAATCCGATGGCATAACCGAATGTTACGGCATTTGGCTAACATTGTGACACCACTACATGCAGCAGTGCACCGATTGCCCTTTCAATGGGCGAAGTCAGAGGAAAAGGCCTATCAAGCATTAAAGGTAATGTTGTCACAAGCCCTGGTGGTGCAACCTCCCGACTGGACGAAGAGTTTCCATGTGTTTGTCGACACATCAGACGTAGCAATTAGCAGTTTCCTTATGCAACTCACCGAACCAAAGTGGTACCGGCCGGTGCACTATGCAAGTCGGAAGCTCTCGAAGGCCGAACACAACTACTCCACAACGGAAAGGGAGGCTCTCGGAATGGTGTATAGCGTAACCAAGTACTGACACTACTTGCTAGGGTGGAAGTTTTCATTTCACGTGGACCACTTAGCACTGATTTACTTGATGTCTAAGGCGTCACTAACCGGGAAAATAGCAAGATGGACAGTACTGTTATAGGAATTTGAGTTCGACATCTACCACTGACCCGGGGCGTAGCACGGAGTAGCCGATTACTTGAGCCGGCTGGAATCCGGCGAAGCAGGAGATGGAGTACGAGATGAGTTCCCTAATGCCAAGTTATTTAGGGTAACAGCAGAACCGGAAACTAACTCAATGGTTGTCGAGGAGGACAAGTAGCTTACAGACATGCATCAGTTCTTGAGCACCGGATTACCTCCCGACAAAATGGATCGGGACAAACGGAAGAGATTAGCAGTCTAAGGCCACCACTTTTGCCTCATCCAGGATACCCTATATCACAAAGGGGCAGACGGAATCTGGCGGCGAGCGGTGCACAGCGACAAAAAAGAAACGATTTTAAGAGAAGCCCACTACGGAATAGCCGGAGGCCACTATGCCGGTGACGCGACAGCCCGCAAGATATGGCAAAGCGGGTTATGGTGGCCGACAACCTTAAAAGACGCCATGAAGTATGGTAAGGAATGTGACCTCTGCCAACGATTAGGCCAACGAACCGAGCATGCCCGAATGCCCCATCACCCGGTATTACCATTAGAACCATTCCTGAAATGGGGATTGGACTTTGTCGGACCATTCAAACCACCAGCAATGAGGACCGGTAACAGATACATTATCGTGGCCACCAACTACTACACGAAATGGGTGGAAGCAAAGGCACTCAGGGATAATAGGGTAGCATCCACAACAAAGTTCCTATACGAGCTTATATGGTGCCGGTATGGCTGCCCAATTGAACTAATAAGCAATCAAGGAGGACACTTCCTACACCAAGTTGTGGAGAGCCTCACAACATGTTATGCGGTAGTCCACAAACGTAGTACCCCATACTACCCACAGGCAAACGGACTGGCCGAATCCACAAATAAGACACTATATAATATACTCCGAAAAATCGTCAATGAAAACCGAATGGATTGGGACAAGCATACACACAACCCCGTTCCGGTTAGCATTCAGATTGGAAGCGGTCATGCCAATCAAGTTTCAAATTCCGAGTTTACAAATCCAAGTCAAAGAGCATCTGAGTGAAAAGGAGTTGGAGAAGATCTGGTTGGCAACGTTGTGCGAACTAGAGGAGCATCAGATAACTAGCTTAATATACCTAGAGCTAGAGCAACGACGATGGAAAGCCTTTGTGGACATGCATTGACGCAGCAACGAGAAGGAATTCGGCATCGGAAAACCGGTCTTGGTTTTCCAGACCCGGATGGGCAGCCTGCCGAGGAAGTTACGGTTTCGGTGGACCGGCCCATTCTGGGTAACAAGGGAGTTTAATGGGTCCTACCAACTAGGTGTCGAATACATGTGTATAATGGACGTATTCACACTATCCCGTTTTGGCCATTTATGTAATTAGCATAAAGGGTAGTTGCCCTAAGTCGGTCACTATATATAGTGACCTTGTAACCTTTTTGTAAGGTTGGGTGTTGTATTATTGCTTTATGGAATAAGGAGTCTTTTGTGCCTCTCTGTCTCTCTCTCTCTCTCTCTCTGTGCAACGACCTAGAAACTGTTATACGCAGGTAAAGAACAGAATCGAATGCTGCTTGATCTTCCGCATAGACGACTTTGTCTCCAACATCTGGTATCAGAGCCTGCACAGTATTCAGTCCTTCAATCCGCTGTCGGCCGTCGTCTCAACCTGCACAGCATTCGGTTTCCTGCGTCATTCGAAGAAGAGAGAAGAAGAAAAACGAGGCTTGCATCTCTTCGCGTTAGATCCTCTTCGCTTGGAGTAAGCCAGCCGGTTGTACTCCGTTCCTTGTGATCGCAACGCTCGAGGTGAAATCCCCTTGTGCAACATTGACACGATCGCGCTCCACTCGGTTAAACGGCATCCGAAAAGGTCATTAAACGCTGCTCGCCGCTCGTTGTAACCACTCGGTGCAGATCGGTCTCAAGACAACAACCCCAATTCGCGCTTCATCCGGCTGATCGACATTCGGGAGGATCAGTTGGATCTGTCTCTCTCGTCGCTGCAGCCACCCGAAGCAGAATCGGTCCAGATAATCGGTTTCAATAATCGGTATTCGGCATATATATCCGAAGCGAACCGGGCTCACTCCGACTCGGCAACATTCGGGAAGACCAGTCGGTTCTGTCCCTCAAGTTACCGGAGTCAATTCGAGCAAGTTCCGAAGCCGAACCGACTCGGGTTCAAATCCGACTAGAACGATATCGGGTGAGCCAACTGGCTGCACTCCAACAAGGTTCGTAGTCAACTCCGAACCGAGCTTCGTCAACCAAAACCGAACTTGATGGCATCAACATCCGGCTCGTCAGAAATGAGTCTACGAAAGTTCGATGGATCGAACTTCAACTTCTGGAAGGAACAAATGCAGGACTATCTCATAGTCAAGGGGCAAATCGATCCCATCGAAAATGAAGAACCTCCAGAAGGATACAAACCAATTGAGTGGCAGAAGCTGGACAGAATTGTCCGCGCCACGATTCGGATGCACCTATCGGAATCGGTATACTTTACGGTGCAATCGTGTACGACAGCATTCGAACTGTGGAAAACACTGTCGGACACTTACGAAAAGAAGGTCGCCGCAACGAAGATGTTTCTGATCCGGCGCCTCTACAACTTGCGGATGAAAGAATCCGATTCGGTTCAAGCACACCTCAATGAGTACGAAAGCATAAGCTCCCAAATCTCGTCACAGGGGACGGCAATCGAGGATGAACTCAGAGCAATGATACTCATGAGCAGCCTTCCCTCATCATGGGAAACTTTCGTCACAACCGTGTGCAACGCGTCAACCACGGCTGTTAAATACTCCGAAGTCACGATCGCAATCCTGACCGAAGCAGCTCGGAGAAAGTCTTTCGCCAAAGACTCAACAGACGACGCTTACGTAGTACAAGGTTCGACAGACCGATCGAACATACGAGGAAGAGATTCCTCACGGCCGCCGAACAATCAGCGAAGACGGAGCCAGTCACAGGATAACCGAATCTGCAACTATTGCAAGAAACCCGGACACATCAAAGCCGACTGCCGCGCACTCAAGAACAAGAACAACAAGAAGAGTGGCCGGCATGAGGAGATCAATTACGTCAGCTTCTCAGCTGATGTACTACCGGACGACCCGAATATACTATCAATCGAAAATCCAGTCGGATCAGAAGTTCTACTCACGACTGAAGAATCGAGCACATGGCTCTTAGATTCGGGCGCGTCATTTCACGTGACTCCTCATCGATCCCAATTCCGGCAATATACGATCCGTAACTCCGACTCAGTTCGAGTCGGCAACTCACAACACTGTGACATCATCGGAATCGGCACAGTAGAGCTCAACCTTGCAGGTGGCTCTACACTTGTACTCCACAATGTCCGACATGTACCCGAGCTCGCAAGGCCATTGATCTCAGTCGGACAACTAGATGAAGACGGCATTCGTGCCGGTTTTTCTTCGGGAGGGTGGACACTCCACAGGGGGAACCTCCTGCTTGCTAGAGGACCCAAGATACACTCCCTGTATCCGTTACATGTTACGCTCAGAGAGGGTAACCTGTTTTTGGTGGATATTCCTGTGTCATCACTATGGCACCGAAGATTAGGACACCTCAGCAAGGCCGGCATCACGCACCTATCTAGAGCCGGATACATCCCCAAACTCTCCTTCTCGGACCATCAATTCTGCGAGCATTGCCAGTATGGCAAACAAGCAGCCGCATCACACCCGACATCAGCACCAAGAGAAACGAGACCTCTTGATTTGGTCCACTCGGACGTCTGTGGCCCAATGCCGCATCAGTCTCTCGGCGGTGCCTCTTACTTCGTCACTTTTATTGACGATTCAACTCGAAAGGTGTGGGCTTATCCAATTCGCACCAAAGATCGGGTCTTCTCGATCTTCACCGATTGGCTCGCTATGGTAGAAAATCAAACCGACCGAAAGCTGAAATGCTTTCGGACAGACAATGGGGGAGAGTTTAAATCCGAAGAATTCGTCAAATTCTGCCGACAACGCGGCATCCGACGTGAATTTACGGCACCACACAGTCCGGAGCAAAACGGGATTGCCGAACGCATGAATCGGACAATCCAAGAACGGACAGTTTCCATGCTCCAACACTCCGGACTGTCGGATGGCTTCTGGGCAGAGGCTCTACTCACGGCAGTACACATAATCAATATGTCGCCAAGTAGACCTCTAGGACTTCAAATTCCTCAGGAACTATGGATCGGCAGTAAGCCGAATTACGACAAGCTGAGGATCTTCGGATGCGAGGCGTACGCCCTTATTCCGAAAGATGATCGCCGAAAACTTGCACCTCGGTCCAGGAAATGCATTTTCCTCGGATATGGATCCGACGGCGAAATGGGATACCGACTCTGGGACCCCGAACGCAGACAAATCGTTCGAAGTTCGGACGTTGTGTTCAACGAGTCGGCTATGAATCCATCAGTCGAAAAACCGATCGAAGTCCGAAGGGTAACATTTTCCGATGTGCCGACCCTTCAAGAAGGCCCCGCTCTCAACACACGGTCAGCTTCACGGGTAGCTGAACCTTACACTACCGACTCGGACAACCCCGACTCGGCACAGCAGAACAATCCGCTTTCGGACCATCCGACCACGATACCCGATGCGACCAGTCCAATCATACCTCGACGATCCGAGAGACTGTCGCAACCTCCGGAGAGGTACTCTCCTGGAATTTTCTTCACCGACGCCGGCGAACCGACGTCTTACGAAGAAGCATCGACTTCTGTCGATTCAGCCACCTGGCATCTGGCGATGGAGTCGGAAATGCACTCCATTCGGGCAAACAAGACCTGGGATCTGGTCGAATTACCTAAGAATCGACGTGCTCTTCCTTGCAAGTGGGTTTATCGACTAAAAGAGACGTCTGATTCGACCACCCCAAAGTACAAGGCCAGATTAGTTGCGAAGGGCTTCCGACAAGAATATGGCGTCGACTTCGACGAGATTTTCTCACCAGTGGTGAAAATGACAACCCTTCGTTTTCTACTCGGCGTAGTGGCAGCCGACAACTTGGAGCTGATTCAGCTAGATGTCAAAACAGCCTTCCTCCATGGTGATCTCGAGGAGGAAATTTATATGGAGCAGCCAAAAGGCTTCGTGGCAACTGGCCAAGAACATCTAGTCTGCCGCCTTAGGAAGAGTCTATACGGCCTCAAACAGGCACCGCGACAATGGTACAAGAAGTTCGACGACTTCATCCAATCGATCGGCTTCTCAAAAAGCGATGAGGACCATTGTCTCTTCACCAACACAGCTCAAGATGGATCACCCATCTTCCTCATCATTTACGTGGACGACATGCTAATTTCTGGACGCCACGCGGGCGAACTTGCCGATCTCATTCGGCAACTGCGGTTGAAGTTTGCCATGAAGGACCTCGGTCCGGCACAACACATACTCGGCATGAAGATTAGTCGGCATCGCGATAAACGACATCTTTTCTTGTCTCAGACCGACTATATCCGACGTGTCTTGGAACGCTTCAACATGCAATCAGCCAAATCTGCTTCAACCCCGCTCCCAATGAATCTTCGGCTCTCTCAGCGAGACTGCCCGACATCCGGCCCGGAGGGGGAAGATATGAAGTCGGTACCGTATGCACCGGCAGTCGGCTCCCTTATGTACCTGATGGTCGCGACACGGCCTGATATTTCTCATGCCGTAGGAGTCGTTAGCAGATTTATGCACAATCCTGGCCGATCGCATTGGAACGCAGTCAAGCATGTGTTCAGATATCTGGCTGGCACAAAAGACCATGGCATTCTTTTCGGTCCGAACCGAACCTCAGGCGTAGTCGGTTCCACCGACTCGGATTTTGCCGGCTGTATAGACAGTCGGAAATCAACAACCGGATACTGCTTCAAATTCGGCAATGGAGCAATCTCGTGGAAGTCGAAACTTCAGGAGTGCACAGCGACCTCAACGACCGAAGCAGAATATGTAGCTGCGTCCGACGCAGCAAAAGAAGCCTTGTGGCTCGGTCGGCTGGCGCACACGTTTCGACAAGTCGACCATGACTCGGCTCCAGTTGTCTACAGCGACAGTCAAGGTGCTGTTGCCTTGTCGAAAAATCCGGTTCACCACAACGCCTCCAAACATATCAACGTTCGATATCACTTCGTTCGGGACTGCGTCATTTCAGGGAAAATCGGTCTAGAGAAAATATCCACAACCGACAATGTCGCAGATGGAATGACCAAGTGTCTTTCGGCAGACCGTTTTCGGTCTCTTCGGCATCAGATGGGCGTAACGACAAACCAGTCCGGTTAGAGCCGGACACAGAGCAGGATGGTTCCCGACAACCGACATCAGTTCCTTAATGATCAGCTTCAACTGTTCCGACCCGACCAGTTCGGTCTTCTGCCTTCGGACCCTGCCGACTCGAACAAAGCTGATATGTCCGAGAACCTAAGTCTATACCTGTAATCTTAGATAACCCATGTATACGCCCATTACGGGGGAGTGTCGAATACATGTGTATAATGGACGTATTCACACTATCCCGTTTTGGCCATTTATGTAATTAGCATAAAGGGTAGTTGCCCTAAGTCGGTCACTATATATAGTGACCTTGTAACCTTTTTGTAAGGTTGGGTGTTGTATTATTGCTTTATGGAATAAGGAGTCTTTTGTGCCTCTCTCTCTCTCTCTCTCTCTCTCTCTGTGCAACGACCTAGAAACTGTTATACGCAGGTAAAGAACAGAATCGAATGTTGCTTGATCTTCCGCATAGACGACTTTGTCTCCAACACTAGGCACGTTAGCCAGAGAACTTCTAAGAGAATGGGTCAACAGATTCCGACTGAAACCGTACAAAGGACAGATGCCGGAAAATCCGTTTAAAGACGAAGAGAACCCACAAAATACCGAAAACTGGACAAAAGGCGGCACGACACCGTCAAAAAGCGGGAAGGCACCAGAGGCAACCAATTCGGTGGAACCGGGCACCACTGGCAAGTAAGGTCATCTAATTAAAATAAAATAAAAAATTAAGAAAAGAAATGTAGTCAGAAAATGACGGTCATCATGCAAAAAGGTGGAGGAAGCAAAAGGTGGGAGGGCTATTATTAGGGCAAAAAATATTATTGCGAACAGATGCTAGTGAACAGGCGGGACACGGCTATTTAAAGCATAGGACCAGGGTACAAATACTAATTATGGTCCGGAACATGCATGTGCGGGAACCAAGAACTGGTGGTTCAAGAAGATGGGGGTACAAAATCAAAGGCCAACCGAGGGAATGGCCCTTAGAGAACTTCGATTGTGGCGAGCACAGAAAAGCACACGAACCCTCAGACACACAGAGCACAACCTCCTTGCAGAGAAGCACACCAACATCAACAAACAAGAGTCAGGTCCCATGGTGCTTTCTAATGCAGCACGCGAATGGTTCACCAAGAACGGACTCGAGGGATTCCTTCGCATCGCAAACGCACCACCACATGAGGACCCGAAACAGGTCGCACCAACAATCGACCTTGAAGAAATAACAAAGGGCACAATCCAGGCCCTCACAGGATTACAAGCGGGGGGACTTCGAGCGGTGGAGAGCCCATCCACCGAGATATTAAAAGAGTATTTCAGCGAGTATTCCCTAATCAGCAAGGTGTACTGAATGCAAGGGGGAGAAGACTGCCTATTCCGGGAGGTGATCCGAGTGCTGCTAGAATATGGGTTCGTGCACTCACAGCCGCTGGCCATACCAAAATACAGAACCAGATTCATTATAGCAGCGTACGAGGGACTGAAGGTGGATTGGGTGAAGATCATCACCGAATGCTTGAAATCTGCCATAGAATCTATGGCAGAAGGGAAGAAATCTTGGATAGGGGTAGCACAGTGGCTAACCTTATTAGTACCCCCCGTCATCACCACCAAACCTAAAAAGAGGGGCCGACCGGAAACAACGCCCAAGAAAGCAACCAAGAGGCGACAACTCTGGGAAAAGCACACCCCAGGATGGACCTCAGAGGACGCATCACAACAGGAGGAAGGCCAAACCAACCGGAGACCAGAACCGGCGGAGAAAGACCCGGAGAGACTAGATAAGCCAACTAACCGAACACAACAAGCGGAGGATACAGCTCCAGCGGGAACAAAGCCGATCAAAAACACACTGCGCCAGCAAGACCAAGAACCGGAGGACTTTATACACAACATCTGCCTGGAGACCACAGAAGAGGGGGTTGAGGAGGAACCGGCCGAAACCTTGGAACGACATGCAAAGAAGTTGGGTGGGGAGTAGCGGGCGAAAGAATCGGCTCCGACTGTGGTGGTGGAAACCCAGGGCAAAGAGGAACCAGGGAGCGGACAGAGCAAGGCACCAACCGGTGTCGTGTGAATCTTCACACACTATGTAAAAAAATAATGAAATAATTATTATAGATTAGATTAGTATCTTACTATAGAAAGATGGATATACTCAAGAGCTTCAAAACGTATTTTACTATATACAAAATGGAGAAATACATATCAAGTTATGTGAAAATGAAGTTTGAGAATATAGGAAAATTAGAACTATCCCACATAGATAGGAAACTTAAGGCCCTGGCTATATAAACACCTTGAGCTCCCTTATTTTTCATTTGTGCTAAGAGCACTTTGGCCACTTTGTCTTGATGGATGATGGCGGCCAAATTCCCTAAAACCGGAAACCGGCCGGTAAGCAAATCCGGAAAATGGGTCCGGTAAGCAAATCTGGAAACGGGCTGGTAAGCAAATCCGGAAACCGGCCGGTATGCAATCCGGAAACCGGCCGGTATGCAAAACCGGAATCGGCCGGCAAGCAAAACCGGAACCGGAACGGGTATGCAAATCGGTTGGTAAGCAAAACCGCAAATCGGTTGGTAAGCAAAACCGGAACCGGCCGGCAAGCAAACCGGAACCGGAATGGGTATGCAAACCGGAAACCGGCCGCCAAGCAAAACCGGAAATGGGCCGGTAAGCAAAACCGGAACCGGAACCGGCAAGCAAACCGGTACCGGCCGGCAAGCAAAATCGAAACCAGAACCGGAACCGGCAAGCAAATCGGAACCGGAACCGGCCGGCAAGCAAAATCGGAACCGGAATCGATCGGCAAGCAAAATGGAATCGGCTACCGGACGATGTTGGACGCGGACGGATGAAAGATTGGATCATGCAACAAACTAAAGTCAAGTGAAGAGAAATAAAGTAAAGGCCATGTGGACGCAAGCAACTAAAGAAGGGAGTGCATGGAAAAAGTAAAGGTCATGTGGACAGTCACATGCAACCAAAAGAAAAAGCTAGGCAACTAAAAGTAGAGGCCATGCAACAAAAAGTGGAAAAAGCTATGATCAAGGGAGAACTCCATTTTTATTCCATTTTTTTCCTACACTAGGATAAACTCTCCATATTATCTTAATTTTTCTTGTCCTTCTCAACTCTCTTATCTTAGGGAAGCGATAACACTCAAAAACCCTAATCTTCCCTAGGGAAGCCATAATACTCATATAACCTAATCCTAATCTTCCCTACGGAAGCCATATCTCTCAAAACCCCTAATTTTTCTTTTCTATTAATCTTAGTAAACCTAAAACTTCTAAATCCCAATCTTGGGACATATTGTAATTTCTTTTTCCTTTGTTAATGAAAATTATTAAATTTCTTCTTTTTGTTAATTGTTAAAAAATATAAACGTACACATGTGATTATCCTCTGGTCGGAGGCCCCGGGGTCTTGCCTCAAAGTTCACGTATCCTCGTCGTATTTTCGCGACACCGGCACCCCAGCACCGGGCAGGGAGCAAGTCCCAGGCAGCCAGAACAACAACCAGAGCCACCACTGAACGAGGGCGCACAAAGCACCCCAACAAATGGGGAACACCATGGACTGGAATAGGGCACATGCCAACAATGGCTAAGATGGCTAAGATGGCTAGGAGAGCAAGTCGTCGGCGTGGCAGAACAACTAGACGAGGAACAAAGGCAGAATAGACACCTCATGCGCACAACTACCGAAGAACTAGAGAAGGTCAAAGCCCAGATGCGAGGCATGGAAGAAGAGTTAACAAAGGCCAAGGAATATGCGGCCAGCATGGCCAACATGGGCCAACAAACGAGTGTCGACACAGAACCAAGGAAGCAGAAGGCAACCCCGGAACCAGAATTGGAACCGGTAGTGGATACAGCCAACCAGCACTGAGTCCGCCCAAGAACTAAGGACCTTAAGAGAAGAATTGGCAGCTCAGGAGGCACTAAGAGGAAAAGAAAGGGAACAAAAGAAATTGGCTGAGGAAGAACGACAGAGAGTCGAGGAGAACCTCTGAAAGAGCCACGCCAACAATGATCGGCTAAAGGAAGAAAGGGAAAAGTTGTTGCAGGAGAAGGATAGGCTCCGCTGACAAGCTGAAACAGAAATAGAACGACTGAAAGAGGAGCTTAGACAGCAGAAAGACAGGGATGACCGGCTGCGTTCCCAAATGAATCGACGACTCAAGCAGAAGACCGAAGATTTTGATAAACTGTACCGGGAGCATAAGCAAACGGAGGCAAATTACAAGAGGTGAGAGGCAGAATTCGACCGCAACAGGATAGATTGAAGGAGTTGTTGAAGGAGGCACAGATGAACCTGGCACAAAAAATGGACGAACTTGAGAAGAAAATGGAAGCGGAAAAGGAAAAGGTGGAGCTCAATAAGCAACGGTTTGAGGAGGCGGAACGGACAAAGCTAGTGTTAAACAACCTCCAAACGACGTATCAGCACCAAGTGATTGGGTATGAAAGCCAAGCCGCCGCTACTGTTGAAATCATAGCAAGGCTGAAAAGTGAGAAACAGGAGGTCAAAGAATGCGCCAAGGTCGGTGTGGATAGAATCCGGCACATAATTCGGCATGGAGGGACCGGCCCCAGACAAGCATCAAGGAGTGTTCGGAGAAAGTGTGGAAGGAGTGGTCACAGCAAGCGGTGGAACTACAGACATTCCAGGCAGATGTTGAGAACCGGAGGAAGGCCGGTGAAAAATTCTACAAGATGGATGAAGAGATCATCGTCACCATAAGGGAAGAACTGTCAGATGACTTCTTTTCCTTAGCCAAGGAGCATCTAGGAGCAGTTCGGGGTCTTGTGGAAAGGTTGGATGACCACCAGCTCGACACTCAACTGCAATTGGAAAAGTACGAACGGGAGCGTCAGCAGTAGGAAGCCGTGGAACAAACAACACCCATCACCATAAGTGATGAGGAGCAGCCGGAAGAAGGGGCCACAAAGGACACGGATGGGCCGCCACTAATGGCAACCGGTGAAGAGCCGAGGGCCGAAACGGAGGCAGAAACAATCGCCGAAACAGAGGAGCAACCTCTAATGTCGGGGAAACAATAGAAGCAACTGTAGTAGCAGAGCAATTGGTTGATACCAGTGATAGAAGAGATCTTGATGCCGAAGCAGAGCAAGAAGCATTGGAGGAGAGCAGAGTTGGAGAACCGGTACAACAGGAGCCAACGAGGGTTGAAGAACCGGAGCAGCCACTCCAACTAGATTCGGACAAAGCGGCAGGGGCAGAGCAGCAATGGAACGTAGTACCACTCGACCCTCTGGAGCAAAGTCTGTTGGATATTTTGGACGAAGAGTGAGGCAGTTGTGTGGGTTTGAAGTGCAACGCACTTTCCCACGGGCGTGCCATGTGTTGGCCGGTTAAGGGCCAAAGGATAAGTGGGAAAAGGGCGAGTCAGAGATATATATATATATTTAAAAATAAATAGAATTAGTATTCGGAGGGACGGATCCAGTATAGTTGCACCGATTCGGATCCTAACCAATACGTAGCCAGTTGCCGATAGGGCACTGTTTTGTAATGACACCGGATTCCTATAAAAGGATTCGACCCGATGTAATGATTACGGAAGTAATAGAAGATTGCATATATCGATTAATTAATGCTTGCGTCTTGTATACTTGCCATCTGTGGTTAATATTAAGATCTTACGCGTGTTAATTACAGAAGCATCCTAACCTTACCACCCTTTGGAGAAGTGTTCCAGAAGAGGACACCTTGTGTTGTTGCTAGTCCGGCCAAGGATCAACATCTCCCACCCTCTCCAAACTATTAGATACTCTAGATATAAAGAAATTAGGCAAATACATTCTAGAGCTAAAACAACACAGAGAGAATACGTTACAAAATGTTGACAATAATGTTGCTAATGTTCACCAACATGTAACAAATGAAGTTTTTTAGGAACAAGGGGAGACAATGAATGTCGACACACCTGCACCACTTGGCCTTTCCCTTGATGAGGCAAAAAACCAAAGAAGAACTTGACGTCCTCAGGTGCCGGGTTTCAAAGCAACTCGACGTGGTGTAGAAGCAATAATGAAAATAATTGAACGTGAGCTATACCTCCTAGAAGCCATGGCTAGGGCACTCTCTACATTGGGACCATGGGTCACACCCACACCAAAACACTTTGAACTCCCACTTCTTTTCGAGAGGCTTGGGTGGAAATAAAATTAGGCTTAGTGTAAAGTCACTTCCTTTATCGAGTATACCATGTTTTGTACACTACTAGAACTCTTTTAGCTTAAGTTCTATTTTTACTTTATTTTATTTTAGTTATGATGACTAGATAAATACTCATTTTGTTGTAAACCAATTGTCTCATGGGCCAAATTTGGCCTTAGAAGATGTTAATATATCTTTCTCTCTCTCTCTCTCTCTCTCTCTCTCTCTCTTTATATGTGGTTCTTTCTCTATTATTAGGTTTTCTCTTTCTTATTTTATTATTCAATCCCCTTTTCCTACTAATTTCTCTTTTTCCTGTATCCTTCAAAGATTTCTTCTTCTTCTTCTTCTTCTTCTTCTTCTTCTTCTTCTTCTTCTTCTTCTTCTCTTTGTCTCTCTATCATTTTGATGGTTGATGTCTCTCATAGAATGGCTTTGGTGGAGGGAAGGCAGTTTGACTCTTTGAAGGAGCTTCAACAAGCTGTGAGAGATGATGCAATTGGCTTTCATGTTGAGCTAAGAGTGATCAAGTCAGATAAAACAAGGTTCACATGAATTTTGCACTCATATGCTTTTACACTCACTTGAATCTTAATCTTAAATTTGTGCTCACATGACTTTTGCTAGATTAACTATTGCATGAAAAAAATTTGGATGTCGATGGAGGTTGCATGCATCTTGTATTGAAGGAGGTCCAACATGCCAGATCAAGAAGAATAGGGAAGAACATAAATGTGGTGGCACTCAACACTTGGGGAACAAAGAAGTAAGCTCAAAATGGTTGGTTGAAACAACATTGGAGAAGTTTAAAGATCATCTTACATACACACCAAAGGAACTAATTGGTGATGTGTGTTGTGAAAAAGGTGTCACTATCTCTTACAGGGTAGCGTGGAAAGCAAAAGAAAGTGCACATGCTCAAATCCATGGGGATCATGTATTTGCAGATCAAAATCTTTGAAATTATTGTCAAAACATTTTAGAAGCTAATCCTGGTACTGTGGTACATGTTCAAGAAACAATTGAAGGTCGCTTTCTTCGCATATTCATTGCTTACAATGCAAGCATAAATGGTTTCATGCATTGTAGACCAATAATTGGTCTAGATGGAACTCATTTGAAAGGAAAATATCTAGGAATCCTTCTCACAACTACTACCATCGATGCACAAGGTGCTTTGTTTCCGATTGCATTTGGTGTAGTAATAGCAAAGAATGATGATAATTGGTGTTGATTTCTTCAAAGTTTGAAGGATGTTCTTCGACACGCAGATCCACTAATGTTTATTTCAAATAGACAAAAGGATTTAGTGGATGGTGTCATGTTGGTGTTTGGCAATGATACATCACATGGATATTGCATGCGCCATCTATTAGACAATTTCAGAAAAGCTTTTAAAAGCACTCAACTATTGGGTATGTTGTGGAAAGATGCAAATACAACTAATACTCAAGACTTTGATGTTATCATTGGAGAAATACACACTTTCAATAGTAATGCAGCTGAATGGCTAATGAGTACCACCGGCCCCACATTGGGCTACATGTAAGTTTTCAAGGAAAAGGTTTGGACACTTGACATCTAACATTGTCGAGTTCCTAAATGCATGGTTGTTAGAGGCTAGAGTTATGCCTACTCTAGGGATAATGGAATTGATACGTCAGAAGATAATGTCATGGTTTTATGAAAGGAGGGTTAATGGAGAAACTTCTAAAGCACGTATTGGATTGGTTAATGGAGAGATAACACATGATGCATTGGTTGGATATGCAAAGAAATTCATTGGAGAATCCATACAATGTGGAAGACTATACCGTATTTTGCCATCTACTAATGATGTTTTTGAGATCCATACTCTGAAACATGTTAGGATTGTTTATGTGGATAAGAAGATATGTACTTGTGGACAATGGCAAGATATGGGGTTACCTTGTGCACATGTAGTTGTTACTATTTTGTTTCGAAAAGAAAGAGTTCAATCTTTTGCACACAAGGCATATTTGTTGCAATCATATTGTGATACTTACAAGGAGCCAATATTTCTTCTTGTTGTTATGCATGATAATATTGTTGGAGGCATGTTACCACCAACCACACGAAGACCTCCTGGACGTCCAAAAACCAAACGTATATATACACACAATAGAAGAAGGCACAAAGAAGAAAGAACATCGTTGTGGAAGGTGTCATGGGAAAGGACACAATGCTCGCAGTTGTAGGGCCCCAATTTAGTGACGATTGTGCATTATTAGATATTTTGTTGAGTCCATAGATATATTTGATTTTGTGGATATTTTTGGAATTACACATTTTGTAAAAGGATCAAAATTAACATGTAATTATTACATTTCGATAATTAATTTTGGTTTGCAAGTATTTTTTAATTTGATGAGATTGAGGAGATTTAGTTGTGATTGCATTTTGCTAACAAAATTTAGTGTAAAATCATGAAATTTGGTTTAAGATGGCATTTTAATAACAAAGTGTTATGAGATTTCGTTTAAAATGACATTTTAGTAGCGGAGTTTTTCGTGAGATTTGGTTTAACATTTTGGCCGTAAATTGTTTGTGAATCCGCAAAGTCATGGAATTTGGCTTCAAAATGGCATCCCAATGGTAAAATTTGGTGTGCGATCAAATGTTTTGGTTTTAAGATTACATTTTGGTCACTTCAATCACAAATTTTGGTTTTACAAGATTAAGCCACTATAACTAGGCGCAAATTCAAAGAATTAGATTTTAAGGCGACATTTCAAGTGAAATTTTTGATATATAATATAATTTTAATAATTTAGTTTGATTTATGATATATTTTGAAAAATAAAAGGGGTATAAATTGGTCAAAATAGGTATATAATAACATTATGGTAAATAAGTTTAGGTTTAAGGGTATTTTGATAAATAGGGCTTGTAAATACTTTATAAAGTATATATTTTTGGACATAGGGGTAGTTTGATAAATTTGAAACTTCCAAGGGCATTCTAGTAAATAGACAAACTTCCAAGGGTATCCTGGTACTTTTCCCTTTTCTTCATATTTTAGTTCATGCATAACTGGTGAACAAGTAATTCATTTGCCCTTCCTAGTTTGATCTTTAAAAACATATATGCTGAGATATACATATAGTTCCTATGCAAAATCAAAGCAAAGAAAACACCACAAAAGAATATACAAATTAAGAATATTAATACATGTGAGGATCCATAAAGAAATATATATATGGTACAAGGCATATGCAACGTGAGGATTCGTTAGAGTGAATGTATGTCACTCTTTGTTAGCATTAATTTTCCACCTCTTATCTCTAAAGATTAAGGTACATATCCATCCATACAAAGGTTGTCAAGCTCCTTTATGGCCTCCTCGACATCCTCGAGGTCTGAAAAGGAGGAAAGTAAGACCTGATCTACCACAGCATCAGGAATAACTCCACTTTCCAGCATCTCTTTATAAAGACCTATACACTTCTGATATTGTCGTTTCCGGGCAAATGCCCCTATACGTGATGTCCATGTCCAAACATTAGGTTTCAAACCTCTATCTACCATTCTCAAGAAATAACTCTCTACTTTATTCAAGTAACCTCCCTTTGAATAGCTATTAATAATGATGTTATACGTAGCCATATCCACTTGACAAAAACCTTCTTCCATGCTTCGGTATAGTTCTTCCATTTGGGTATAGTTTCCAGAATGGCCATAAGCATTAAGCAAGCCATTCAGGATAAAGATGTCTGGATATAATCCATGTGTCTCCATCTGAAGGATAAGATTTTCAGCCTCCTTTACATTTCCAGATTGACCAAATGCTGCCAATAAAAGCATATGGGATTTTATACTTGGCACAAAGCCCGCATGCTTCATCTTATAAAACCATACTTTTGCATCTGAAAAAAGTTGAAATTTGGATCAAAACAGTGAGTTGATGTCCTCTAAATTTCATCACACTAAAATACCCTTGTTTTCAAAACTTACCAGAATGGTTATAAATTTTCAAAAATTACAAACTTCCCTACTACAGGGAGGGTTTTTCCTGTAATGTTTCAAATTTTAGGCATATATTATTTATTGTTTTGCACTATTATCATATTACTAAAAGCACATGAAAAAAGTAAAGAAGATATTTACGTTTGATTTGTTTAACTTTCATCCGTATTTATCTATCTCAATCACTAAAAAAACATACCTTCAACAAATCCAGCCTTTCCAAATGCATCTATCAATATGTCAAAAGAGGCTCTATCTGGGTCACAATTCATATGATGCATTGTATGAAACACTTCGAGGGCCGCCAAGGGTAATCTGGCTTGACTAAAAACCAAAAAAAGGATTTTAGCACAATTGTATAAAAAAATTGGAAATTTACCACTGCATTGTATTAAACGATAGAAATCTAGCACTAAAAGAGACAATACCTGTATGCTTCTAAAAGGGCATTGTAAGCATACACATCTGGGTCAAATCCGGATACTTGCAATGCTTCAAATACCTCCTCTACTTTAATACAAATCCCTGCTTTTGCATAGGCTTGCATTAGAGCTGTGTATGTACATATATTTGGGGAACATCTTGCAGCATCCATTTTAAAGAAGACTCTTTCTGCCATTCTATAATTTCCAGCCTGTATTATACAAGATTTGAATAAGCAAAAACCTTGGAAAATGTTCTTATCTACAAGATCAAAATGTTATGATTTCCTGGATCATGTTTATACTCCAAAGCATCTCTATTGGAGATGAGTGATTCCTAAATCACATTAATCTTGATCCAATTCATCTTCTGAATATGAAAGGAAGTGATACACTTCACTTCAATAAGGAAACAAATTTCATTTAAATGCATCAAAACTTTAATGTAATAGGAATTTTATAGAAGCTTCATCACCTCTTTCGATGTGATATTGAGTTTAATAAGTAAGAAACTTTTAAACATCTCAGCTTACTAGGTGTCATCCATTCCCTACAAGACTATACACTCATTATTAATTAATTGAACCACATTCAATTGTACCTAAGATATTCCACTCTGTGCATGTGCAATTGAAGATAATGAGCATGTTTATGGCAAAAGCTGGTCCTCTTTTCTCTCATGCAGCTCTCTGTTATGAAGGTTTGTTTACACCTTCCTCGCCATTCATGTTTCATGCTTAAACTTAGCTTTCCCCTGCTTTGGGAGGATAAAAAATGAAGGAAAAAATTCTCATTTTTAGAACAAGCATATTAAATATGAGACTGTATGTAGAGGCGGAGATCTCACTGAATAATCTCTTGCTTTTACATTATATTGCAGATTACAGTTGGGCCAGACTTCTTTTTCTGTTTTTCTAATGACAAAACTGCATTACTATAGATGAAACCATACAAAAAGAAGTCTTTGAATGGTATGATATACAAAAAACCACTGAGGACTATAATGCCATTTTGGAAGATCCATCTGGCGTGCAAAGAACATGGACAAACACTCAAAATTTGAAGAAATGGATATGGGTTTTATTTTCGCCATAAATGTGAATGAGAAATCTTGTGTAGTTGCAAAATGTTGGTTCTTAATAATGCTCATTTGCAACATTAATGTAATGGTTTTTGACATGATACCATCTCTCTTCATCATAGATATCAAAAGATACAGATGTTGCAAGATCAATTTTGCAAATTCGATTCAAACAGTCACAGTATGATGACAAGAAAATGACATATGAGCACAGTTAAGGAAAATGTGCATTTTAACTAGCTTGAAACCATATTCGGACTTGAATGCAGTCATATTATGATGACAAGAAAATGGCACATGAGCACAATAAAGGAAAAAGTGTATTTTAACTAGCTTGAAACTATAACCGGACTTGAATGCTCATTATATATCTTCACAAGGAATCTGCAATGGTTCGGTTTCCGCTTAACCAGTTTGGCATTGTCCAAGCCAAACAGGTCAAGGCTTAACTGGCGTGGGGGAGTTCAAACTTGAACCAAACTATGAACTGGTTAAGCCGAACCAAACTGAAACCTAAACGGGTTATTGATTATTTGTTTACTTTTTACTTTTTTTTCTTTTTCTCTCAGTTTTTCAGACAGTCGGGATGTGACCCCTTTATTTCTCTCTCGTATACCTGACATAAAAGAGTTCACTATATCTGGTAGACCTATTGGCTTGGCAGCAGATCATGCCTATCTACGCTTCAAGGTAAAGGATGAATGCACAGGGGATGTATATGCTAAGGAGAGTGGGCTGGCTAAGTACCGATTTACTCACGAGACAATTGATGTGAATAGTTGTGGAGTATACACTGCATGTTAGATTTGGATCCTTTCACACCCCTTGATGAAGTTACCCAAGGATTGTCAAAATCCTTGCATAAAGCAACCACAAATGCCTTTCCTCAAATCCCCCCAAACTTGGTAGAGTAATACAAAATAGTTGGTATGATGAGGAATGTCGTGATACAAGGAGATGCTTGCAGTGTGAAGTAACTCGGGGCATTTACACACACACAAGGGAGAGCAACCTTCCAACGCCTCATAAAGAAGAAGAAGAGATTGTATTTAGCTAAATTTGAAGATCATTTGTATCGCTTGTTTCTAAGACAGGAAAGTAAAAGAGCATGGAAAATGTTTAATGAGAGGCAACCCACCACACAAGTGACCTCATCTCAAGTGTGGCATGAATATGCAAAGGTCCTATATGATATCCCGGGGCAACCTCCTCTTCCCCACCCACATGGCTCGCACCCACATGAATCCACCTTTTTAACTACACAAAATGTAAGAAATGCCATTGATCGGTTAAAATTAGGGAGGCTCAGATCATGATGGATTGGTTGGTGAGCACTTTATCTATGCCCTTGACACCTTGCTCCCATTGCTAGCACACATCTTTAATAGAGCCATGTGTGAAGGCTTCCCTACTAGATGGACTCAGCATAGCATTGTGCCAATTCTCAAGAGTGCCCCATGACACCAAAGAACTATAGGACAATCATGATTGGCCATTACTTGGCTAAACTATATGGCTCAATTCTAGAATCAGAATTGAGTACATGGGCAGAGCAGAATGGCTGCCGTTCAGCTGGACAGGCAGGCTTTCAGAAGGGGTTCACAACTTTGGATCACATATTGACCCTCCGAGCCCTTATCGAGGAGGGCAGAGCCCATAATAAGAGGATTTATTGCTGCTTTGTGGATTTCTGAAAAGCCTTTGACACTGCCATGTGTTCAGCTTATGCAATGGCTAGAAGCCCTTGGTGTTCCTACAGATATGCAATGGGGAATCTATGCACTCTATGAATCCGTGTCAAGAAACGTGGGATCTTCCAAGGGTTTGTCAGAGGCGGTGGCTAGCACAATCGGGGTGAAGCAAGGATGCCCATTATCACCCACTCTCTTTGGTTTCTATATAGATGAGGTATCACAGTACATAGAGAGATTCAGGGGTTCAGAAGCATGCCTAGCAGGTATATCTATAAAATATTACCATATGCCAATGATATTGTGCTGATTTCTGACTCTCCTGAGGGACTACAAAGACATCTAAATATCTTTAAACTATTTTGTACGGACAAAGGTTTGTCAGAGGCGGTGGCTAGCACAATCGGAGTGAAGCAAGGATGCCCATTATCACCCTCTCTTTGGTCTCTATATAGATGAGGTGTCACAGTACATAGAGAGATTCAGGGGTTCAGAAGCATGCCTAGCAGGTATATCTATAAAATATTACCATATATTGTGCTGATTTCTGACTCTCCTGAGGGACTAAAACGACATTAAATATCTTTAAACTATTTTGTACGGACAAAGGTTTGTCAATAAACATGAATAAAATTAAAGTGATGGTGTTTAACACCATTCAAGCATGCGTAATAAGATCAGAACTGGAATTCTTCATGGGAGAGGAAAAGGTGGAATACACACGCTCATACACATACCTAGGAGTAACATTTACAGGGCCTAGGTTCTCCTTACGGGAGGCTGCTTGTGCTACTTGGGAATTTGGGAGTAAACTTCGAAAGGCATTTCCAAACTTGTCCATTGAAAACAATGGCAGATCCTTCAAGGGGGATGCTAAGCTATGACCAAAAATATCATCAGGCCATTCTAAGATGTTCTCGGGTGGGTGTTGACACATAACCTTACGTTGTGAGGGAAAAGGGGTGGACACGCATAGTAACCCTTAGACATAGGGGCTACTATAAGGGCATGTCATGGTTGAGAGGACAAGCCTTATCACACATCACACCATGCATTTCATTAATAATCATCACCATCGTCTTCTTCTTCATGACACATCTCTTCTTCGAAGGTAAAGCTCACAACTAGGTCGTGACAAATACTCGTACATGTTCCGTAGTTACAAGCATCACTGAATTATGCACAAAAACACCACCAATCATGCTTAACTCAATTGCCCAAATCGAACGAAAAAAATCCTACAAGTTTAATATGATAGTTTAGGCATATATATTTAATAATTCATCAAACAATTACAAGAACTTTAGCTGTCCTTATATCTTCAATAAATGTAGTAAAACGACAGTATATGATGTCTTTGTGAATGTGCTTCCTAATCATAAAACTGCACCAGGTTTTCGACGCATGCTCCAAAAATAGGTGGTTAAGGTTGACACAACAGAATCTAAGCCACGTAGGTATACCAAACACGATCACATAAAAAATTATTGGATCACTATACCTTTCCATAGATGTTGATCATTTGTGTAAAGGTATTTGCAGTTGGTCGTAACTTTGATTTAGCTATACGTTGGAAGAATTGCTCTGCCTTTGCAACTTCTCCAGCCCTCCCCAAAAATTCTAGGAGTGTATTGAAGGTTGCTATTCCTATAAATCACAAAATATGTCCATCAATGAGCATGATACTGTAAAGCTAGGTTACTTTTAGGGATGTTCATTATGTAATTGAGAAGGTTTTTTGGAATGACTTGAATCCATACAAAGTTCATGCTTATAGCACAGCATCTCAGCCATTATCAAGGGATGAATGAGAACTTCATGATACTTTTCTGTAAATTCTAATCAAAATTGAGCTATAAATCCCTTTTTCAAATTTCACCTATAGCGCCAATTAAGTACACAAGCCCCCATTCTCATCCCTTAAATAACATACTTCTCCACTAATTTTAATTCCCATATAAAATAAGTGATGATACTATATACAATGCATGAGGTCCTATGAATGACAGTTATAATAAACTTACACATCCACAGAAATTTTTGCACAGCTCATGTTTTTATGTGATCATTGAGTCTCAAATGTATGCATGAAATCATCACAAACATTTTAACAGTGAAATTTTTAAATCGTTTTTCAGTCAACAGAAATTTTTTCCTGTATCATATGATACCAGGATTTAGAAGAAAACACAATTTAGCTTTAAAATTAGAATGCAAGCAATAATAAAAATGTAAAAGGAGGTAGCATATGCTCCAAGCCAAACAGCCTAATTACAAGAATAGCATGATGCATAAGTTACCAGGTTCATAGCCAAGCCTTTGCATTAGAAAGAAAACGCTCTCTGCTTTATGCGTCAATCCAGCATTACCATATGCGCGTATAAGCACATTGAAAGTATCTTCATTAGGAAGACATCTACAGTTTCGCATAAGTTGGAAAATTCTCTCTGTCTCGAGGAATTGATTGCTCCTTCCATATGCGTCCATAAGAATATTAAAGCACAAAATATCGGGGTGAAATTTGGTGCTTTTAAGTATCCACTCACACATCTGTATTCAATGTAAATCAGTTGTAAACAAATGGTTAATAACCAATTATATGTAATAGAAACTAAGGCCAAAAATACACCTACAAGTTGAAGCTAGTGAGCTTTCTTTCTAGGAATGGGTTGTCTTAAATGCAGCATACATGTTGAATAAGTTACTAATTCATTTGCTGTTATCCCCCCCTCCCCTCCTACACACAAACATAAACAAAGTGCTTATATGAGTGTCTCATTGAAGGAATCAATATGTTTGTATCTCCACACTCTAGCCTCTGTGTTATGTACCATGTTTATGATTTTTGGGCATTACTTGGACTACTTTATATTCAACTATATGTCATGTGCATTCGAGCTTTATAAATCTTTGTTATTTTGAGCTGTTGAGGATATTTCACAGAAGTACTTTATATATGCCTCGTGATTTGCTTAATACTAAAAATTGGAGGTCACAAGATTCTACTTCTTTCATTTGTGTATTCAAATCTTATTTCATTAATAAAATCAAGTATTTGTGCTATTTAGCACTCATTTCAAACATTGTATCTGAATGTCTCAAGATTGTACCTGGAACATCAATGCATCACATAATAACACAAGCATATTAACCACAAAAGTAAATTTAAGGAATCAAATTACCATTATTGATCTTCCCCAATCATGATCACGTTTTAGTTGCACAATTACATTTATAATGTCATCCCATGTATCATGACTAGGAGCACTCATGTCCAATATGCTCCAAATTGCATCTGCATCAGATTCTCGTCTTACCAACCTTAGAAGGGCGAATGCTCTTGGACTTAAAACCAGCGGCACACTATTGTCCACAAGATCACTGCCCTGAATCCAACCTTTACCTTTCCTTGCACCACCTATAATTAGATATATTCTCTCTCAATTTCTCTCTTCGGTTAACTCTCATGAACATCTAACTACACACATCTAAGAAGTGTACTAAGTCATACTCATATCATTTCTTTCATTGTTCTCATAGAAGCATCCCTCTCTCTCCCTGTGCCCAAATCTCATTGTTTTGGTCTTCACTCAATTTGGCTTTCTGGTCTAGTATAGGAGAAAAAAGTATGCCTAGTGCTGGGGATGGTCCCATCCTCGTTTGGAGTTCTTGAAAGTTAGTACAACCTTGCAGGAATTCCTGAAAACGATCTCTAATGATCCCAAGTGTGAGGCATTCCAAAGTCACATGCCCTTCTGTTTCTAGTACATTGGACAGCATACGTCACACATTCTCTTTTTCAGCTCAATATTCAGTCAGCCCCATTTTCTATTTTGAATGAGTGTAAGTGTGTGCGATCAGTGTCATAGGACGCCTTGCCCCTATTAGGCATGGACATGAAATTGTTGAAGGTATGAGATTCATCAGCCTATCATTCAATCTTTTAACAATCTTTTTCCCTGACATATTTCATTTGAACGTGAAAGAATGGGCTCTTTTTGTTCCATATCTGGGTTCAAAATTTCATTAATTTACTAGATGACATTGCAGAATGTAGGAGATGAACCCATGACCTTCTGGCCTCTGTGAGGCAACCTAACCACATTGGCTACATCTGTAAGTGTTTGACCTCCGAAGATAACAAACTCAATCTATCTAAAGCATGTGTCAGGGTTCCTCTTCTCTCTGACCTCTCTTCCTTGATGTCCTTTTCCGAATGGGGTAATGTTTGAATTTCTTTATTTTTAAAAGAGGCTCTGTCTCATCTTTTTTTCCCGTTGGATTCTCCATATCCATGTTGACGAGACATGAGCTGATGATTCCACTTCCTTTTCTTCTACTTCTGCCATAAAATATCTCTTCGAATGAGATAAGAACATGCGGTTGATTCCTCCGAGCTGTCACAAAACTAAAAACCAGAAAAAGAAAACTTGAATTCGAAGCAAACAAATAACATTAATCCATCTGTAACTCTATCTCTCACCATTCGTCTCTTGCACCCTGATTCGAGGTTATGACTGGTTTCAGTGGAAGGGACTGCATATCCTCCTCCTCCTCCTCCTCCTCCTTCCCTGCCTCCTAATGAATGACATGGAACAACAGAAAAAAAATATCTCTATCTCATCCCACTGCATAATTGTGATGCAAGGCAAACAAAGGTCGCGGGTTCAAGTCCGACTCTCCAAAGCTTGTGCACAATCACATGGTGTAGACTTAAGAGGTCCTAAGATCAAAGCGAATCGAATCGTGGCCTCTCTCTCTCTCTCTCTCTCTCTCTCAAGTCCTACTCTTTCACCAACACCATATGCTCGCTCGTTACGTGTTGTGGATGCGGACAACTTTCGTCCGTCATCGAAGATTTTAGTTGTTAAACGCTTATCACTCGTCGATGTGGACAACTTCGCATGCCCTTGTCACTAATAGTTTCATTCGCCCTCTCTGTATATATCTAGAAGGTTGCGAGTGTATGGACAAGGGTTTATAGCCTCTCCCTCCACTAACATAACAAATACATCGGCTCTCCTTTCCTTTACACATCTATTATAGTTTACTCATAATTCTGCCATGCTAAATCAAATAGTTTGAATAAGTATTTAGTGGGTTTTTGTCTAAACCAGAGATTGGCATATTTAATTCCACTAACGACAAAAGGGTATTTATACTATCTTCAAATATTGGGTCGTCATTTCCCAATAGGTTCGTTATTGGTTTTTGTCATAGGTCGAATTAGTGTGAGAATTATATAGAAGGAGAGAAATGTGACGGTGTAAACCATCCAAGAGGTGTAGGCACTAATGGAGGTACATTAAAGAGGAGAGTAGAAAGTCGATGGTTGTGGGGAAGGTTAAGGGGAAGTCATTTTGAGAAATACGTTTGCGTTATTTTTTTATTGGATGATAGTTTATGTGTGGATGAAGAAACATGTGTTGGATGGATGGAGTTGTAAAAAAACTAATTGATGTAAGGTACGAGGTTGAAGATGTAGAGAAATTGTTGAGGAATTTAAATCACAATGAACAAACAATGCTGATAATACGAATCACACCAGGATGCGAGAAAGACAAGTTTAACAATGGTGCATAGAGATTTACGTGGAAACCCTAAAACGGGGAAAACCACGGGAACAGAGCTTCACTAAGTACAGTGGATATACAATACCGAATGTTATAACACTCTCTCGAGTGGACCAGCCACGCAAGGCTCTTCACGTCTATTGGTACTCAGACAGCTATGGCACGGCTCACGCTTCTCTCTCTCACGCTCTCTTGTGTTTTTCCACTTCTTTTGTTCCTACACCCATTATCTTCTATTCATCATCATGTTCACTTGAAGTTTGCCCTAGTTACATATATACTTACGCAAGTTTCTGGCTATTTACATACCTAGCCCTCATGGGGCGCTCATTCAGACTATTTACAATATATAGTCTCCCGAGTTGGCTATATACATGATTCTGGTTTCGGCCTCGACTGTCCCTCATCAACTCGGCTCCTGTTTTTCGACTGTCGGCCTTTCCAAACAGTTGGATCTTCCTCCCACTAGAGGGACAAATTCCCAACAGAAGAGAGCTTGAGAAACTTTGTGAGTGTAGAGAGATTAGAACGAGAGGTTTCTTCATGGGGAGAATTTTCCTCCATGGGGGTTTTTCACTTCTTCCCCATTCTTTATTGACTCCAACTTTTACATGTACATTAATATGCGATTTCTTAGCTTCCTTATCCATCCCACTAGATGTAACTTCACCCATGACCATATATGACAACTAAATGTACAATATGACACTCTTTTGCTTCATTTCCCTCTCCTCCAATATGATTGTGTAATGACCTTATATTGGCATTCAATTAGAAATTTCCTCAGTTGATCATGATTAAAATAATGACATGCATAAGTCTCCCAATCAAGCTTAAAGCAAAGTTGTGTCATTCCAATCATATTTATACACACCCATTTAGGACCTTAAAGATTTGTGTTCCATAACATGTAAAATTTATATTTGTTCAAAGAATTCACTTGAGGAGTGTAAAGAATCGAGTGCAATTCTATGCAACAGAATAAATTAGAGATGTATGTTATGTGTGTGTGAAAGAGGAGAGAGGAGAGACACAAGATAGATAGGAAAATAGAAATACTTAAGATGGATGTATGTATTAGGAAGTGGAGAACAACTACAACAATATGTATATTACAAAGGAGATTAACCAACACATTACAAAGTAGGAGGGTGCTTTATATAAGGTCGCCCTCTCTCTACACTCTCTCACTAAAACGCCCACTCTCTCTCTAGAACCTTGGGGAATGTGGAGAATCATTAGTTTATGGGGAATATAGAACTCATTAGTTATATGTCATAGAATATGATTCTATGACACATAGTTAATGTGTAGAAAGTAGTAGTGACTTTTGACCTTTGGGTGCTCATAGATTCTCAAAAGGTGTGTTCACACACTAGACTAGGTTGAACTTGATTCTCAACACGCCCCCTCGAGCTCACCTTTGGTCGGCTTCTTTCAGTTGACCACTTCGGTTGGTATTCGGTTCGGACGGTATCTGGTTCCTCAACACGCCCCTTGGAGCTCAACTTTGGTCGGCTTCTTTCGGTTCATGTCTGCTTTGACTAGTATCCGGTTCTCTCTTTTACTCCCCCTCAAGCTTTGCAAGTCAGGGATCGTTAGTCCAAGGTCTGACATGAATTGTCGAAGATTGTCTCTCCTAGGGCTTTGTTGAAGATGTCGGTTGTTTGAAGATTCGTACTAATGTGTTGAAGGTCAACATCTCTAGCCTGAAGGCGTTCTCAGATGAAGTGATAGTGCACTTCTATATGCTTCACAGCTTGGTGTGGCTCAATCGCAGGTTGGTCACGACGCATGGGTCAGATCGGTCGGGATGTAAGTACGAATCATGCACGGGTTGAAGGTCAACATCTCTAGCTTGAACGCGTTCTCGGATGAAGTGATAGTGCACTTCTATATGCTTCGCGTGCACGTGGAACATCGGGTTCCGAGCCAGATGAATACTGCTCATGTTGTCGTAGGAAAGGGGAATCGGATCCTTGATGGGAATGCCTAGATCCTTCAATATTCTCTTCAGACAAATGGCTTCATAGTTCAACCCGTGCATGATTCGTACTTATGTCCCGACCCGTGCGTCGTGACCAACCTGCAATTGAGCCACACCAAGCCGTGCGTCACAAACATCCGAGACCGTGTCCTTCCAAACCATGCACGCGCCCGTGCACCATGGTCGATCTAGCCACGACCCAAAACCATTCAAGTCATTCATCCACACAGTCTAGCCAAATCACCTTGAAAATTCTGGCTCCACACATTGATACAATGAATAGGTTCTGGCTCTCCATATATAATGTGGGATCCGATATTGTCCTATATGTGGGATATCTCATAGTTTTGTTTCCCAATCTTCTCAAGCTTTATACTCACATAACTTGATATTTAGTTGTCCGTTTCATGTGTAATAAAATGCATTCGGAAGCTCTTGAATACCTCCATCTTCCTATATCAAACCATCAAGATAAACTTAAATAATTAGTTTACTATTTTTTTTCATATCATGTGTAAAAAACCACACGACATTCACCCCCACCAAACCAGCACATCCACCGGTATGCACCAATTGTGGTGAGGTTCCTCTTTTGATTACTCTTTTTCAACCTCGATGCTCGAGGCTACATCGTTTAGAGCTTCGATTTCAAGATTTGGAGCCTCTCTTCTCTTAAAGATCTTAATTCTCTTTCCTGCAATTGGCAAAGCAAGTCGAGTTCCATCCAATTTTGCTAAACGATATGTTGCATTATCTTCCACTTTCTTCACCACATATGGTCCAAACCATCGTTGTGAAAAATTTTGAGCCGTACTATGTTGGTTGTCTAGGCTATTGTCGTAGACCAGCACCCAATCTCCTTCAATGATTTTCCTCGGACGAAGTCGATGTTGTTTATCAAAGTCTTTCTTGTTCTTTAGGCTTGCATTCTTTAGCCACGCTTTAGCCACTTCTATATCTTCCAACTTCTGCTCCAACTGTCGAATCCTTAATGTTAGAAGATCTTCTCTACTTATCTCATCTTGCCATGGCAATGCAAACCATGAAACAATACTTTGCTCCTTTAGCATTATCGGCTTCTCTCCGAATATGAGTTTTGTCGGCATGTATCCCGTGACCGTGCTATGAGTAGTCCTGTTAGCCCATAGTGCAAATGGCAATAGACGTGGCCATTCTCCTATTTTCCCATGGCAAGCTTTCACTAGAGCCTTCACAATCGGTCCATGTCCACGTTCCACTTTCCCATTCACTTCCGGATTATACGCCATGGTAAGAGATAATTTGATTCCCATCCTAGAGAAGAATTCTCTAACTTCATTAGCGTCCAACTCGCTTCTATCAACCACTATCTTGCCGATGCATCCATATCTGCAAATAACATCTTCAAGAAGGAATCTACATATTGATGATGTCTCCTTAGTTCTCAATGGTCTCCCTTCAACTTGATTGGTAAGATCCTCTCTCGTGAGCACAAGATACTTCATCTGCCATCACCCCATTGGCATCATTACGATGTCCACCATCCACTTGTAATGCATAGCCAACGGGTAAGTTAGACAAAGTTCATCTCGATGGTGAACATTCGAAAACATCTGACATTACTTACATGTTTCCACATACACTGCTACATCTTTGTATATGCCTGACCACTAATATTTCTCCTTAAGCTTCGCGAGCGTAGCCCATATTCCTTGATGGCTTGCAAAAACACTATCATGAAATTCGAACATTAGTTTTTGTCGGTCTTCCAGCTTGCAAACAACTCTCATCGGAGTCCCATTCTTCTTTTTTGCATGCCTCCAAAGAGCTCCATCCTTAAGGAAATACTTGTACGCCTTCTTCCGAATTCGGTGGAAGTCTTTTGTCGACTATGATTCATCTTTTTGGAGAGAACTCAAGTATTCCCCAATCTCCACGAATTCGCCTTCATAGTCCTCTTCTATGAAAGTAGTCAGCACCCGAGCGTAGGAACTTGTAAAGAAATCCAAGCCAACATCCTCTTCATCAGAATGTTGATCTTCTTCTCCGTCGTATCTTGCTCGTGATAGCATGTTTGCAACGACATTACGCTTCCCTGCTACATGACGGATCTCCGGGTTGAGTGATTTGATATATGCAATCCAATGTAGCATGACAATATCTAGTGTACTACAACCAGATATCATACCCAAGATTGTTAGGAAATCTGTCTTGATTATGACTTCTTCTCCAATAAGGTAGTCAAGATCAAACTTGATCGCCGATATGATTCCCCATAGCTCCATCTTCACTTGGGCGTACCTTCTTTGCCTATCACTTAACACTTTCGCGCCAAACCGAATTGCATATCGGTTGCAATCTTCGTCTTCTTGGTTGATAACCCATCCAATTCCGGTCGGACTAGTATCTACGGTCACGAAAATGGGCTTGTCGTTTGAATAGTCTGCCTTCCGTAATGTAGGTGCCTCCATCAATAATTTCTTCAGCTTTCGGATGGCGAAATTATGCTCGCTCGTTCATTTGAGCCTCCGCTTCTTCTTTAGTAGAACGTATAATGGCTCAGCAATGTGGGCGTAGTGTGGAATCCAAATATGATAAAACGAGCATGCTCCAAGGAAATTTCGAAGCTATGTTTGGGTTACGCATTCTTCTTTCATGTCCTTGATCACATTCACCTTGGATGACAAAGGCTTCTGACCGTATGCTCCACACAAGTGACCTACCACCAAGATCTCTGGTTGCCCGAATGCGGTTTTTTCTCCCGAAAATGTCAAATTTGCATCTTTGAGCCTTTGGAGCACCTTCTCACAATCTTTCATATGATCCACGACGAACTTTCTGCATCCATCTTTATCTTTCAATTCATCCTTCTCCTCATCGGAACATCCTTTTATCGGAATGTCATCCAAGAATGGCATCATGTGCCTGGGATGCAATCCTTCAAGACCTTGTTCATGGCATTCACCATATGAGCCACCGAGTTCGTTGCACCTTGAGGTAAGGTACACATCCGCACAAGCCCCCTCATGGTTGTAATGTCACGACTATCAACCGTAAACTAGAATTGATCGTATCCAGAGTAGAGATCGCCAATGGAGTAGATGGACCGGCCCACAAACGCCTCGACAAATTCATCCACACTTGGACCGATTCCAACATTCCAAATTGTCACCTTGTTGACGAGTTGAAGATCTTGGATGAATCGCATTGATCCATTTATCTTCGGCACCGTGAACCATCGATTAGAATAAGGAGTGTTCGACGGTTCCAGAATTCCCATATTCACCTTCTCCTTTAAGAGCTCAATCAACTTCAGTAGGTGTGCTCTCGAAACTGGTATCAGCTTCAAATTCCAAGGCACATGCGGCACCGTGAAGATCACCATCGGTTCTACCGTCCTCGGATTAGCACATCCGATTTCCTGTGGGAAAAATGTGAAAGCCTTCCCATGTCTTTCAAGCATTCCGCGGAACATTTGCTCCTCTTCAAGGAGGAGGAAATCCTCCCTTCCAACTCGTACCTTTCCTTTTGTCTTTTCTGTGAAGACATGGCCTATTGTCTTCGGATTCCTTAAGCTTGGATCTTTTGCAACTTCATCTTTTGTCAGCTATCTTCCGGTAGCGGAACTGCAACTAGCTTGATCTTCCTATCCATCGTTTTATATTTTGTGTTGACTTCAACTTCCTCCATCGAGATGCTTTGATGATAGCATACATGTTGACGGAGTTAACCGAAATCACGTGTTGATCGTGAAGATAGCTCAAGTCCACGACTTCCTCGATTTCGCCGATGGTGTCGTTAAATGAGGCTTCCTCTAGAATATGAGACACGAATTCTTCTTCTTCGATTATGCTTTCTTCTTTCAACACCTTCTCAAAGTCTTGTATCCGATGCTTGTCCTTCTTGTTGGGTAGTGTTAGTTTACATGCGCTGCTAGGTGTGACGCATGTTGCTTCTCCTTGCAATCCACGCTGTCGTGCCTTTCGGCTCCGGATCGTTGCGTGAGTCGGGTGGGAACCACAGAGGTCTTGGACTAGGAGAAAGAAGTCCACATAGTGTGCAACCTACACTACGACAACGCTCTCTGCTTCCTTGTGGGGACTTATGATTGCTCGGACTATTTGTGCCTCATGCTTCAATAGTTCGCTTTAAAAATCTAAGGATTCGCCTCCAAGGCTATCTCAATTCCTTTCGTGGTTAGCTCGCACCGTCAGGAATTGCACAAATCTTTGACTGTCAAGGCTCTTGACTCGCATGAAGGCTGCTCCATTATCAAACACCTTGGTTTCCATCCGGGACGATGTGATATACGGTTGTCCTAGGATGATAGGATGCGAAGCCGAGTCTTGCACGAAGGAGTGCTGATCAATCTCCACATCCCCAATCGTGACTTTAACATTGGGGCAAGCTCCGTACAAGTCCTTTGTGGCCTTCATTGCCGCTCGAATCATCCAACCGTGGTTTGTGTTAATCGGCCATCTTCCTTTTTTGTAGAACTCGGTCGACATGAGGTTGATCTCTGAGCCATGGTCAATCAAGGCTACCACGGTCTCTTTTTTCTCCCCGATCTTCACCGGCGTCTCTGTCGTTGCTCTTGCCCAATGAGGCCGAGAGTAATGGATGTTCGCCATGACTTCTTCTTCTTCCTCCTATTCCAATCTTGCCATGGTTATGGCACTTGTTTTCAGCTCATCTTCATCCAATTGTTGCCGCTTTCACTTAATCAGGTCCACAATAGTATCATGGAACTCCTTCTTTGCAATCCCAAGCTGTTCTCTCAAAGTAAGGTCGACATGACTGTCTAAAACCTTCTCCTCAAGGACCTTCGACTTCCATACGAGCAGGTTGGCTCGATCCACCGGGCTTCATGCTTGTTTCTCCAATCTCTTTTCGTGGCATAGGTTGGGCTTGCCCTTCTTTCCCTGTTATTCCTCATATTGGGAAGCTTTGATGTGCCATCTTCTCACTAGTTCTTTGCCTCTTCTCTTTGACAAGAGCTTCATAGTTGTCACACACAACCTCTACAAAGCTTGTGTTATTGTTGATTGGATCCGACCATCCGGTAACTCGTTGCACATTCCGATCAGCCAGATTAAGATCCTCCAAATTGATTTTGCCTTTTTTCTCGCACTCGAAGACCGTTGGCCAAAACCCAGCTCCTGGCTTGATCATTTTAAGATTCTCTCTTCCAACTCGTATCCCGGCCGATTCTGCATAGTGCATAGCTTCCACATGCCTTGCATCTTCCTCTTTGACAATCTTTTTCAGCCCGCCTCTTCCGAAGTTCACTCGTAGTGGCTTCCGGGTCTCGCTCGAGTGGATCATGTTGTCGTCCAAATAGACGACATTCTTGCGAATCACATCTTGCAAGTCAGCACATTCCCTTCGTGAGTGCTCGATGGTGTCACACCACACACATCTAAACACTTCTTTTACTTTGGGCCCGCGTCGACCTAAGTTGACTAGCAATACCGTTTCAAACTTCTTGGAGAGCTCTTCAATTATAAATTCCTCCATCACTTTCTTGTCGAAATTGTTGATCGGCTTGCTAGGCTCGATCATTGTAGGCACCTTCCTCCACGATTGTGGATTCTCCACGTTAGTCTCCTCCAACCATTGTCGACACTTATCAAGATGGCTACAAGGCTTCTCCACCGCCGCCCAGTCCGCTACCAAGCCATTTGGTTGCGTTTCATCCTCCAAAAGGCTGCCCAATTCTCGTCGGTCTTTCATATCCACCGCCTTCACGAACAACAAGACTTTATCTCCATCGAGAACTCGTTGATCAGCACTCAGAAGTTGGTTGTACTTTTGGTCGAATTCCGCATATACTCCCGACGCACACAAATTCTTACCTTTCTTCTCGATCCAAATCATTAGTGAATATCGAGTCATCCTTGACGCATCTTCAAGCATGTATTAAGCAAGAAGCGCGTTTTCGAACTCCGCCCAAGTTGTGTGCTCATTTTGGATCTCCATGATGCGTTCACGGATCCCTAGTTCCACCACAAGTTTAAAGCTAGAAATTTGTTTGAGATTGTTGACATTCCTCTGCTGCATCTCGTTCTGATAGGTAGCAAGGAAATTCATGATGTTCTTGCCACCAAACCGTCCAGCTATCTCTACCGTTCGATCAATAGCTTCGTCGATTAAAGCCTCACGATCCCTCATCTTCAGCATGTATTCCACAATGGACACCATGCCTTTCGTCAATTCCTCTCCTTGAGTTGACGAAAGGCTTCAGCATGGTCAATTCGTCAATTCCTCGCACTTGATATCCTCTTACCGCCTCGTTTCACGTCGGGTTCACAAAAGATGTGGCGAAAATATGACAAGGATACGTGAACTTGAGGCAAGACCCCGGGGCCTTCGACCAGAGGATATCAGATTCGTGAGTTTAAACTTTTAAGAATTAACGGAAATCAGAAAGTTTGACAAATTTCATTACCAAAGGAAAAGAAAAATTACAATCTATCCTAAGATTGGGATTAAAAAAGTTTTAGCTTACGGAGGTTAATGGATTAATAGATTAAGAACACGTTCATGTTCACAAGTGGAAGGATCACGCATAAATGGAAGGATAAGGAAAATTTTGGTTGATTTTAGGGCTTTTTCAATGATTTTACAAAACACATTGATACCAGTATCATACATGTTCAAATATACTATGAAAAAGGTTAAAAATCTACTATTTTCTTGATTTAGAAGTAAATAAAAAAAGAGGAATTTCAAAAAGTTACATTCTCAATTTATATCATGAACTTTACAACCAATGTTATATTATAAGAAACGATTTTTTAGAAATCATAAGAATTCAAAACACATGCTTTTATATTACTCGATTTGTTATAAGCGGAATGTAGTTACACTTAATAGCCAAAAATACATTCATGATCACTCCTTTACGGAGAATCACTACTATAACTAATATACAATGACGATTCCTCCTCATCATCCTCGAATGTACCAATCAGTGCATTATCTTCGTCATAAACCAAATGGTTTGACTCTAGACTATATGTAGCAGATTTCGTTTGCCTTTGACTCGAGCCACCTTGTAGACCTGGTAATTTTTCTTTTATTATATCTATTGTTGACTTCCTTAATCGTCTGGCTTTTGTAAGCATGAAGTCGTACACGATGATATCCACATTAGAGATATCAAGGGTCGAGTTGTTACGAATGTTTCGCTTCCTCTTCCTACCTCCCCTTCTTGTTGGGCATTCAATTATCTCCAATGTATACTTACCTGTAAAAGCATTTGCACTTCTAGTGTTGTACCAATGAACGTTTATAGACTTGATCGTGTTTTCTATTTCATGCATTAGCACTTCTAGAATTTTACCAACCCAAAATTGGTGGCCATCTTAGTTCTCATTAGCCGGCGTTGCAATCAACATCCCCGCCATGAGCTCTTGCAAATTGCCTTGCCATCTAGCTTCGGCTGCTTTGGTCATCCTTGGTCCCACATAAATGTCTCTTTGTTGTGGATGGACCAAACTGTCATTAATCGCATTTGTTGGTTGCTCCGGAGTTTTATTTACACCATCATGTTGCAGCGACCATGTGAATGGCGTTTCCAAATTCCAATTATCACCAAATACACAATTGTCTATAATTCCTTTCTGATCACTATAAAATACATCCCACCATGACGTGTCTTGTTGTGCAGCATATTTCTTGGCGGCCTCAATATCCTTTCTTTTTTCTTCTAAGGCTTGGAGGCATAACCGTTTTTGTTCCGATACCAAGTCACTATGCAACTGTCCTTTCTTCTCAATTGGCATAAATGCTTAGCTCCATGGACAATTGTACTCAGCATACAAAGTAATAGCTCACAACCACCTTCAAGTTCCCATGTTGTAGAAGATGAATATTGTTTAGCATACAAAAGCGTAGAACCACTTATTTCATTTTTCTTTATCATAAAAATGTGATTGAAGCTTATATTGTTTAACTGGGCAAGCACTTTAACATTCCCAACACCCCCATCTGATATATATCTCTTAAAGTCATATACCTCCTTCAAGTGTAACACTTTTGGGCGTGGTGTATATGCATCACAAATGACATCAAATAGTTTAGGTAATCTGAAAGCATCATGCCGAGACAACTGTCTGGAGAATGTGCTAAACATCTTATCTATATGATCATGTGTGTGGCCAACCAAAAGAAAATTGACTTTCACTTTTCTAAACAATCCTTGGTTGACCAACATACTTAGATAGCCAAACACAGTTGAATTTTTGTTCTCTCTAGCAGTATTGTCCAATTGAATGTATAGAACAGGGGGGAAAGATTGGCCCCAAGACATCAAAACTCGGTGAATCACTGTAATTGTTACGTTAGGGTCATTGTGAACATTGGGGTATGTAATGAAGAAGTGAAGTCCAACTGACCTATTATAAGCCAAGCATCTCACCAAGTGCATTTGAACAAGGCACTCATCATTGACGTCTTTGGGGAGCCTTCGCATATGCAACAAGCACGTCTTCTTCTGGTCCATGCCATCTATCATTAAGCACATGTATTGTTCGGGCCTCTTCAAACACTTCTCTCTATGATGCATCGCCTTCTTTCGTTCTAACGATTGTGCCTCACGATGCTCTTGTAGTAACTTCTTACTCATATCCTTTTCCATTGATGTCTTTTTACCTTTAGCCAAACTTTTAAGATTTGCAAAAATGGAGCAATACCCCATGCGTACTTTACGTGGAATGATAACATTTGAAAACCAAGCTCTCCATAATCTTGTGAATTGGCTATATGTGACAGACTTATTACGTGACCCCACCATATCAGATCGATAGACATCATAAACTTCTTGACATGTGTAATTATCAAAGAGGTGCATCCTACTTGTAGTGGGCATTACTTCACAATTTAACTGAAAGTAATTTTTCATCCAACCAATAGCATGTCTTCCAATTGCACCTTTCATACTTGGAACCTCTTTACAATTGAGCATCTGATCCCCGCTAAGTAGACGTTGTTGTACTCTATGTAGCCGCATGTTACTAACACATAACGCAATTTTAAATGCAACTCTACATATCTGTTGTGCATGGAAGATATAATAGTCAAATGATACTTTGATCCCCGTACATTTGTTAGACACTAGTTGCATATGTGACCCGAGGTAAGTGTCTTGCTCATCACCAGTCATCGAAAAATAGTATCGCCTTAATTCTCGCAACTTTGATTTTCCAATCATAGACATACAACCACGGGCACAACATATTTTTTTGACATCAAATCCAATCTGTTTATTTGATGTCACCAAGTTAAATCTAGCTAGATGAATTATTCGTGGGATTCTGCTAATATGCATAGGGCTTCCGGATTTCTCTTCCTGCATAGAAGTTGGTGTAACATTGTTATTATCCAATTCTTTGTTGTGACCATCGCCCATGATATTCGATGTTTCATTGGCACTACCTTCATTCTCCGTATCTTTATTAATATCGTATTCTTCAATAGAGAACTCTTCACATGCGTCATTATTCACATTCGTTGTAGGTGAAGATGAGCTCAGACAATACTCTTCGATAGAATATGGTGAGTCTGTCGATAGACAATATTCTTCAATCGAGAACGGTGAATCTTCACTCATGGCTTAAGGTCCACACAGATCTCTTTAAGTTATGTGCTTAGGCTAACATAAAAAACTGATAAGCTCCTCTCTAAACATAAACTCCTCTCTAAACAGAAGCTCCCTCAATATAATGTTTATATTATTTAATATTATATTAATACAATACATAAAGATATTATTTTTAATATAATAATTGTATTAAACATATTAATAATTACTTAAACTAGTATGTATAAAGTTAAATCAAGTAAAATATAATTACAATCATTACCAAGCCATATATATGTTAGATTAAAGTTAAAATCATTGGTTAATTAATGGCACCCATATTTAATATAGAACTTCTCAGTCATTGGTTCATTCATGCCCTATTGTTTAAATATAAGACTTTTCAATCATTGGTTCATTCATGCCCACATCTTTAATACAAAGCAATTAAGAGTCATAAAAATGTTGCTTTGAGTAATCAATCATTGGTTCATTCATGAACCTCTATCATTGTTTCCTTCCTAAACTTCAAAGTCATTGTATGTTATTTTGACTATAAAATAATCATCAATATGTTAGTTTGACTTTGTAATCATTGATGCAATCATAAGTAACTCTGGTTAAAGTGACTGTGGTTACTAACTAACTAACCTCAAGCTTGCCAACCCTAGTTAAGGTGACTGTGGTTACTTTAACCACTGTAGTCAATCCCTATAAATAGGAAGACCCCGTCATATTTCAATCACACAAAGCACAAGAGCACATAGAGCAAACATAGCAAACATAGCAAACAAAGCACACAGAGCACGAAGCACGAAAGCGTGATCTCCGCTGAAACTTCGACAAGATCAACCATGTCTTCAAAGAAAATTAGGCGCCAGGACTCCAGGTAAGCCTCTGACATTGTGGACATTTTTGTAAATATGTTTTAGCACTCAAGAACTTGATACGTCGTATTGAGTTCCTGTATAAAATACAAACTTTATACAGGAACTCGATACGGCGTATCGAGTTTCTCTTTGAAGTTTAGGTTTTATACAGGAACTTGATACGCCGTATCGAGTTCCTGTTAAAAGTTTGTGTTTTAAATAGGAACTCGATACGCCGTATCAAGTTCCTGTATAAAGTTGTGTTTTATACAGGAACTCGATACGATGTGCTTGGTCCGAGAGTGGTAGGTCGTGTTCTTCGCAAGGTGGATGACACTTTGATTGTTGCAATAGAGCCAGAATTCCTCCTGTCGGACCCCTAGCTCTACGATGAAGTCCTTCATCTAGGTTACCTCTTTACCGGCTTCTACGGGTGCCATGTACTCCGCTTCCGTTGTCGATAGTGCAACGGCCTTCTGCAGCCTCGACTGCCACGATATGGCTCCCCCTGCATATGTCATACATATACAGACGTAGACCGGTTGGTAGTTGCATCAACTGACATGTCTGAATCAATTATGCCTTCCAATAGGGGTTTATCGGAGCTGAATCGGACGCACATAGTCGAGGTATCTTTCAAGTACTAGAGTATCCACTTGACCACGGTCTAGTGTTCTCTTCCCGGATTGCTCATGAACCGGCTAACCGCTCCAATAGCATATCCGATATTCGGCTAAATACACACCATTGCGTACATCAAGCTTTTGACGGCAGAGGCGTATGGTATCTTCATCATCTCTGACTTCTCTACCTTTATCTTCGGGCTCTGCTTCCCAAACAATTTGCAATTTGCTGGAAGTGTCGATCCGACCGACTTCGCATCCAACATGTTGAACCTTTGATGCATCTTTGTCACATACTTCTCCTATGACAACCACAACAACTATGTCCGGTCTGGGAATATGTGCATGCCCAATATCTATCTCGTCGGACCCATATCTTTCATTGAGAAGGTCCGGTTCAAGGCCTTCTTCAGATTTCCGATTTTGATCTGGTCCGGTCTGGCGATCAGATCAACATGTCATCCACATACAACAAGAGTATCATGAAGTCTCCTTCATCGAACTTCTTCACGAATACGCAGTGGTCGACCTACGTCTTGTGATATCCTTGGTCGGTCATGAAAGAGTCAAACCTCGGGTACCATTGCCGGGGAGCTTGCTTCAGTCCGTATAAGCTCTTCTTCAACCGGCATACCAGGTGCTCCTTCCCTTTCTTGACGAATCCTTCTGATACCTACATGTAGATCTCCTCCTCTAGGTCATCCTGCAGGAATGCTGTCTTGTGACTAGTTGCTCTACCTCGAGATCCATAATTGCCGCAAATGCTCAACACAATCCGGATGGATGTCATCTTGACCACCGAGGCAAAGATCTCGTTGAAATCCACTCCCTTTTTCTACTGGAAGCCCTTCACCATGATTCGAGCTTTGTATCTCCGTGGATTTCCGACATCTCCCAGTTTCAACTTGTACACCTACTTGTTCCAGAGTGCTATCTTTCCTTTCGGTAACTCTATCAATTCATATGTGTGGTTCTCATGGAGGGAATCCATCTCGTCCTGCATGGCACTTAACCACTTCTGGCTGTGGGTGTCTTTCTTCGCTTCCTTGAAGCTTTCTCGCTCCCCCTTGTCGGTCAACAACACATGCTCTGTATCTAGAAATCTCCGGGTGCCCTTTCTTTCTCTGATAGGATATCTCTGTCCTTGGTTTTCGACAACCGGTTCCTTCGTCTATTCTTCATCCGAATCCGATTCAGGGTCTTGTCAAGTTCAAGTGTCGAATTCTTCTGCGATCAGTTCGGTTTCTTGTCCGAATCCGGCCGGTTCTTCGAGTGTCATCCGGCTTCCAACCGGATGAGTCCTTGTATCTTCTGACTGATCTCTGTCGGTCGACCCGTAGTCCACTATCTTCTTCTCTGACTCCCAGTGGACAATTGTCTTGTCTTCCATGAAGAATATGTCTCGACTTCGAAAGACCTTCTTGTCGACCAAGTCCCACACTCGGTAGCCGAACTCATCATCATCTTGTCGACCATGAGGAATATGCATGGTTGGGACTCTCTTGTCCTTTGCAACATGCACACAATTGAGACAACCGAATAACTTCAAATGTCGGTAAGACTTGTCTTTACCGGTTCATACTCTCTGGGGTGTGTCCCCGTCCAAGGGTGTTGAGGGTGATATGCGTTAGGAATTGACCAGCCACAATTGGTTACACGTTCATATTTGGGTCTAGAAAACAAGAGAGCTAATACACAGTCAGAAAACAAGTACAGAGACACACTAGATGTTTAACGTGGAAACCTGAACTAGGAAAACCACATGGAGTCCACAAACTCCAAACAGATCATTATGGTAGGGAAGAAGTACAATGAGGAACTCGGAGGCAAGGACCTCGAGTTCTCCTTCGTCTAACAAACGTCTACAAAGTTGCACTCTCACACGCTCACTCTTCCTCTCATGGTTACAAAGGTAAGTACCTCCACTAACTCTATGACAACTAATGATCAACACACACTTCTATAAAGTTTGCCCTAGTTTTTTTAATACCAAAACAACTTTCAGGTTATTTACAAGTATGGCTCAAAAGGGGCATTTTAGACTATTTACAATTATATTCTTCCGAATCGATTTCGGTTCTCAATTTCGATCTCGGCCTTGGCAAAATTACCTTTGTGTCCTCGATTTCAGTTTTGGCCTCGCCCGAGCTACTCACCAACTTGGTTCTTCTCTTCCCATACGAAGGGACTTGTTTCCCAACAATTTGTTTATCACGTACGTCGCTGTCATCAACACCTCAGCCCAAAACGTCTTGGGTAACTTGGCATGTGCCAACATAATACAGACTCTCTCCATTACGGTTCAGTTCATCCTTTTGGCCAATCTGTTGAGCTCCAGTGTCTTCAGCAAGGTGAATTCGAGCTGGATCCCGTTCGACCGGCACTCTCTCCATTACGGTTCGGTTCATCCTTTTGGCCAATCCATTGAGCTCCGGTGTCTTCGGCACGGTGAATTCGAGCCGGATTCCGTTCGACCGGCAGTACTCCTCCCCCGGTATTCTCCTCCATTGTCTGCTCGAACCGCATTCAGCTTCCGGCCAGTTTCCCTTTCCACTCTGTTGAGCGGCAAGCTCAACCGGAGCCGGATCGGCTGAATAAGCCTGAGCCGGTAAGCGAGATGAATCGGCATGCCGGTGAGCAACCGAGCCGGTAAGCAGTAAGGACCGGTGAGCTGGGGAGCCGGTATGCCGGATCCAATCCATAACCGGAAGCCTAGTATAGGTTAGACTACTAGACGGTTATAGTCTCGTAGTTAGTGTCAGATGCTCGTGTGAGCATTGAAGTACACCGTACTTCTAACAGTCCCGTGTGGACTTGCATAAATAGCGTTGATGAGCGCGTTGTAGATATAGAGCACAACGTATTCATATAATTTTGAAAAATAGAGTGTTTTGCTCTCTCTCTGTCTCTCCCTCGTACTCTCTCTCTCTCTCTCTCTCTCTCTCTCTGTATTGTTCTTTCTAACGCTTCCGCAAGAAATCTTTCACATGGTATCAGAGCGCGTGGGTTGAGAACCTCTACTGCAGACATCTACGCTTGTGAAGGAAACCCTAACAGATCGGAAAACAGACACAAAACGAGAAATGGACAGAGGTATGGCTACGTCGCTCCCGGTGGAGAAGCTCGACAGAACCAACTACGCATCTTGGTGATACAAGATGCACCGGTACCTGCTTGGGCATGGCTACTGGAGTTATGTCGATGGAGTGAACGACTCAACACCGGAGATGACACACAAGGACTTCCTAGTGTGGGAATAGGCGACAAGCAGGGTGATGTACTGCTTCGCGTCCAGTGTCGGTGACTAGCTGCTCGGCCATATCCATGACGCCAAGACACCGAAGGATGCTTGGGGAAACTTGAAAAAGGTTTTTGCCGTAAACACCACTGCCCGGAAGCTGCAACTCAAACAAGAGTTGAGCAATGTTCGACAGAAGAACATGTCAGTGGCAGATTACACAACCCGGATCAAAGGGATCTGTGACTCGCTTGCCTCTATTAACGTCACCGCAGAGGAAGACGAGATGGTACAAGTCTGTCTTGGAGGCCTGGCGTCCAAGTTCGGAGCTTTTCGGACTGCGGTTTGTACAAGGAAGAATACACCCTCATTTTTCGACTTACAGTCGATGCTCCTTGTAGAGGAGAACCACGCCGGTGCACCTACCGGTGCATCCCCAGACAACCGGATGTTGTACATGGGAGTGGATCGGTTCCGCGAGCATGGTGGACGAGGCAGGTCGGCACGCAATGGAGGCGGCCGACAAGAACAGGAACGAAGGCACAGTGAGCGTGCCGATAGCAGTTCCGGGACTTCCACAAGCAAAGGGAGTCAAGGTGGTGCCGAAGGCTGACAAGACAAATCCGCTACGGAATGCTGGTACTGTGGCAAAAAGGGCCACAGGGAAAGTGAGTGCTGGAGAAAGCGTGCCGATTCGGACAAATCCGGATCCGGCAAGACCGGTAAGGAAGGCCGACAAAGCTCGCACTACGCAAACGGATCGGGAGGATCCAAGAGCGGTAAGGGGCCAGCCTTGGTGATGAAGCAGAAGGCAAACTCAATGAAGAAGACCACTTCCAAATCGGAGGAAGTGTGGTACGTTGACTCCGACGCATCGAACCACATGACGATCCACGAGGAGTGGTTCTCCTTTTTGGAGAAGCCGGATCAACCGGGAGTTGTCGAAACCGGAGACGACACTCCCCACCCGATCGTGCACGTCGGAGAAGTCCCTTTGAGCCACGTCGGACAGAGGGGGAAGCTGATGAATGTATTACATGTTCCGACGATCACGAAGAACCTGGTGTCGGTTGGACAGATCGTCGACCAGGGGATGCAGGTGCGGTTTACGCACCTCGGGTGCTTCATTAAGGATGAGAGCGAAGTTATTGCGCAAGGGCGCAGAGATGTGAGGATGTTTATCCTCAACACCAATGATGTCGGCACCGCACTTTTCGCCAAAGGACAGAAGGTCGAGTCGGATATCGACCTGTGGCACAAGCGGATCGGCCACGTCAACTACCGGAGGCTTCAAGACTTGCAAACGGAACAAGTCCTTTTCAGTTTGCCGATGTTTAGCGGCCGAAGAGCCCAAATTTGTGCAGCCTACCAACTCGGGAAGCAACACCGGCTTCCATTCCCCACCGAAAGAAATCGAAGCCGTAACAAGCTCGATCTTATCCATTCGGATGTGTGGGGACCGGCACAAAATGTTAGCGTTGGCGGGAGTCGATATTTTGTCTCCTTCATCGACGACTACACGCGGCATACGTGGATCTACCTCATTGAGCGGAAGAGCGAAGTCTTCAAGTGTTTCCGGAGCCTCCAGAAGATGGTGGAACGGGAATCGGAGAGGAAGATCAAATGCCTACGGTCGGATGGCGGAAAAGATTACTTTTCCGGCCAATTCAACAGCTATCTGCAACAAAAAGGAATTCGGCGAGAATTCAGCTGCAGATACACACCGCAACAGAACGGTGTGGCCGAAAGGAAGAATCGGTCGCTGATTGACGCGGCTAGGGCAATGCTGGAGGAAAAGAGCATGCCCAAGTTCTACTGGGCGGAGGCGGTTCAAACGGCCGTTTACATCTAGAACCGGATCGGGGACAAGGTGTCAGCTCACGAGCTGTATTTCGGGCGCAAGCCGAATTTGAGACACCTCCGGATATTCGGCAGCATAGCCTATGTACATGTGCCGGATGAGAAGCGGAGAAAGCTGGATGCAAAATCGGAAAAATGCATCCTAGTCAGCTATGCTCAAGAGCAAAAGGGGTATAAGTGTTATAACCCCCGGATGAAGCAGGTCCGAGTCAGCCGAGATGTCGAGTTTGATGAATCAACATCGTGGTATTCCTTACCAACTCCGACTTCCGATCCCGACCCAATGTCGAAGGATGGGGCTAGTGACCTTGAACTGGCCCAGGTAGAGAAAGATGAAGCCGGGACTCAAGATGAGAGTCCGGAATCATTCCGGTTAAGCGGACCGAATGAGAGACTGGATCAGTCCAACCAGTCGGATGATGAGACGACGAGTAGTGGAGACTCTGTCATGCTCTCCCCGCGCAAGGAACCGAGGAGACGGTTCACACGCAAAGAGAAAGGGAAGCAGAAGATGACGGAATTCGAGACCGGCAATGATGAGTCGGATCGGTGCGTATCTGACTTCGGCAAGGACATAGGCAGATCTTCGGGAACGAAGACCGAACCGGCCAAGAAGGGTCTCATACCGGGTAACAGTTAGTTACGTCGGTCCACCCTCCAAAAGGATCTCGTTAAACGGTACGGGTGTAACGAGTACATGGCGCATCATTATGCGTACATGACCAAGGTCGCGGAAGTGCGTGAACAGGAGAGCTACGCAGAAGCGGCAAAGGACGCAAATTGGCGTGCCGCTATGGAGGAAGAAATGTGGGCACTGGATGCCAACCCGTCCCCATCACTGTAAACCGATCGGATGCAAGTGGGTTTACAAGGTAAAGTATAATGTCGACGGTACAGTCAACCGGTACAAGGCCTGGTTAGTGGCAAAGGGATATGCGCAGACCCACGGAATCGACTACGACGAGACCTTCGCTCCTGTAGCGAAGATGACGACGGTTCGTGTGGTACTGGCGGTTGTTGCGGCAAGGGGGTGGCATCTTCATCAGATGGATGTGAAGAATGTCTTCCATCAAGGAGATCTTGAAGAAGAAGTCTTTATGACTCAGCCCCCCGGATTTTAGTCGGAGGTGAACAAGTCGGCGGTGTGCCGGCTGAGGAAGTCATTGTACGGCTTGAAGCAAGCCCCCCGTGCTTGGAATGCTAAGATCACGCACTGGTTGCGAAAGATGGGGTTTGTTGCCTCTAAGTTGGACTCTTCCCTGTTCATCCGTCAAGGCTCAAACGGTCCGGTATGTATTTTACTCTATGTTGATGATTTAGTCATCACCGGCCTAGGTCTTCCGGAAATCAACCGCGTCAAGTCCTAGTTGTCTGCCGCATTCGATATGAAGGACTTGGGGGACCTTCATTATTTTTTGGGGATCGAGGTGATCTGCACCCCGGATGGCATATTGCTTTCTAAACGCCATTATGTGTTGAATATGTTGTTCAAGTTCGGCATGACGGAATGCCGACCTGTCTCCACACCCCTAGACTGGAATCAGAAGATCGGTCCCAACTCCGGACCAGCCTGCGATGAGAAACGGTTCCAACAAATAGTCGGGAGCCTGATGTACTTGACCATCACCCGACCCGACATTAGCTATCCGGTCGGAGTGGTAAGCCAATTCATGCAGAAGCCAACCGTGGAGCACCTTCAGTGCGCGCAACGAATACTGAGGTATGTAAGTGGCACTAGGGACCGGGGGCTCTTATACCGGCAAGGTATAACCCAAGAGCTTGTCGGCTACACGGATGCCGACTGGGCTAGCGATGCAATGGATCGTCGCTCAACTTCCGGCTTTATGTTTTCTCTTGGGAGCGCAGCTGTTGCGTGGAGCAGCAAAAAGCAGCCAACAGTGGTTCTATCCAGCACTGAGGCTGAATACTGAGGCGCGACCGTTGCCACCTACGAAGCCATTTGGCTTCGACGACTACTGCAAGATCTGCGGATCGAGGTACCGACCCCGATCCTGATCTATTGCGATAACCTCAGCAGCATGCAGCTCGCCAAAAACCATGTGTTCCATGCTCGCACAAAGCACATAGAAGTGCATTATCACTTCGTGCGTGAGCGGGTCCTGAGCGGTGAAGTTGAAGTACGGTATGTTCACACGGATCAGCAAGTTGCCGACATCTTCACCAAGCCGCTTGGGTCGGACAAGTTGCAACACTTTACCGAAATGCTTGGTGTTCAGCACCTCGACATGCCGCACTTGAGGGGGAGACGCAAGGGCAAAGACACTACCGAAACGGGCAAAGGCAAAAAAACTATTAAACCCGTAGGTAAGAGAAGAACTAGTAGAGGTGGAGACAAGAAGAAAAATGAAGCCGAGTCGACGAAGGAAGTCGGCACATCCGAACAGGTCGGAGTGAGCGGCTGTGAAGAAGAAGTGTATACTCAAGAGGAGAAGGGCATGCTATGCAGAGGTCATCACGATCGTAATGGCCATGATGCGGAGTCGAATAAAGAATTCGACTTCGGTGAACCGGCTGAAGAAGCCAAGGGAAGCACGGAGAAGGCCAAGACCCAGACGTGGTCCGATGTGGTGAGAGGCCTGAAGCCGAAAATTGAATCGAAGGATACCGATTCGGACAAGAGCTAGAACGAGTCGGAGACAGTCGATTCGGATCAACAGACGGATCCGGATGAGTCAAATCAACGAGAGAACAATCAGACACGGATGCAGCGGAAGTCGATGCCATCACGGAGGAACCGACGGATCGGCAAGCGTCGGAGTCATAGCAGTGAAGGAGCTGAGATGGGCCTATTGAGCAGACATGCCGAAGGTCAAGGCGCGCAGAACCAAAGGGGTCGCGGCAAACGGGACCGGACTAGACCGGACCGGACCGGACAAGGAGCGCGAGCAAGGCGAAGCGACGCCAGGAGAAGTCGGTTGGAAGAACCGGCTGCCAGAGAGGTTGACACTACGACCCTACCTCAGGTTGATCTTGAGGGGGAGTGTTGAGCGGCAAGCTCAACCAGAGCCGGATCGGCTGAATAAGTCTGAGCCGGTAAGCTGTAAGGACCGGTGAGCTGGGGAGCCAGTATGCCGGATCCAATCCGTAACCGGAAGCCTAGTATAGGTTAGACTACTAGGCGGTTATAGTCTCGTAGTTAGTGTCAGATGCTCGTGTGAGCATTGAAGTACATCGTACTTCTAACAGTCCCGTGTGGACTTGTATAAATAGCGCTAATGAGCGCGTTGTAGATACAGAACACAACGTATTCATATAATTTTGAAAAATAGAGTGTTTTGCTCTCTCTCTGTCTCTCCCTCGTACTCCCTCTCTCTCTCTCTCTCTCTCTGTATTGTTCTTTCTAACGCTTCCGCAAGCAATCTTTCACACACTCTCACGTGGAATTCTTTGAAGATGGATAATACTTGGTCCTTCTTCTTCAGCGGTGAGACCCACAACTTCCGGTTGTGGTAGTCTATGAATGTCACAAAGTACTGTGATCCGGCATGTGACTTCGTGTCTACTTGGCATACATTGGTACACACAAGTTCCAGCGGTGCATTCTGTCTCGTCGGTGGTCTCGACCGGAAAGAGGTTCGGTTTTGCTTGTCAGCCAAACTGTCGGTGCACTTCTCAACCTGCACGTCTTTCACCTCCGGAATGAGGTTATCTTCGGAAGTCTGTGCATTCCCTTTTGGCTCATGTGGCACAACCTCTTGTGCCATAGCTTACCGGCATTGTCGGATGCCACATTCACTTCTTCTCGGCAAATCCGGGCATGCATCAAGTATAGTGTGTTGATCTTCCGGGCTCAGGCCACGACCAGGCTTCCTTTGCAAAACTTCATGACTCCGTTCCGGATGCTACCCGTGTAGCCTTCATCATCTAGTCGACTAACTGATATCAGGTTCAACCGAACCTCCGGAACGTGTCGTACATCTTTCAGCAGCAATTTGCACCCGGTTGATGTCGTTAACCACACGTCTCCTATGCCGACAATCCGGCATGCACCTTCATTTCCCGTCCGGACAGAACCGTGATCTCCAGCTCTATAAGATGAGAGGCAAGATGGAACGACGTGCCGCCTCATGCAAGCAGTTATTATAATATTATTTTATTTATTTATTTACAAATTCTATTTTATACTTTTACATTCGAGAAATTACAAAATCATCCTCATTTAAATTTTGAACTCCCCCTTTTGATATAATTGTAGTTTTGTCCCGTGTGATCTTAAGGTAACGTTGATCCTTCTGTAGGCTGTATCTTGGGCTTCTGAACTTCGATTCATGAACTGAAAATTCCTACATGCTCCTCGCCATAAGCTCTAGATGGGAAATTTATTTCTATATATTTTTGACATTGTTTTGACATCGTGAAGCATCAACTTCACGACAACATCATAAGGCTCCACCATGTCGGTCTCTTAGGTTCGATGTTCTGCATCCTCCAGGAACAAAGTTCAAACCTGACGGGACCAACGGACACGTGGTTTGCTCCCTTGGTGGAAATAGCATCACCACTTTTGGAAGATTTCCCAGCCTTTTGAAAGGAGTTTGAAGCTACTTTTGTGGAGATAGACCAACTCCGAGTTGCGCTCACTAAGATCTATTCCCTACAACAAAGTAATCATGCATCCTCCACCTACGCCTCTGAATTCCGCCAACTTGCCTGCGGTGTGGGGTGGGGCGATCAAGCCCTATGTGATCAATTCCATCGGGGATTGAGAGGTGATTTAAAAATTTTATTACTCAATTTTTCAGAGTCAACTTTGTTGAATGAAGCAATAACACAGACAGTACATTGTGATAACCACCTCTTCGAGCTCCGTCAAGAGGAGCGTACAACCCGAGTACTAAGGCTTGGGCTATCTTCTTTTTGGCCTTCTTCCTCTCAATCTCCAACTCTGCCATATGTCCTAAACTAAGTCCCAACCACTAATTCACCTACACCAATGGATGTGGATAAAGTGGGGCCCCGATCATTGTCAAGTGCACAACGACAACATCGACGAGACAACAACGTGTGTTTCTACTGTGGCATGTCCAGACATCTTGTTGCCTCTTGCCTGGGGAAAGGTAGTCGCATACCGGGAAACGAGAGGGCCTGGTTGCAATAAGAGCTATGCAACTAGGCTCCATAAGTCAAATGATTAGCTCTACTCATGAGGAGCCATCTCGAAATGGTTTTACGGTACCGGTGAGCTTGTAGATAGGGACTCGCTCTCTCTCTCTCTCTCTCTCTCATCTCAACTTTGCGTTTACCTAACCATCGTATTTTCGAATAACCAATTGCACTCTGTATCTTACACATACGCTTCCGCACACGTACTCTTTTACACCAGTTTTGTGCTCTTGTCATTCGTTTTTTTTATCAACGCTTTCGTGACCTTCCTGATCTCATCCTAGACTTCCTAGTCTGATGCCTTGGCTTTGCTACGCGAGGTGACCTGTTGCACCTCCGCGGTGATGGTGTTGATTTCCGGTTCCTTACCCTTGTCCCGTTGTGAACATTGAGTGGCATAGTGTCTAGGTTGTTGGCAAACAAAGCAATGCAGGCTCGTCTCGCCTCGTTCGACAACTGGTGGGGCTACTAGCTCTGTTTGTCATTCGGGTTTGTCTTGGGGTCGAGTTTGGTACTAATATTGCCACGTATAACAGGGCTTTCATCGATTATCTCATCGGTTGGTATTCAGTAGCCCTCGTCGGTCGTTGTCAGGATTTTCATCTATCTGTCGAGGATTTTGAGGTCGCCGATTGCTCCCCATAGTTTCTGGGTTCGGCGTGACAGCCCCTATTGTTCGTAGGTTGCCGATTGTCGTATCGAGGTGCGTACCCATTGTTGTATCGATCTTCGCATCGGTAGTCATCTTCCCGACTATAGTCGTCTTCCCAATACCAATCTTCTTCTTATCGGGGTCTTTCATTGTATCGAGGATGCTCCTTGTCACTATATCGGCCTAATTGTCGGATGCAATCATCCGGCTGTCATCGGTTGTTCTATGGTTGGATTCATCGAACCGATGCCACGGGTTGATTCAGGAGATTATATTCACATTGTTCCAATGTATGGGCCCTAGGGTGGCTTATTGGGTAGTGCAACCTTAGGGTACATTCGACAACCGAATGATCGGGGTTGAGACATGTTGTGCATTGAACTACTTGACAGAAACACAATTCATCGTCCTTGGGCAGGGCTTGCTGCAAGGCGGTCATGGACATTGTTACGAGCATGACCATGTAATATCCCATGGTAAGTTTTACCGTAGTATTCTATACATGTGGATAAAGAGCGAGGGTTAAACGAGAGTGGAAAGAAGGGAATGATTACTTTTCATCTTTGGGATTGGGACAACCCATTAGCCCAAGTGTGAACTTGCTTGGGGACCTTAGGTATTGCTATAAATATGAGGCCTAGCTACCCTCACTTGACACCTTCTCGACTACATTGAGACTTCGTCCTTGTGGTGGGTCAACTCTTGTAGCGAGCGTGCTAGTACCAGGTACGACTCGACCCATGGTGGTGGTATGGGAAGCCGATCAAGCCTTGAGTTCATCTCGATCCCTTTGCTCAAGGGTGGTTGGGTGGATCAACACCCTTCTTTCTCTCTCCTCTCTTATTTTTTCTATCTATTATATCCTTATCTCATGCTTACATTAGGATCTAGCTCTAACATTTGGTATCTGAGCTTTTCTTCTAATTTTTCGTTTTTTGATTGATTTTTTTGTTGGATGGCGATTGATCGATATGCGATTGAGCTTGATCCAGATAGCTATCAACAAATGAACTTCGGTAACTCTTTCTTGATTTTGTTTCTATTCTTTCTTCCCCCAATCTAATAATGTATAGTCAATATGTAATTTTTTTTCATTGATTCAATTATGTTATAGTGGTAATAATTGGTTGTATAGAACGTATACATATGTGTACGAGATCAATACCTCATTTGACATATATTTGATATGTGATTTGTGTCGTATGCATACAAGGTTAATACCTCAATTGCATGTTATGCTCACATACATATGTTACGTACGCGTATGAGGTCAATACCTTGATTTCTATCTAAATGATATGCGATTTGTGTTATATCCGTAAGAGGTGAATACCTCGATTGCGCATTACATTCACCCTTATTTTTGGATGTTTTGTGTGCATAGAGGCTATATGCCTCGATTACGTATCTCAATTACATCATTCGTTGGCTATGTTATCGTACGATTTTTTAATATATCCATATGTAATCCCGTGTATATGTATTTAATCGTATACATGCAACAAACATAAATATGTGTATATTAATTTTTATTACGTGATTTTGTATATCGAACATTGTCATTTTCGAGGAAAGGATCTTGGTGGCCGTCCTCACATTTTTGTGAGAATGGCATAGTCTCCATCCTTTTTCAACTATTTCTTTTGTTTTCATCCCCGTTGGTCACTTTGATTTTACTACGCATTATAACGAAACAATCATAGCCACAATGATGTTGAGAGTTGACCCACTTCAAGTAAGGTCGATCCCATGACACAAGCATCCAACATCCGTCCCTCGTTACATGGTTACGATGCCACCTTGAGATCATCATTACGAAAGGCATTCGTAATGATGTAACCATGTGATGGGCCACGTGGGCCTACTATGAAAAGAGGGCTCATGTGGCTTGACCATTAGGTTGCACTTTGGGTATGTCATCGTAATGATGAGCCTTGAGGTTGGGTAACGTACCAACATAGTTTTCTTGTTAACGAGGGGGAATAAGGTTTCTCGCCACATATATTTTCATTTAAAAAACATATATGGGCAAATGCCTTCACATATCTTTCATACGCATAAATATTAAGCAATCAAAAGGAGTAAACTATTTGGTTAGCTCAAGTGTTTAATGGCTTTGTTCTTGAGGTCTCGAGTTCAAATATGAGAAAGACCATACAACATTATTGATACATATGTCTATAAAACATGTTTAGACTTTAGGTCTAAGTGCACTTCGGGGTCCTCTTAATAGGACTTCAAGAGCTGAAACCACATGGGTGGGCACAGAGACATGGTTTATTGTTAACATTTTTTTGTGTATAAACTATTCATGACGTGAACATACATGGGTGAGCCTTGGGGAGCCGCCATGAAAAAATCGATACAGAGATCAGGAAAAGACATTCATTTGTCACCCCCATGGTTTTTAAAATACCTTTGTGTTACCATAGTAACTTGATCTGGAACCTCATCTCATACATTAAAGGGGTATTGACGTGAGATCATGATATCGATTAACGTTTGCCCATGGTATGTTTACATCAGGACATGATGTTATGACTATTTGTCTGACCTTATACTATTTCTGCACTAGAAATTATCATTCAATGGCGCATAATAACAACCCGATGACATCCGCCCAAGCGGAAGGAATTCAAGGAAATCCTCTTGGGCCAATCCCCATTGACTCATATTTTTTACAAATACAAAATTTCCTTAATTCTACCTTGCATGAGATTTCTGAACTTCAACAATCTCATAGTGCTCTCGAGGCATGTGCCATTAGTATACAACGTGATACTAATAGACCCGATGAGTGTCAAGGTGAACCATCGTTTGTCGTAAAGCCATTTACAGGAGAAAAAAAGGAAAGAGCTGAAGAAGCAATCTGCATGTGGCTGGGCCGATGGGAGTCTCATTTTGAGTTCTATCCCAAGCCCGATAGTACAAAGATTGTATAGGTCGATTGAGAACTAGGGGGTAAGGCCGCCGCCCGATAGCTGTGCACTATGGGGAAATTTCCAGATACCTGGGCAGACTTTGTCAATGTTTTCAAGGGTCAATTTTTGCAACCTCCATCTCGAACCAAGGCAATACAAGCTTTAATGAACCTCTATAGCCAGAAATTTTCCTCGCTAGAGGACTATGTTCACCATGCTAGAACCCAAATCCAAAAATCAAGTCTAGAAGGGGACAATTGGTTGATAACTTGTTTTATCAATGGCATCCCTAATTCGGATTATCATTGGATAGTGCACAATAAGGATCCAAAATCCTTCGAAGAGGCCATTGAAATTGTTCTTCGTTATCAACGCACTTCGAAGAAGGACCATAACAAACCCGAAGCGCTTGGGACTAAGCAGTCGCAATTCGTTGGGAAACACAAGACACCGAATGAATTCATGGATCGCGATTATAAGCGACAAAATCCTTTTTGCGTATTCTGCAAAAAGAAGGGTCATATAAAAGAGCAATGTCGGAAGCTCCAACGAAAAGAGCACAACAACAAAGCCAAAGTTGCAAACCATAAAGGTCAACTTCCTGATGTCCGTGAGGTCTATACACATGATCTAAGTAATTGTAAATGTTCTTTCCCTCACTATGTATTGGGACCCAATGATTTACTACATGCAAATGGGTATATCAATGGATCTCCCATGCAATTCTTATTTGATTCGGGAAGCTCACACAACTTTGTGAATGATCGTTTGGTTCAAATATGGGAAATCCAACCCACCGTAAGTGATCACACCTATAAGGTGCACTTGGCTAATGGAAAAGTACAATACATCAACGGGGCGATTCATTGATTAGGAATTTATATTAATACTTATATAGAGGAAGTAGACTTCCATGTAATGAATCTTTTTACCACTGATGTAATACTAGGTTATCCCTGGTTTTATAATAAAAATTCTTCTTTATTTATTGATTGGGTTCACCATTCAATTACTTTTGTATTGAATGATTGTACTCATTTTATTCAATGTGTTAAAAAACAATCTCTTTTGATTGTTTCCTCTCCATCAATATCTGAGTTGTCGTGTTCTTCTTTATTTTATTGTGTACTTGATCCGAACATTCACATTTATAATATTGATAGTGTCTCGGGTCATTTATCTTAAATAACAATAACAATAACAATAACTCGATGAAATCTTAAATGATTTTCATGATGTTTTCCCGAGTGAACTACCGCATTATCTAATGCCGTCATTATCTTTATGGAAATCGTTTTGTGGTAACTACGGACCACGAGTCCTTGAAATATTTTTGTGACCAACAAGACCTCAAAGGTCATAAGGCACGATGGGCTGATCTTATCTAGGACTTTGATTTTTCCATATGATACCATAAAGGTTCCATGAACACTTTCGTTGATGCACTAAGTCGCATCCGTGAAGTTAACATGCTTAGCTTCACTGAAATAACATCATATCTTTATGATCACCTTCAAGGAAAGTATCATGATAACAGTTATTTTGCACAATATTGGACAAGAGTTGAGTCTGGAACAAACATCACCACAACCTCGAAGGAATCCTTCCACATTTATAACGGTCTACTCTACCGTAATGGGAAGGTTTGTGTTCCATATTTGCTTGAGGTAAAAAAGAGAATTCTTTTTTAATTCCATGATGCACCCTCAACAAGGCACCATGGAATACATCGCACACTAGTTCTCATATCCACTCAATTCTATTAGCCTAAGATACGTCCTGACATACATAGCTATGTGACAAAATGTCACCAGTGTTAGGTTAACAAAGCCAAGCGACTTAAAGTCATTGGTCTTTTACATCCCTTGGACATTCCCAATAATAAGTGGGAGAGTATATCCATGGATTTTATTGTTAGCCTTCCTCACACTAAAAAAGACCATGATGTCATCTGGGTTGTGGTTGATCAACTAATTAAAATGGCCAGATTTATTGCTACTAAAACCACAGTAACAACTCTTGAATTGGTTTACCAATTCGTTTATGAGTTACGTCATTTTTTTGGGTTACCGATGGATATTGCGAGTGATCGAGATCCAAAGTTTACTAGCAACTTTTGGATGCAAGTCTTTAAGAAGTTAGAAACTACATTGAGCACGAGCTCCACGGATCATCCTCAATCCGATGGACAAACAAAACGAGTAAATCAAATTATTGCGGACATGTTTCAAGCATACGTTGGTGCAAAACCAACACAATGGGAATGTTATCTCCCAATTTTGGAAATTTGCTTATAACAGCTCTAAGCATACATCAACGGGATATAGTCCGTTTATGTTGATGTATGGTTTTTCAGCCACGAGCCCCGATTGATGTTAATATACATCATGATGAGTTATGAAGTACACAAAACTTTCTTCGGGATATGCAAGATATGTTGCATATTGCACGAGATAATATAAGAACAACTCAAGATAGAGCTCATTTTTATGTTGATCATAATAGGCAACCTCGTGTATTTAACCCTGGACAGAAGGTATTTTTACGTGTACCTCACAATTCTAAGACATTGTTTACGGGTAAGTGCGCTAAGTTAGCCCCATGGTTTTGTGGACCTTTTACAGTCCTCAAACGCATTCGTTCATCACCCTATCGTCTCGCTCTTTTTGCTGGCGTTGAAATCCATCCAGTTTTTCACATAAGTCATCTAAAAGAACTTCTTGGTTTTGGCGACAATATAGTTACAACTAAAACTTTGGTTACTTCTGAAGAATTATCTTCTAAACCACATGTACCAGAAAGAATACTCGATGTTAAAACAAAACATTTACGTTCTAAAATAATCCAAGAATTTAAAATTAAATGGATGGATCAGTCTATCAAAGATGCCACAAGGGAATGCGAAAATACTCTTAGAACTAACTTCCCTAACTTTCCATTGCAAGAGTGCAATTTTTTAAAGAGGGGGAGTATGTTACGCGCATAACCATATAATATCTCGTGGTAAGTTTTACTGTAGTATTCTATACACGTGGATAAACTGTGAGGGTTAAACGAGAGTGTAAAGAAGGGAATGATTACTTTTAATCCTTGGGATTGGGACAACCCATTAGGTCAAGTGTGAACTTGCTTGGGGGGGCCTTAGGTTTGGCTATAAATATGAGGCCTAGGTACCCTCATTTGACACCTGATCGACTACGTCCTTGTGGTGGGTCGACTCTTGTAGCGAGCGCACCAGTACCAGGTATGACTCGACGCCAATACGGTGGTATGGGATGTCGATTGAGGCTCGAGTCCGTCTTGATCACTTCGCTTGGGGGTGGTCAGGTGGATCAACACCCTTCTGTCTCTCTCCTCTTTTATTTTTGGTATCTATTATATCCTTATCTCATGCTTACATTAGGATCTAGCTCTAACAGATATGTTGTCGCTTGTTTGTGCACTATCCAATCAAAGTACGCACTATCCAATCTCGTCTTTGGGTGTCTTTCCTGTAAAATAGACCACTGCTAAGGTTGTTTGCAGGGGCTCGCGAAGGGCTCCTTAACCTCGTCTTCCGGGGGTGACCGTGTCAGCTGGCGCTGGAGACTCTAGAAGTGAAAAACAAACTACAGAACGATGTCGTGGGCGTCTTGGCCGATAGTATAGAACTGTTTCATCAGTTGATGTTGTGGGACCCGACAATGGAACAATCGGAGGAACTTGTCCTTCAACTGTTCGAAATTTGGGAATTCCGCCATGTTGTGTTGCGAATACCAGTTCACCGCCTGCATGACCAGGGATAGCCCGAACTCCACTATTTTTCGACGCATTCGCATCAACCTATGCTACTCGTTGGGACACGTGGTTGGCTAGCCACGCGGTTAGGAAGGTGCACACATGCACCTCTGCATCTACTTCATCAGTGTAGCGGGGATACAAGTATGGCATTGTATCAGAGTCTTGGACGTTGTCGAGGAAATACTCTCGTGTTCGCAAAATGAAGCAGGACCGCCGAGGCCCTGAACTAGAAGGATTCAAAGTTTGTACTAGCTTTAGCAAGAAATTATATTTAAGATAGATAGAGAGAGATTGAAAGACAAAGATTCCAATTTTGAGAGAGAGAGAGAAAGAGAGATTGAACCCTTGACTTCAATTTTGAGAGTCAACATACATTTCCAATAAGCTAACTAAGATTTTATTATTGTTTTCTTGATTCCGTACGTCGCCCCCTCATCCTTTTCCTTTTTCTTCCTTTATAGATACCCCCATGCATATGATGCATGTGAGGGTACAGGACATGCATACAATGCATGGAATGCATGAAGTGCATGCGATGCATGTTTACCAATTGGCATTCATGCATCACATGTTATGCATGATGACCATGTCACTTATCCAAGCTCTCATGTATGAGAATTAAAATGTGAAAAGTACAATATTGAAAATAAACTTCAAAGGAACATCTTAGCCTAATGGTATGCCAATTGTCTCCTATCTTGGGGGTGTAAGGTTTTAAACCCATGTGCACATTAATGTGGTAATATATGAGTGTAACCATCACCGCTTTCATGCATGTGCACGTTGCACCTTCTCGGTTTTCTTCTTTCCACGTGATTTTCTCACCATTGCCGAAAATCTTCACGACATCGACCCCCACCAAATCACACGTCCTCTGGTATGTGCCAAGAAGAGAGAGTGTGAGATTTCGGCTATGGTGATCAGTATGATTCCTCTGTTTCAAGCATATGTCCATTCCTTTCACTCGAACCATTGTCGCCACCCACACCACCATATCATTCGTTCATTCTTTGCTTTACAATGACCAGTTGTTATGGCCCCTTGTTCTCCTTCCGAGCATAACCGTTTAGGCTTTATGCTTGTTCCACCTTTGTCCCAATCGTCTCGTTGCCCAAGGCACTTTGACCCGTCACACATTTTTGTTTTGTATCGTTTTCCCCAAGCGTTTATCTGAATAATGACATTGACTACCCATGTAGTACCTTCAAGTGCATGCCCACTTCAAGATCCTTACGCGACCATGCTCTATGTTTCTCACTTTGTCCACTTTCATGGTACAATCTCATGTTAGAGTTGAGAGTCTTCACACACTAGTGTCTTTGTTGGATGTTTTGATAACATCCTTCGGATCGTCATGGCTTGCTTGGCCATCGTCATCCCTTGCTCGGACTCTTTGTTGCATGCATCAGCTTTCGTCTCTATGCTTTGCTTGACCTCTTTCTCCCATACATCAGCTTCAACCCTTGCTTCTTCATCGTCATTGTCCTTCTCTTGGGGCTTACATCGGTTTCCCAAGTCTCTAGAACGAGTGTGGAGAGATCCATATGTATTTATTGCCACGCCTTAACATCGTTATTTGCGGCAGCTTGAACCTTCGCTTCCCCGCCATCATCTTTTGTCTCTTGGGCCTCACGTTGGCTTTGAACTACAACTGCCCAAGTCTCTAGAACATGTGCGAAGGAATCCATTTGTCTTTGGTCAATTGCCTCTAACACCTTTGTCTTGATGTCATCTTTCACATCGGATTTGAACTTCCCCCCATTGCCACCTTCTGTCTCTTGTGTCTTATATTGGTTCTCGAACGCAACTGCCCGAGTCTCTTGAACTAGTGTGGAGAAAGTTTTGTCATTGTCATGATATGGCAAGACTCGAACCTGTGACTTTATGTTACATGGGTCGAGCTCTTGACCATTAGACTATATGTTATAATACGAAGGATATTATTTTCATTTAAGTTTTACTATAGAAAATTGATGTATATTCCAAATCTAGAATATTCTAGAAACTTCAGGAGTACTCCTGAGAACACTATAAAAGGAGGCACAAAGCATTATTTCGAACCAAATTGGTTCAACACCAGTCTTAAGCCTCCTAACTATTATGAAGTCAATTTTTGCTCATGCGAAGGTATAGAAGAATAAAGCACAATATGAAAGGTCCAAGAGTTAAAAGATAAATGAAATTGAAGAGAAATAAAGTTAGAGGCATTTTTCAAAAGTAGAAAAAGAAGAAAAGAAGAAAAAGAAGAAAAACGCAAGAAATTAAACAAAAAAAGCAAGGTAGAGAAAAAAACTCATAACTTCTTCATCTCTTATCCAAATTTCAAAAGAAAATATTCCTAAGAAAGCTAACAAAGAGAGCTTTCTTGTATGAAAAAATTGGATGAAAAACCAGAAATAATTATATGAAAAACGCACAACACAAACTCGAGGATATGTAAAAGAAAAGAAAAGAAAAAAGCAAGAATAACGCAACTAAAAACCTATAAATATGCGGTATTCTTAGCAATATGGGGGATGGAGAAAGAATAGAATATCTACAAGGAAGGATAGAAGATCTACAAGAAGAAGTGAAGAAGAAGAAGTGAAGAAGAAGAAGTGAGGAAGAAGAAGAAGATTAAAAGAAGTGGGAAGACGATTAGTAGAAGAAAGAGAGAAGGCAAAAAGACTATTTTAGAAATAGTATATTGAAGTAGTTATTTGGGGTTGTTTCTCTTGGTGTTTAAGAGGATTGTATTCTTTTCTTAATAGTATATTGAAGTATTCTTTTTTCTTCCTCTTCTCTTCTCTATCTTTTTTCTCTCTCTTCATTAGCTACTATTGTATATTCTCTTAACATAATATATATCTTTTGTTATAATCATTCTCTCTCTCTCTCTCAATCTCTCTCTCTTACTCTCTCTTTCCTTCTCTCGAGAGTTCTACACCTCCCTTAGTACTAATCCTCATCTTTTAGTACTAATTCCTTCTCTGTCTTAGTACTGTTCCTGACAGTACTTCTCTGGCTTAGTATTGTTCCTAACATTTTGAACTGATTTTCGTCTCCTTCCTTCTCTTCCTTTATCTTCTTACTTCTCCCTCCCTTCATACTAATCTCTTATTCCTCTTTTCTCTCATACTATGGCCACTTTTAGCGCTCAAGAATATCAATCATTTTTTCCGAGTTGCAATGCTTGAAAGAGAAGCTTCTCGCATTGGAACAAGAAAATCAATGATTGTTGGGGGAGCTTCAACGAATCTCCTTAGAGAAGCAGCAAACGTAACAACAACATGGGGAACTAGTGTTACGCGGGCAACAACTCGAAGCAACCATAGTCGCGATCGAACAACAAGGACCCAGTATGCAAGGGGTTCATAAAGAACCCAAGATCGGCCTTCCCATGAAATTCGATGGAACGCGATCGCAGTTTAGAGGATTCCTCAATCAGGTACAATTAGTCATTCAAATGCATCCTTCCCGCTATCCCACCAATGCATCACAAGTGGGTTTAGTAGGCACGTTGTTAAGTGGCTCAACTTTGGCATGGTTCGCTCCGTTGTTAGAAAAGGAGTCTCCTTTACTAAACAATTTTGAAGAGTTTTTAAGTGAGTTTAAAGCCTGTTTTGGAGATACTTACCGCAATCAACAAAATTCAACGATTATGTCAAGGTGATCGTCCAGCCTCTGCATACGCTGCAGATTTCCGCCTACTCGCCTCCGATATCCCCTGGGATGACCAAACACTTATGGAGGAATTTCGTTATGGTCTACGTAACGATGTCAAGGATTTACTCTTGACCTTCCCCGAATAACCAAAGTCATTGACAGAAGCAATCAGTTGCGCGGTGAGATGCGACAACCATCTTTTCGAACGACGTTCGGAATGTCAGTTCCAGATGCCAAGGGCAAGATCAGAGCTCACCTACGCCTCAGTGGTAGCAAAACCTTTTCCAAGGGAGTCATATAATGCGTCTCCAGTGAATACTCCAACTCCGATGGAATTTGACACTACATGTCGTCGCAAACCATTATCAGAAGAAGAAAAGCAGCAATGTCGAGCAAATTGACTATGTCTTTATTTCGGTGGACCAGGGCATATTGTAGTGAACTGTCCCCATAGACCAAGAAGATAGGCGAACCAAATAGTTGCTCGTTCTAATTGTACTAAACCCGAATCTATTTTAGTAGGAATATATGATAGTCCTAATAGTACTAGTAGCCCAAATCTATTGAATAAATTTGATGTCCGTAGTTAGTTAGAAGAAGAGTTAAATGACTAATTCAAGCCAAAATAGGAGCCGTTTGGTTGGACAACCTTAGATCTATGTAGCCCATTAGTGGTTCCATTCCCTCTAAGCAAGTTAGCAATGTGTTCTTAGCCCAAGTAACAATTAGTGCTAAAAGTACCTCTCCAGTACATGTCTCAACACTCTTAGATTCCGGAGCTAATCCTTTCTTCATGGATAGGAATTTTGCCCAAGCTCATCAGATATCCCTAAGAAAACTCCCGTGTCTAGCCTCTATAGTAGTCATTGATGGTCGTCCCATTGCTTCCGGAAATATCATAGAAGAGTTAGAGCCCGTTAATATTGTCCTAGATAATTTAGCGTGTGTAGTATCCTTTAATATAATTAGTATCCTAGAACATCCCATTGTTTGGAATTACCATGGTTCAAATTACATAACCCAGACATAGATTGGAGAACAAGGGAAATCCGGTATCGACAAACCCGAGGATCTACTCATAAGATTGCAACCATTTCGTTACATCAGTTGCGTGAGGAAGGACACAAGGAAGAAATGTTTCTCTTCGAAGTATTAGTAAAACCCTCCAACACCACTAAAGAGGAGTCCATCGTTCAACTTCCAGAGAAGTATCATCATTATGCTGATGTGTTCGATAAAGTACTAGCCAATACGCTTCCTCACCATCGACCGTATGATTGTCCCATTGATTTACAACCGGGAAAAGAGCCACCATGGGGACCGATCTACAATTTGTCACCAACTGAGCTAGAAGTCCTTCGAGCCTATATAGAGGAGAATTTGGCAAATGGTTTCATTCGACATTCGAAATATCCAACCGGCGCACCCATTTTCTTCGTTAAGAAAAAGGATGGATCACTTCATCTCGTCATAGATTACCATGGCTTGAATAAGGTCACCATCAGGAATAGGTATGCACTTCTCCTTATCTCAAGTCTTTTAGAATGGATCAATGGTGCAAGGTTCTTCACAAAGATCGACTTACGAGGAGCATATAACCTTGTACGGATACGACTAGGAGATGAATGGAAGACCGCGTTTCACACCAGATATGGGTACTTCGAGTATATGGTCATGCCATTCGGCCTCACTAATGCACCAACAGTCTTTAAGCACATGGCAAATGATATATTCCGAGATCTCTTGGATGTTTGTTTGATCATCTATTTGGATGATCTACTAGTTTATTCGAAGACCCAAGAAGAGCATGATTCTCATGTACTATTAGTACTAAAACGACTTCGAGAACATGGTCTTTATGCAAAGCTGGAAAAATGTAGTTTCGAGTGCAACCAGGTAGAATTTCTGGGCTATGTCATTTCCGCGGAAGGCATCTCCATGGATCCAGCTAAGGTCAAAATGGTGGTAGAGGGGAAGACTCTGCATTCATTGCGAGATGTGCAATGCTTTTTAGGCTTTGCCAATTTCTACCACAAGTTTATACAAGATTACTCAAAGCTTGTTTTGCCTCTCACATAGCTCACCAGGAAGGGACAATCGTTCGTTTGGTTTGAAGAAGCAGACATGTCTTTTCAAGGTCTTAAGAAGGCATTTACATGAGCTCCTATTCTGGCTCATGTTGATCCAGAAAAACCATTCATCATCGAAGCAGACGCGTCGGATTTCGCGTTGGGTAGCATTCTGTCACAACAAGGCGATGATGAAAAGCTCCATCCTGTGGCTTTCCACTCACGCAAGTTTGACGCCACTGAAATCAACTATGAAATTCATGATAAGGATCTATTAGCAATCGTGGACTCTTTTACACAATGGAGGCATTTTCTAGAGGGATCTTCTCAACAAGTCACCATATTTAGTGATCACAAAAACCTTGCCTACTTTCAGAATGCTCGTGTGTTATATCGACGTCAAGCTCGGTGGGCCCAATTCCTCACTCGTTTCGACTTCAAAATTACAAATCGTCCGGGGAAGCAACAAGGGAAGGCATATGCATTATCATGGCGCTCGTATCTAGCACCGCGTCCTGGCGATCCAGCTTTCAATCACCAAAAGCAAGTCATCTTGGGACTAGCACAACTACAAGCAACGCAAGTCTTCGGTATGCCCTTGGATTCCCATGTTATCGATACCATACGTGAGGACTTGAAGACAGATGCTTTCGCCCAAGCCATTCTAGCACAAATTGATCCCTCTCGAGCATCTTGTTCACAGTCGCAACAACTAGATACAAACTATCGATAATTCGAATGTCATGATGGATTACTATTCTTTAAGAAAATCTTGTATGTTCCTAATGGTTCTTGTCGCATTCGAGTAGTCCAAAACTGTCATGACACATATATAGTTGGGCATTTTGGTAGTACTAAAACATTAGATTTAGTACAACGATCATTCTGGTGGCCCCATATGTGACAATTTGTCGAAGATTTTGTTCAGACTTGTGATAGATGTTGCAAAGCAAAAATGCCAAGGCATCATCCATATGGTTTATTATAATCATTACCAATTCCAAGCAAGTCGTGGCAATCCATTGCTCTAGATTTCATCACAAGTCTTCTAGTCTCTAAGGGATTCAATGCGATCTTAACAATAGTAGGTCGATATACGAAGATGGCCCATTTCTTGCCATGTACTAAGGAAATCTCCAGTGAGGAAACCGCTGAAACTGTCATGCGTGAAGTATGTCGACATCATGGCCTTCCTGATAGTATCATCAGCGACCGCGGACCCCAGTTTGTCTCGAAATTCTAGAAGCACCTCTTTAAAATGTTCAAGGTCGCTTGTAACCTCTCCTCTGGCTACCACCCGCAAACAAACGGCCAAGTAGAACGAACAAATCAAACGTTGGAGCAGTATCTTCGGTGCTTTCTAAGCTATCATCAAGATGACTGGGCGGATATTCTCCACTTCGCCAAATTTGCATATAATAACTCTGTCCACTCATCGACAAAGGTTACACCATTTTATGCTTATATGGGCTGTCAGCCCCGGTGGTGTGTATTTGAAACCCCAAAGTTACCCACAAATCCTTGCGCAGAAGACCCTTTGGAGTGGTTACACAAGATACAAGCGGATTTATCAACTCATCTATAGTAAGCTCAACAAACACACAAGGTTTATGTGGATCGTCATCAGCTTCAAGCCAGTTTTAACATTGGAGATCAGGTATGGCTACTTCGACGACACATCAAGACTACTCGCCCATACGAGAAGTTGGATTATCGATGATTAGGTCCTTTCCATATTATCGGAAAAATTAATGATGTCGCTTTTCATCTTCATCTACCTCCACAACTTCAGATACATCCGGTGTTTCATAGTTCTCTCCTCGAACCCTATCAAGACAACACCATCCTAGGTCGTATTAAACAACCTCCACCCCCGATCGAACTTGAAGATGGACCTGAGTACGAGGTTTCCGCCATCCTCAAGTTCAAGATTTTTCGTAACAAGCTCTACTATTTAGTCGATTGGCTAGGATATAGTCCCAGTGAGCATCTGATCGAACTCGTCATATGCCCTCGAGGCGCTCATCTTCTTATTTTTCTTCTCTATCCACTTCATAAAGACATGTCAAGTCATACTCGACAAATCCCCCATTGTGAACTCCGCTAATATGGCTTTTTCAAACTCAAACCATGTTGTCTTCCCTTCTTGAAGCTTGATGACCCGTCTTTGGACGTTGTTGGCAACAACTCGCTTGAAACTCGAGATTTGACGTGCTTCAGACACGTCCCTCTGATTCATCTCCATTTTGTATGCATCAAAGAACTTTGTAATGTTCCTTCCATCAAATTGACCCACGACCTCCATGACACAATTGACAACCTTCTCCATGCTCGCATCATTGTCCCGAAATCTCATCATTTGTTCGATGATTACCATCATCCTTTCGAACTCTCCCGCTTGATTGCTTGAGGATGCCATCTCCAAGTATCGGTCAATCTTCTTCTTGATCCTTCCTACCGCTTCACCAAGAAAGATGTCGAGGAAATCCTCGCGTGTTCGCGAAATGAAGCGGGACTGCCAGGGCCCTAGACCGGAAGGATTCGAAGTCTGTACTAGCTTTAACAAGAAAGTATATTTAAGATAGAGATTGAAAGAAGGAGATTACAATTTTGAGAGAGATTGAGAGAGAGAGAGAGAGAGAGATTGAACCCTTGACTTCAATTTTGAGAGTCAACATACATTGCCAATAAGGTAATTAAGATTTTATTATTATTTTCTCAATTCAGTACATCGCCCCCTCATCCTTTTCCTTTTTCTTCCTTTATAGATGCCCCCATGCATATGGTGCATGTGAGGGTACAAGACATGCATACAATGCATGGAATGCATGAAGTGCATGCGATGCATGTTTACCAATTGGCGTTCATGCATCACATGTGATACATGATGACCATGTCACTCATCCAAGCTCTCATGTATCAGAATTTAAATGTGAAAAGTACAATGATAAAAATAAACTTTAAAGGAACATCTTAGCCTAATGGTATGTCAATTATCTCCTATCTTGGGGGTGTAACGTTCAAAAACCATGTCCACATTAATGTGTTAATATATGAGTGTAACCATCACCCCTTTTATACATGTGCACATTGCACCTTCTCGGTTTTCTCCTTTCCACATGATTTTCTCACGTTGCCGAAAATCTTCACGACAACATTGGATCTATCCCCGAGAGGGTTGTTAACACGGTCGGTAGTGTGTGGGGTGTGGTCAACCTCCAAACTACTACCGTTGGTTGTTCTGGTCTTGTATTGCGCCCTAGAGAGAACTTTCGGCACTGAGTGTACTTGTTTGGTGAGCGTAGATTCGATCACACTTTCTTCATGATTGGGTAAGGGAATGTCTAGTAGCGACTGTTCAGTGAGTGCAACTTCAGCCACGCGTTGAAACTCTGCCCGAGTGTGAGGTTTGCCCCGTCTCTTTGTCTCTTTGCTGCCTCGTTCGCTAGATGACATCCATTCCCCCGTTGTTCTCTGTGTATTCACAAATCGATCAGGTGTGCCAAAAGTGTTACCGGTTTAGGGTAAGATGGTGTCAAATACTCGTTCCTTTGGTATCCGACACCGTGTTACCCTTAACCTCGTCTTCCGGGGGTGACCGTGTTAGCTGGTACTAGAGACTCTAGAAGCTAATAACAAACTACGGGATGATGTTGTGGGCGTCCTAGTCAATAGCATAGAACTATTTCATCAGTTCGCGTTGTGGGATCCAACAATGGAACAATCAGAGGAACTTGTCCTTCAATTGTTCGAAATTTGGGAATTCCGCCATGTCATGTTGTGAATACCAATTCACCGCCCACCCGTCCAGGGATAGTCCGAACTTCGCTTTTTTCGACGCATTCGCATTAGCCTCCGCTAGTCATTGGGACACGTGGTTGGTTTGCCACGTGGTTAGGAAGGCGCGCACATGCACCTTTGCATATGCTTCATCATTGTAGTGGGGATGCAAGTATGGCATTGTGTCGGAGTTTTGGAAGTTGGATGTATCCTCAAGAGGGTTGTTAACACGGTCGGTAGTGTGTAGGGTGTGGTCGACCTCCGAACTATTACCGTTGGTTGTTCTGGTCTCGTACTGTGCCTTGGAGAGGACTTTCAGCACTGAGTGTACTTGTTCGGTGATAGTAGATTCAATCACACTTTCTTCGTGATCGGGTAAAGGAACATCTAGTAGCGATTGCTGCCTCGTCCGCTAGATGACATCCATTCCCCCATTGTTTTCTGTGTATGCACAAATCGATCAGGCATGCCAAAAGTGTTATCGGTTTAGGGTAACATGGTGTCAGATACTCGTTCCTTTGGTATTTGACGCAAGGTCTCGTGGTTGGGGAAGGGAAGTATTGTCAGGTCGCTTAATGAGTTTCAATTGCGAGCGACACACTTATGAATCGAACTATTGCGACTGTGGAGATTAAACCTGAACTAGCTACAACCGATCGATCACGTATACGATACACAAAGTACGCAGGGAAACTCAACACAGAACACAGAGGCAGAGTATTAGCAATAATATTTCTATTAGCAAAAGAACACATGATACAACACTATTTCAATTAAACTTTACATGCTTTCCATGTCCCCTTTGTATAGGGATCATGGGCAGTTACGAACAGAGCGTGAACCGCTCCTACTAATTATAACTATTGTCGTTTTAAGCTCGGATTTCTTTGGTGGCTCGGCACCACCCGTCTTCATTTTCGACTCATAACCATTTCTTAGCCTTTTTCACACTTGGTCGTCTGAACCAGCCAACTAGGTACATCTCCAATATGCTCAGTGGTGTGGATTGTGTCGTCGCCAATTTCCACATATCTTAGCTATTCAAGTTCTCTTAAGCTCATAAACCATTCTTCATGGTTCATCATATGATTGGGCACACCTAAGTCAACGTACCACACCTCTTCTTGCTTAGAGGTGCTTGCCTCCATGGAGTTTGCGTGGTGCTTCATCATGAAAATTGGATCACTTCCTAACGGTCTCGTGCATTAGGCGTGATGAGATTTTTGCCAACTTCCTGATTCGGCTCTACTCGAATTGGCCTGTTTTTTCCAGTAGTCTTCTTCTCGATGGCCCTTCTTGCCGCAATACCAACAATCTGTCGACTTGCTCTGTCGACTTGTGGCGCCGCTATGACTCCCCCTTTTTGTGGAGGATCCTTGACTACTTTTGTGTCGTGCATTTCGGTCTTCTACCCGTTTTGGATTCCATTCCTAAATAGAGTCAACCTAATTTAGCTTGACATCTCAACACAAACAAAAAGTGTGAGAAGTAACAATTGGCAATAGTTCGGTTTGAACTGAACCGAACCGCGAAACCGCGACTTAACGGTTTAGTTTGGTTTCAACAGTTAAAAACTGCAATTTAAATGGTTTAACGGTTTTTTACTATTTATTTATTTTTAAATCTAAAAAAAAAATTTAAAATTGTTTTTAAACAATCTTTTCATTTTCATGCCCTATTCTCACATTTTAGGAAAATCTTTAAAATTTTGAAAATTTAAATAATGAAATATTTTAAAATTTTAAAATTTAAAATTTGACCTAAGCTGAAAACCGAAACCAAACCACGAAACCGCGGTTTTATCCGTTTAATGGCTTAACGGGTTAAATTTTTTTTAATGGTTCGGTTTAATGGTTTCGTGGTTTGGTTCAGGTTTCTAAAATTTTAAACGATTCGGTATTGACCGTCTCAAATTGAACCAAACCGTTGCCAATTGTTAGTGAGAAGCAACTTATTAAAAGAAAAAACATTTCAATCATTATTTAAGGGAAACACTAGACTTGGTTTAGACTTGAAATTCCAACTTTAGTGTTATAAACCATAAGCTATACCACTACAACATTACATTTCCACATTTGATTAATACAATTAAACATGTAAATGTATCAAATTAAAGCTTTATCATGTAACTTGTATATTATAAATATGTATGTGTTTCATTTGCTATTAATAATAGTATTCATTACATTTAGTTATGCAAACATGTGAGACAAACTCATATTTTTATAGCTGAATTAATATAATGTTCAGGTTAGATGGTTCATTTATTAAAAAATGCTCCTTATAAATGTGAAATCCTATTATGAATTTCATTTGCTATTTATAATAGTATATTCATTACAATAGGCTATGCAAGCATGGGAGAAAAACTCATTTTTTATAGCTGAATTTATATAATGTTCAGGTTAGATGGTTCATTCATTAAAAAAAGCCCCTTATAAATGTGAAATCCAAAAGACTATTTTTAATGAATGTTACACTATTGACCCAATGAGTATTGTGTGCATTTATTGCAATTGGAGTGAAAGCACCACCTTTCATGTTTCATGGGGGGAGGAATGGAAATCTGGTAAGATATTGATTTCCATCAAGTACATGCAATATCATGAAATTTGATGAAATCGAGTTATCTAACAAAGTTACAAGTTTGTATCAAGCAACTTTGCCCTTGATTGGCAGTGTTGAAGGCTCTTATGACATGTTGTAATGTGTAAATGCAGAACTTCCACTTCCAAGATGCAAAATAATGGATAAGCTCAAACATATTTGCCAACATAGCTAGTCATGGTAAGGTTGAAAAGTGTTTGGTTGCATCTACTAATGGTGCTCAAACATATGGGATCTATCTATGACTTACAAAATCCCAATTGGTAATACGACATGGTGGTTGTTGGGTGATAAAGGTATTGTTGAACTTCACGATCTTCATGAGAATCGCATTGAGATGCGCAAATGGCAAAAATGTCATGCATGGGAGCTAAATAAGTGGAAATATTGTTGAAGTGACGAAAACTTGAGTGAGTTTTGATGCAAATATGTATATTGTGTGATCAAGGCCTAATAATTCTTTTGAGGGGCTTCCCACTGCTTCGAACTTTCTAGATGCCCTCAAATAATTAATTACCCCAAGAAAAGTGTGTGCCTTGGGGTGTGTGACGAGAAAAACGAAGTAAAAGGAGGGTGTAATATGCATGATGATGACACCCAAAGTAAATAAAAGCTAGAAGAGATAATGTTGTGATGGGAAAGAGCAACAAATGCTAGGACCAATTCAAGAAGGTCGATCGAAAAGCTATCCAAAATTTGGCGAGCAGACCGAATCGCCGCTTATTTGAGCGAATCAAGTTGACAGTAGAAGTATGGGCACTTAGTTACTTCTTGGGGAAAAGGGTTAGCAAAAATGATGAAAGATCGGAAATGCACGAAGTTGACGACTGATTATGGTAGGAGAAGGAATATCGTAATAAAGAGAAGATGATGGGTTGGGGGGGGGGGGGACAAGTGTGAAACGGGGTGGGGTGGGCGGACATGTGTGAAACGGAGGGGGGGGGTGGGCGGGACAGGTGTGAAAGCCCCCGAAGAATGATATTTGTTGGTGTTGTGTTTTGGGTTCCTCGCTAAACCATCCAAAATCCAACAGCCGAAAATGTAGGAGCGCGCGGATCGGACGGTGGACAATACGAAGCTTCCGCCACACACACAAAACCTTCCCTTTCCCCCTTTCCTTCTCGATAAGAACCCCCGCCCCACTCACCCCCCCCAATCCTATACCTTCTCTGTCTCTGTCTCCTCCGATATCAGTCTCTACTAGCAGAAGCTATGGCGTCCTTCGTTGGCAAATTTGCTGGTACTCTCTCTCTCTCTCTCTCTCTCTCTCTCTCTCTCTCTCTCTCTCTCTCTCTGTCTCTCTTCTCCTCCCGCTGTGCTTTGTTTCCTTCCTTGTATGCATGCACTGCAGGCATCCATTCGTTCCTTCTCTCTGCACCTCCCTCCACTCATGTTTAATTCCCCGTCTCCTTCTACCCTTGTTTTCCTTCTACACCTCTGTTTCTTTGTCTCTGTTCAGCTTCCTTCCTCTTCGCACTTGTTTCTGTTCCCTTCTTCTGCATGTTTCTTCAACACCAGTTATTTTGTCTTCTTTCTTCTCTCTCTCTCTCTCTCTCTCTCTTTCTCCATTCCCCATTTTTAATTTCTTTTTTCCGGTTTTGGCTGTTCACGAGGCTTTTAATGTGCTCCTTCACATGATTATTTACTTGCTTTCAACAATTTCATTTTCCGTCTCTGTGCATCACCATACCAACGTGTCCTTCCTGAACCTGCTTGCTTGTCTTTCCTCCAAACGTTTCTTTCAAATGGTTTAAGTATACAGCTCAAGGGAAGGCATGATTTCTACATAGCTATACTCAATTTTTTTTATGTAATGTTTTTAGTTTTTCAGACATCTTTTAGGCTAATTTTTTTTTTCTCCTCCGTGTTCTTGGAGATATCCATGATTTGTTGGTAGATCTATATTTTGAACTATATACACATGTATATTTGCTCCTTCTTTGCACACTTTCTTCCTTTCTACCATAACATTCTTCATTCGTTATATAAATTATAATCCCTTCCCGGCTTTTCTGTGAAATTTTCTTTTGTTTGATGATCTGTTTACCTAGAGCCTTAGAACCAGTGTGTACGGAATGCTTTGTATATCCAACAAGTTCTAACTGTAAATTGAATTGACAAAACTTGTGTCTTCATTGATGAATAATGCGAGTTTGTTTGTAATTAGCACATGCATTGTGGAAACACATCTGCACAGGTTTTGATTGAAGTCTCTTTCTCAGTAATCCAATCTGATACCCAAACTCATATATATTGTTTTTAGTTCGTCCGTGTTGAGATTTATGTCTTTCTTACAATGAATTCCAGCTAATTTAAAGAGATCCTGCTCCATTTTATAGATTTGTAGTTCTAGAAGAGAAGTGTGCATATCATTTGTCATTGTGGCCATTAAGATGAACTAGAAAAGATACATCGTGTTGTGATTTTTTTGATGTTGTCAGTAGGTGTATGCTATACTATTACAGCAGATGGATTTAGTTTAGTTTATTACAACAGATAGATTTTCATTTTAAGCGCATGCCATACTGTTCTAAAATTGCTTGTTTGGAACTCCCTGATCGGGAAAGTCTGATTTGTTTTTTGTACAATTACATTACAACAGAGGAGCTTATTGCCACCGCCAAATACATATCAACTCCCGGAAAGGGTATATTGGCGGCAGACGAGAGCACTGGCACCATTGGAAAGCGTCTGGCAAGCATCAATGTGGAGAATATAGAAGCAAACCGTCAAGCTCTCCGGGAGCTTCTCTTCACTGCTCCTGACGCCTTACAATACCTAAGTGGTGTCATCTTATTTGAGGAAACCCTATACCAAAAAACTGTTGATGGTAAGCCTTTTGTGGATGTTTTGAAGGAAGGAGGAGTCATCCCTGGAATCAAGGTGGACAAAGGCACAGTTGATTTGGCTGGAACTAATGGGGAAACTACTACCCAAGGTCTTGATGGTCTCGCCCAACGTTGCCAACAATACTATAAGGCAGGGGCAAGGTTTGCCAAGTGGCGAGCGGTTCTTAAGATCGGCCCTAACGAGCCGTCTCCTTTATCAATCCTGGAGAATGCGAATGGCCTGGCTAGGTATGCGATTATATGCCAAGAGAATGGATTGGTGCCGATTGTAGAACCTGAGATCTTGGTCGATGGGCCACATGACATTGAGAAATGTGCAGCTGCAACTGAGATAGTGCTTGCTGCAGTTTACAAGGCGTTGAGTGATCACCACGTGCTCTTGGAGGGGACGTTGTTGAAGCCCAACATGGTGACGCCTGGGTCCGACTCACCCAAGACAACACCTGAGGAGATTGCAAAGTACACTGTCCGAGCCTTGCAGAGGACAGTCCCGCCTGCAGTTCCTGGCATCATGTTCTTGTCTGGAGGGCAAAGCGAGGAGGAGGCGACACGCAATCTCAATGCAATGAATGCGTTGGAAACAAAGAAGCCGTGGACTCTGTCCTTCTCTTTTGGGCGTGCACTGCAAGCGCACACACTTAAGACTTGGGGTGGGAAGAAGGAAAATGTGGCCGCTGCCCAGGGTGTCTTGTTGGCTCGTTGTAAGGCGAACTCTGATGCCGTCCTTGGTAAGTATGGTGGTGATGCAGCAGGCGCTGGAGCTGAAGAGTCCCTTCATGTGAAGGGATACAAATATTAGGAAGCCTCTCATCTTTTTAGGCCTTTGTTTACTTCTAACATTGAGTTATTGTCTTTTATCTATCGGAGGAGAGGATGACGGTGATGGTTGCCATATTCTCGCAAGGATGTAGTGTCCAATAATGTGCCATGTATTTGGTAGCAAGTTTAGGGGTTGAGAAATGGATTAATTGAGATAAGAAACACTTGGTTTTGCATTTCCATGTTCTTTTTTGTTTTTCTTTTCTCATGGTGCTTTAATTTTTCTGTTGTTTCCTAGTGCCCGTTCTAAAGAAGTAAGGCATATCTTCTCCCTTGGCATGACTCTCTGTGGAAAGTCTTTGGTCATATTGTCTTTTAGCTATATATATATATATATATATATATATGTATGTATATATCGTATGGATTACGTAATATTGTTTGATCCGAGAATGGTTGAACATTCTGTCGTGGGGAACTAATATGTATGGATTAGGTGATATTATTTGATCTGAGAATGGTTGGACATTCTGTCATGGGGAACTAATAATTGCTGAACAGAATGAATTGTGATCTTCCATTTTCTGAGCAAAACTCTTTTTGCAGTAGATAGATAAGATGGTACGTGTTTGTATTCTTTTCTCAACACATGACTTTCTGGTGGACTAGCTATGATACGTCATTGCCTTTCTGAGGTAACATTGACGCAACTTCTTACTGGAACTGGTAAATTGCGCTGAGGGATTTTATTGTTGGGACACATGATTCCGTGCTGTCCACTTACAAATATATATATTCTTTTCCTTTGTATACTCCCAACTCCAAGGTGGAAATCTTTGATCATTGAGCTAATAACTCTTGTTAGTTAGTAGGGGGCAATGTTAGTCTGATAAATGAGATGCGTTTTTTATAATGTAACCAGTGGGGACATTGGATATTAAACAAATGATATTTTGGAATCAGCTATACTATACATTGAATCACATGCTTCATGGTACTCTTCCCATCTAAGGGACCTTTGTTTCCTATTCACCGGAGGAACCCAAGCTTCAAGTTGGGGGTCGCATATATGTCCAGCATACATGATAGCCAAGTTGCAACTAGACACAATTACCAATAGTGATAATCATAGCATAATTATGCTATATACAAAAATAAGATATTGTGTCGATAAGATATTGTGTTCAATTCTAGTCGTTGACCCATCCGCGTAAATCTTTTCATGAAGTTTATTGACCCAGTCTTGTAAATCCCAACAAGTCTAGGTTGACGAATGGCGTTGAACCAGAATGGTTCTATCAAGACAATGTCTTCTTTATGTATATAGCATAAGCACGCGATGGTGATCTCTATTGGTCATCATGTCTTGTTGAAACTTGGCTATGATATATTCGTGAGCATGCATCGTTATCATTTTTGACTTAGCCTTTGACATCCTGTCATTCATTTTAGTTAAACACTTATGTTATCTCATCAAATTCTCCACTTTAAAAATGGGATGATAATTGAGGAGCGTGTATTGTTGCCCCAACTCCCCGAATGATCATTTGAGTAAGCTGTCTTGACCTCTAACATGTGCCTTTAATAGTGTTTGATGAGTCTAATGTCGCATAACCTTGAAGAAATTGCTTGTTGGGATATTTGGAATGGGGATAAACTTGGCAAGCAAGGCTATCGGCCAACTAAATGAGGCAAGAATGATGCAAATCAACCAATGTTGCCAATCTAGTCGTATAGTCGATGCAAAATTCTCCAACAACTCCACCATTACCACTTGGAGGATGATTGTGGACACAAGGATGCCAATAAACAATCGGCTTTCCAACAACCCATGGAAGATGTTGCGTCGATAGGGTTGCCGAACATTCACCTCATTGAAGAGCTGGCATAGCACAAAGGCATTGAAGATGATAGTCCTATTGATAAGCTCTGCGTCGGGTGATCCCGTAAGGCGAAGTATTTTGACACCGTGGAATTGTAGAGTGAGGAGAATGGTGATTTGGTAAACCGCTTGGAATGCAAGGTTCCACCACATCTTCTTGGTGATGAGAGGTTCATTCGGAGACACGGGTGTCCTTTTCATCAACTCATTGGTTGGTTTCTCTGTGGCTAGTGCCAATGCGCCCAATGTGTCCATGATGAGGTTGACCCACAACAATTGCACCGCGGTGAGTGGTACATCCCCTGATGTCACAGCCGCGACAAAGTTGATGACCAATGCCGCGACATTAACCGTCAACTGGAACTGTAGGAACTTTTGAATGTTGAAGTAAACTGCACGGCCCCATCTAACAACTTTGACTATAGATGCGAAATCATCGTCGAGGATGATTATGTCGGAGCTCTCCTTGGCCACTTCGGTACCTTGAATCCCCATCGAGAGGCCTATGTTGGCCTCGTGAAGTGCAAGGGCATCATTTGTTCCATCTCCGGTAACGGCCACCACCTCTCCTAACGATTGTAATGTCTTTACAAACAGAAGTTTGTCCTCGGGTGTGGCCCTGGCGAGAACTCGAAGTTTGGGTACTCTCTCAACTCGCTCGTTCTCAGTCCAAGCCCGGAAGGCCCAACCCTCAACAGAGGAAGTGTTGGGGTGGTCCATGGCCGAGGCCTCCAGGATCCCACACTCTCTAGCAATGGCCTTGGCAGTCCCAATATTGTCTCCTGTCACCATCCTCACCACAACTCCTGCGTCCTTCACTGTTTCCACTGCTTTCTTCACTCCTGGCCTGCACGGATCCTTCATTCCCACCACTGCCATCAACGTCAACTCCTCTTGTGGAAGGACCCATGTCTCATCCTGCTTTCTGTTTTGCTCCCCTGTCACCTCACAATATGCAAATGCCACACATCTTAAGCTAGAATTCGCCATGTCCTCTATGGCTTTTGTGATCTCCTGCCTCTTCTCCACAGAAATCGGCTGCGCCATCGTCGATTCATCTGTGCCTGTGCCCGCACGCTGTGCGAATTTATCACACATGGAAAGGATGATCTCTGCGGCTCCCTTCCAGTGGACAAACAGCCTACCATCCTTACCTCTCACAAGCACACCTGCACGCTTCTTCTTGGAGTTGAAGGTCTCCACTTGTAAAATGCTGTTTCCTTCCTTTACGTCCCCATACTTCATCATGCCTATCTTTATACCCCACCACAGAATCGCTTGCTCCGTAGGAGAACCGCTAACCTCTACGGCGCTGCTATTGGTTTCGTCCCAATCTATGTGCCGCGAGCTTCTTCCAACAACAACAACAACATTGTCACTAGCAACATGGTGACCATCGACTACTTGTGGCGCACACGATGATTCAGATCCCATAAAGATGGTACCTGTAGTGTTTAGGGCAATACCTTGGTACATAAGGAGCCGTAATTGCGAGGTCTGAGATGAATTATCTTTTAGACATTCCATGATGAGACGTCCTACATCCACCGTCTTGGAAACATAACTTGTACCTGCAAACCACGCTTCCACTACTGTCATCTGGTTCGTTGTCAATGTTCCCGTCTTGTCGGTACATATCGTTGTGGCAGAACCCATGGTTTCGCACGCAGCAAGCCGACGAACCAATGCATTGTCTTGCATCATCTTCCGCATGGAGTATGCGAGAGTGAGAGTAACGGCCAGAGGAAGACCTTCGGGGACGGCGACCACAACTATAGTGACGGCAATAGAGAATATGTGTACCAAGGAGTTCATGGCTTCTGTAGGAGACGTCTCGCCCCCTTGAAACTTGGGATCTCCATCGGTGCTGGAACGTCCGGTGAAATAGAAGATGACCAGGATGACCAGGACCATCAGAGCCACCGAGAGACCAACCTTTCCGACAAGGTTGGCCACATCGACAAGTCGTGCTTGTAGAGGTGTTTGCTTGGAAGTAGAGTTGTCATTGGCGAGGGAGAGCATCATACGCCCCCACTGGGTGTTGGGCCCTACGCGTGTGATGAGTATGGAGCCATGGCCATCTTGGACCTTTGAACCCGACCGAATGAAAGGGTTTAGAGAAGGGTCAGGGAGGAGATATTCGGTCTCTCCGGTGAACGAAGACTCGTCGATGGCCAGGGACTCGGTTTCGATGAGCAATCCATCGGCAGGTACCACATCTCCGGTGCGGAGCCGGACTACATCTCCAACGACCACATCAACGATTGGGACAGACATTGTGTGGGCATTGCGGATTACCTGGACTTGGACATTTTCACGCTCGACCGCAGTGAGACGTTGGAAGCTCCTGGATTGCTTGTAGTTGCTGATTGCGGTGACCAAGACCACGAGCACTACTGCGATGGCAATGCTGCCTCCGTCGTACCACCCCTCTTTCAGACCGTCGCTCTTGATACCGAAGCCTAGGGAGAGCGCAGCACACACGATGAGGATGAGGAGGGTCATGTCGTTGAATGCTTCCCAGATGCAGCTCCAAAGGCTCTTGGGCTTCTTTCGAGGGTACGAATTCTCCCCGAATACTTTCTTACGTTCAGAGATGAGATGCAGATCATCATCATCATAGAATACATCAACCGGCACATCATCATCGGGTGGGTCGCCATTATTCATTGTAGAAAAATTATTATTATTATTACTGTTATTAGGAGGAGGAGGAGGGTATGTTAGGAGTAAGCCAGTGGAGAGGTCGGTGTGGAGCTGCAATGACAATTTGTGCAATCCTCCGAATTCGTGTTGCAATGCCTCAGGATCGCGCTCCTCCATGAGAGACATCAACATCTCCGGCAATGAAGTCGAGAAATGCTGACAAGCATAATGGGGAGTATGCAGGAGGTGCTTGTGGGTTTTCAATGGCGGTGTTGATGGAGATTGATGAATAAAATCCATGTCCAATATGGTGGACGTCATCATGGGGACTGCGGTTGTTAGGGTTAGGTTACGCATCATGGCGATTCTGAGACGCACGGCGGCAAGAGCGACCAACGAGGCAACCTTAAAAGACAATTGTAAAGGAGGCGAGTCAATACTCAATAAAATGGCATCCAAGCTGGTGTTCAGGGGGTGACGATGGTCGTCGTCGTAGTTGCACTCCATAATCTAATCTAATTCTAATCTAATCTAATCTCAATAATATAATATATGTATATTGTATATGTATATGTATGGTGGTAATGGATATTACTGCACTCACTCACTGTACAAGGAAGGGGAATTGAATGAAGATTGAATGAGAATTGAACTCCATGAATGGAAGAAGAAGCGCCTCCTCCTTTATTTATACATACTATATTACGTTTGCGTGGAAGTTGGTTTGGGTACAACATTTCGCTGCAGTTTCGCCAATAATAACAATATTATTATGTACACAGACACACAATATTTATCACGCACGTTCAGGCAAGAGACACGACGCAGACTTTCTTGGGCGAAGTCAAGCAACGAACTAATAGTGCGCTCTACGCGTGCAAAATATTTTTTCGTCTCTTACGTCGGTGCTCTCCTATGATTCCGTAAATACATTTGGTCAACGAAATACTTTTCTTCCTGCACATACAAAATTAATTCTTTTACTTTTTTTTGGGGGGGAGGGGGGGTTGTGAACTTGTGTGTACTTTGACTTGTCATAATGTGCATGAATACATCTAATAGTTCACTTTCCTTATATCCTCCATTAACTAATATTGCGGAAACTACATGTCTTATATATATTAACATAGAACGTAATAAACATGTTTGTGGAAGCATTCAAACGTTTGAAAACGTTTGGAAATGTACACGTTTGAAAAGGGGAGACGATGAATGTGGATACACTTACGCCACTCGGCCTCTCCCTTGAGGAAGCAGAAATGCAAAGAACAATCAAAAGCCCTCGGATGTTGGGCTTCAAACGAACTCGACGTGGAGTAGAAACGATTACGAAGATAAGGGAATGTGAGCTACGCCGACTAGAAGCTATGGTTGGGGTACCTTCTACATTGGGACCACAGGGGGCCACATCCACATCGAAACCCTTTGACCTCCCGTTTCTTTTCGAAAGACTTGGATGGAGATGAAACTAGGCCTAGTATAAAGCCATTTCACTGTAGAACATGTTTGTTATTTTACTAGAACTATTTGGCTTAAGCTTTATTTTTACTTTCGATGAATGGGTAAATATCCCATTTTGTTGTAAACCAATTGTCTCATGGGCCAAATTTGGCCTTAGAAGACATTAATATATCTTTCTTTCTTCTCTCTTTCTCTCTCTTTCTCTCTCTCTCTCTCTCTCTCTCTTCCCTCCTCATGAATCTTCTTCTTCTTCTTCTTCTTCTGCTACTTCTTCCTATCAAAACATGATCAATAACACTACTCATCCGCCATATCTTGGCGGCCATGATTTCTCCAGCCATTTTGTTGTGGCAATCTTCCTTCCCACCAGTCTACGATTATGGCTATGGCAATCTTATTTACCACGATTATGGCTATGACGATCTTATTTACCACGTTTATGCCGCCAGGCCATGGATCTAGTGCTCCATGGCTTCTGCTACATCTCAACCTCCTCATTATAATTCTTGGAGAAGACAAAGAAGAAGCAGGCACAGATGAATCAGAAGAGAAGTCATGGAGGAGTGATGGGGAGCTTTGGGCAGTAGGTGTGGCTCATGATCGTGCAGAGGATAAGGGAGGAGATCCTTAGAGCTAGGGACATGCACAGAGCCAAGATTAATCTCAAGAACACCATGACGATGAGCAAGAAGAGAAAAAGTTTGATCCACCATGTTGACGAGAATTAGATGCCAGAATCAGATGAATCATAGTTATGGTGATCCTCAAAATTAGATGAATCATAGTCATGGACCATGGTGATCCTCACAATTAGAATCAAAATGAGAATCAGAGTCATCAAGATGATGGTGATGATCAAAACAATAGGAAGAATATGATGACCTGATGAAGAGAAAGAAGGTGAATGGTCCTGGGAATACAACCATAGAAGCTGAAGCTTTAGCTCATAACACCTCCTGCTACTCTCTCGCACTCTATCTTCCTCTTTCTCTCTCTTTCTAATGTTTAGTACTTTAATAATTCGTAACTATTGAAACTTGATGACATGTGATTCAATCAATACCATTCTCTTAAACCCAATCCAACATTGAGATGATTTACATAAAGATTGAAATTTCAAAAAATGACTATGGTCTATATTATATATTGATTCAATCAAATGTCAATACAATTGAAAGTTCAAAACTTAGGAATTACTTAACTACTAAACATTAGAAAGCATTGTAAACATAAAAATCAAATAGTTCAAAAACATAAGTGTATTGATGATGAGCTCATATTGCAATTATCAATGTTCTCATCTTGCAATTGTCATAGACACACCAACTGCGGACTTGGATAGAGCACGGATGATGGAGCTACGAGTGTGGAACTTAAGAAGCTAGGAATGACACAAAGGCATGAAGACAGAGATGAAGAAGGAGACAAGATGGAATGAAACAAGAATACTAGATTGATGTGTTAATGACTGGCATTGAATCCTGTGAAAGGAACCAAGGAGGTTACAAGTATTTATACAAGTTTCGAGATTGAATATCTCTAGAATATACTCGAGAAATATCTCTAGAATATACCCTTGTAGAATATACCGTACTATATTTCTAGAATATACTAACGACTAGAATATTCTGATTTTGAAATGTACTATATGCTAGACTATAGAATACTAACCATTATATACAAATGGATACTCATATCAAAATGGTTGAGCATGACATTTTGTTGATGTGAGGTAGTAGGTTCAATCCTCACCAATTAGGTATTTTATGTCATTGTGTCGTGACATTATCAGCCCCTTTACGGTCACCTTTTCGAAAGCGTGGTGTAGGAGTGAGCGGGAAGTGGAGCATCGACGGGCGAGAGAAACCATGTGTTGTCCTCATTGGAGACACGGACACCAACAGACGTGAGCGACCATGTGTGGTCCTCACCGGAGACTAGGTGAGCGATCATGTGCGGTCCTCACTGGAGACAGGAACACCGATGGGCGTGAGTGACCATTTGCGGTCCTCACCAGAGACTAGAACACTCACAAACATGAGCAACCATGTGGAGTCCTTATCGGGAACACGAACGGACGTGATCGACCATGTGGTCCTCACTAGGAACTGAACAAAGACTTGTCGATGGCCAGAGACTCGGTCTCGATGAGCAATCCATCAGCAGGTACAACATCTCCGGTGCGGAGCTGGACCACATCCCCAACGACCACATCAAGGATTGGGACAGACATTGTGTGGGCATTGCAGATTACCTGGACTTGGATATTGTCACGCTCGACCGTAGTGAGACGTTGGAAGCTCCTGGATTGCCTGTAGTTGCTGAGGGTAGTCACGAAGACCACGAGCACTACATTGATGGCAATGCTGCCTCCGTCGTACCACCCTTCCAAGAAAAACAGAAAACGAAAAGTGAGAGCAAGAGGAAAAGTGTTCTACCAAAGCAGAGATAGAGACCTATGAGGGGCTGTTTGTACTATCATAGAACCATGTTTGAACAACACCTATCCTATCTATCTCCTTGCTTCAGGTTTCTTCGTTTCATGTTTTTCTTGTTTCCATTTTTGCTAGTTTTTCTATTTTCCTATTTGGGTGGTGCTTGTTGGTTTATCCACCTAATCGGGGGAGGATTGTAGCCAAGGCTGTTGCCTTGAGGCTAATATATTTCCTCTAGTCGAAATCCTAGAGAGACTACACTCAATTGTGCTTATTGTTGTTGTATCCACCCAATTGGGTGAAGATTGTAGCCAATGTTGTTGTCTTGAGGTTTGTACATTCCTCTAGTCAAAATCTAGTAAGGTCGTACTCAGTGGTAATCTTTATTGTTTTATCCACCCAATCAAGTGCATATTGTAGCCAAGGTTGTTACCTTGAGGCTAGTACATTTCCTCTAGCCCAAACCTAGAGAGGTTGTACTTAGTTTGTAATCTTTGTTATTCTATCCACCTGATTAGGTGAAAGTTGTAACCAAGACTATTGCCTTGAGGTAGATACATTCCTCTAGTGAAAACTAGAGAGGTTTTTAAAAGAAAATATGTGGAAGTTGAATAGGCCCTAAACAACTCGAACGGAGTGCAACAAAAGACACAGAGAATGGAATACATAGAGGTGAGAGAGAGAGAAAGAGAGAGAGAGAGAGCATGAGCAGACAACAAAAAACTTAATTCACAATTGTAGCACTCTGTGTGTGTCTGTACATGGAATATGCTAAACAACACTATTATACAAGTCCTTTAAAGGACTGACTAAAGTATTGACAAGTACTTCAATGCTCGTACTGAGCATCTACACTAACTCCCAAAAACCTATGCCTACGTACTAGGCTATGTTCGTAGGCCTCTAATGGCTTACCGGCTACAGTCCGATCCAATCCGGATTACGATCCGGTTCTCCGATCTAGCTCCTTCATTCTAGATACGATCCAAACATCGAATCCGATTGAGCTTGCTTTCTCAACACTCTCCTTCAAGCTCAATTTGAGGTCGGATTGTTGTGTCAATGTGTGCGGCTCCACCTGACACACATTCGCCTTGCTCACGCTCATCATCCCGTTTGGTCGGCTTGTCTGCTCTCTTGGCCCTTGTCAGTTCCCTTGCTGTTGTGACTCTGGCGCTTCTCGACCTTCTAGCTCCTCCATGTCAATGTCGACTTCCGCGGCCCTCTCATCCGCTTGGCCAATTGATTTGGCTCCTCTGAATCGAACATTTTGATTGAATCGGGTGCTTCCGATTCACTTCAACTCTTGACTGAATGGGCTGTCTCTGACTTGTTCCCGCTCTTGTCCGAGTTGGCTGTCTCGAACTCGTTCTCGATCTTGAGACCCTTCACGACATCGGACCACGTTCGTTTCTTGAGCTTCTTTTAGTTGGCTCTGTCCTTCTTGACTCTATTGTCTTTTTTTCCCTTTTTGGATTTTCCATTACCTGGTTCGGTTGGTTCTGGCTTCGTCTTTCCTTTCTGGTCGCTCCCCCTAGGTTTAACAAATCTCCACTTGTCCGTCCTATCTGCGCATGTCCACCTGTCTCGGTTTCTTTAGCGGATCCGAATGTTCCGACTTCTTTAACAAATCGAATTCGGTATTTGATTCGGCTTTCTGGACATCTTCGTTTTCAACTCGATTCCACAGTTTTTTTTGACTATGTCTCCCCCTCTCATTCGTGCTCCAATTCAACATATCGAGGTGCTGCATACCAAGTATGCTCGAAAAATGCCGAAACTTGTTAAGATCTAAAGGTTTGGTGAAGATGTCCACCAATTGCCGATCAGTCGGAATATACAACATTTCCACTTCACCGGAGAGTACTCGTTCCTGGATGAAATGGTAATGCACCTCAATGTGCTTAGTCTGTGCATGGAAAATGGGGTTCTTTTCCAGTTGGATGCTGTTAAGGTTATCGTAGTAGATCACAACTGGATCGGACACCTCTACTCACAGATCCTTCAATAGCCTCTTGAGCCAAATGGCTTCGCATGTCGTGATAGCCACTGCTTGGTACTCGGCCTCGATGCTCGACAGTGCAACTATCAGATGCTTCTTGCTACTCGAGGCAACTGTGACGCTTCCAATCGAAAACGGAAATCCAGATGTAGACCTACAATCGCCAACATTTTTGGCCCAATCGACTTTCATGTAGCCGACAAGCTATTTGACTATACCGGTTCAATATAGCAACCCCCTACCCTTAGTGCCACTGATATACCTGAGCATTCAATGCGTGCACTGAAGCTGCTCCACTAATCAATCCGACTGGATAGCTGAGGTTTGACTAGGTGATGGTGTTGTCCGTCGGAGATGGACGAAGCGAGAATTAAAGGCGTTCTAGTAGAGTAGCGTAGCCTCATAATGATGGAAGCATTAGAAAAGTATAAACACATGTAATGGTTCATGCACTAAGCGTAACCGTCTATGCCCTGTATATATAAAGGGCATAGGAACATTGTAAACAACTAGCGTAGTTTTTTCTATAACTTGTCTAATATAATCATGCCGTCTTTCTAAACTCTTTGTCTATTCAGAAGTGTATCTATTACTTAGGGTAAGTAAGTGTATCTATGTAAAGTGTGATGTACGACAAGGAGGAGCTCGGTTATAGCCATCTCCTGTTAATGCCCTACCTTTGCGGGCAGTCAGTGATGTACTGACTATTCTGGTGGACTAAGGCTAGGCATACTACGCTCTCCATTCCCTGTACCACAACCCCCTTGAGCCGTACCCCGAAGGACTGAGGGTAGGCCATGTTTCCTAGTCAGTATCACTTTTGGCATGCCTGGTGATCTGTGATTCTCACAACTAAGCATTGGGGAATGGATGTCTAACCGCCGACACACAAGAGAACCAACTCGACAGGACTGACCGCAGACTAGGTTCTTCACCTGGAAAGCGGAAGAACGCGCTACATGGAAACCACGTACCCAAGCACTAGCCTCTCGATAGGAATGACTTTCTCATACCCTCGCTTCATTAGAGATACTGACGCCTAAGGGCCACACTCGGTTGTTCCTAAATGTCTGGAACACGAAACATATGCCACAACAATTTCCGGAAGTGGAAGCCCACCCATCCAAAATCGCAGAGTTTGGGTTAACCCTGGATGGACAAGCTGCTCGTTGGCATTCCCAGCTCGATATCACATCGTTCGTCTCCTTCGACTAACTCCAATCGTCGTTTTTATGCTTCTTCCATCGAAGCATTCCCCAACGCGAGATCATCGTCCAGTTTTATATGATCAAACAACTCCCCCAAGAGTCCGTGGCATATTTCAGTTTGCATACATTAGCTTGTACGTGCTCTGATGGAGGACGAAGCAAAGGAAACATTTTTGGCAGCATTACATCGACACTTCTGGACAGTGTTAAATATGAAAAATATAACGGGCCAAATGGTGGATATGGTAATAGAACTGGTGTTACAACTCGAGTTAGAAGAGGAGGACGATGGGATGTCTATGACATTGCTGCGTCGAACACTACCCAGGGATGAGGAATACCACTTCCGGTTTATGAAGTGTGCAGAAGTTGTAGTGTGCAAGAGAGCGTGAGTGACAGAAGTGAGACCCGCGCCATAGTTGTATGTGTAACAACAAACGCGAAGAGCCCTGTGCGGCTGGTACACTCATCAAAGTGTTGTAATCATCTCTGTATTGTATATCCACTATACTATAGTGAAGAATCTATTCACCCGTGGTTTTTCCCCGTTTTAGGGTTTCCACGTAAATCTCTGTGTACATATGCTTATCTTGTCTTTCTGGCATTTCTGTAATTGGTATTTCAGCACGTAGTTCGTTTATTGTGATCTATTCCGCAACGTTTTCTCAACAAGGATCCCCTTTCTTATGGTCACCACTTCCTCTTTTACAATTTTCTTCTTCCTCCTCGTTCACGCTATTTTTAGAAGCTTTTTGTCTCCTATTTTTAGCTAAGACACATCGACCTTCTAATCGCCATATCTCCCTCATCCGAGCTCCAAATTAAGAGCTTTAAAAAGCTAAAGAAAGCTCTCTTTACAAGCTTTCTAACCCATATTTAAACATGATATCTGGGTCACAAAGGAGAGACTTAGGACCATTCCTTCACCCATTTTGACCACCATTGTACTGAGCTTTCCTCGATCAATCTTTTCATCTGATCCCTCCAAGTTAGTACAATGTCGCGAATCTGGCAGAGTCCCATTTTGGACTTATCTTCCACGGCCTGCCTTTCTTCCTTCCATTTCTTTATAAGGCACACGGTTACCTCTGCTTGTCCCTGATAATGCAACAATTGAGTTTGATATGTTGCCTGAACTGTGTTCAACGCCATTTTCGCTCATTCTGTCTCCTCATAATGCTGTCGACTGAGCTCCATCCGGTCCCTTGCCGCTTCTTCCAATGCCTTCGCCATGTCGACCGCCTTGGTTTGTTCTTCCGCCAATGCCTCTGTTTTCTTAATTACCTCATCCCGGAGTTCCCTTAGCTTTCCCTGTTGCCGGTCCACCTTTCGCAATCAATTTCTTGTGCTCCGTATCCAAGTCCTTGTGATCCCGGTGCAGCCTTTCAAAATCCTTTGTGTTTTGTTTTAGCTTGTTATTTATTTGTCGACAGGCACGGTCTTCCCGATCCTTTTGCTGCTGGAGTTCTTCTTTCAGGCGCTCTATCTTGACTTCCGCCGATTGTTGGAGCTTTTCCTTCTCTTGTAGTAGCCGTTCCTTTTCTTCTTTCAACCGGTTGTTCAATTGGTAGCTTTTCCGGAGGTTCTCTTCAGCTTTCCTTTTCTCTTCCTCCGCCTCCTTTTGCTCTCGTTCTCTGGCCCTCAAGGCCTCTTGAGAAACCAACTCTTCCCTTAGGGTGCAAAGTTCTTGTTCTTGCCTATCGTTTATGTCCGACGTTGTAACAACCACCGATACTTGTTCATTAACCGGCGCCACCGGTTCTTGTCTTGTTGGTCTCTCACTGACCATCTTGGCCGCCTCCGCTTTGGTCTTCTCGACTTCTTTCTCCATGCTCCAGATCCTTGACCAGGCCTTCTCGAGCTCTTTGGTTGTGGTGAACAACCGGTCCCATTGTGCTCTCTCTTCGGCTTCAATTGTTGGCATAAAAGGCGGACTCCTTCCACCTTGTATTCGTCCGAGTGTGAACTCGACAATTAGTTAGGGCTTAGTATATAAGCAAATACCTAACATTATAGTGAGAGAGAGAGCGTATGAGATGAGAGAGAGAAGACATGGAGCAGATGATTGTATCTCAGAGAGAGAACGAACAGAAATAAGAAGCTTTCCATTAAAGCCCAAAACCATGTAAGTCTTTGCGTATCTAGTCTTGGTGTGTGTTGTTTGTTGTTCAGTACCGAAAAGATCCATATACGTTTCCACATAGGCGCTCCTATTCAGCACAAGTGGTATCAAAGCCGATCTTGCTTTGCGGCAGCAACAGAGAAGAGAAGAAGAAGCTGAAAGAAAAGACTAGGTCCGAAATCTTAAACTCACAAAAAGAATATGGCTTCAACATTTGGAACAGGAGTTGAAATCAGAAAGTTCGACATCGAAAACTTTTCCCTTGTGGAAAGAGATGATGTAGGATGTGTTGATCATCTGAAGACAAGTCGAGGCCATTCGGCACAACGAAAAGCCTGCTTCGATGACAACAGAAGAGTGGAGATTAGTGGATGAAATAGCACGCCGTCGTGAAGAGTTTCGGCAACGGTGTGAAAATCGTGTGGAACAAACAAAAGTCGAGCTTGTTTTGGTTCCGGTTACGCTCGTTGGGGAATGGAAGTTGGTGTTGCTTCCCAAGCTGGCAGGTTTCACAAATTTGTGCCTTCCGGCCACTAAATTTGGGCAATCCGAACACCACTTGTTTCGATTGCAAGTCTTAGAGCTGCTGGTAGTTGACATGGCCTATCCGTTTGTGCCATAAGTCGATGTCCAACTCGACTTTTTGTCCCTTCGCGAACATTGCGGTGCCACCGTCAGTAGAGTCGAGCATGAACATCCTCCCATCTCTTCGCCCTTGCGCAATAATACGACCTTCTTCTTCAATGAAGCACCTGAGGTTTGTAAACCGAACCTGCATCCCCTAGTCGACAATCTGCCTGACCGACACCAGATTCTTCGTGATGGTCGGGACGTGTAACACATTCATAAATTTCCCTTTCTACCTGACATGGGTCAAGAGAACTTCACTGACATTCGCGATCGGATGCAAAGTGTCGTCTTCGGTTGCGACTACTCCTGGTTGTGTCGGTTTCTCAAGGTATGAGAACCACTCCTCGTGGCACATCATGTGGTTTGACGCGCCAGAGTCGACATACCACACCTCCTTTGACTTCGGGGTGATCTTCTTCATTGAGTTTGCTTCGTGTCTCGTCACGAAGATTGACCCTTTTTCAACTTTTCCGAATCCTTCGGCGTACTGCGATCGCTGCCGGTTTCCTTTGTCGGTATGTCTAGAACCAGATCCGGAATTAGTCCTCTCCGACTCGGCGCGCTTTTTCGAGCACTCGCTCTCCATGTGGCCTTTCTTGCCATAGTACCATCATTCCATGACGGATTTCCCTTGCTGGTTCTCGTCGCCTCGACTCCCCCTATTTCCGGAGGGTCCGGAATTGCTGTCGGCATCACTTGGTGCCTTCTTCCTTGATCCCGTCCGCCGCCTCCATTGCATACCGACTTGCCTCGTCCGCCACGACCACGGGGCCTCTCTCCCTCTGTGTACAACATCTTGCTGTCGGCATGCGTGCTCGTCGACGCACCCGCGTGGTTCTCCTCTGTAGGGAGCATCGACTGTAAGTCGAAAAATGACGGCGTATTCTCCCGAGTACACACAGCAGTTCGGAACGCTCCAAACTTTGACGCCAAACCCTCGAGACAGAACTGAACCATCTCGCTTTCCTCGATGTTCACATCGATGGAAGCTAAGGAGTCGCATATGTCCTTGATCTTCGAGGTATAGTTAGCCACCGACAAATTGCATTGTCGTAGGTTGCTCAACTCTTGTCGAAGCTAAAGCTTCCTGGCTGTGGTGCTCGCGGCGAAGATCTTCTTCAGATTTTCCCACGCACCCTTCGGCGTTTTTGCATCCCGAACGTAGCTTAGCAGTTGTTCGCCCACACAAGATGCGAAACAGTACAACACTCTGCTCGCCGATTGTTCTCACATCGGGAAGTCTTTGTGTGTCGAATCGGGTGTTGTGTCATTTGCTCCATCGACATAGCTCGAGTAACCTTGTCCAAGCAGGTACTGGTGCATCTTGTAGGACCAAGATGCGTACTTGGTTCTGTCGAGCTTCTCCGTTGGAAGCGAGCTAGCCATTCCTCTGTCCATCGGTTTTCTTGTTCTTCTTCGTTGGTTTTTCCTTCAAGCAAAGTCGGCTGCAGAGGTTCTCAACCCTCACGCTTTGATACCATGAAAAGAATGGCGTGCGGAAGCAATATAGAAAAACTGAACAACAGAAAACGCAGGTTTAATGGAAAGCTTAGGTTTGCACAGTACGCACGGGAGGGACAAAGAGAGAGTAAACACAAGAACTTAATTAAAAAAATAATACTCGATCTGTACATACATCGTGCTTAGTGAGCACCTTTTATACAAGCCCTGACAATGGGTTGACACAAGTACTGACAGTACTTGACTACTCATAAATGAGCCTCGACACTAACTCCCAAATATATTGCTTGCGGAATATCTTTCCGATGGCCTCCTAGTTTCTGCACCGATCTGGCCTTCTTATGCACCGGTTTGCGTACCGGTTTCCAACCGATTCGGCCTAACCGATCGGTCCCAACCGATCCGGTCCTCGGCTTGCTCAACCGATCCGGCCGATGTTGAGCTTGTCTCTCAACACTTGCCTTGCTGATTGCAGGAAACAGGATCAAGAACTTTAAAAGAAGAGAGGCCCCAAATCTTGAGATCGAAGCTCTAGATGATGTAGCCTTGAACATCGAGGTTGAAAAGAGTAATTAAAAGAGGAACCTCACCACAATTGGCACATACCGATGGATGTGCAGGTTTGGTGGGGGTGAATGTTGTGTGGTTTTTCACACACAATATGAAAACCAGTAAAATAATTATTTAAGATTAGATTAATGTATTGATATAGAAAGATAGATGTCTTCAAAAGCTTCATAACGTATCTTACTACGCATGAAACGGATAAACAAGTATTAACTTATGTAATTGAGAAGTTTTAATAGAAAATAAAAGAAAAGAAAAAAACAAAACTGTGAGATATCCCACATAGATAAGATAACATTGGATCCCCCAATATATATAGAAAGCCAAAACTTATTCATTATATAAATGTGTGGAGCACAAAATGTTCAAGGTGACTTGGGCCAGACTGTGTGGCGTGGATGTTTCGGACGTATGTGCGTGTGGACATCTCGGGCGTAGGCATGTCTGCAGGATCACCTGGACGTTTTGGACGGACGCATGTGCGCGCGTTGCGGACGTACGCACGTGTGCACGTGCGCATGGCCGTGTGGACGTTCTCGTTCGGATAGACACGTGGCTCGGTGGTTCGCGACGCACGGCTTGGTGCGTGCACGGTTCGGATGGGCGCGTGGCTCGGCGGTTTGTGACGCACGGCTTGGATGGTACGCACGTACAGATTGCACACGAGCTAAACTTTATGGATGGTTGGGCCATTTGGTCGAGTTATACAGACGGTCACATGCAAGTAAAAGCCAAGGCCATGCAACTAAAAGTGGACATGCAAAGTAATATTGAGAAGGGGGATCAACAAGAGCTCAATATATGTCCCATTTTTTCCCTCTAGTTTTTTTTTCTTCTTCTTCTCGCTCTGATTCCAAAAACAAATGATCTCTCATATTGATATAAAATGCCTGGTTTAGCTTGCTTTCCTTGCTCAATCTTTCTTGTCAAAAAATTATCTCTCATATTCATATTGGACCACTCCTTATATGGTTGTTGGCTCCTTTCTTTAAAAGATTTATCTCTCATTTTCATATCCATTGTAACATGATTCTAAGTTTTTAAAGAATCGATTTCTTTTGCAATAAACGAATGTTTCCTCTCACTTACTTGTCTTATATGTGAATCTTGGTTGTGTTGTGTGTGTGTGTACTAATTCCTTCCGGTCCATAACCCCGACAGTTCCGTCTCATGATCTGCACATAGTGACGGATTCTCACGACAACTTCATGTTCAATGAGTCGGCCATGCATCAATCGGTCCAAAAGCCGATCGAAGTCTGAAGGGTAATTTTCTCCAATGTGCCAACCCTTCAAGATGTCCTAGCACACAACACACGGTCAGCTTCACGGGTAGCTGAACCCTCTAACATCGACTTGGCAGTGTCTGACTCAGCACAATGGAATGACTCGGCTTTGGACCATCTGACCATGACACCCGATACGACCAGTCAAGCCATACCTTGACGACCCGAGACCTATCGCAACCCCTAGAGAGATACTCCCCTAACATCTTCTTTACGAAAACCGGAGAACCAACATCATATGAAGAAGCATCGACATTAGCCAATTCGGCCACATGGCATCTGGCAATGGAGTCCGAAATGAACTTCATTCGTGCAAACAAAACTACCGAAGAATCAACATGCTCTTCTGTGCAAATGGGTCTATCGAGTTAAGGAGATGTTCGATTCGGCCACACCGAAATTCAAGGCCAAATTTGTAGCAAAGGGTTTTCGACAAGAATACGACGTTGACTTCAACGAAATCTTTCACCAATGGTAAAAATGACAACCATTTGGTTTATGCTCGGCGTAGTGGCAACCGAGAATTTGGAGCTGATTTAGCTAGATGTCAAATCGGCTTTCCTCCATGGTGATCTTGACTAGGAAATTTATATGGAGCAGCCGGAAGGCTTCGTGGTATCCAGCTAAGAACATCTAGTCTGTTGACTCAAGAAGAGTCTTTACGGCCTGAAATAGGCACCTCGACAGTGGTACAAGAAGTTCGAACACCAGGTCATTTGAAACAGGTAATATGTCACATTTTAAGAACACTCCATCGAAAAAGGGCACAAAACCACGAATTTTACAAGAAGACGTGATACATACGTAAAGCTTTTCAAAAATGTGGCAAAATATATTGAATTTCAACATTTCATAAACTTTGAGGCGAACGTAAAATGCCTAACAATATACAAAAGAATGTACAACATGACTACCACCTATAATTATACATATTCGTGAATTTCTTCTGGTTAGTCTCTGTATATTGTTTGATACCATATTTGGGATCTTCTCTTTTATTATCTTGATGGCAGCTTGTCTTAGATGGCCCTATTTAATCAATGAGAAGTCGTATACTAGTATGTCAGCACGGTCTAGTGTGAGAGTAGTTGTGCTCGGTATATTCTTTCTTCTTCTCTTTCTGTTGGTACATCCGACATCCTTAACCATCTCTAAAGAATACTTTCTCGTAAATGCATCAGGTGAAGATGTCTGATACTAGTGGATCACAATTGACTTTGTCTAATTGCCTTCTTCATCCTTCACTAATTCAATAATTTTTGCAATCCAAAATGGATGGCCCATGTAATCATCCCTAGCTAATGTTGCGACCAACATTCCAACTTGTAGTTCTTGCAAATTACCTTGCCATCTTGCCTCAACAATACATGACTTTCTTGCTCCCACGTAAATATCTCTTTGCAGTGGTCGAACTAAATTATGAAGCTCTATATTATTCAATGGTTGATGATGAGTCGGCGATATCATTGATGGCACCCCAATATTCCATGTGAATGGGTTATGGATTGGCCAATATCCGGTGATGTAGTTATCTAAAATGGTGCGTTGATGGGTGAAGAAGATCTCCCACCACTCAACATGCTCATCATCGGCGTACTTCTTGGTGCGCTCAATATTCTTTGGTTTCTCTTCAAGACATCGCAACCAATATGCCCGTTGTTCATCAATAGAACTTTTGGGTGCCACATTTTTATGATCATCATATGGCATTTGCTGTGCACCATGCATTGGTGCATCTGGGATATGAAGTAGGAGCCTACAACCTTCTTGGGGCTCCCATTGTGTACTGGATGAGTATTGTTTTGGAAAAAACACCATCATCTTGAGGTTGGCAAAGGTTTGTTTTATGAGGAAGATATGGTTGAAACTTATATTATTAAGAGATGCAATCACCCTACATTTAGTCCCATCACCATCCACGTAGAAATGTTTGAAGTCGTACACTTCATTCAAGTGATGTACTTCAGGCTTTGGTGTATATGCTTCACTTATCAACTTTGATAGCATGGTAAGCGTGAAAGCATTCCAACGAGCTAGTTTCTTCGAGAACCTACTAAACATTTGATCTATATGATAATGGGCATCACCAACTAATAAGAAGTTCACCTTTATCTTTTTAAATATACCCCTCTCTACTAGCATGCTTAGATAACCAAAGACAGTTGAGTTTTTATTTTCTCTGGATGTGTTGTCTAGTTGCACGTATAGAACTGGCGGTACTATGCCTGACCATGATTGCAATACTTTGTGCATGACGGTGACAGTGAGATTAGGGTCGTTGTGGATATTAGGATAAGTTAAGAATACTTGTGGCCTTATTGTTTGACAATAGGTCAAACACCCTACTAGATGCATTTGCACGAGACACTCATCTCCGATATCTTTTGGGAGCCGTTGGAAATGTGGCAAACAAGTATTCTTCTGATCCATACCATCAATAATCATGCACATATACTTTTCGGGAGATTGAAGTGCTTTTTGTCTATGATGCATAGCCTTAGAATGTTCCGATGCTTGACTCTCACGATGTTCTTTTAATAGGTTCTTGTAATTCCTTATCTCTCCATCTGATTTTCCACCCTTGGCCATACTTTTTAAACTTGCACATATTGAGCAGACTCCCATTCGTACCTTTCGAGGGATAACCACATCGTTAAATTGTAACCTCCACAATCGATTAAAATGTTTGTACTGTATGTAAGGTGCACCTTCTACTGACATGTCGTCCTTGTATGATTGGTAAACTTCCCTTCAAGTAAAGTTATCTGACAAATGCAGTCTTCCAGTCGTAGGCATAATGTCGCATTGTTTTGAAAAATATATGTCCATCCACCTAATTGCGTGTTGCCCTATTTGACCCTTACATCCAGAGCCATTTCGATTGATCGATACCCACGATCCCTTCAGTAGTCTCTCTTCAACTCTTTGCAACCGCATATTTCCAATGTTGTGAGTGATTTTAAAAGCGGCTCGACAACACTTCGTATGTAGTCCAAGGAAATATTCAACATGTGTAGAATTAGGTCTCGTGTTGTGATCCATTTTAACCTGCATATGCGAAAGAAGAATGTATCCTGGTCTTCACCATTAACTGATAGATATTTTTGTCGTGTTTCATGTAGCCTTGACTTTCCATAAGTTGAAAGGCAGAGATTCGCACAACATGTTTTGCTCAAGTCGCAAAGAAGTTGACAATCAGAACATAAAAAATTAAATCTCTTTTCATTAACTTGTCGAGGAATTCTTTTAAATGCAAGTGGTTTATTAATACTATTGTTATCTATAGAAGTATCGTCCACTTCGAAACTTACACGAAGAGGACCATCAACAAGATCAATTGAAAAAAGAGAATTCAAACTACTAGGAGCCTCACTTTTCTGGTTTTGACGTGAGCCTTTCGAATGTTTCTTGTAATCGTACTCCTCTATTGAGAAATACGAGTTGTTTGACAAAGAAAAGGGGGCCATAGAGAACCAAGACGTTCTACTTGTAGAAGAAGACATTCTCAAAACCTTCAAGACAAACCCTGTGGCACTACCATAAATTGCCTATATATCGAAGTCCTCTATAGAAAAGAGTAAGGAAGGTGAAACATGTACTATATAACTATTAGAACCAAACATTGGTTTTTAGTTAGAGTTTAATATTTTTAAGAAAAAAAATTTGAAAAAATTAATTAAATAATAATTTTTATTTTCAAAAAAAGAAATTAAAATTTTTTTATATATAAGGAAGGTTCAAACTTCATTTTCATTATCGCGACTAAGAATCCATTGAGCTCAAAGCACAGACAAATTTCAAGCACACCGACACACTACCTCGCTACCCAGGCATCATGAACAAGGGAAAGAAGATCACCATGTTAGTAATATTCTCTATATTTTCCAAGATTCTAAAAGATTCTCTAAAGATTCCTTTTTATAATAAGTAATAATTCTCAAACTTTTCCAATACCAGTATTATCACATGAAACCAATTTTGTTAAGAAAACACACCATTGAGTTAAAATATATATCTAGATTGATCAAACTTCAACCAAAATCTGGTGTAGTGCATCGGATTTAGGTTGAAAAACCCTCGTTTCAACGAAAATCCTATGCAGTGCATCAGATTTTGGTTGAAATTTAGGGTATTTAAGATCGAAATTTTCTGTCCTAAGATACACTTTTTTCATCATTCTGTTAATCTTTTTTAGTGTTCTGCATGTAATTTCCTTCTATTTTATTACTTTATCCATCTTTTTCGATTCAAAGAGTATTGACTAGTTCGTAATTAACCTAAACAAGATGTGCTTTTAATTTTAGTGTCTCTTGTCAAAAAGTGCCTACGTTTAAACTCAAGATTCGCACTTCGATGAAGCGAGATTCAGGCTCTTTTGTCAAAGATGTCTCTAGAAGAACACTTTTTGACTCAACGGGGGATGGGGCATCGAAGTCCTCTATTGCAACGACCAAGAATCACAAGGGTGGGGCCCAAGAAGAGAAGTCAACTAAAGTTAAATACAAGAATTACCCAGACTTAGAATGGTGTCTCTCGTATGTCGAGGAAGATGGGGTGCTGATATTAATATGCGCTAAGTTTGACAGTAAAGGTAAACTGGAGCTTGGCAAAACGTTTAACTATGGTCATGTAACCAACATAGAATATGACGATATTGATTCTTCGAGTATTATCATCGATGTATCAAGCTCTGTTGGCTCTAGACGAGTGCGTCTTGACAAGGGAAACCTAGTAGCTGATTGTTGCAATCCCAAGTCATTACGTAAAGACATACAAACGAAGAATAACTTATTAGTTGCATTGCGACCATATGTGACTAGAGAAATGATGAGTGGTGAAGCACAAACTCCACCAAAAAAGTCAAGAAAGTCAAATCTGGTTCATAAGAAGTACAACAAATGACCATGACCCGACGAAGATGATGAAGAGGTGTTAGAATTCGTGGAGGAAGAAGAAGAGAACCTAGTGGACGTCGTGGCTTCAAGAGGTCAACTATCCTCCGGTGTATTGACGTCAAAACAAAATAAAATAAGAGAAAATACTGTAAAGACAGAACTTGTGCGTAAAGGGAAGCTTTTTCATTTGCCAATTACTTCAATCCAGAGGCCTCCAATTGATCCCTTGACAAAAAGACGGCCCCTAGAAATTAGAGAGCCGCACGTTGTTCACGTGCAAAACTTGAAAAGCAAAATGAAAATTAATGCTCATGCTACTGTAGTGCCATTTTTAGTAATGCTAGATCAAGATCAATGTCCAACAGTGGCAGACTTCAAGCATAGCTCTGCTGATGACTATACGTATCATGTGATTGGAGGATCTCATTCGGCCGAAGCTCGTAGACAGCTTGTCAAAGAATACCCTCTCACCCCCTTCTTTAAGTACGCCAAATGTAAAGTATATGCAGGACTCACTCACAAAGAGGCGAAGCTACTGGCTTCAGACCATAACAATGATAATGATTATAGGCATAAGATGTCATGCATTGAAAGGATCAGATTTTTTCATCATGAGTATCTAGATGCATAAGACCGTTTTGGCCCAAGGTTGGACCCTGGTTTGCGTCGCCAATGTTTACTCGAAGTGGGGATTGCAGTCAATGAGAGCACTAAATCGGAAGGGCTACGAAAATATGATTCCTGGTTTCAATTAGCCTTTCGGACTGGAGAGGTGTGGGATCTCCAAGATAAAATATTTGGCATGTGGGAGTTGAAAGAGGTCAAAGGGAAAAGGTCAAAGAAGGGAAAGATTGATCCACAAGTTGAGATCAAAATGAAGTCAAAGGGCAAAAGCGACTTGGTAATCGAAGAGTTAGCAAAAGACATGAAACTTTTACCTTGGAGGTCATTACAGGGTATTAAGGATGACAAACTTTTAATATCTGTGCTATCTCGAGTTGTTGCCAAGGAATTTAGTTTGGATGAGATGGTTACTGAATTGCAAAAGTAAGGATTTATACTACACAATTTGTCAGGATGTTCTTCTCTTTTGATTTCTAATTTCTAATGTCATATTTATTGCGTAGTCACAAGGTGTACATGAAGATTCAGGAATTGATGATGCAGAAATTGAGTTTGCCGACATGGGAAGAAGTTTAGCAAGCTTGCCCAATAACTTCTTCCTACAAGGCACTGGAGGATTTTTTTATTGTTTTTAGAGAATGGGTATGTGTCATTTTAATGTTAATACATTGAAAGCTTATGTTCTCTCCTAACAACATTGATACTTGCAGAAACCATTGACATAAAAAAACAAGACTCACAATAATGATGGCATTCCAGTTGCCTTTATCACACATTTAGAATGCGCAAAGTACGGGAAGAGAATGATGAAAGGGAAAGAGATGGAATTGCTGGAGGATTCGGAGATAGTGAAGAGTTTTTTGCATGGGTCCAAACCCTTTAAACCGTTACATTATAGTGTATTCAATGGGGAAGTGGCACAAATGCTCGATCTATTATCGAGAAGGCACTACACTTTGCTGATCGTCGACATACCATATCGATTCCGAATTGCGGGATCAAAATATGATGATGTGCCTTTCAAGTACCCCCAAATTGAGAAGATGGTAAAGGATTTCGCAGAACTGACATTGGCCCCCCTATGGCGGATAATCATATTCCATAGCATGGGGCAATTATTGTCAGTCACAACAGCTCTGAAGTCATGTTGTCATGCCACTGAACACATGCACTGGTGTGTTACATTTTGTTTTTAATCATAATGATACTTGTTATTATATGTTTAGATTCTAACCTCTAAACCATGATTTGATTTCTCTGTAGGATTAAAACAAATATGACACGTAGCCCTGGCGACCAAATGGTTAGTGCGGTCAAACATTTTTGTGTGGGTTACTATGATTCAATAACAAAAAAGAAGGCTAGAGCACATGTGAACGAGCGTAACGTGGTGAATTTTATCATGTGCCCAGCTGTCACCAAAAAATTAAGGCACGTTTCAGGTGATAAGTGTCTAGTGAATCCTTATCAAAAACCTCAAAGATTGATCAACCGCCTTCTAGAGCTCTTCTCAAACCCAGATGATTGGGTCCTAGACTTGTTCTTAGGCACAGGTATATAATATAAATTTACTTACATTTCTGTCGATCAAGTTTAAGACTATAATTCTTATACATACTTTTCCATGTTCATGCGGCCATTAGGTACTACCACAGCTTGTGCATTGAGAATGTTCCGAAACTGTTTTGCGTTGGAGAAGGACCCTGCATAAGTTAACTTCATCAAAATGAGGAACACAAGAATCTGGGACTGTCTAGATCAGGATCAAGAACTCAGAGCTAAGCACATCAATGAGATTGAGATGTTTAACGTTTAATTTTATTCACTCGTTCATTATTTCACTTCTTAATCGTTTTTTGAATTGTAATTTGTATATATACATGAATTGTCACCATGCTCTTCTCCAGTTTGGGGTATTAACATGATATTATACTTATTCATTTCTCGTTGCTTGATTATATACATGAAATTGTGAATGTTATTTATAATAGAAGGTTTTAAGTTACCTACGTTCCAAGCCTATTGATCTGAAATAGTATAAACCACATATTAAAATTTAGGGTTTATGTAGTTTTACTCTACAATTTGGATATGGATACCAAATAAAGATGTTTAATATTCTACCTAGTATTCAATTATACTCCACGATATACAAATTCATACGAAAACAAGAGGTATACAATTCACCAAATGCTTGGATTTTATTTAGTTCTACATTTCACCACCCATTCGCAATATAGGAACGCATGCATCGTACATTTTCAAAATCATGCTAAATTAGGGTATTTTTATGCATCTCACCAACTATGGCAAAAGAGAATACGACATATTACTTGTTTTCAATGACCCAGTGTTTTTGATGAATTCATCCAATCGATCGGCTTCTCAAAGAGCGATGAGGACCACTGCCTCTTCACAAAAACATCTAAGGATGGATCCCCCATCTTCCTCATCATATACGTCGATGACATGCTCATCTCCGGTCACCATGCCGGAGAACTCGCCGAACTTGTTTGGAAATTGCGGTTGAAGTTTGCCATGAAGAACCTCGTTTCGGCATGACACATTCTTGGCATGAAAATAAGTCGGAATTGAAATCGAAGGCAATTGTTTTTGTCTCAATCCGACTACATTGGATGTGTCCTTGAATGCTTCAACATGCAATCTACAAAATCTCCTTTAACCCCAGTCCCCATTAGTACTCGGCTGTCTTAGCGAGACTGGCCAACATCCAGTCCGGAGGGGGAAATTATGAAGTTGGTCCCGTATGCGCCGACAGTTGCCTCCCTGATGTACGCGATGGTGGCGACACGGCCTAACATCGCTCATGCCGTTGGAGTTGTCAACAGATTTATGTACAATCCTGGCCGATCGCATTGGAATGTAGTCAAGCATGTGTTCAAATATCTGGTGGGCACAAAAGACCTTAGTATTCTATTCGGCTCGAATGACATCTCAAGCGTAGTCGGATACACCGACTTGGACTTTGCTGGTTGCGTAGACAGTCGTAAATCGACAACCGGATATTGTTTTAAACTTAGCAATGGAGCGATCTCGTGGAAATCAAAACTTCAGGAGTGCAACGCCACATCAATGAACGAGGCAGAATACGTAGCCGCATCCGATGCGGCGAAAGAGGCCTTATGGCTTGGTTGGCTGGCCTGCATGTTTTGACAAGCCGAAATCGGCTCAGGTTCAATTGTTTACAGTGACAGTCAAGATGTTGTTGCTCTGTCAAAAAATCCGGTCCATCACAACGCCTCCAAGCATATCAATGTTCGATATCATTTCGTTTGAGATTGCGTCATTTCAGGGAAAATCAATCTTGAAAAGATATCCATAGCCTATAATGTAGCATACACATTGACCAAATACCTTTCAAATGATTGATTTAGATCCCATCGGCATCGAATGGGCGTAATGAAGAATTAGTCCGATTAAATCGAACACTCAGGATGTTTCTCGGACAGTTCATAATTCGGTTTCAGTCTCTCCGACCTCAATCAATCCGGCATTCTGCTCTGTTCACAACTCAAAAGAGTTTTTTAATTAAATCGGAAACTTGGTATCAATCTGTATTGTATATTCTTTTCGATTTACAAATTTCAGATGTATACCCCCATTACGGGGGAGTGTTGAATACGGGTTTCTAATGGATGTATTCACATTGTCCTCTTTGTACACACTGAGCTTAGGTTATTAATGTAAATAGTGAGAAGGGTAGTTGCCCTAAGTTAGGTAGTATATCAACTGACTTTGTAACCTAGTTATAGGTGTTGTTGTCTTAAGTTGCAAGAACTCTTCACATTGTGCTTAACTATCTCTCTTTCTCTCTTTTGTTGCATACTAGTTGCATTCCTGTTTTCTGTCTATGCAATCATCAATCAAATACGATTTCTCATATGTTCTCGATCTTCTCCTAGAAGAGTGTTGATCTTGTTCCGCATTAGATGAAGGCATTTTCAACATTCGGCCACCCCCAACCGAAGGGATCCAAACAGACTCGATGCCGCGACAATGGTATGGGACACTGATTGAGGCTCGAGTCCATCTCGATCCCTTCGCTTTGGGGTGGTAGGGTGGGTCGACGCCCTTCTTTCTCTTTCTCCTCTCTATATTCTAATAATATATTTCCTTATCTCATGCTTACATTAGGAATTAGCTCTAACAACAACTTTGATTGGATTAGACATAATGATGCCAGAAAATAATATTTTTTTATCAATATAGTTTCTTAATGGGTTCTGGAATTGTTACCTGGATCACTAAAAAGCAAATAACAACAACATTATCTTTGATGGAGATGGAATACAAAGTGACACGTATAGCGGCATGTGAGGATTTTTTTATTAAGGAATAATCCTTATGCATGTGATGGTTCAAATGAGGACAATAACAGTGGTGAGATGTGACAGTTAAAGTTGCATTGCCATTTCCAAGAACCCCACAATTCATGCACGTAACAAACACAAAGAGATTCAGTATCACTATGTGCAAGAGCTAATAGATAATGAGTATGTGGAGTAGGAGTCTTGCTCGATATCAGAGAATGTTGCAGAAATCTTCACAAAGGTGCATGGAGCAATTGAGCTACAACACGTCAGATGACTAGGGGTTGACCCGATTCACAATAAACTGAATGGGTTGACCATATAGGGGAATCAGGATGTGTTAGAAATAATCAATTATCAACCTGAAGTTGTCAAATTATCCTCTCATGTATTCTTAAAGTACACATTTTGTCATAGTGCACCAAATGAGGAGTAGCTATTGTGAGTAGGAGTAAATGTATTTAGGAAAGAGGGGAGTATGGTAGTAACATTGATTTATTAGGTTGACTAGAAAAAAATTGTGTGGGCGAGTTAAGATGTACATAGTCTTGAAGCATGTGCAATTGACTTTAAGATAAGTAGTATCTAGCACTAGCTTCTATCTAGGGAGTTGGGTCATATTAAATCTCAAGTAAGTTCACAAAAAAAGAATATCCCCATTATTATCAAGTGCCTTGCACATTTAAATGTTACATCGGGACCAAAGAAAGAATACAATCCACTCTCTCTATCTCTTACACAATGGTTGTGTCTATTATTTGTCACCACCAATTTTGTAATCGACTGGACCATTCCCATCTAAGGTCTTAAGTGTGAGCGGGTTGGTGAACTAACATCATAAGCTAATGCCGTATGTAATAGAATTTATTTTTTCATATATATCTTTGAGACTGTAAATCGATATGTCTATCTAATTGATTCTCAATGTTTATAAAACAGAAAATACCACAAAAAACTCGTCAATTATAGAAACCCACCAATGAAAGAAGTTCTGATACATTATTAAAGAAGTATGAATAGAGTTTTAGTTTCTACATTCAAGAATGATCAAATTGAACACCATGTTCAACCATCAATTATAGAAACTCACCAATGAAAGAAGTTTTGATACATTATGAAAGAAGAATGAATAGAGTTTTAGTTTCTATATTCAAGAAGGATCAATTTGAACACCATGGTTTTGAGTGGCTAGACAATCTTTTGAAAAAACCATATTTCAACATTTCGGATAGAAAATTTTGTCTCACAATGCTTGTTTGGCAATGCTCTTTGATCGTGTCTTTGATTTGATTGATAAGTTAAACACACAATTAGTGATAAAACATAGTTTTCATCAATAAAGTTTGTTATTCCAATTATTGATCTCTTTACTAGTCTGAATGCATTAATCCACCATGTTGAAAACCCCACAAATGAGCAAACATTTAAACCTCAAGAATTACTATTTATAGGTTGCTGCATAACACACAAATCTTTTACATAGTTGATTTCTACCCTTCGCAAGAGGATTTAACCCATCTTTTTTAATACTCCTTATGAACACAGTTCTCCTCCATATCACCCAATTACATCACAACAACGGAAATTCATCCTCAATTTTACTAAAAGCCACTATATTGGTAACATATATGTCATGTAGTTTTGAGTATATTTGAAGCCGCACTTTGGCGTTTATCACCTTAATGCATCATTTAATGTCTCACATGGGATATAGAAGAGTAGTTCTATATGTTAGACATGTTAGCAAGTTGTAGATAGATGAGATCACATTTATATGGAAGGTTTCAAGTGTAATTTTCCCACACTATAATATTTTTCCTAGACCATAGATGAGCTAAAACAGTTTAGAAAGTTTAACATTGTTAAAGGAATTGAAAATGATTTTCATGGGACGAGCTCTATGCCTGGACAACTAGATCTAACACAAAATAGTAGCTTAGTCAAAGATGCTTGACAGTTTTGTGGGCTAAATTATCAAACTTAGCAAAATTAAACTTTCTAGAGGTTGAATTATCATCATTCCCAAAATCAATTAGCATTCAAGACTTATGGAGTATTCTAAATTGTTGTATGTTTAGAGGTCAAACTATTAAAATTAAAAGTTAAATTTCTAGCAAAGGGTTTATTACGCACTATTAGGTTTTGACATAGTATTAAAAAGGTCCAATCACCAACTACCTAAGTCCCTAGAGTTGGTACAAAACTTGACCACATGATTACCTTCTTTTACCAATATCCAACATTAATGGGGGATGAGTAAACGACCCCGAAGTATTGAAAGCGTTTTAATGGATTATAGAATTTATTTGCAAAGAACAAATGGTGTTTAACCCTTCTTTATAGTGACACAAAAGTGATAAAAGTTATTCAGTACATGGTCACATTGTTGCTTGAGAAAATTATATGAAACACCTTTATGTTAACTTTCAAATTTTATGGAGTAACTTATATTCACTAATTATTATTACATGCATAGTATTAATGTAAAGTTATTTTACAAAATTAATGCATTCCAATGATGAAGATAGAAGAGGAAGTCCAAAACTAACGTCAAGTATGGGAACTTGTATACAATTCAAGTTTGAATACACATCCGCATTTGGGCATGAAGTTCTTATAAAATACATAGTTATGAATAAGTTATTGCATATGCCTTGATCATTTTTATATCATTTATCAATTATTCATGGATCTTATCATTCATATAACTCAATCCTTGTTTTTAGGTTACAAGATATTATATACATCAAGTTGCCATTTGCATTTTGAGTGTCGATTCTCAATGTAAGCCACAAATTATGATTGTTGATGTCCACCATATGCTAGTAGTTTTTAAATGTATTTAGATGAATATAGATGAACGCCATTTATTCATAGGGCACTTTTCATGTTCTTTAAGATTTTTTTAAAAATCGATTAATGTATCCCTCCAAATGATTACTTATGTCATTTCATGGCAACAAAAGATTGGATTTGATATACACCAAATAAGTTTCATTGATGTCACCATACATTTTGTTTCGCCCTTTAAATTGTTTAATGTTTATATTGGAGTGGGCATACAACATCACGTGTGGTTTATAGACATAGAAGGCATTTTTCACGACCCTTTAAAGCATTTATGTTTTATGCATAAGCATTCCTCGTGGTGAGTTGAAGCGTTTATCTTGACTCCACGAGCTTTATTGATCTATTCACATTTCTATGAAGCTTTCTTTTTCTAATTTTTTCCTTTTTCCCAAAAACCAAAAGTCTTTCCATTAGTTATCAAATATTACAACCGAGAATGTTCTGTTCAAATCCTAGAAGGGACTCGATAGTTCCATCTTATGTGAAGGCCATTTACTCAAGAACGGGATAGGATGACTATTGTTGGATGAAGGCTAATCATTTGCTTTCGGCCCCATCGGATCAAATGTTGAAAATGATGTAGCGCATCGTTTTCTTTCAATTATGTTATCACTTTTAAGTAAGTGAAAGTAATGGTACAGTCTACAATGACTATTAATAGAACTTTATAATGGGCACCCTTTAAATAAAAATCATAAAAGAAAATAATGGGTTTATATCCCAATATATTGTCTCTCTTGTACTAGGGTTAATGTAGGCTTTATACATGTGATACTAACTTATTATTATTCTATCCAAATTTTCATTTATGGCTACTTGCCTAACTTCATCAAAGCCTTTTATATTCTAAATGAAATCATACGAGTCAATGCATTTGGATTGTAAAAATTACCAAACTTTGCAACTTTTAAACAACAATAAATCTCCATCCTTCAATTTGAATGAAAAGTTGGTGCAAAGATTTGTGATTATGTATACCCAGTGTTGCCTTTTGACGGCCAACATTGCCTGTCATGAGAACGGTATTCCAGAATTTTTGCCCGTCAAATTGACGGTTTACCAAAAAAAATGCCCTTCAAAAAGTAAATACATCGAATATTTGTACGAAACAATATATTATACCCTTCTATCCTTTGCATCTTTCCAAATTTCATATACACGATCCCATTGTATCTCTTCAATGTGTGGCACATTCAATGAGACTCGCATTAAATCATCTAAATGCTCTATATTCAATCGATTTCTTTTCATCTCTTTGATGAGATTTTGCTTAGAAAACCCTCTCTCACACGAAACTGTGCTAGACGGAATAACCAAAGTAGCTTGCCATAATTTCATCAAATGAGGGAAACTATCTTGCCAATCCTTCATTTTGCAAAACATACGCCAAGCTTCATGCATAGTATAGCCTTCACAATTTAAACGTAAAGTGTCAACAAACCTATAGAGTTCCATTTCACAAGCCTTTGCATCATGTAAAATTTGAGGACATGCATTGACATCAACATTTGGCTGTAAGTGAGAAATCAAAATTCCCAACCATGTCTTTGCTTTACTATCCCTAATCACATCATCATCTGCATAATGGCATGGGCTGAATAATTTTGCTGCATTGAAGAGGCTTAAGTCAGGGAATCTTGCATTTAGTCCATCAATAACATTTTGCACATAATTTTGAGATAGTTTAATACAACTTTCAAGTGATCCATCTATAAATGGCCTCATCTATAAACCTTAACTGGTAAGACCATCACTTTAGACGTAGAATCCTCTGATACCATCGACAATGTCAAGGCCAAGATCCAAGATAAGGAAGGGATAGCCCCGGATCAGCAGAGATTGATCTTCGCCGAGAAGCAGCTCGAGGATGGGCGAACCCTAGCAGATTACAACATCCAGAAGGAATCCACTCTCCATCTCGTGTTGCGTCTGCGCGGTGGGGCTAAGAAAAGGAAGAAGAAGACATACACAAAGCCCAAGAAGATCAAGCACAAGAAGAAGAAAGTGAAGCTCTCTGTCTTGCAGTACTACAAGGTGGACGACTCAGGGAAGGTTCAGAGACTCCGTAAGGAATGCCCTAATGCTGATTGTGGTGCTCGTACCTTCATGGCCAGCCATTTTGATCACCATTATTGTGGCAAGTGTGGGCTTACTTATGTCTATCAGCAGAAGGCATAAGCTTCATATTTAGGGTTTGGACTTTCTATGATGGTGTAGGTTGCATGCATGAAATTAGAGTTTTTTGTGTCTGGTTTTTCTTGCGGACTAAATGTATCCTGTTAGTTTTTCTAAATATTCAATTACTAGTGTTCTTTGCATTCCAGAGAGAGAGAGAGAGAGCTACCTTAGATGGGTGAGTAGGACTGCTGCAGGTGTTGCTGAAAGCCTGAATCTATGAGTAGACTGTAGCAGGAAACGAGCAACAAGCTTCGAGTAGGGATAGTTATTAGTGAGCACTGAGTTGCGAGCTTCCAGCAAGGTGCAGGGCTGAGGGAGCAACGAAGAAACAGGGGAAAAGGGGAGAAATGGGGGGAGATGGGGGAAAATGGGGGAAAGGGGGGGAAAGGGAAAGGAAGGTTTTAGATGGGGAAACGGGGCGGGGGAATTGGGAAGAAAAGATTCATAATTTAAAGTCTAGACTCTATTAGTTTTTTTACCTTTTCGTTACACACATATGTGAATCTTTCAAATTCATACACTCCCAATGCAACTTGAACAATTTGTTCCTACTACCTAGAACTATAATACTATTGTATTGGTCTTAGTAAAATTTGACGGTATTAGGAAATTTTAAGCCTTCATTTTTACGTTTTCATAAAACATATGCCCGTCAAGATTGACGGTTTCATTTTTAAATTAACCTTCATATACGGTTAAATTTGCCAAAAACGTTCAAAACGGCCGTCAAAAGGCAACACTGCGTATACCTTTATCCTTAAGAAAGTGCAATTATGATCCTCAATAATGATTCACTTCCTAAAAATATTGGCAACACGAGAGCCATATTGTTGAAATATCAAAGTACGGTTGAAGGGTCAAAAAAAGAATATGATAAAAAGATGGGTATATTAAACATACAAAGACTTTTAACTCAATATTACATCTATATAAGATGGCGCGAGACATTGAGACCTAGAGACAGATAGAGAGAAAGAGAGAGAGAGGACTTGAAGAGTTTGGCATGGGGGCTCAACTTTCACATTTTTGAAACGGGTGACAGGATTGACAAGCAGAAGGTACAAGCACCCGAATAACAAAGGGCAACGGAGCAAGCACACACGATTACAACGAAACAAAGGTGAGGAGAGGGGTTGGATTCGGACGATAACACAAACAAACAAACAAACATATTAAAAATGCTATTTACCGTACTATCGAGTAGTATCCTACTCTACAATTAAACTCTTAGTTTTAGACTTCGGCGCTACCCGAGGGCGCCAAATTAGGGCACCCACTAATGAATCCGTTGCATCCCGAGACATCAGTGAGGGTGAGCGATGTTCCGAATGTGCCGGTGCTTGTTGCGGCTGCCGATGGCGATCCCTTGCTACCAGGCGCTGTCAAATATTTCGAGGTGCTCCGGCATTTCCGAGATGATGGCGGCTCCGGGCTACTTGTGTCTTCAGACGAGTTCATCGAATCCAAGGGAGTCGGGGCCACTGCTTCCACCTATTTCCCGAACATGCATCGGACACTGCCGCCACACTATGAGGAGGAGCCCTTGTGGCCTTCATCTCACGTCATTCCTAGTGTATTTAACAATCATTTTTTGAAGTCAATCCCTAAGGATGAATTAGTCCTTAAGCATTAGAGTGCAATTTTTATGTTTGCCATTGTCCAGTAATTAATACCCATGATATAAATCCATCAATCAATTCAGGCATCGATGTGAATATGGCTGTCGGTTTTTACAACTTTGCAAATCCACACAGCTTCGTGTTTCTTAGTTGTTTTCACATTGACCATCACAATACGAAGCTAGTACATAAATAGAGACTATAGAATATGGACACCTACCTACTACGCATGTTGTCATGTCTCGGTATTTGATGATGTTTTAACTTTTCAATCCCCCTGAGCTCTTAAGGCCCTCTAAATCTAGACACGCCTAATTTTATACACAAAAGAAATATCAATTCCAAGGGTAGGTATTCCCACTATCATCTAGTTTGGTTAGAGAGGTGATATTCTCTAGTCCAAATATGTAATAGCCTCATTAGGTAGACATTCACCTTTTGTAACAAACAGTCCAAAGTGTTAGCACAATCCTCAAAATTCGAAGAATTACAACATGGATTAGGTAGATTAAAATCTTGGAAAAGCCATCGATGTGTTTAACATAACTGAATCATCCTTGGTTTCCAAAGTTGCTTCAACTATCTTCAATTGACCTTGGTACAAGTACTAACATTGTTAATGTGTAAATATGTGAGGGATATTGAAGTCATCGTGAAGAATTTGTTAATCATAATGCATTCCCGTGCATGTCTACATCAACACATCCAGAACCATGGTCCTATATAACAGCAAACACACATCAAGCTCACAAGCATACAAAAATTAGTGTTAGCTGCTCCAAACCATCAAGTGAATTCAATTTAACTCCTCCCAACCATGTTGACATTCCAATTCAATAATCACATGACTGCCAACTTTTTCTTTAAATATCACTTTCATATATATATATATCTATAAAACAATAAACAAATGAATGAATAATATGCTTCATCACTTGAATGCCAACTTTTTCTTTAAATATCACTTTCATATATATATATATAAAACAATAAACAAATAAATCAATAATATGCTTCATCACTTGATGGCCGTGTCTACCATAGCCAGTAACAATCAAGAGGTCCTCTACCCACTACACTAGGTCATTGAGAGCACCAATAAACCTCCCACCACTTCCAACAGAGCCAATTCACGATAACTTCAGACGATATACGTGCGCAACCATGGCCTTCTCTTATCCCCGTTACAGTGGTGAACCCGATTCGGAGGCCATGCACGACCTTTTCCTAACGTCTGGAATGCGAACCATGTGTCGCACCGGCTTCCAGAACTCGACGCCATTACATCCAAGATCGTGGAGTTTGGGCTCACTCTCGAGGGACGAGCAGCGCGGTGGCACTCATAGCTCGGTCTCTTGGCTTTCACGACTTTCAACTAGCTCCACATGGCGTTCCTTTGACTGTTTCACTGGAGTGTTCCACAACACGAAATCATTGGTCAGTTCTATTCTATCAGACAGTTCAATCAGGAATCTGTGGCCAATTTTGTCATCCGATTCTAGAACTTAAGAAACCAGCTGACCTTGGCACCTACCGAGGACGAGGCTAAGGAAACCTTCCTCGCCGCTTTGCGCCGACCCATGTGAACGAGACTAAGCATACTCGAGTTTATGGGCTAGAAAATCGACACGGTCATCAACTGAGTTCTTCAGGTGCAGTTGGAAGACACAGACGAAGGAATGCTGATGACTTCCTTCTAGAAAAACAGAGACAGGGAGATAGAGAAAGAAAGAAGGATGAATTCTGATTTTTATATTTCCTGTTGCTCTTCTCTCTCAATTAGAGAGAAGCGTGTGATTTTTTCATATAGGATCCATGTGACTCTTGGTATCAGGAGTCATAACTGTTTATTTTAATTATTTTACAATTTTATTCTTTTCCTTATATTTTCCAACACTCCTCCCTAAGGAAAATAATCAAAATTCTAAGCTTTTATCTTTGGTTTTTGTATGATTGAGTGGTCCGATGTTTTTGCAACATTGTAGATGTTTATGACTTGCTACTGGCTTTGTTAAGTAATCTGCCCACTTCAAAGTTGATCACATAAACTTTATGTTGACCTTCTTTTCTTCAATCACGTCTATTAGGAAGTGGTACTTGAAAGATATGTGACGTATGTTGTCGCTAATTCTTGGGTTGCTTGCCAACTTTAAGCATGACTGATTGTCACAGTAGATTTCTATTGGTTCTTCTTTAGTAGAATTTATTTCTTCTAATATGGCTTTTAGCCAAGTTCCTTCTTTTGCACCTGGAGTGGCAGCAACATATTCCGCTTTTGTCGAAGATAGTGAAACTGTAGCTTGTTTTTTCGATCTCCACGCAATCTCTCCTCCGTCAAAGGTGTAGACGTCGCCACTTGTGGATTTTCGGCCATATACATCTCCTCCCCAGTCGGTGTTAGTCCATCCATGAAGAGCAGTTGAGGGGTTTGCCCATCCACACAATTTTGGTTGGATCGACTGCGAATGCATGGATTGAAAAGTAAGACACAAGTGTTTAGTATGTTTAAGATATCGAAGAATTCTCTTACGTGCTTGCCAATGTTTGGGGCCAGGGTTCGTCATAAAGCGTGATAGTAATCCTGTACTAAAGCATAAATCTGGTCTCGTGCTACTAACTAGATATCATATGGAGCCTATTACTTGTCTATACGGAATGTTTTCCATTTCAGTTTCTTTTATGAGTGATTTTGGGCTATCTTCAATGGACAACTTAAGTGTGGTAGGAAGTGGGGTAGATATGGGTTTGCAATGTTCCATGTTAAAACATTTTAGAATATTATCAATGTATCGAGATTGTGAGAGTGAGATTTGTCCTAGACTTGTATTTCTTTTTACTTCTATTCCTAGAAAATAGGTCATGGGTCCAAGATCGGTGATAGGAAAAACTGATTTCAACTCTTGTTTACAAAAACTTAAATAAGATAGAGAATTTGATAATAAGGGAAAATCATCCACATATACTCCTAATATGATGAAGTTGGATGCCGATTTTCTAAGATAGATGTTAGGTTCACTTTTAAGTCTACTATAGCCACATTTTATTAAGAAAGTGTGGAGACGATAGTACCAGGCTCGAGATGATTGTCGTAGGCTGTAGATGGACTTCTGAAGTTTGCAGACGTGTGTGGGAAATTGTGTATTTTGAAAATAGGGGGGTCACCATGTAGAGGCGCGGTTTGAACATCCAAGTGATGAAGCTCAAGGTTTTCAGCCGCATTGATGGCCACAAGTAGTCGAAAGGATGTTATTCGTAGTGTGGGACTGAAAGTATCTGTGAAGTCTATTACGGGTACTTGTGTGAAACCTCGAGCAAGTAGTCTTGCTTTGAAACGAACAGGTTGTCCTTGGGGGTCATACTTTATTTGGAGTACCCACTTGCAAGTGATGATCTTACGATCGGTGGGTTTTTCCACTAGGTCCCATGTTTTATTTTTGGTCAGGGAATATATTTCATCTTTCATTGCGTTTATCCAATGATTTGCATTTTGGCTTTGAAGTGCTTCTTCGACGTTGGTAGGTTCTTCGAAATCGATATGTGGACTGTCTACGTTGAGATTGGATGTATGCCCCATGTCAAGATCGCTAAAATGACAGTCTAGTTTGTCTAATTCTTGGTAGATGTCCGATAGTTTTCTATGGCGTCTAGGAGGTGTAGTGTCGATGTTAGAGATGGGTAGGTGTTTAGTTTGTGGGGTGTTTGGAGAGTTGAAATTGTTCAAAGTCTTTGGGTGTGACAAAACATATGGATGCCCAATGTTTGAGTGGTCAGTTCTGTTATGGGAACTGAGTGAAGGATGAGGGTTGGGTGACATGGTCTTCAGTTGTCGGTTGTGTAAGTCAGCAATGGACAGTTCAGGACTGTCACGATGGTTTGTCTGTGTCGGTCGCATGAGGCCGTTACTGTCTTTTCCATCCTCGTCAGAAGACATGGTTTTGTAGGTAGTAGAGGACGAAGCCTGATCGGTGACGTGCAAGGACGATAGTGGGCGGGGATGGAGCGAGCGAGCAGAAGGGGAGTTAGTCGAATATGGCCATCTTGCTCGGCCCGTTATAATGGAGTGTTGCGGACAGGTCGCTTTGCCAAGGTAAGTTTTTGATATTTGTACACATGGTTTTTGTCTTCACACAAAGGGGAAGGTTGTGCATCGTGTGATGAGTTTATTTGGGTGTCCAAATATGTGGAGTCATATTCATCGTCAGAAGAGTGATAGTGTGAGGGTGTTGTCAGGATGAGGGAAACTGAGGATGGTGTAGCGGTTGTGTTGGAGGACCCGTGGTGCGGATCATGTAGAGAGTGTTCGTCAAGTTGTAGTGTCTAGGAAGTGACATTACGTTGATGGTATTTGTCTACTTCTATGTTTGTTAAGGAATTGTTGGGACTCTTATGTTTTTGAAGAATGTTATCTTCATCAAATAGGACGCTTCTACTGAAAAAGAATGTGTTTGTGTCAGGGTTATATAGGCGATAGGCTTTATAACCGTGGGCATCGCCATAGCCGACGAAGATTTCTTTCTTGGCTTTTGTGTCAAGTTTCTTTCTTTTGGTGTCTGGTATGTGAGCAAATTCAGGACACCTCAATATTTTATGATTTTGGAGGTGTAGTTTATGTTCATACCAGAGTTCGAATGGAGGGAGGAAGCCTAGGGAGTGATGGTAGATTCAATTTTGGATATAGCAAGCTGTCGCAATAGCTTCTTCCTAGAATTTCAAATCTAGTTTTGCAGCATTTAGCATGGTGCGAGCGGCATTTAAGAAGCTTCTATTTTTTTTTTCTGCAGTGCTGTTTTGTTGAGGTGTGTGTGGAACGGACCTCCGATGGTGGATTCCTTGTGATTTGCAGAAATTTATGAATTCCTTTAAGTGGTATTCCCCTCCCATCCTCCATCGGTTTGTAGGGATTTTAGTTTGTGGTTAGTTGGATTTTCAGCGAGGTGAAGGTAATTTTTGAATGCAGGTAGAGCTTGAATTTTTGTTTTAAAGAAAGTAATAACAGTGAATTTACTATAGTTGTCGATAAAGCTTATGAAGTATACTGATCCACTAATTGATTTTGTAGGAAAAGGGCCGCAAAGATCACTGTGGACAAGTTGTAGGGGTTGACTACTTGTGGTTTGTCGGCGTGGAAAAGGATGTTGGGGCATTTTTCCAAGAATGCACCCTTCACAGATTTTCAAGTTTGTGAGGTGGGCTTTTGGAAGGCCTAATGCCATATTATAAAATTGCATATTTTTTATGGCTTGTAGATGAGTGTGTGCGAGTCGATGGTGTCACAGATTCGTTAAAGTAGATTGTTCATTTGTTGATGTATAGTGTGCTTCTAATGTGATGGTTGTGGGTGTGCATGGGAGGTGATAGAGTCTGTCGTGTAGATGTTTACAGATGTATTTAGTTATCTGTCCATTCAGGGTTTTATGCTTAATTTGTGCATATGTTTCTTTGAACTTTATGGAGGTGCCATTTTTGGTTGACAGACGGATAGTAGGTTTTTTGTGATTCCAGGAAGAAAATAAACATTGTCTACTATAAGAACTTGGTTGTTTTCCAGGAAGAGGTTTACGTCTCCTTTTCTTAAAGTAGTTAGCCTACCTTTATTACCAAACACGACGGGGATTGGTGATGGTAAGGGGTTATAATTTGTTATGGATTGTCTATTATTTGTCATGTGATGGGTGGCACCGGTATCGAAATACCAGGTGTTACAAATTTTTGTTTTGTATCGATTCTTGCTGTTAAAGCTTTGGCGAGGAAAACTTGCATGAGGTTTTTCATAACCATCGTCAATTTTTTCATTGTTTGTTTCAGTTGGGTATGATTCATCTTCTAAAATTTCTTCAGCTAAGTGGGCTTCTACTCGAGATCTAGATCTTTGATATGGTTGTCTAATTCTGGTTTGTCTAAACCTACATTGATTGTTTGTATATCCAGGTTTCTTGCAGATGGTGCGGAAATTTTTTGAGAACCTAAGGCCTCCGGTTTGTGATCTAAAATTTTCTAGGTAATATCTGGGCTTGTATTGTATTCTTTGATTTTGAGAGGGTTGTTTGTTATGGTATGCTATCATTGCTAATGTGTGTTGTGTTTGTTCCGGTCGGTGTGCTTTTTCATTGCCTCTTCTTGTCTTATACAATTTATGAGGTCAATGAGAGTTGTGTTTGTGTTGAAATTTTGGGTGGTCAAGAAAAAGTGCTCCATGATGGTGGCAATGCATCTAATAGGAGAAGTGTTTGCAACTTTGACTCTGATTCGACTCCAGACGTAAGACAGTCATCTAATTTGTGTTTCCATGAGTTTATAAATGCACACATATCCTCTTCTTCTTGAATCTTTAAAATTACTAATGAGTTTAGTGTCATGACCTGATTTTCGTCTGTAGTTGGCTCGAATTCGTTTTTCAAGTCGATCCACATGGTGTTTGCAGTGCAACAATTTCTGATCGCGCCGGTTTGCTGGTCCTCCAGATTCAACATAATTTCTAGCTTTGCTGCTAGATCTTTTTATTTAAATATCACTTTCATATATATATATATATCTATAAAACAATAAACAAATAAATCAATAATATGCTTCATCACTTGATGGCCGTGTCTACCATAGCCAGTAACAATCAAGAGGTCCTCTCCCCACTACACTAGGTCATTGAGAGCACCAATAAACCTCCCACCACTTCCAACAGAGCCAATTCACGATAACTTCAGACGATATACGTGCGCAACCATGGCCTTCTCTTATCCCCGTTACAGTGGTGAACCCGATTCGGAGGCCATGCACGATCTTTTCTTAACGTCTGGAATGCGAACCACGTGTCGCACCGGCTTCCGGAACCCGATACCATTACATCCAAGATCGTGGAGTTTGGGCTCACTCTCGAGGGACAAGCAGCGCGGTGGCACTCATAGCTCGGTCTCTTGGCTTTCACGACTTTCAACTAGCTCCACATGGCGTTCCTTTGACTGTTTCACTGGAGTGTTCCACAACACGAAATCATTGGTCAGTTCTATTCTATCAGACAGTTCAATCAGGAATCTGTGGCCAATTTTGTCATCCGATTCTAGAACTTAAGAAACCAGCTGACCTTGGCACCTACCGAGGACGAGGCTAAGGAAACCTTCCTCGCCGCTTTGCGCCGACCCATGTGAATGACCCTAGGCATACTCGAGTTTATGGGCCAGAAAACCAACACGGTCATCAACTGAGTTCTTCAGGTGCAGTTGGAAGACACAGACGAAGGAATGCTGATGACTTCCTTCTAGAAAAACAGAGACAGGGAGATAGAGAAAGAAAGAAGGATGAATTCTGATTTTTATATTTCCTGTTGCTCTTCTCTCTCAATTAGAAAGAAGCGTGTGATGTTTTCATATAGGATACATGCGACTCTTGGTATCAGGAGTCATAACTATTTATTTTAATTATTTTACAATTTTATACTTTTCCTTATATTTTCCAACACTCCTCCCTAAGGAAAATAATCAAAATTCTAAGCTTTTATCTTTGGTTTTTGTATGATTGAGTAGTCCGATGTTTTTGCAACATTGTAGATGTTTATGACTTGCTACTGGCTTTGTTAAGAAATCTACCCACTTCAAAATTGATCGCATAAACTTTATGTTGACCTTCTTTTCTTCAATCACGTCTATTAGGAAGTGGTACTTGAAAGATATGTGACGTATGTTGTCGCTAATTCTTGGGTTGCTTGCCAACTTTAAGCATGACTGATTGTCACAGTTGATTTCTATTAGTTCTTCTTTAGCAGAATTTATTTCTTCTAATATGGCTTTTAGCCAAATTCCTTCTTTTGCACCTGGAGTGGCAGCAACATATTCCGCTTTTGTCGAAGATAGTGAAACTGTAGCTTGTTTTTTCGATCTCCACGCAATCGCTCCTCCGTCAAAGGTGTAGACGTAGCCACTTGTGGATTTTCGGCCATATACATCTCCTCCCCAGTCGGTGTTAGTCCATCCATGAAGAGCAGTTGAGGGGTTTGCCCATCCGCACAATTTTGGTTGGATCGACTGCAAATGCATGGATTGAAAAGTAAGACACAAGTGTTTAGTATGTTTAAGATATCAAAGAATTCTCTTACGTGCTTGCCAATGTTTGGGGCCAGGGTTCATCATAAAGCGTGATAGTAATCCTGTACTAAAGCATAAATCTGGTCTCATGCTACTAACTAGATATCATATGGAGCCTATTACTTGTCTATACGGAATGTTTTCCATTTCAGTTTTTTTTATGAGTGATTTTGTGGTGAAAGCATGCGAATGGAAACACTATTATAGCTATTTAGCTGGTAAATTGACCACAGCTAAATAGTTTTTTTTATAGCTAATTTTTAGTAGGAAGATCTTAAAGATACGTCTCATTTATGATGGGGATGGAAATATTACCATTTATGGTCCACCGTTTAGCTAGTCTTTATTTGAGATCAAATTCTAATCATCCCTAAAATTGCCAAAATATATAGATTACATGTAGCTAATTAGATAGCTAATTAGCTATGTCAAGGACATAGCTAATTGTTCCCATTCCCATGCTTTCACGCTTTGGGCTATCTTCAATGGACAACTTAAGTGTGGTAGGAAGTGGGGTAGATATGGGTTTGCAATGTTCCATGTTAAAACATTTTAGAATATTATCAATGTATCGAGATTGTGAGAGTGAGATTTGTCCTAGACTTGTATTTCTTTTTACTTCTATTCCTAGAAAATAGGTCATGGGTCCAAGATCGGTGATAGGAAAAACTGATTTCAACTCTTGTTTACAAAAACTTAAATAAGATAGAGAATTTGATAATAAGGGAAAATCATCCACATATACTCCTAATATGATGAAGTTGGATGCCGATTTTCTAAGATAGATGTTAGGTTCACTTTTAAGTCTACTATAGCCACATTTTATTAAGAAAGTGTGGAGACGATAGTACCAGGCTCGAGATGATTGTCGTAGGCTGTAGATGGACTTCTGAAGTTTGCAGACGTGTGTGGGAAATTGTGTATTTTGAAAATAGGGGGGTCACCATGTAGAAGCGCGGTTTGAACATCCAAGTGATGAAGCTCAAGGTTTCCAGCCGCATTGATGGCCAGAAGTAGTCGAAAGGATGTTATTCGTAGTGTGGGACTGAAAGTATCTGTGAAGTCTATTTCGGGTACTTGTGTGAAACCTCGAGCAAGTAGTCTTGCTTTGAAACGAACAGGTTGTCCTTGGGGGTCATACTTTATTTGGAGTACCCACTTGCAAGTGATGATCTTACGATCGGTGGGTTTTTCCACTAGGTCCCATGTTTTATTTTTGGTCAGGGAATATATTTCATCTTTCATTGCGTTTATCCAATGATTTGCATTTTGGCTTTGAAGTGCTTCTTCGACGTTGGTAGGTTCTTCGAAATCGATATGTGGACTGTCTACGTCGAGATTGGATGTATGCCCCATGTCAAGATCGCTAAAATGACAGTCTAGTTTGTCTAATTCTTGGTAGATGTCCGATAGTTTTCTATGGCGTCTAGGAGGTGTAGTGTCGATGTTAGAGATGGGTAGGTGTTTAGTTTGTGGGGTGTTTGGAGAGTTGAAATTGTTCAAAGTCTTTGGGTGTGACAAAACATATGGATGCCCAATGTTTGAGTGGTCAGTTCTGTTATGGGAACTGAGTGAAGGATGAGGGTTGGGTGACATGGTCTTCAGTTGTCGGTTGTGTAAGTCAGCAATGGACAGTTCAGGACTGTCACGATGGTTTGTCTGTGTCGGTCGCATGAGGCCGTTACTGTCTTTTCCATCCTCGTCAGAAGACATGGTTTTGTAGGTAGTAGAGGACGAAGCCTGATCGGTGACGTGCAAGGACGATAGTGGGCGGGGATGGAGCGAGCGAGCAGAAGGGGAGTTAGTCGAATATGGCCATCTTGCTCGGCCCGTTATAATGGAGTGTTGCGGACAGGTCGCTTTGCCAAGGTAAGTTTTTGATATTTGTACACATGGTTTTTGTCTTCACACAAAGGGGAAGGTTGTGCATCGTGTGATGAGTTTATTTGGGTGTCCAAATATGTGGAGTCATATTCATCGTCAGAAGAGTGATAGTGTGAGGGTGTTGTCAGGATGAGGGAAACTGAGGATGGTGTAGCGGTTGTGTTGGAGGACCCGTGGTGCGGATCATGTAGAGAGTTTTCGTCAAGTTGTAGTGTCTAGGAAGTGACATTACGTTGATGGTATTTGTCTACTTCTATGTTTGTTAAGGAATTGTTGGGACTCTTATGTTTTTGAAGAATAGTACCAAGCTCAAGATGATTGTCGTAGGCCGTAGATGGACTTCTGAAGTTTGCAGACGTGTGTGGGAAATTGTGTATTTTGAAAATAGGGGGGTTGCGCCATATAGACTTCTTCTTCGGGGTCACCATGTAGAAGCGCGATTTGAACATCCAAGTGATGAAGCTGAAGGTTTTCAGCCGCATTGATGGCCACAAGTAGTCGAAAGGATGTTATTCGTAGTGTGGGACTGAAAGTATCTGTGAAGTCTATTCCGGGTACTTGTGTGAAACCTCGAGCAAGTAGTCTTGCTTTGAAACGAACAGGTTGTCCTTGGGGGTCATACTTTATTTGGAGTACCCACTTGCAAGTGATGATCTTACGATCGGTGGGTTTTTCCACTAGGTCCCATGTTTTATTTTTGGTCAGGGAATATATTTCATCTTTCATTGCGTTTATCCAATGATTTGCATTTTGGCTTTGAAGTGCTTCTTCGACGTTGGTAGGTTCTTCGAAATCGATATGTGGACTGTCTACGTCGAGATTGGATGTATGCCCCGTGTCAAGATCGCTAAAATGACAGTCTAGTTTGTCTAATTCTTGGTAGAGGTCCGATAGTTTTCTAAGGCGTCTAGGAGGTGTAGTGTCGATGTTAGAGATGGGTAGGTGTTTAGTTTGTGGGGTGTTTGGAGAGTTGAAATTGGTCAAAGTCTTTGGGTGTGACAAAACATATGGATGCCCAATGTTTGAGTGGTCAGTTCTGTTATGGGAACTGAGTGAAGGATGAGGGTTGGGTGACATGGTCTTCAATTTTCGGTTGTGTAAGTCACCAATGGACAGTTCAGGACAATCACGATGGTTTGTCTGTGTCGGTCGCATGAGGCCGTGACCGTCTTTTCCATCCTCGTCAGAAGACATGGTTTTGTTGGTAGTAGAGGACGAAGCCTGATTGGTGACGTGCAAGGGCGACAATGGGCGGGGATGGAGCGAGCGAGCAGAAGATGGAGTTAGTCAAATATGGACATCTTGCTCGACGCATTATAATGGAGTGTTGCGGACAGGTCGCTTTGGCAAGGTAAGTTTCTGATATTTGTAGACATGGTTTTTGTCTTCACACAAAGGGGAAGGTTGTGCATTGTGTGATGAGTTTATTTGGGTGTCCAAATATGTGGAGTCATATTTTTCGTCAGAAGAGTGATAGTGTGAGGGTGTCGTCAGGATGAGGGAAACTGAGGATGGTGTAGCGGCTGTGCTGGAGGACCCGTGGTGCGGATCATGTAGAGAGTGTTCGTCAAGTTGTAGTGGCCAGGAAGTGACATTACCTTGATGGTGTTTCTCTACTTCTATGTTTGTTAAGGACTTGTTAGGACTCTTATGTTTTTGAAGAATGTTATCTTCATCAAATAGGACGCTTCTACTGAAAAAGAATGTGTTTGTGTCAGGGTTATATAGGCGATAAGCTTTATAACCGTGGGCATCGCCATAGCCGACGAAGATTTCTTTCTTGGCTTTTTTGTCAAGTTTCTTTCTTTTGGTGTTTGGTATGTGAGCAAATGCAGGACACCTGAATATTTTATGATTTTGGAGGTGTGGTTTATGTCCATACCAAAGTTCGAATGGAGGGAGGAAGCCTAGCAAGTTGTCGCAATAGCTTCTTCCCAGAATTTCGAATCTAGTTTTGCAGCATGTAGCATGTTGCGAGCGGCATTTAAGAAGCTTCTATTTTTTCTTTCTGCAATGCCGTTTTGTTGAGGTGTGTGTGGAACGGACCTCCAATGGTGGATTCCTTGTGCTTTGCAGAAATTTATGAATTCCTTTAAGTGGTATTGCCCTCCCATCCTCCATCGGTTTGTAGGGATTTTAGTTTGTGGTTAGTTGGATTTTCAGCAAGATGAAGGTAATTTTTGAATGCAGGTAGAGCTTGATTTTTTGTTTTTAAGAAAGTAGTAACGGTGAATTTACTATAGTTGTCGATAAAGCTTATGAAGTATACTGATCCAATAATTGATTTTGTAGGAAAAGGGCCACAAAGATCATTGTGGACAAGTTGTAGGGGTTGACTACTTGTGGTTTGTCAGCGTTGTCGTGCCTTTCGGCTCCGGATCGTTTGCGTGAGTCGGGTGGGAACCGCTGGGGTTTTGGACTAGGAAGAGGAGAGTTTTAAGGCTAATAAGAATATAAATATGTTGTAAGAAAGAGTTATAGCAAACTCGTGAATCCCACAAGTGTATTGTATTAGATTAATCAATATGAATATAAGAATATAAACTTCGGTTGAAAGAGAATGATATAGAATTCTCGTGAATCCCACGAGTATAGTTTATTAATTGGTGTTTTTTAGAAACATATCTAGTTTCCAAATATTTTTCACACACCTATTACATTGTGCTCCCCATCCTTATGTAGTGATGGGAGAGACTAAGCATAGCTACATGCTTTTTTTCTAATATGTTCATGCACACTAAATGTGCATGTGATGCTTTTCTAATCCTTGCTTTTATTTGCTAAATATAGTGCTCATGCACGCTAGATGTGCATGAGTCACTTTTTAGTCGCTTGCGTTTTTCTATAAAATATTCACGCACTCTAAAAATACATGATTTACCTTTTAATAAAGGTAGGCGCAAATAAAGCACTTATAGTTATTAAATCTATTTATAGAACACTAAAGATAAGGTAGCATAATGGTAAAGTTGAGGTTTGGCTACGTGGAGGTACAGGGTTCAAATCCTGCCCTATGCACGTGATAAATATCTTGATATATTATTTTATTTATTTATATGTAATTAAATCGGTTATATTATTTTTTACTTTTTCACGTAGTGTACGAAATACACTACGACACTCGCCCCCTCCGAACCCGCACATCCTCCGGTATGTGCCGAAGTTGCCGATGCTCGTTGTCTCCCCTTCATCCTCCGTTTGTCCCGCTATGTCAACTTTGTCTCTCCATTTTGAGTAGACCCATTCTTTCCACCCGAACCATTGTCGCCATCCGATCCACCATATTCTTTGTTCATTCTTTGCATTGCCATGAGTGGTTGTCATGGTCCCTTGTGGTACTCTTGAGCATCTCGGTGTGTTGTCTCTCTCCACTCCGCGCTTGTCTTCCGTAGGTTCTACCCACGCGTCGATGTCGACCTCCGAATACGCACTCGCTGTTAGGTCCTTGTGCGGCTTTAATGCATGCTTTATTTCTCGATGTTGCGCATGCGTCGTATTAGGCCGTAGCGCATGCTTCGTATTCCATCGTAGTGCATGCGCCGTATTACCCCGTAGTGCATGCTTATTTTTGCACCGTAGCGCGTGCTTCTTTTTGCGCCGTAGCGTGTGCTTCTCTTTACGCCGTAGCACGTGCTTCTTTTGGTGCCGTAGTGCGTGCTCCGTATTACATACTTCTCCCATCGTAGACCCGACCTTCGCGTTGTCATGCTTTTGTTTACATCGGAATTTCAGACGGATCATCTTCCATCCGAACCGGCTTCCGACTTTACCTTCCTTGTTGCCACCTCCCGTCTCTCCGGTCTCACGTTGGTTCTCGGACACAACCGCCGAAGTCTCTAGAATTAGTGGGTAGGAATCCTCGGTATTATCATCTTCCGTTGTTTCACCCATAGCCATGTTCTCCTTGGCTATCTCTCCTTCGTATGCATCGGCTTCGACCTTCGTTTCGTTGCCGCCACTTTCCTTATCTTCGGTGTTATGTCGACACCCGGGCTCCAGTACCGAAGTCTCCGAAACAATGGTGAAGGAATCCCTTCGTTCGTGCTCATTTACTTTGTCTTCCTCGTTGCCCTTCCGGTCCTCCACTTTTCCACCGACACATTCCGTCTCTCCGGTCTCACGTTGGTGCACGGGCACAGCCGCCGAAGTCTCTGGAACCGGTGTGGGGATACCCTTTCGTCCTCGATCTTCCTCCTCCTCGTCCTTTGTTGGCCTCGACTTTGGTTCGGTTTTAAGCTCCCCTTCAATGTCGACTTGCGACTTTTCATGCATCTCCGAACCCTTCCGCATCAAGCTCTCCTTCGGTGGTAGTCGGTGGCCGCTTTTCACCCACTGTTGACCGCCGTTCGTGGACCATGTCCTCGTCCGCTTCGGTCTTAGATAGTCATATGTGTCTCGTATAGCTTCTTCAAAGGACTCCCACATCGGGCTTTGTTGTCGTATCTCGTGGATTCTCTCTTGAAGCTCATCCGTAGCCACCCGGTTGAAAGATAACACTTGCAATCTTTCTGAGATACCATATCGCAACATCTCCATTTTGTAGTCACGTAGATAGCGTGACACGTCCTTTCCATCGAATTGCCCGTTCTGTTGCACGAGTCGTTGTACTACTGTCGTGATCTCCGACATCTCGCGTTGTTCTTGTAACATTCTCTCGAACATCATCATCATCATGTTCATCGCCTCTTGTTGATTCTCCATCTCCTTGCCACCCGCCTTCACGTCGGGTTCACCAACTGTGTCGTGCCTTTCGGCTCCGGATCGTTTGCGTGAGTCGGGTGGGAACCGCTGGGGTTTTGGACTAGGAAGAGGAGAGTTTTAAGGCTAATAAGAATATAAATATGTTGTAAGAAACAGTTATAGCAAACTCGTGAATCCCACGAGTGTATTGTATTAGATTAATCAATATGAATATAAGAATATAAACTTCGGTTGAAAGAGAATGATATAGAATTCTCGTGAATCCCACGAGTATAGTTTATTAATTGGTGTTTTTTAGAAACATATCTAGTTTCCAAATATTTTTCACACACCTATTACATTGTGCTCCCCATCCTTATGTAGTGATGGGAGAGACTAAGCATAGCTACATGCTTTTTTTTCTAATATGTTCATGCACACTAAATGTGCATGTGATGCTTTTCTAATCCTTGCTTTTATTTGCTAAATATAGTGCTCATGCACGCTAGATGTGCATGAGTCACTTTTTAGTCGCTTGCGTTTTTCTATAAAATATTCACGCACTCTAAAAATACATGATTTACCTTTTAATAAAGGTAGGCGCAAATAAAGCACTTATAGTTATTAAATCTATTTATAGAACACTAAAGATAAGGTAGCATAATGGTAAAGTTGAGGTTTGGCTACGTGGAGGTACAGGGTTCAAATCCTGCCCTATGCACGTGATAAATATCTTGATATATTATTTTATTTATTTATATGTAATTAAATCGGTTATATTATTTTTTACTTTTTCACGTAGTGTATGAAATACACTACGACAGCGTGGAAAAGGATGTTGGGGCATTTTTCCAAGAATGCACCCTTCATAGATTTTCAAGTTTGCGAGGTGCGCTTTTGGAAGGCCTAATGCCATATTATAAAATTGCATATTTTTTATGGCTTGTAGATGAGTGTGTGCGAGTCGATGGTGCCACAGATTCGTTAAATTAGATTGTTCATTTGTTGATGTATAGTGTGCTTCTAATGTGATGGTTGTGGGTTTGCATGGGAGGTGATAGAGTTTGTCATCTAGATGTTTACAAATGTATTTAGTTATCTGTCCATTCAGGGTTTTATGCTTAATTTGTGCATATGTTTCTTCGAACTTTATGGAGGTGCCATTTTTGGTTGCTTGACAAACGGATAGTAGGTTTTTTGTGATTCCAGGAAGAAAATAAACATTGTCTACTATAAGAACTTGGTTGTTTTCCAGGAAGAGGTTTATGTCTCCTTTTCTTAAAGTAGTTAGCCTACAAGTATTACCAAACACGACGGGGATTGGTGATGGTAAGGGGTTATAATTTGTTATGGATTGTCTATTAATTGTCATGTGATGGGTGGCACCGGTATCGAAATACCAGGTGTTGTCAAATTTTTGTTTTGTATCGATTCTTGCTGTTAAAGCTTTGGCGAGGAAAACTTGCATGAGGTCATCATAACCATCGTCAATTTTTTCATTGTTTGTTTCAGTTGGGTATGATTCATCTTCTAAAATTGTTAACTCTTAGGGCCGGACAATGGCCGGACAATGGCCTAACACAGGGTGTCTATGGAAGACACTTCACCAAAGGGGTGTTACGGCAATAGCATTAGACTAAACGCTTAATCCGACTTAATTAGGTTACTTAGCTTGATCGTCTTTAATAATCACACGCGTAAGATATAACAATGAAGGCAGAACGGCAATTAACACAGACAGATAACAACACTAAGCTTTATTAATTAACCGCTATTCATTACATTGTATCTAGGCCTTTAAATAGGTTTCCGGTCTGTATTACAAAACGGTGCCATCCGCACCTGTTCGGGATCGGTCCGGATCCGGAACGGCATACCGATTCCGGTCCGTCCGTCCTCACTTATAGCTTAATTACAACCACATTCCTACTACTTAAATAACTCCCCGTTTCACACTTTGGACTCCTTTGCCGGCCGGTAACACATGGCATGCCCGTGGGACAGTACCTTGTACGTCGAATCCACAAATGACCCTTGCTATTCTTCATCCAAAATATCCAGAATGCTTTGTTCGAGAGTCTCCAATGGTTCATCGGGAATTGGTTGTTGTTGTTGTTGTTGTTGTTGTTGCTACTCTGTTGATGTCTACTGCGACGGGTCCGTTGGTGACTGCTGCGGCTGCTCCTCCGTTTGTTGCTCTAACACCGGCGTCTCCGTCGTTGCTCCCTCCGTCGTAGTGGTCTCCGGTTGACTGGTTTCGGGCTGGCCCTCGGCTGGCGACGGTTCCTCATCACTAAGGTTAACCGTTGCCGCTGCTCGTGCTTTTTCTTCCCGAACCCGGGACCGCTCGTAGCTTTCAAACTGGATTTGAGCGTCCAGCCTATCATCATCTAGCTGAGCTACGAGTCGCCGGACCTGCGCCAGCTGTTCATCTGCCAGGACTTGGAAGTCATCGGCCAGCTCGTCCCGTATGGTGGTGAAGTCCTCGAAAGTCAATGTATAACAATCATCTCCTTCCTTCCGCCGGTTTGCCACGTCTGCCCATAGCAATTGGAGTTTCGCCGCGTTTTGTGCTCACTTTGTCCACCATCTTATGGAGTTTTCAACAATCAAGTGTTTTGTCTAATTCAGCCATGCCCGAAGGATGGACTGAATCCGGCCCGTTCCCAATTGTGATTTGCTTTCCGCCGCTTGCCATTCCTCCTTCAGTTGCTTGATGATTTTGACGTTGTCCTCCGCCTGCTCCTTGTAATGCGTCAATTGCCTTTGATATGTGCTTTGTAATTTCTGCAATACCGTTGACACTCTCTCCTTTTCTTCCTATTGTTGCCTTTGGAGCTCCATCCGGACCTTCTCCGCCTCGTCCAAGCGTCTTGTATTTTCTGCACGTTTGTCGGCGATCGCCGTTGCGGCCCGATCAACTTCCTGCCGGAGCTCGGCCATCCATTCTTTATGCTCCATTTCCAGCCGTTTGTAGTCCCGGTGCAGGTGCTCAAAATCATCTGTCTTTTGCTTGAGCCGTGCATTGATCTGTCGACGAGCCTGGTCCTCGTGGTCCTTCTGCTGGCGGAGCTCTTCCTTTAGCCGTTCAATTTCCGTTTCCGCCGTCTTCCGCAGCTTGTCCTTTTCCTGCAACACTTTGTCTTTTTCCTCCCTTAGCCGGTCGTACGCTTGATGGCCTTTCCGGAGGCTCTCCTCTGCCTGGCGGAGGTTCTCAGCAGTCTTCTTTAATTCGGCTTCGGCCGCTGTCTTCAATTCCCGTTCACGGCTCCTTAGCGCTTCTTGTGCGGCAAGTTCATCGCTCAATTCCGCAAGCTCCTGGTCTTGCGCCGCATCTCTCGCCGGAACGGTTTCCGTTGCCGGGATCTTATTGGTATGTACAGGTCGATCCGTTTCTTTATTCTGTACACTTACCGGAGTCACCGGTGATTGGATCTGTGTTGCCGTTAAGGCCATTTTGGCCATCTCTGTCGTGACCTGATCCAAGTCTTTTTCCAGGCACCGGATTCTGGACCGGGCCGTCTCTAGTTGTTCGGTTGTGATGAGCAACCGTTCGCTTTGCGCTCTTTCTTCCGCCTCAATATATCCCATTGCTCCGGCAATCTGTTCACCTACCCGCCGGAGCCACAGGCTACCGGTGCCTTCTTGTTGCGTTTGCCCGGAGGTTTGACGGATGGGCTCACTTGTAGATGGGTGGTCCCGCCTGATTGCGCCGAGTTGCAATTCCGTTTCTGCCTGTGGACCACCCTGCTGTCCTGGTTCGCCTTGTGCTTCTTCTTGGCTGGCCGAGGGAGGCTGCATTGACCTTTCCGGCTCTGGCGGGATGGGACTTGCCGATGTTGCCGGTGGTACCGGGGCTTCTGATTCCGGTGCCATGCGCACCGGTTCTGGTTCCTCCCTTGGCGTGGGAGTCTCAGTATGGGGAGCCGGTGCTCCCTCCGTTTGAGGGTCCGAACGTTTCCCGACTGCCTCGACGGTCCTTGCCGACGACTGTCGCTGGAGGTGCTCCGTAGGCTCCTCCTCTATTTCCTCTTCCCGAGTCTCGGCATTGAGTTTTGCCGCCAAGGGGTCCGCTTCTCTATTCACCGGTCGGCGGAGTGTAACCTTTACGGGCCGTGCCGGTGGTTCCTCCTGCGCATCCGTTGGCTGCTTCCGGCTGCCGCTTTCCTTTCCCGCCTGTTCTGCGTCCGCCGCCTTCCCCTTAGTGGCCTTAGAGGCCAACAACTGTTGTCTTTTGGAAGCCGTCTTTGGGGTGCCCTCCGTCACTCTTCCTCGCTTCTTGGGCTGGACAGGCTGGACGGGTTGCACAAGCAAGGTGAGCCACTGCGTTACGGCGTGCCATATCCTCCGTCCTTCTCGGCCTTCTTTGCCGTCTTTGCCTATGATGATCTCGATCGCCGCACACAACCCGTCTGCGATCAATATCGGCCAATCCACCTTGATACCTTCATAGGTGGCGATGATCATCCCTGCCCGGTTCTGTGGCATGACAGGGGGTCTAGGGTACACATGGCCGTATTCGTGGAGCACACGAGCAATCTCACGGAACAGCATGTCTTCGCCGCCCTGTGTCCGGTAGCCCTTGCTGGCTAGGGAGTACTCACCAAAATACCTGATGAGTTGCTCCGGGGTCAGATTGTCAATCATGAGTATGCCTCCCTCCGGAAGGCCTGTTAACGCTCGAATAGCCTCCGCGTTATGACCTCTGTGTCGATTTCTTTGATCACCTTGTCGGCTTCTTTGTGTGGCGGTACTTCCATCATCATCAAGAAGCCCTCGAGCCCGTGTTGCTTTAGCCATGTCTTGGCGGCCTCCGACAACGTTTGTGGGTCCATGTCTGTGTCGAGGTCGGATTGCGGTGGCGAGGTTGGATGGTGATGAGAGTGAGATTGAGAGAGAGAGAGTTCAGATAGCGGGGGTTCTCTGTGCGTAGGTTCTCGTTTGATGATCTTGCAGCGCCTTGGTGCTTCTGTGCTCCTGGGTTCTCGAAAGCAGAGGGTTTCCATGCACAGTGGTTTTTCTCTGTGCATTCTGGCGCCTTTTTCGAGTGTATGCACGTCGTGTACTAAAATAGCATTATGTCCTGTGGTGGCGCTTTAAATGCCCACTACGTACCTTTTCGCTCCTCGCTCTTTCGTCCATTCATTCCTCGGTTTTGCATGATTACTTTGGTTTTTTTTTTTTTTCGGTGTTAGTGTGGCGTTACTTGTCCGTTGGTCCGATCGGACCCTTACCGGCCTCATTCTCCCCAGTTACCGGCTCGCCGTCTCTGCTGTCTTGGTGGTTGCCATTTCCCTCAATGACGTTGGTCCTTTGCTCAAATGGGTTCTTGGGCATCGGTCCTCTATATGGCTTCAATCGGAATCCGTTGACCCATTTGCCTAGCACTTCGCCGGCAAGTGTCCCTAACTAGTAGGACCCATTATAGTCACGTGTTAGCCAGTACGGTCCGGTCCATCTAAACCGTAGTTTACCCGGCATCTTGCCCATCCGGGTCTGAAATACTAACACCGGTTTGCCGATTGTGAACATTTTTTCGTTTCCTTTCCGGTGCCGGTCAACAAATGCTTTCCGTCGCCGTTGCTCCAATTCTAAGTGCAGGATGCTTGCCAGTCGTTGTTCCTCGAGTTCACACAGCGTTGTTAACCGTATTGCCTCCAACTCCTTCTCGTTCAGTCGTTCCCGTAGCTGGATCCGTAAGCTGGGTACTTGGAATTCCACCGGCATTACCGCCTCTAGTCCGAACGCTAACCGGAACGGTGTTGTTCGGATGCTCGTTTTGTATGCCGTCCGATATGCCCAAAGCGCGCTATGTAGCTTGGTATCCCAATCCGTTCGGTTTTCGTTGACGATCTTTCGGAGGATATTCTGGAGTGTTTTGTTCGTCGATTCCGCTAAACCGTTCGCTTGCGGATAGTAAGGTGTGCTCCGTTTATGGACAACGGCATAGAATGTCGTCAGGCTTTCAACTACTTGGCCGAGGAAGTGCCCCCCTTGGTCGCTTATTAATTCGATTGGGCATCCGTAATGGCACCAGATGTACTCGTATAGAAATTTCGTCGTTGACGCAGCGGTGTTGTCTCTTAAGGCTTTGGGCTCCACCCATTTCGTGCAGTAATCCGTCGCGACGATGACGTACCGATTACCCGTTCTCATTTCCGGTGGTTTGAACGGTCCAACAAAGTCTAGCCCCCACTTCTGGAATGGCTCGAGTGATAGTACCGGCTGGTGTGGCATACGAGCCTGCTCCGTTGGCTGGCCCATTCTCTGGCATAGGTCACATTCTTTTGCGTACCGTACCACATCTCTTAATGTCGTTGGCCACCATAGGCCACTTTGCCATATTTTCCTGGCCGTCGCATCTCCGGCATAGTGACCTCCGGCAACTCCGCAGTGGGCTTCCCTCAGTATCAGGTCCTTTTCATCGTTGCGCATAGCCCGTCTCCATATGCCATCCGCGCCCTTGTGGTAAAGTGTGTCTTGCAGTAAGCAGAAATGTCGGCTTTGCACCGCCAGGCGTTTCCGTTCGTCTCGGTTCATCTCTTCCGGAGGTAGTCCTGTGCTCAAAAACTGGTGCATGTTTGTGAGCCACTTGTCTTCCTGTGCCACTGTCTCATCTGCTGCCGTTTCCGCAGTGACTCGAAACAGCTCCGCATCCGGAAACGCATTGGCTACTCCGTCACCCGTCTCTCCGGACTCTAATCGGCTTAAGTAATCCGCCACGGCATGTTGTATACCGGATCGGTGGAATATTTCAAACTCAAATTCCTGTAACAGTAAGGTCCACCGGGCCAATTTGCCGGTGAGTGACGCTTTGGACACCAGGTAAAGGAGTGCCGAATGATCTACATGGAAGGAAAACTTCCTTCCCAATAAATAATGCCGAAACTTTGTCACATTGTAGATCATCCCTAGAGCTTCCCGTTCTAAGGTAGAGTAGTTCCGTTCTGCCTGGGATAGTTTCCGGCTGGCATAGTACACTGGCCGGTACCACTTTGCCTCTATAAGCTGCATAAGTACACTTCCGATTGCGATGTCGGAGGCGTCCATGAACACATGAAATTCTTTACTCCAATCCGGAGGCTGCACTACCGGTGCTTGCGACAATAGTACCTTGAGGGCCCTATACGCCCTATCCTCGGTGTCGGTCCACTGGAATGGTGTCCAATGTACGGCGGCATGCAACGGTGTAGCCAGGTCGGCCAGGTATCGGAGCATCCGGCTGTGCCACCGGATCTGGCCTAAGAACCGGCTTAATGCCTTTGCTGTTGCCGGCGCCGGTGCTTCTAATATGGCTTTCACTTTGTCCGGGTCGACTGCAATACCTTCCTGGCTCACAATATGTCGTAATAGAGTTCCACTGGACACGCCAAATACACACTTTGCCAGATTCAAGCTTAGCCGGTACGCTCTACACTTTTCTAGACAAAGACGGAGGTGCTGAAAATGGTCCTCCTCCCGGCTATAGATGGCGAAATCGTCAAGGAAAACCTGCATAAAAGTCGGAATATATTCACCAAAGATTTCCATGATGATTCGTTGAAATGTTGCGGTGCCGTTTTGAGTCCAAACATCATCACCACCGCCACAAACACCCCCCATTCGGTGACGAAAGCTGTTTTCTCTTGGTCGTCGGGGTGCATCCGGATCTGATTATACCCACTGAATCTGTCTAGAAAGCTATAGACCTCATGGCCGGCGACGACATCCAACACTCCATCTGTGAACGGAAGTGGAAACGCATCCGTTACCGTAGCTGCATTGAGTTTCCGGTAATCCACACAAACTCGAATTTTTCCGTTCTTCTTCGGTACAACTACGATCGGGCTCAGCCATGTCGCTTTCTTTACCGGACGGATAAAGCCAACTCTTAGCAGTTTGTCGATTTCCTCCTTGACTTTGGCAGCATAATTGGGGTTCATCCAGTACCATCTTTGTGCCACTGGTTTTGCGTCCTTGCTCAAGTGAACCTGATGTTGGTATAACTTAGGGTCGAGTCCTCGCATGTCTTCGTATGACCAGGCGAACACATCGCGTAATTCCGTGAGAAGTGTGATCATCTCCGTTTTATCTTCGGACTTAATCTCCTTGGCGATGTGCACCGGTTTTGCTTCGTCCGTGGTCCCTAGGTTCACCTCTTCCAGTTGCAACGCTTTTACGCGCTCTGAAACAGCCATTTCCCGTTCCAACGCTTCCTGCGCTTGCCCTAACTCCCGGATTGCGTCTTTATCCAGTTCTGCTTCAGCCTCTTCCGGTTGCGGTAAGTATGGTGCTACTGCTTCGGCAATGTCAATTTCGAAGAGGGGTATGATCTTCGGGTTTTCCTGCAGGTACTGAGCTTCTTCTTCGTCAGCTAACCCTCCTAGCATGTTGACGCATTCCACATACAACGGTGTACATTCCTTGCCAGTGCTCATCCTTGGCTGTGTTGGTACCCGTACCTTGGCTTTTCCTCGCCGAAAGGTAATTATATTTTTCCTCCAATTCTGTTTGATATGTGCCGTTTTCAACAATGGCCGCCCCAGTAATAGCGGGTATGCGCCTTGTGCCTGTAATTGTAGCACTACTGCCGAGATGTGAAATGTATGACCGCCCACGGTGACTTCTAATTTCCATATTAATCCTGTCGGCCGCACTGAGCTTGTATCGGCCATCCGCAACCAGAACGGACACGGCTCCCACTCGTGGATTCCTAGGGCATCACACATCCGGAGGCTTATTACATTCACCCCAGAGCCTCCGTCTATAACTGTGCCGGGGAGTTCTTTCCCTTTTACAATGGCAATGATTACCGGACTGCTGGTGTCCACCACCGTTGGTCCCTCCTCCGGATTCAAGAAGAGTACCGGTGCCGATGATGGTGATGGTTCTCCTGCCGTCATGGCCGTCTTCAGTCCATCCGTGAATCTTGGCACGAGTTGTAGGAGTCTTCCTAGTGGCAACGTAATCTGGCACTCTTGCAACGCCTGCCATGTCTCGTTCTCGGAGTGACTACCGCCGACAAGCCCTTGTTGACCGGTCAGAAGAGCAAGGACAAGTGGGAAGGCGGAGTCGGATCGGATAATAGGAAGTAAATAATAGTATAATTATTATTCGGAGTGTTGTCTGCCTGGCCGGACTAGCCTCAACACAGGTGTCTATCCGACACTTCTCCAAAGGGGTGGTAAGGATTGGATGCTAGGTTACACGCGTAAGATGATTACAATTAAGCACAGACGGTAAAACAATACGATGATACAGATAAACAATACGATGATACAGATACTTTTGTATTACTTCCGTCAAAACCTTTACAAATCATCGGATCCTTTTATAGGCATCCGGCAAGGTTACAATCGGTGCGCTTAGGCAACCGGCATCCGAATCGGTCCAGATCCGGATCGGTACAACTGTACCGGATCCGTCCCTCCAAATAATAATTATACTATTATTTACTTCCTATTATCCGATCCGACTCCGCATTCCCACTTGTCCTTGCTCTTTTGACCGGTCAACACGATGGTTTACAGTTCCGAAGAAGAATGGATCACTCCGATTTATCCAAGACTTGCAACCGGTGAACAAGGTCACGATCCGGAATTCCGGAGTCAGTCCGATAGTGGAGGAATTTGCGGAAGCATTTGTCGGTCACGCGATATACTCCATCGGAGACCTATACTCCGGATATGACCAATTCTAACTAGCTGTGGAGAGCCGAGACATCACTACCATGCGGACACCGATAGGATTAGTCTGGATGTGTACGCTACCACAAGGAGCGACGAACTCAGTCGCACATATGATGAATGCGATGAACAAGGTGGTTCGGGATTGCATACTGGAGATAACGATGCCATTCCTAGATGACATTCCGATAAAAGGGTGTGCGGTTGAAGAAAAAGATGAAGCTATGGATGAACGGGGATGCCGAAGGTTCGTAGTCAACCATATCCGTGATTGTGAGAAAGTGTTACGGAAGTTAAAAGATGTGCATCTAACACTTTCCGGAGAGAAATTGGTGTTCAGAGAAGAAGAAATATTGGTAGTCGGACATCTATGTGGGCCCTACGGCCGAAGAGCGTCACCAACCAAGATCGATGCGATTCAAGCTATGAAAGAAGTATGCGAGTAACAATCCGAAGTCCGAAGGTTTCTTGGAGCATGTGCATTCTATCACATATGGATTCCTCACTACGCACATATTCCGGACCCGCTCTATCACTTGTTGCGGAAGAGGAAGAAGTTGGAATGGAAACCGGAACACACCGAAGCCATGAGGAAGCTCAAGAAAACACTGCAGAGGGCTGAAGCTCTAAAGAAGCCGAACTATGAACGACCGGTTATAGTAACCGTTGATACAAGTCCAACCGGAATCGGATGGGTCATCAATCAAATCGACTCGGATGGTTCGCGATATCCGATCCGATTCGGAGCAAAGGTTCTCAACGAAAGGCAACACGGGTATGCGCAAGTCCAAAGAGAATTATGGGGAGTCATGTCGGCAATCAAATTGGATCGAGATTATTTGATCAGAGCCGAAGTAGTGATCGAAACGGATTGTCTTCCGATACTCGGGATGATGCGGTGTTGTACTCGGATGGGTCATCAATCAAATCGACTCGGATGGTTCGCGATATCCGATCCGATTCGGAGCAAAGGTTCTCAACGAAAGGCAACACGGGTATGCGCAAGTCCAAAGAGAATTATGGGGAGTCATGTCGGCAATCAAATTGGATCGAGATTATTTGATCGGAGCCGAAGTAGTGATCGAAACGGATTGTCTTCCGATACTCGGGATGATGCGGTGTTGTACTATACCGGATGTGGCTATGCTAAGGTGGATTGCATATGTTAAGTCACTTAATCCGGAGGTAAGACACATCTCTGGAAAAGATAACGTTGTAGCGGATATGCTATCAAGGGCGCGGTTCGGAGATGACATAACCGAATCCGATAATGAAGAAGTTTCCGAAGACTACTTTGCTTCGGAGCACATATGCGGGGTGGACGTAATCCAAGAATTCCGGGAAGAAGAATACGAGGGAGAAAGCAAAGCTTGTTGATCGGGAAAATGCTATGAGAAATCGAGGAATCATCGGACAATAAAGAGAAGAGAGCCGAGATCCGAAGTAAGAAACGGCAAGTCCGAAAGTTCTTCTTCAAAAATGGATTTTTATGGAGGGAGCCGAAAAGACCGGGTGGCATACCACTTCGAGTAGTCGGGACAAAAGAGCAACGAAACCGGATAATGTCCAAATTTCACGAATCTGATTGGGCTGGACATCGAGGAACATGGGCAACTTTTGTGAAAATCAAACAAAAATATTGGTGGAAGAACATGTACAATGATATAGCGGAGTTCACAGAAAGCTGCGAGAAGTGTCAAATCTACTCCGGAGTTCGACACCGAGATGAGTTACATCCGACATTCTCACCAACAATCAACTTCAAATGGATGGTTGATATTGTAGCCATGCCAACCGGGATTGGACAAAAGAAGTACCTGGTGTTAGCTCGGGAAGATCTCACAAATCAAGTAGAAGGTCGGGCGCTACGAAGAAAAACGTGTTCTGCGGTATGTCAATTTCTTTTGGAAGAAGTGTTTTGCAAGTACGGGTTCGTAGGACAAGTGGTTGCGGATTGGGGAGAACTTGACTATGATAAAGCTAGGAGATTCTTCGCCAAACATGGAGTTTGGTTAACACTAACAATGGCATACAATCCGGAAGCCAACGGGAAGGTCGAGCGAGGACATAGTCCGATTGTCAAAACACTTGCCAAAGCATGCGACGAAAGGGTGATGGACTGGCCGCAGATGCTCCCGTATGCACTATGGGCGGATCAGACAACGCATAGCTCCGTAAGCGGTTATATGCCGGCAGAACTTATGACTGGACAAGCACCGGTAATGCCGACAAAAACCGCAATTGCGACATGGACAATGCTACCATGGAAGGAAGAGATGAGCTGAGAAGATGCTACCATGATTGACTTGTTGTATTAATATAAAGATGTATTTGCATGGTCTCATGAGGATATGAAGGGGATGGATCCAAAGTTCTAACAAAAACAGTGCTCGAACATGGCCGATTCCCAATCACATAAGTGTCATGATAACACTCAGATCATGCATCAAAAGGATCATGACACTCACATCATGCATCGAAAGGATTTGAACCTACGACCTTGTTTTACACATGTCAAATCCTTAACCATTGTATTAATATTCTTATATATATAAAATGTAATATCATAAGAATATTCTATATTACTCTACATTCTAGAATGACCTAGAATATTCTAGAGTGTTCTATACCACTAGAACCTTCTAGAATACTCTAGAGGTCTTCTAGATTACTTTACATTCTAGGATAACCTAGAATATTCTAGAGTGTTCTTTAGTACTTATAAATAGGGATCTATCACTCATCCCAAACCTAAATTGGTTCAATGCCATTTTGTAGCCTACTCTTGGTAATCTATTTTACTCTTCAATATAATAATTCTCTTTCAATCATCTCTCTCTCCCCCCACCCCCCCCCCCCACTGTCTTGACAGTTTGAACCAATTTTCTCCTTTCATTTCTTTGTCTTCCACAAACGCTAACAAGTTCTCTTCTTCCTTCTCCTCTCCCCTTGTAAGCTATGGAGTCCGTGAGGAAACAAGAATACATGCGTGTTCTTTCTGAGCTCAGCATGCTCACAAATAAATTTGTGGCATTGGAGCATGAGAATCAAAGGCTACTTGAAGATTTACAACAAGTGAGTGCCGAAAAAGCTCAACAATATGAAGAGTTATCACATCGGGTTCATCAACTCGAGGCGACTATATTGTCATTACGAGAACAAGCGTTGGGGGCTCAGAACTCCCCTAGAGAGCCAAAGATCAACCTCCACGCCAAGTTTGATGGTACGAGGTCTTTATTTTGAGGCTTTTTGAATCAAGTTCGTCTGGGTATTCAGTTACATCCCAATCGGTATCGGACGGAAGTTGTTCATGTGGGATTAGTGGGAACTTTGCTATGTGGTACAACATTAGCATGGTTTGCACCACTTCTTGAGAAGAAATCACCATTGCTGGAGGATTTCGAGGCATTTGTTAAAGAGTTTCAAGCTAGTTTCGGAGACACCGACAACCTAGGACAACGATAAACAAGATTTGAAGGCTCCGACAAGGAGATCATCCCGCATTGGCTTACGCAGCTGATTTTCGTCTCTTGGCATGCGATATCCCTTGGGATGAGGCAGCCTTAATGGATCAATTCCCTCAAGGTTTGCAAAATGATGTCAAAGGTCTCCTTCTTACTTTCCTTGAAAATCCGAAGTCGCTTACAGAAGCCATTAGTCGAGTCATGCGATGTGATAATCGCCTATTTGAGCGACGTTCTGAGTGCCAGCAAATGTCACAATGCCTCCACAAGTTTCTAGACCCATTACAAGGGATGGCCCAACTTCGATGGAAATAGAGTCAACACAACATCGTGGGCCGTTATCAGATGCTCAGAAGAAACGACGTCAAGCGCATCGCCTTTGCCTGTACTGTGGCAATCCAGGACATATAGCGAAAACCTAGGCGTTGTCGCGAAAATACGGCGAGGACATGTGAACTTGAGGTAGGACCCCGGGGTTTCCGACCGGAGGATATCAGATTCATATGTTTATATTCAAGAATTAATGCAAAATGAGAAAGATCCACAAATTTCATTTATAAAAGGGAAAGAATGATTACAATCAATCCCAAGATTGGGATTACAAAAGTTTTAGCTTATGGAGATTACTAGAGTAATAGATTAGAAGAAACTAAGATACGGATTCGATAGGAAAATTAGGTTTTTTGGCTTCGATAAGAAATTAGGGTTTTTGAGTTGAATCGCTTCCGTAGGGAAAATTAGCGTTCTTTTGAGTGTTATGGCTCTGTGAGATAAGGAATCTAAGAAGGAAAAGAAAATAAAAATGGAGAGAGAGTGATTGTAGAAAAAAAAACTGGAGTATATATGGAGTTCTCCATTGATCATCGCCTTCAATGTTACTTTGCATGCCCACTTTTAGTTGCATGGCCTCTACTTTTAGTTGCATGGCTTTTTCTTTTAGTTGCATGCGACCGTCCACATGATCCAATAATCCGTAAAGTTTGGCCCACGCTTTGATCTATTCGGATCCGGTTTTGTTACCGACCGGTTCCAGTTCGATCGCCGGTTCCATCTGGTTGCCGGCTCCGTCCTGTCGCCGGTCGCCAGCTCCATTCGGTCTCCAGTTGCCAGATTTGCCCGGTCTCCGGTTGCCGAATCCATCCCGTTACTGGTTGCCAGATTCGTCCGGTCATAGGCTCCGTCCGGTTCGGTTCCGGTTTTGTTGCCGTCCGGTTCCGGTTCGATTGTCGGTTCCATCCGGTTGCTGGCTCCGTCCGGTTTCCGATCGCCGAATCCATCCAGTCACCGATTGCCGGATCCGTCCCGTCGCGGGTTCCGTCCGGTTCCGGTTCGATCGCCGATTCCATCCGGTTGCCGGCTCCGTCCGGTTTCCGGTTGCTAGACGGTTGCTAGATCCTCCCGGTCTCTGGTTGCCGGATCCGCCTGGTCTCCGGTTGCCAAATCCATATGGTCACTGGTTGTCGGATCTGTCTAGTCGCTGGCTCCATCTAGTTTCCAATTGCTTGATCCGCCCGGTTGCCGGTTGCCGGATTTGTCCGGTCGTCAGCTCCGTCCGATTTCTAGTTGCTGGATTCGCTCGATCGTCGGTTACCGGATCCATCCGATTTCCAGTTACTGGCTTTGCCATGTCACCATTTGTACACCGGTTCCATCTAGTTGCCGGCTCCCTCCGGTTTTCAGTACTATCACCAACCAGTTTGAGTTCCTTCACCGGCCGGTTTGAGTTCCATCACTGGCAGGTTCGAGCAACTTAGCCACATCCAACGACTTAGCCACATCTGTCCTTCAAGACAAAAGTGGCCCAAGCCCAACTATTTCTTTTGTGCTCTTAACACATAGATAAAAAATGATGGTTCTCAATCTGCTTATATAGCTAGCTCCTAAAGTTTCCTATCTATGTGGGATACTTCAAATTTCTATTTTCTCTATCTTCTCAAACTTCATGTCCACCTAACTTGATATGTAGTTGTCCATTTTATATGTAGTAAAATGCGTTTTGAAGCTCTTGAGTACATCCATATTTCTATAACAAGCCACTAATCTAATCTAAAATAATTATTTCATTATTATTTTTTTACATAGTGTGTGAAGATTCACAAGACAACGTCAAGTATACCAAGTAAGTGCCCATGAAAATTCTATATCGAGTTCTATTATTATTTCTAATAACATAAGTGCCAATTAGATGATGTGTTAAACGAGTAAGTTTGGCCAAAATAGGAGCCATTTGGCTGGACCATCCTAGCTATGTAGAGTTACTTCCTAGTCGTGGTTCAATTTCATCAAATCAAGTGAGTAGAGTTTTTTCAGCACAAGTCAAGCTTACTACATCTACATGTCATCGAGTCCTAGCTTCTGCCCTCCTAGATTTTGGAGCTAATTGTTGTTTCATGGATCGTGAATTTGCCTTGTCATAGAACATCCTCTCGAATAAGCTTCCCAACCCAGTTCCCGTAGGAGTCATTGATGGACGTCCCATAGCATCAAGAGATATAGTCGAGGAGTCCAAGCCAATTAGGATAGTTCTTGGCGATTTGGCAAGCATAATCTCTTTCAACATTGTTTGTAGTCCAGAACACCCAATAGTTCTAGGTCTCCCTTGGCTTGAACTCCATAACCCGAAGATTGACTGGATGAAAAGAACAATTGAGACGACCCAGGAAAAAAGAACAAACCCTACATCCCTTTCTCCTACATGTGATAATAGATCCCTAGAGTTATCAACCATCTCTTTACGACAGTTGCGGCAGGAAGGGGGGAACGAGGCCATGTTCGTTTTCGCAATAGTAGCAACTCCATCATACACTTCACGTGAAGCGGACATTAAACTATCAGAGAAAAATACATGGAGTTCTTAGATGTCTTTGATAAGGTGAAGGCCAATACATAGTTGGAGCATCGGCCATACGACTACCCTATTCACTTACAACCAAGGAAAGAACCTACATGGGGCCCAACTTATAATCTCTCCCCTGTAGAGCTAGAGACTTTGCGGGAATATATTGATGAGAATCTGGCAAACATATTCATTCGACATTCTAGATCCCCTGCTCATGCATCTATCTTCTTCGTTGGTCATGGATTATCGAGGGCTAAACAAAGTGACTATCCAGAATAGATATGCCCTACCATTAATCCTGAATCTTTTGGAATGTCTCAGTGGTGCAAAATATTTTAAGAAGTTGGACCTTTGCGAAACATATAATCTAGTTCGGATTCGCTCGGGGGATGAATGGAAGATAACTTTTCGCACTCGCTATGGACATTTTGAATATACTGTGATGCCATTCGGTCTCACGAATGCACCTGTTGTTTTCCAACATATGGCAAACGATTATTTTTGAGATTTTCTTGATATCTTCACTATAGTTGACTTAGATGATATTTTAATCTACTCGAAGACCCAAGAGGAGCATGACAAACATGTTCATCAGGTACTGCGTCGATTCCAAGAATATGGTCTCTACGCAAAATTAGAAAAGTGTAGTTTCGACAAGAATCAATTGGAATTTTTGGGGTATATTGTATCATCAGATGGTATTGTTATGGACCCCAGGAAGGTACATGCAATTTTAGAGTGGCAAACGCCCCTTTCAGTGCATGATGTGCAATGTTTTCTTGGGTTTGCAAATTTTTATCGAAAATTTATTAAAGATTATTCCAAGGTTGTGCTTCCGCTTACTCAACTCATACGTAAAGATCAGCCATTTATATGGAGTTCAGATGCAATCGAGGCATTCGAAAGTTTAAAACAAGCATTTACAACAACACCTATCTTAGCACATGTCAACCCAACAAAACACTTCATCCCTGAAGCTGATGCATCCAATTTTGCACTAGGGAGTGTCCTCTCACAAACTGGAGATGATGGACAACAACACCCTCTTGCCTTCAATTCATGAAAGTTTGAAGCTGCAGAGATCAACTACGAGATCCATGACAAGAGCTTCTTGCAATTGTGGATTTGTTTCAACAATGGCGATATTTTCTAGAAGGTTATTCTCAGCAGATCACTGTCTATAATGATCATAAGAACCTAACTTATTTCCAAAATTCTTGAGTCTTGAGTTGGCGACAAGCCCGGTGAGCACAATTTTTGACTCACTTCGACTTTATCATCATATATCGCCCTGGGATGCAGCAAGGCAAAGCAGATGCTCTTTCTCGATGATCTTATATGGAACTTCGTCTAGGGGAACCTACATTTGAGCATCAAAAACAAATCCTTTTGGGTCCTAATTGCTTACGATTAATGGTAGTTAACGCCATGACAACTCTTGAAGATTCCACTCTTCTTGATTCCATTCTAGATCATATGGCCACTGATGATTTCGCCAAGGCTGTTTTGGATCATATCGTCCCGGATTGTGCTTCTTGCTCACGGTCGAAAAATCCTCGTAATGACTATTGTCAGTTCTATTGGGATGGTGGTTTTCGGTTTCGACAAAACCTATTGTGTATGTTCCTAATGGTTCCCCACGACTACAAGTTTTACAACATTGCCATGACTCATGAATGGCTGGTCATTTTGGATTTCGCAAGACTCTATTGGTGGCCTCGCCTTCGTCATTTTGTTGAGGAGTATGTTCGGAGCTATGATATATGTTGTCGATCAAAGAATTCTCATCACCGATCCGGCTTACTACAACCACTTCCCATTCCGGAAAATCCTTGGAAGTTTATATCCTTGGATTTCATTACCGATCTCCCAGTTTCAAAAGGTTTTGATGCAATTCTCATAGTGGTTGATCGAATTACCAAAATGGCACATTTCTTGCCATGTACGAAGTCGATTACTATTCAAGAGGCAGTTGATCTCGTTATACGGGAGGTATTTAAGCATCATGGTCTGCCGGATGATATTATTAGTGATCATGGTCCACAATTCATCTCAAAGTTTTGGAAGCGCATGTTCAAACTTCTCCACATTTCGGTTAAGTTTTCTTCCGGTTATCATCCCGAAAAAAATGGCCAAATTGAGCATATTGTTGGCCGGCAAGACTTAAAAGCCAGTTAGAGTCCAGAATGTGGAAGGGATATTTAATTAAGGATCGGGATCTGTTATTGATATCAGTATGGACCCAGAATCAGTATGCCGATTCGGATCCGATCGGTACGTTGCCGGTTCCCGGTTGGCACCGGTTTGTAACTCAAAACCGAGGACCTATAAAAGGACCCTGTTAGAATGTAATTGATGACGGATAATTAATAGAAGTATTGTTGTTTTGTATATGATTAAGAGTCTATCTGATTACCGTTCTATGCTTAATCTAATTTATCTTACACGTGGATGACGATCATTAACCGTGCCGATTAGTAGCCGGTTAAGAGCAAGTGTGTATTACGATCTATGCCTACCTAATTGCACCATCCTTTGGTGAAGTGTCCTAGAGGGACACCCTATGTTAGGGCTCATCCTGTCCCAAGGAGTAACACAATTTTTGGCAACCATGATGTCTCCACAAGCGCGGTGAACAACGGGGGGATGGATGACTAGACCGACAAATGACCCAGTCACGGAGCGAGCGAGAAGACTCACCGAAAGACTGCGGAAGCGCGAGGCATACCACCAGGCAGTAGAGGAAATCAGTGTGGACCAATCCTTTTCAAAGGTGATTTGGCCGTAGAATCACTCTGCTTGCACCGGAATTCCCATCCGGACGAAGGAAGCAGAATCCATCCTGCAGGCATTAGCAGTAGGAGAAGGTGATTTGGAACAATTTTCAACTTTTGAATTGGATTCAGACGGCGAGTACAAGGCTTAGTTGAATTACTGCAGCAGCCACGATACCCCGGATGGACCGGAGGACGAGGACGAGGATAATATACCGACACCGGAACCAGCGATAATAGAACTGGAAGCTTCAGAAAGGAAAGAGGCGGAGCAACCTCCGACACCGCCACGTGAGCCTCCAAAGGAGCAGGAGGAAAGGTCTCCGACACCGCCTCTGAAGGAGGAGGAGGAAAGAACTCCGACACCGCCTCCCAAAGAAGAGGAGGAGAGACCTCTGTCACCACTTGCTCAAGTTCCAACACCAGACGATGGCATGCCATACCAATATCCCAAGTACCAAGATGATCCGAACGCGGAAGCCAATGTGTATGCATTTCTGCAGACATGGGAACCAAACCATCTGTCTTAGCGCTTAAACGACGCCGAAGCAGAACGATCAAAGATTGCGGAGTTTGGCATGACTTTGGAAGGACCAGTGGCACGATGGCACTCAATGCACCTTCCTGGCACTGTCACTACATTTGAGGACTTGAAAACCAGATTTTTACATTTCTTCCACAAACAGGTGGCTCAACGTGAGATGGTCGGCCTATTCTACACCATATGGCAGGAACCTACGGAAACCATTCAACAATTCATAATCCGGTTCTAGCGGATGCACAACCAACTAAGTCGGGCACCACCGGAAGCAGAGGCAAAAGCAATATTCTTGGCAGCACTCTAGTAATCCCTGCGTACATTGTGCGCGGTCATTAATTTCCACACCAGTACGATCGACCAGGTCATAGACCGGGTCATGGAGATGGACAAAACAAGCTCGTGGTTAACTATGGGGTCACTCTAGTGTGCATTACCAACCGAAGAAGACCTACGTTTTCGGCAAGCAATACAATGGACGACTTGTTTGAATCCCGAGCACTCTACAATAGAGTGTACAATGTGGTCACAGTGCATGTTATGCCATTCCAGGTCACACATGATGGACCGATGCAAATACAACTTACTGAACTGGCAAGCAGCAGCAGTAAAACAAATCGAGACCCGTAGCGACCGGGAAGAGGAAGAAGAATGATGGCGTGGAGACGAGCGATACCGGCGAGTACATGATGTCCGGTACAACGACAAAAGGGACACTTATGACCGGGACCGGTACGACAGGTACTAGGATTATAACGGTGACCGTTCTGATCGCAATCACTTTCCAAGTTACAACTGCAGGAGAGAGGATCAACGTGGGGACTACGAAGATCGGTGCCGACAGGGTTACAAAAAACACTGACGTTTTAATAAGAAACGAAACACCTGCAAGGAGGAGCGTCGGGAACCGGCGAATGAATACCCACGGGAACCGGAGAGAGGCTTGAGTAGCGCTCAACCGGAACCAAGACGAATAGAAGAGCCTAATCGGCCGGTAATAGGATTTCAGCCGGGTACCGGGCCAAAAGCAGAATCCAGCAGTACTTGGAAAGGATATTGTTATTATTGCTGACAGGAAGGCCATTACAGCAACCAATGTGCGGTTAAAAGAAACGGAAAATGACCGACAGTCAATATGGTGGTGGCAAAAGTCGCGGTGTTGTAGTGTAATTCACACACAACGTGAAAATTGCATTTTCGTCCCTCCGGATGGAACCGAGAAGGAGGAACCGGTGAGAACCGGATGAAGGATGGAACCGGCAAGGAGGAACCGGTGAGAACCGGATGAAGGATGGAATCGTTAAGGAGGAACCGGTGTCGTAGTGTAGGTTGCACACTATGTGGAAATTATGTGGTTCCCACCCGACTCACGCAAACGATCCGGAGCCGAAAGGCACGACACCGGTGAGAACCGGATGAAGGATTGAATCGGCAAGGAGGAACTGGTAAGGAGACCCAGTATGAACTAGATCAAGCAGAACCGGCAAGAGCCGGATAAAGAAGGCTGGTGAGAGTCTCTCACTGGATGAAGAGACAAATTTGTAAATAGAAGAAAAGATTGTTACATACATAGGGCAGGATTTGAACCCTCTACCTCCATGTTAACGATTTTTAAGCCTTACCCCTATACTAGCGTATTATGAATTTTAAAGTTATACTAAACTTTATCCCATGCAAATATTCTAGATATGCATGGTACAAAAAGTTATTCATGCATACACACTCAAGTTAAAAGAAAAGATGGAATAGAAAGCTAATCATGCACATGCAGTGTGCATAAAAACTAAAGTTAGGAAAAACATGATGCTTGCATGTGATAAACTTAGACTCTTCAAACACTATATAAGGAAGAAAGAAAGATGTATAGGGGTTGTTGATTTTTATAAGGTTTGGGTAATATAAAAAAATCGTGGGATTCACGATTTTGCCATCTATTTCTCTCTTACAATCTAAGTATCAATTAATACGCTATACTCGTGGGATTCACGAGTTTCATATCTTCTTCTTGTAATCTCTTCCTAACTAACATTATCTCATATTCTTCTTTCTCCTAGTAAAAAACCCCAACGGTTCCCAGCTGACGCAAAACGAAAGTACGGGTACCGACACATCCACAAACGGGAATTTGCAAAGAGCTGACGTCGTTATATGCTGAAAGCGTAAACATGCTGGAAGGGCTCGCCGACGAGGAAGTCGATCAGTATCTCGAAGAGAATCCAAAAATCGTGCCCTTGTTTGAAATAGATGTTGCCGAAGTAGTCTCCCCGTATATTGCACAACCGGAAGATGCCGAAGAGGAACTAGATAGAGATGCCATTAGAGAACTGTCAAGTACAGGAGGCCCTGGAACTGGAAATGGCGGTATCTCAAAGGGTGAAGGTGTCCCATCTTGAAGAAGTAAACTTGGGAACTGGAGAGGAAGCATGGCCAGTACATATTGCCAAAGAGATGTCTCCGGAAAACAAAATGGGAATGATTACATTATTAAAAGAAATCTAGGACGTATTTGCCTGGTCCTATGAGGATATGTGAGGGTTGGATCTGCAACTGTATCAACATTAGATACATCTTAGCAAGGACGCCAAACTAGAGCACAAAGGCGCTACCGACTATGCGGCAAGGGTAAAAGAAAAGATCGACAAGTTACTCCGGGTCGGTTTTAATTGGCCGGTGAAGAAAACTACTTGGTTGAGTTCGATAGTCGTCGTGCCGAAGAAGAACGGTAAGATCCGGGTTTGTGTCGATTACCGGAAACTAAATGCCGCGACGGTTACCGATGCCTTTCCACTTCCATTTACGGATGAAGTTTTGGACGCGGTAGCTGGTCACGAGGTTTATAGCTTCCTCAACGGATTCAGCGGATACAATCAAATAAGGATGCACCCCGATAACCAAGAAAAGACAGAGTTTGTGACCGAGTGGGGAGTCTTTATAGCAGTAGTGATGATGTTCGGACTCAAAACGGCGCCAACTACCTTTCAGCGGATAATCATGGACATATTTGGAGAATTCATATCGGCATTTATGCAGGTGTTCTTAGACAACTTCACGGTGTATAGCCGGCAAGGGGAACACCTCGACCATCTCCGGTTATGCCTAGAGAAATGCAGGGGTTACCGGCTAAGCCTGAACTCGGCAAAGTATGTGTTTGGCATGACCAGTGGTACGCTACTTGGTCATATTGTCAGTAAGGACGGGATAGTTGTAGACCCGGACACCAAAGGCACCGGCACTGACAACAGCCAAAGCATTAAGCAGATTCTTAGGACAAATCTGGAGGCATAGCCGGATGCTCCGGTATTTGGCAGATCTCGCAACACCGCTACATGTTGCGGTTCACCAGACACCGTTTCAATGGACGGATAGAGAGGATGAGGCTACCGCGCGCTAAAAGTATTACTGTCGCAAGCACCGATAGTACAAGACCTCGACTGGTTCAAAGAGTTCCATGTGTTCGTCGACGCATCAGACATAGCAATAGGCAGCGCACTTATGCAGCTGACCGAACCCAAGTGGTATCAGCTGGTATACTATGTGAGTCGGAAACTTTCATAGGGGGAACGAAATTACTCCACAACAGAAAGAGAGGCCTTGGTGATGATTTATAGTGTCACGAAGTTCCAATACTATTTGTTGGGCCGCAAATTTTCATTTCACATAGACCATTCAGTACTTCTATATTTTGTTTCTAAGGCATCCCTCATAGGCAGGTTGGCCCGATGGACATTGCTACTACAAGAATTCGAGTTCAAAATTTATCACTGACCGGGGATACAACACGTGGTTGCCGACTATTTGGGCCGGTTAGAATCCGGAGAGACTAGTGATGGTGTGCTAGATGAGTTTCCGGATGCCGAATTGTTTAAAATTACAAGCAAAAACCATGGTGGATAGTACAATTCCGGACGAGGACAAATGGCTAACGAACATGCATCAGTTTTTAAGCACAGGACTGCCGCCGGAAGAGATGAACCGGGATGAGTGGAAATGATTGGCGGTCCAGAGCTAACACTTTTGTTTATTACAGGATACACTCTACCACAAAGGAGCGGATGGCATATAGCGGTTAGCGGTTCGGAGCAATGAAAAGGATACCATATTATGGGAAGCGCATTGCGGAGCTGCCGGAGGGCACTATGCCGGTGAAGCTACAACAAGAAAGATATGGCGCAATGGGCTATGGTGGCAAACGACACTAAAAGATTCGGTCTGGTATACGAAGGAATGTGATTTGTGTCAACGAATGGGCCAATCGACAGAACAGGCGCAGATGCCTCACCAGTCGGGACTACCCTTGGAACCATTTCAGAAATGGGGGCTGGACTTCGTCGGACCATTCAAGCCGCTGGCCATGCAAACCAGCAACAGATACGTTATTGCACCAAGGGGGTAGAGGCCAAGGCTTTGCGAGACCATACCGTGGCATCGACGACGAAGTTCCTGTACGAGTACATCTGGTGCCGATATGGATGTCCAATCGAATTAATTAGTGACCAGGGTGGACACTTCCTCGGTCAAGTAGTGGAGAGCCTAACAATGTTCTACGCGGTAGTACACCAGCGCATCACCCCGTGCTACCCACAGGCCAATGGATTGGCCGAGTCCACTAACAAAACACTACAGAACATCCTCCAGAAGATCGTCAATGAGAACTGAACCGATTGGGACACGAAGCTACACAATGCATTATGGGCCTACCGGACGACAATATAAAACAAGTATGAGGACAACACCATTCCAGTGGGCATTCGGGCTAGAAGCGGTGATGCCGATTGAATTTCAAGTTCCGAGCTTACGAATATAGGTTCGGGAGCGACTGAGTGAAAAGGAATTTGAGAAAATCTGGTTGGCGGCACTATGCGAGCTGGAAGAGCACTGGATAGCGAGCATCATGTAGATGGAAATCGAGCAGCGATGAAGGAAGGCATTTTTCGACCGGGACCAGAAGGGAAATGAGAAGTTGTTCGTAATTGGCAAGCCGATGCTCGTATTCCAGACCCAGATGGGTAACATGCCGGGGAAGCTACGGTTTCGGTGGACCAAACCATACTGGATAATGTGAGAGTTCAACGGTTCTTACCAGCTATGAACGCTTGCCGACAAGGTACTGGACAAATGTGTAAATGGGTTCCGTCTTAAACCCTATTACAGACCCATGCCACAGAACCCGTTCCATCAAGTGGAGGCCGACGCGATAAACGGAAGTGGCAAGCCAGTGACTGGCAACCACGAGGAGCCGGTGTTACCGGATAACTCGAACTAATGTTGTAAAAAATAAATAAAAAATCATCATGCAAAGGCGAGGAGCGAACGGGCACTTTGAAAAGGCATGCAGTTGGTGGCTAATTAAAACCTATTTAAACGCGCAACACGTGTCAACCGACTGCTATTATAGTACACGACGTGCATGCGCGGGAATCGAGAAAAGGCACCAAGCATGGGAACACAAAACCCCCGCCTCACAGAATCTCTCTCATTTCGCGAACAAAGAGCACTAAGCACACACAGAAGATTGCAGGTGATCAGAAGAACGCAAGAAGTACCCACAGGCACAACAGCCCTACCCACTCCCACCAAATCAAACGACGAGATGGAGCACATAGCACTCTCTGAAATAGCCGAGAAATGGTTCAAACAACACGGGTTCGAAGGATTTCTGAGGATCTTCGAGGCACCTCCCATGGCGAGGCTGAGAAGGTCGTGAAGAAAATCGACACAGAGGTCATCACAGAAGAAGCTATCCACGCCCTAACCGGACTATCGAAGGGAGGTATTTATTCAATCGTCAACCCTTCACCAGAGACTCTGACAAAGTTCTTCGGGGAATACTCCATGGGAAGCAAGGCATACCGAACGCAAGGCGGAGAGGATGCGTTATTCTGTGAAGTTGCTCGTGTACTCCACGAGTATGGATTCATACACCCCCGGCCCAAGAATAACGCACTGAGCACCTCCTATGTCGCTAGAAGAAATGTGATGCGGAGTTGAAAGGCGAGGAATCGAGTGCGGAAAAGGATAGGACACTGACGCCTCACTCCAAGGGATCGGAGCCAAGGAAACAGAGTTGGTTCAACAAGAACCGGTGATAGAGCTACCGGTGCGGCAAGAAGCAGCAAGACCGGTTGTCCAGGAACCGGTAATTAAAATGCTGACCTCACTAGCGTAGCAATCGCAGCAAGAGACGGAGTTGCCGTTAGAGTTAACCATACAAAACAAGCTCTCGGCAAGTGTAGAGGCCACGCCACAACCCGAATCAGCAAGACAACAGAGCACCGACAACCAATGGCTACGGTGGATCAGGGAACAGGTGGCTGGGGTCGTATGTCACATAGAAGTGGAGGAGAGAGCTCAAGCAGACCGGTTGTTCGCCACAACCTCAACAAGGACATGAAGCCAGTGGCCCAATGATGGTACCAGATGAACCCAAATTATGCAGCAAATGTCAAAGAAGAAATTGATAAGTTGCTAAGATTATGTTTTATCTGACAGTAAACCAAGCGACATGGCTAAGTCTGATAGTTGTTGTACCCAAGAAAAACAAAAAGATTCGGGTTTGTGTAGACTACCAAAAGCTACCATTCATGGATGAGGTGTTAGATACGGTAGGCGGTCACAAAGTATATAGTTTCTTGGACAGATTCAATGGTTATAATCAAATTCGGATGCACCAGAAGACGGCGTTCTTCATGGAGTGGGGAGTGTTCATCGTAGTAGTTATGATGTTCGGACTTGAAACAACATCGGAGACGTTCCAGAGGATCATCATGGAAATATTCCGAGATTACATCCCGGCATTTATGCAGGTCTTTTTGAACCTTTTTGTAGTCTATAGCTAGAAGGAAGAACATTTGAACAACCTCCAGATGTTTTTGGAGAAGTGTCGAGGATCTTGACAAAGCCTGAATCTGGCAAAATGTGTTTTCGAGATCGCAAGCAGGGCACTACTCTGACACATTGTCAACAAAGGCGGAATTGCTATAGAGCCTGAAAAGGTGAAAGCAATCTTGCAAGCACCAATGCCAACGAACGCCAAAGCATTGAGCCGGTTCTTACGTCAGCTCTGGTGGCACAGTCGGATGCTCCGATACCTAGCAGACTTTGCAACTCCCTTACATGCAACCGTGCATCGTGTACCCTTTGAATGGAAGGATCAAGAGGAGAAGGCGTATTAAGCATTGAAAGTGATGCTATCCAAAGCTTAGATAGTGCAAACTCTTGATTGGACAAAAGATTTTCATGTGTTCGTTGACGCATTGAACATAGAATCGAGAGTGTTCTCATGCAGCTTATCGAACCAAAGTGGTACCGTTCGGTATATTATGCAAGCCAAAAACTCTCAAAAGCTGAACGGAATTACTTGAAAACAGAGAGAGAATACCGAGGGATGGTGTATAACGTCACAAAGTACCGCCACTATTTATTAGGATGAAAGTTTTCATTCCATGTTGACCATTGCCAATAATTTTTTTGGTATCCAAGGTATCATTAACCGGTAAGTTAGTAATGTGGACACTACTACTGGACGAGTTCGAATTCAAGATATACCACCAACCAGAAGTATAGCACGTAGTGGCAGACTACTTGAGCTAGCTAGAATCCGGAGAAGCAGGGGATGGAGTCTGAGATGATTTCCTGGATGTCGAGCAATTCAAGGTTACAACGGAAATGGCGGTAGATGAGACAGTGGCCGGTGAAGACAAATGGCTCACCAATATGCACCAGGTCTTGAGTATCGGACTTCCTCTGCAAGAGCTAAGCCATGACGAATAGGAACATCTAGCGGTCCAGAGTCACTATTTTTGTTGATACAACCGACGACATCTGGCATCGTGCAGTACGAAATGACAAGAAGAAGGCAATCCTACGAGAGGCCCATTGTAGAGTTGCCGGTAGGCACTATGTTGGAGATCCCATTGCCCGAAAAATCTAGTGAAGCGGGTTATGGTGGTCGACATTCCTCAACGACGTGGTTCGGTGTTGTAGAGAGTGTGATTTATGCCAACAAATGGGCCAAACAATAAAGCAAGCTTGGATGCCCCATCAACCAGTGTTTCTATTACAACTATTTCAAAAGTGGGCGTTGGACTTCTTGGGACCATTTAAGCCACTAGCAATGCCCACAGGGAATCGGTACATCATAGTAGCCAGAGGCTATTGCAAAAAATTAATGGAAGGAAAACCATTTTGGGAGAACACCGCAGCATCGACGACCAAGTTTCTCTATGAGTATATATGGTGCCAGTACAGATGCCTGATCAAGCTCATCAACAACCAAGGAGGACATATCCTCAGTTGTTGTGGAAATCCTAATGACATTCTATGCAGTAGTTCATAAATGTAGCACACCATACTACATGTAAGAGAATGGATTGGAAGAGTCAACAAACGAGACGTTCCAAAACATTCTCTAGAAAATTGTAAATGAGTACCAGACGGACTAGGACACCAACATACACAACGCACTATGGGCGTATCAGATGGCTTATAAAACGAGTATTTGGAAAACACCGTTCTGATTGGCATTCGGACTAGAGGCGGTCATGCCCATGGAGTTCTAGATCCCCATTTTACAAATGCAAGTCCAGGATACAAAGCATATTATTTTCATTTAAGTTTTACTATAGAAAATTGATGTATATTCTAGATTTCTCTAGAACATTCTAGAAATTTTAGGAGTACCCCTGAGAACACTATAAAAGGAGGCACAAGGCCTTATTTCAAACTAAATTGGTTTAATGTCAGTCTTAAGCCTCATAGCTATTTTGTACTTACTCTTTATATAATATATCATCTATTATCATCATTCTCTCTCTCTCTCCTTTTCTCTCTTCCTCTCTCATGAGTCTTACACATTCCCTTCCTCTTAGTACTAATCCTCATAGTACTTCCCTTCTCTAGTACTAATTCTATCTCTATTTTAGTACTATTCCTAACACTTTGAACCAAAATTTCCCTTTCCCTCCTCATCCTCTTACCCCTCCTTCCCTTCATACTAATCCTCTTATCCTCCCTAGTAAAATGGCAACTGTTAGTGCTCCAGAATACCAATATGTTTGCTCGGAGCTCCAGTGCTTAAAAGAGAAATTTGTAGCACTAGAACAAGAAAATCAACGTTTGTTGGGGGATCTTCAACAAATAGCACTGGAACAACAACAACACAGGGAGCTAGTGTTACGTGTACATTAACTTGAAGAGACTATTGTATCACTACAACAACAAGGATCAAGCACTCAAGGGATTCACAAAGATCCCAAGATACGTCTTCCTACAAAATTAGATGGGATGTGATGACAGTTTAGAGGTTTTCTCAATCAGGTATGTTTAGTGATTCAAATGCATCCTTCTCAATATCCCACCGATGCATCACGAGTGGGACTAGTAGGCATGGTTCGCCCCCCTGTTAGAAAAAAGCTCTCCCTTGTTAAATAATTTCGAAGAGTTTATTAGGAAGTTTAAAGCCTACTTTGGAGATACCGTCAGTGTTAGAACAACCATCAATAAAATCTGGAGATTGCGCCAAGGTGAGTGACAAGCCTCGGCCTATGCTGCGGATTTCCATCTTCTCGCCACCAATATTCCCTAGGATGAACAGGCATTAATGGAGCAATTTCGTTTTGGCCTATGTAATGATGTTCAAGATTTACTCTTAACTTTCCCGAAGAGCCAAAGTCATTGACATAAGCAATCAGTCGCGCGGTGCGATGTGATAACCGCCTCTTCAAACGACGTTTGGAACGTCAGTTCCAAATGCCAAGGACAATATTAGAGCCCACCTACGCTTCAATCGTAGCGAAGCCTTTTCCAAAGGGAGTCATTTAATACGTCTCCAACAAATACTCTGACTCCAATGGAAATTGACACCACACGTCATTGTGGACCACTATCGGAAGACGAAAAGCGACAACGCATGGCAAATCGATTATGTCTTTATTGCGGTGGACTGGGGCATATTGTAGTGAACTATCCCCATCGGCCAAAAAGGCAGGTAAATCAAAGAACCGCTAGTACTAATAGTACTAAACTCGAGTCTATTTCTCTAGGTGTGTCTAACAGTCCTAATAGCCCAAGCCTTTCAAACAAATTTGAAATCCTTAGTCAACTAGAAGAAGAGTTAAATGATTAACTCCAGCCAGAATACGAGTCGTTTGGTTGGACAACCCTAGATCTGTGTAGCCCATTAGTGGTTCCATTTCCTCTAAGCCAGTTAGCAATGTGTTCTTAGCTCAAGTAATGGTTAGAACAACTCCTCTAGTATATGTCTTAGCACTCTTAGATTCCAGAGCCAATTCTTGCTGCATGGATAAGAAAACTCTGGTGTCCAAACTCTGTAGTAGTCATTGATGGTAGTCCCATTGCTTCTCGAAATATTATAGAAGAGTCAAAGCCCGTTAATATTGTCCTAGATAACTTAGTGTGTGTAGTATCATTTGATATAATTAGTATCCTAGAACATCCCATTGTTTTGGGATTACCATGGTTCCAATTACACAACCCAAACATAGATTAGAGGACAAGAGAAATCCGGTGTCGACAAACCCGAGGATCTACTCATAAGATTGCAACCATTCCGCTACATCAGTTGTGTGAGGAAGGATGCAAGGAAGAAATGTTTCTCTTCATAATATCAGTAAAACCCTTGAGCATCACTAGAAAGGACTCCACTGTTCAACTTCTAGGGGACCGATCTACAATTTGTCACCAACCGAACTGGAAGTCCTTCGAGCCTATATAGAGGATATTTTGGCAAATGGTTTCATTCGACATTCGAAATCTCTAGCCAGTGCACCGATTTTCTTCGTCAAGAAAAAGGATGGATCACTTCGTCTCGTGGTAGATTAACCATGACTTAAATAAAGTCACCATCAGGAATAGGTATGCACTTCCCCTTATCTCAAGTCTTTTAGAACGAATCAATGGTGCCAGGTTCTTCACAAAGATCGACTTATGAGGAGCATATAACCTCGTATGGATCCGACCAAGAGATGAATGGAAGACTACGTTTCGCACCATATATGGGCACTTCGAGTATACGGTCATGCCATTCGACCTCACTAATGCGCCAACAATCTTCCAACACATGGAAAATGATATATTTTGAGATCTCTTGGATGTTTTTTTGATCATCTATTTGGATGATCTACTAGTCTATTCGAAGACCCAAGAAGAGCATGATTCTCATGTCTTGTTAGTACTAAAACGACTTCGAGAACATGGTCTTTATGCAAAGCTGGAAAACTATAGTTTCGGGTGCAATCAGGTAGAATTTCTAGGCTATGTCATTTCCTCAGAAGGTATCTCCATGGATCCAGCTACGGTCAAAACAGTGGTAGAATTGCAAACTCCGCGTTCATTGCGATATGTGCAATGCTCTTAAGGCTTTGCCAAATTTTACCGCAAGTTCATACAAGATTACTGAAAGCTTGTTTGGCCTCTCACACAGCTTATCAGGAAGGGACAATCGTTCGTTTGGTCTGAAGAAGCAGGCATGGCTTTTGAGAGTCTTAGGAAGGCCTTTACATCAGCTCCTATTTTAGCTCATGTTGATCCAGAAAAACCATTCAACATTGAAGCAGACGCGTCGGATTTTGCCTTGGGTAGCATCCTGTCTCAACAATGCAATGATGAAAAGCTACATCCTGTATGTTCCTAATGGTACTTGTCACCTTCAAGTAGTCCAAAATTATCATGATACATATAAAACTAGGCATTTTGGTAGTAGTAAAACATTTGATTTAGTACAACAATCATTTTGGTGGCCCCATATGCGAAAATTTGTCGAAGATTTTGTTCGGACTTGTGATACATGTTGCAAAGAAAAAATGCCAAGGCATCATCCATATGCATTATTAGAACCATTAACAATTCCAAGCAAGCCACGACAATCCATTGCTCTAGATTTCATCACGAATCTTCCGATTTCTAAGGGATTCGATGTAATCTTAACAGTAGTAGATCGACATACGAAGATGACCCATTTCCTGCCATGTATTAAGGAAATCTCCAGTGAAGAAACTGGTGAAACTATAAAGCGGGAAGTATGTCGGCATCGTGGCCTTCCCGATGGTATCATCAGTGATCGTGGACCCCAGTTCATCTCAAAGTTCTGGAAACAAATCTTTAAAATGCTTAAGGTCACTTGTAACGTCTCCTCCGGCTACCACCCGCAAACAGACGTCCAAGCAGAACGAACAAATAAGACGTTGGAGCAGTATCTTTAGTGTTTTCTAAGCTATCATCAAGATGACTTGGCAGATATCCTCCACTTCACTGAATTTGCATATAATAACTCTGTCCACTCATTGACAAAGGTTACACCATTTTATGCTTATACAGGTGGTCACCCCCGATGGTGTGTATTTTAAACTCTAGAGTTACCCACAAATCCTTGCATAGAGGATCGTTTGGAGCGGTTACGCAAGATACAAGCGGATTTATCTACTCATCTAAAGCACGCTCCACAAGCACACAAGGTTTACACGGATCATCATCGGCTTCCATCTAGTTTTAACATTAGCAATCGGGTTTGGCTACTAGGACGACACATCAAGACTACTCGCCCATGCGAGAAGTTGGATTATCAGCAATTAGGTCCTTTCCGTATTATCGGAAAAATTAACGATGTCTCTTTTCGTCTCGATCTACCTCCGCAACTTCGGACACATCCGGTGTTTCAGAGTTCTCTCCTTGAACCCTATCAAGACAACACCATCCTAGGTCAATTTAAACAACCTCCACCCCTGATCGAACTTGAAGATGGACCTGAGTACGAGGTTACTGCCATCCTCGACTCCAAGATTGTTCGCAACAAGCTCTACTATTTAGTCGATTGGCTAGGATATAGTCCTAGTGAGCATACCTGGGAATGAATTGAGAATGTGACCAATGCTCCTGCTCTTCATGAAGACTTCCATCATCAATATCCAGACAAACCAGGTCCTCAATCCAACATGACTCGTGACACTCGTCGTTTTAAAGGGGGGATAGTGTCATGATATGGCAAGACTCGAAACCATGACCTTCATTTAACTAGACTATGTATTGTAATACAATGAAAATTATTTTCATTTAAGTATTACTATAGAAAATTGATGTATACTCCACATTTCTGTGGAACATTCTAGAAACTTCAGGAGTATTCCTGAGAACACTATAAAAGGAGGCACAAGGCATTATTTTGAACCAAATTGGTTCAACGCCAGTCTTAAGCCTCATAGCTATTTTGTACTTACTCTTCATATAATATATCATCTGTTATCATCATTCTCTCTCTCTCTATCGCTCTCTCTCCTTTGCTCTCTTCCTCTCTCATGATTCTTACACAATCCTTTCCTCTTAGTACTAATCATCATAGTGCTTCCCTTCTCTAGTACTAACTCTCTCTCTATTTTAGTACTATTCTTGATAGTAGGGTTTTTATAGGTCTATCCATGCTTATAATATCCACAAAATCATGGGCTTGGACCCATGGATTTTGCATACATGGTTTTGTTTATGGCATGCACAAAATCATTGGTTTAAAACCATGTTTTTATGCATGTACTATTGTTTCGTATGTAATTTGAATATGCAATGAAAATATATAAAATTTAAAATATATGATAGTTGTCCTAGTGGTAAATCAATTCTCTTCTACCTTGGATGTACAAGGTTCAAATTTTCCTTGCACCCTCTTTATAAGCACTTAATCCTAGTAGGCCCTACTAGTTTAATTTTTATTTATTTACAAGTGTTTGTGTAATGTGCATGGAACCACAGTTTTTTACTTTTTCTCTCACTGAACACACAACATCACGACATCCACCCCAACCAAACCGCACGTCGTCTAGCATGTGCCAAGAAGGAAAAGAGTGATCTTGTGGTGCCAAATGTTGTAAACCTTTGGATTGCTCCTTCCTTGCAGCTCACCCGTGCCGACTTTGTGTCTCCATTTTGAGCACATTGTGCATTGCTTCCACCTGAACCATTGTTGCCATCTGATCCACCATGTTCTTCACTCACTCTATGCATTGCCATGACTAGTGGTCTTGGTTCCCTTTTCTCCTCCTGAGTATATTGCTTCATGCCTCGTGTATGTGACACCTTCATCTCGGCCATCTCCTTGGTCAACTAACTTTCCTTTATCATCTTTTCTTGTTCCATACATGTCTTCCCAAGGCCTTATTAGAATAATGATGTTGACTACGCTTAGTGGTCCATTCTTCAATTACATGCTCACTACTAGGTCCTTAAGTGTCCACATTTCATGATTCCCACTTTTCCCACTTTCGTGATATACTTTTGTGGTAGAATTGGCCACAATTTCCATGATAGTATGTCCTCCTTGTTAGATGTCGCAATCACATTCTTTAGATGCAGTTGGCCCATTTGGTGCTCATCATCTCTTCTTGAGCTTCTCTCGACCTCTTTATCGTATACACTAGCTTTGTAAATACACTCTCCGCCACCTTCCTTCTTTTGGATCTCATGTTGGCTTTCGGATGCAACTTCCCAAGTCTTAGGAACATGTGGGAAGGAATTCTCATCTGATCAGCTTTTGCCTTTGTCATGTTGTCCATAGCCATCTCCTTGGCGATCTCTCTGTCACACACATCAGCTTCGGCCCTTGCTTCCTCATCGCCACCATCCTTCTCTTGGGTCTTACATTGGTTAATGCCCAAGTCTCTTGAACGAGGGTTGAGGGATCCATTTGTTTTCATAGTCTGAATTTGTCTTTCTCCTGCTACGCTTAGCCACTTCCACCTTATGGTTGTTCGCATTGGCTTTGACCTTTGCTTCCTCACTACCACCTTCCGTCTCTTGGGTCTTACATTAGTTAATGCCGAAGTTTCTAGTACCTTTAAGTTCTCGAATGCCTCTCTCATAAAGACTTCTATGTCGAGTATTGTCGAACCTTCCTCCTCTTAGAGTGTTGGTATGTTGCCGCATCTCGTCCTCCTTTGACCATCCCCCATGGGTTGTGACATTGTAGGCAAGATTCCCTTCTTCCTCTTGTCATGTCACTGGCATCTCTTCAACCACCACCCGACAAGAGTACTCCATCCTCAAAGCTTCGTTCACACCTCTCGAATCCATCTCGGCATTGTAGGTTTCTAGAAAAGTTTTGACTTTACCCCCTCGAAACAACCGACTCGCTCGACCATGCTTTCAACGACTTATTGGGCTGCATCTCGTCTTTTCCCTTGTCTCAAAAATCCCATCATCTTTGACATTGCCTCCATGAGATAGTCATCTTCATCTTCATCCTCACCTCCGTCTCTTCACGTCGGGTTCACCAAAAAGATGTCGCAAAGATATGTGTGTGTGTGCTACTTGAGCGGGACCACCGGGGTCTCGGACTGAGGAGGACTTTTGCGAAGTTATTTTAAAGAAGATGATTTGGATGTTCAAGTCAAGGAAGACAAGGTCACACTTGAAAAGATCAAGAAAATTGATACGCTTAAGAGAAGATAATTACAAGAAGATTGATGAGAGTATTATATTGATGATGGTGATATCACATATTAAAACCCCCCTTTACACAAGCCCTAGTAGGGTTTTGATAGGTCTATCCGTGCTTATAACATGTACAAAACCATGGGCTTAGACCCATGGTTTTTGCATACATGGTTTTGCTCGTGGCATGCACAAAACCATTGGCTTAAAACCATGGCTATCGCTTTGTCAATGGTTCTTCGAGCCGACATAAAGGAGAATTTGGTGGCTTGTTCCACACCTTCTCCCGTGGTACCATCGTGGTACCAAACTTGGACCTTCGTCTTGGCCACTTCATTAACCTACATTCTCTTTGTCAATTGTCCTTCGAGCCTACATAAAGGAGAATTTGGCAGCTTGTTCCACACCTTCTCCCATGGTACCATCGTAGTACCAAACTTGGGCCTTCGTCTTGGCCACTCGGGAGGTCTCTTCTTCCTTGATTACCATTTGCTTCCGTTTTTTCTCCTTTTGAAGCTTCTCTTCAGCCTCAACTTGCACCTTTAAGTTCTCGAATACCTCTCTCATAAAGACTTCTATATCGAGTATTGTCGAACCTTCCGTCTTTGAGTTTTTTTCCTTCTATGGTGGTATGTTGCCGCATCTCCTCCTACTTTGATCATCCCTCATGGGCCGTAACATTTTCGACAAGATTCCCATCTTCCTCTTGTCAGGTCGCTGACATCTCTTCAACCACCACTTGACAAGAGTCCTCCAGCCTCATAGTTTCATTCACAGCTCTCGAATCCATCTCGGCATTGTAGGTTTCTAGAAACAACCAACTCACTCGACCACGCTTTCGACGACTTGTTGGGCTACATCTCGTCTTTTACCTGCTCTCGAAAATTCCATCATCTTTGACATTGCCTCGATGAGATAGTCCTCTTCATCTTCATCCTACCCTCTTGCTCTTCACGTCGGGTTCACCGAAAAGATATTGCAAAGATATGTGTGTGTGTGCTACTTGAGCAGGACCACCGGGGTCTCGGACTGAGGAGGAAGTTTGGGAATTTATTTTAAAGACGATGATTTGGATGTTCGAGTCAAGGAAGACAATGTCACACTTGAAAAGATCAAGAAAATTGATACGCTTAAGAGAAGAAAATTACAAGAAGATAGATGAGAGTATTATATTGATGATGGTGATATCACATATTAATCCCCCTCTTTATACAAGCCCTAGAAGGGTTTTTATAGGTCTATCCGTGCTTATAACATGTACAAAACCATGGGCTTAGACCCATGATTTTTGCATACATGGTTATGCTTGTGGCATGCACAAAACCATTGTCTTAAAACCATGGCTATCTCTTTCTCAATGGTCCTTCGAGCCTATATAAAGGAGAATTTTGCGAACGGGTTCATTTGACATTCAAAATCTCTAGCCGGCACACCCATTTTCTTTGTCAAGAAAAATGATGGATCACTTCATGTCGTCGTAGATTATCGTGGCTTAAATAAGGTTGCCATCACGAATAGTTGTGCACTTCTCCTTATCTTGATTCTTTTAGAATGAATTAATGGTGCAATGTTCTTCACAAAGATCGGCTGACGAGGAGCATATAACCTCGTACAGATCCGACTAGGAAATGAATGGAAGACCTGACCTCTTTTCACACCCGATACGGGCACCTCGAGTATATGGTTATGCCCATAGATTGACACATGCGTGATATTCGTGATATTCTCCATGCGCAATATTCTCAATATTCGAGAATACAAAATGACCCCAAGAATATTAAAAACCCATTTGTTTTGCAAAAATATATATAATATTTATTTATTTATTTCACCAAGAAAAGAACAATTATTCATTAATAGATTATAGTGTCAAGAGAGTTTATGAAACTTATTTTAATTAATCAATTTATTTATTTATTTTTAAAAAACGAATACTTATAAATTATAAGTTATACATTTATTATAAAAATTTAGTTATACTTACAAATATGATTAGTATGAACTCTAAAGATATGATTAGTTTGAAGTACTATTTTTAATGTCAAAATAAAAATATCCATAAATTTTGAGGGAATAAAAAGTGAGAAATTAATGAGACTTTATTTTATTTTATTTATTTATTAAAAATAAAACGAATACATACTTATAACTTATAAGTTATACATTTATTATAAAATTTTAGTAGTGTCAAGTTCCTCTTTTATTATCCCTATTTATTGTCAAGTTCCTTTTTTTTATCCTAGGAAATTGAAAAAGACAAAGTTTTTCTTTTTTTTTGAGTTAAACGAATACTTGACCACCCATTCGTATTCGTATTCGTTTGCATTCGAATGGGAAACCCGACGAATGCGAATATGTCAATCTATGGTTATGCCATTTGGTCTCACCAATGCGCCAACGGTCTTCCAACAAATGGCAAATGATAGATTCGAAGATCTCTTGGATATTTTTTTGATCATCTATTTGGATGATCTACTAGTTTATTTGAAGACTCAAGAAGAGCATGATTGTCATGTACTATTAGTACTAAAACGACTTCAAGAACATGTTCTTTATGCAAAACTAGAAAAATGTAGTTTTGACTACAATGAGGTGGAATTTCTAGGCTCTGTCATCTCTTAGGAAGGCATCTCTATGGATCCAGCTAAGGTCAAAACGGTGGTAGAGTGGTAGACTCCCCTCCGTTCGTTGCGAGATGTGCAATGTTTTTTACGCTTCGTAAATTTCTACCACAGGTTTATACAGGACTACTCAAAGCTTGTTTTGTTGTTTACACAGCTTACCAGAAGGGGCAGGCATTTGTTTGGTCTAAGGAAGCAGACACAACTTTTGTAAGTCTTAAGAAAGCATTTACATCAGCTCCTATTCTAGCTCATGTTGATCCGAAAAATCGTTCATCATGGAGGCAAACGTATTGGATTTCGCCCTTGGTAGCATTCCATCACCTTGATGTGATGATGAAAAACTACATCCAGTGGCTTTCCACTTGCGTAAGTTTGGCGTTGTAGAAATCAACTATGAGATACATGACAAGGAGTTATTAGCAATAGTGGACTCTTTTACACAATGGAGGAATTTTCTAGCAGGATCTTCTCATCAAGTCACCGTATTCAGTATCACAAAAACCTTTCCTATTTCCACAATGCTCGTGTATTAAATCGCTGACAAGCTCGATGGACCCAATTCCTCACTCGCTTCGACTTCAAAATTACATATCATCTTGGAAATCAGCAAGGAAAGGCAGATGCATTATCACAACGCTCGTATCTAGCACCTTATCCCAGTGATCCAACAAACGATAATAAAAAGCAAGTAATCCTGGGATCAACACGGCTACAAGCATCGTGGGTTTGTGACACTCTATTGGATTCCCATATTATCAAGACCATACGTAAAAACTTGAAGACAGATGCTTTTGTTCAATCCATTTTAGCGCAAATTGATTCCTCGCAGGCAACTTGTTCAAAGTCACAACTAGGTATGGACTATCAACAATTCAAATGTCATGATGGATTAATATTCGAGTATACCGTTATGCCGTTCGGTCTAACCAATGCACCCGCAGTATTCCAGCACATGGAAAATGATATATTCAGAGACCTCTTGGATATCTGTTTGATCATCTATCTGGATGATCTATTGATTTATTCGAAGACCCAGGAAGAGCATGATTCTCATGTACTATTAGTACTAAGACGACTCCGAGAGAATGGTCTTTATGACAAACTTGAAATATGTTGGGAGACAGGTCCCTCCTGATGGGAAGGGAGAAGAACAGTGCTGATGAGAAAACTCGGCCGAGGCCGAAACCGGATGAGGAGTACCCGGCTACGGAGAGCCGGATGGTGCAGACCCGGTGAGAACCGGATGAGGAGTACTCGGCTACGGAGAGCCGGATGGTGCAGACCCGGTGAGAACCGGATGAGGAGTACCCGGCTACGGAGAGCCGGATGGTGCAGACCTGGTGAGAACCGGATGAGGAGTACCCGGCTACGGAGAGCCGGATGGTGCAGACCCGGTGAGAACCGGATGAGGAGTACACGGGTTCGGAGAGCCGGATGGTGCAGACCCGGTGAGAACCGGATGAGGAGTACCCGGCTACGGAGAGCCGGATGGTGCAGACCCGGTGAGAACCGGATGAGGAGTACCCGGCTATGAAGAGCCGGATGGTGCAGACCCGGTGAGAACCGGATGAGGAGTACACGGCTTCGGAGAGCCGGATGGTGCAGACCCGGTGAGAACCGGATGAGGAGTACCTGGCTACGGAGAGCCGGATGGTGCAGACCCGGCGAGGAGTGCTCATCGGATGGAGAGACATATTCGTAAATATGTTTCTGAGAGTCCATCGAGGCTATATTTGTAAATAGTCGAAAAGTCATATTAGTATAAATATGACTTAGGGCAAACTTTTAGTTGTTGATTTTCTGGTTGGTGCAAGAAGAGAGAGAGTGCGTAACCATGTACAGAGAGAGAGAGAGAGAACGAGGTCGTTGCCTCTGTTGAAACCGCCGTCTGTGGCGAAGATCGTGAGCACGAGGTCGTTGCCTCCGTGAACTCACTGTTGTACATTCTAGCATAGTGATAGTTTGCAGCATGTGGGTTGCCGTGGTTTTTTTCCTAGTTTGGGGTTTTCCACGTAAACATCCTGTGTACTTTTCTCTCCTTTGTGTTGTATCTTCACCTTTCCCGTTTTCTGTGTATGATTCTAAGCTCGGTTGTGGCCGAGTGTTGCGTATAACGAGCGTTCAGTTCCCGTCAAAAAATGCAGCTTTGACTGCAAGGAAGTGGAATTTCTAGGCTATGTCATCTCCTCAAAGGGCATCTCCATGGATCCAACTAAAGTCAAAATTGTGCTAGAGTGACAAACTCCCCGGTCATTACGAGATGTACAATGTTTCCTAGGTTTTGCTAACTTCTACTGCAAGTTTATACAAGATTACTCGAAGATTATTTTACCTCTCACACAACTTACGAAGAAGGGATAGGCATTTCGTTGGTCCAATGAAGCAAACATGGCTTTTCGGCATCTTAAGAAAACCTTTACATCAGCTCCTATTCTAGATCATCTGGATACAAACAAGCCATTCATCATGGAGGCCGATGCATCGGATTTCGTCCTCGACAACATCCTTTCTCAACAAGGAGATAAAGAAGAGTTACATCTTGTGGCTTTCAATTCGCGCAAATTTGATGCCACGGAAATCAACTACGAAATACATGACAAGGAGTTATTAGCCATTGTGGATTCATTTGTGCAATGGCGGCACTTCTTAGAGGGCTCTCCACATTAGGTCATCGTCTTTAGTGATCACAAAAACTTCCTTAATTCCAGAACGCTCGTGTGCTAAATCAACGGCAAGCTCGGTGGGCCCAAATCCTCACGCGTTTTGACTTCAAAATCACATATCGACTGGGGAAGCAGCAAGGAAAAGCAGATGCACTATCACGGCGTTCATATCTTGCACCTTGTCCTGGTGATCAAGCGTTTGATAATCAAAAGCAGGTAATCTTGGGACCAACACGTTTGCACACAAAGAAAATTTTTCACACCCCAATGGAGTCCCGGATTATCGATGCCATACGTTCTAACTTGAAGACGGACAATTTTGTTCAAGAAATTCTAGCGCACATTGATACCTCTCGGGCATCCTATTCCCAATCTCAACAACCAAGTATGGACTACCGACAATTCAAATATCATGATGGTTTATTATTCTTTAAAAAGCTCGTATATGTTCCCGATTGCTCCTGTCGCCTTTAAATCGTCTAAAATTGCCACGACACCCATAAAACGGGACATTTTGGTAGTACTAAGACGTTCTATCTAGTTCAACGATCTTTTTGGTGGCCCCATATGCGACGTTTTGTCGACGATTATGTTCGGACCTGTGATGCTTGCTGCCGAGCAAAGATGCCACGACATAATCCATATGGCTTGTTGGAACCCTTACTGATTCCAAGTAAGCCGTGACAGTCTATTTGTCTTGATTTTATCACAGATCTGCCGTTCTCGAAGGGTTTCGATGCTATCTTAACCGTCGTCAATCGATATACTAAGATGGCACATTTTGTGCCGTGTACTAAGGCCATCACTAGTGAGGAAACCGCCACCCTTTTCATGCGTGAGGTATTTCGGCATCATGGCCTCCCACATAGTATCATCAGTGACCAAGAACCTCAATTCGTCTCCAAATTTTGGAAGCATCTCTTCAAGATGCTCAAGGTCTCTTGCAACCTCTCCTCCGGCTACCATCCCCAAACCGATGGGCAAGCGGAACGAACATATCAAACACTGGAACAATATCTTCGATGTTTTCTCAATTATCAATAGGACGATTGGGCTGATCTTCTCCACTTTGCGGAGTTTGCTTATAATAACGCTATTCACTCCTCGACTCAAATCTCCCCATTTTATGCTTATACTGGTTCTCACCCTCGTTGGTCAGCGATCGACACCTTGGAGCTACCTACCAATCCTTGTGCCGAGGATCATTTGCAGAGGCTACGCAAGATCCATATGGATCTCTCTACTCATCTTCATCATCCTCAACACACACAGAAGACTTATGCAGATCATCATCGGCTTCCCTCCTCTTTTGCCATCGGAGATTGAGTATGTCTCTTACATCGTCACATCAAGACTACTCGACCGTGTGACAAGTTGGATTATTGACAACTTGATCCTTTCCGTATTACCGGTAAGGTTAATGATGTCACGTTCTACCTTGATCTCCCTCCGCATCTTCAGATACATCCGGTCTTCCACATTTCTCTTCTTGAACTTTATAAAGCAAACACTATTCCCGATCGTGTTACACCGCTGCCGCCCCCGCTTGAGTTGGACGTTGGCCTGGAGTATGAATTTGTTGTTGTCCTCGACTCCAAATTTGTTCCAACAAACTTTATTATTTGGTCTATTGGCTCGGCAATAGTCCAAGAGAACGTACTTGGGAACCCGTCAAGCATGTTGCCAATTCTCAGGATCTTCTTGTTGATTTCCACCGACAATATCCGGACAAACCCGGTCCTCAATCAACACCAACTCGTTACACTCGTCATCTTAAAAGGGGGATAGTGTCATGATATGGCAAGACTCGAACCCATGACCTTATGTTATATGGGTGAAGCTCTTCACCATTATACCATCTATTGTAATATATAAGATATTATTTTCATTTAAGATTTATTATAGGAAATTAATGTATATTCCAGATTTCTCTGGAACATTCTAGAAGCTTCAGGACTACTCCTGAGAACACTCTAAAAGGAGGCAATAGGCATTATTTTGAACCAAATTGGTTCAACGCCAGTCTTAAGCCTCATAGCCATTAGTACTTACTCTTTATATAATATATCATGTGTTATCATCATCTCTCTCTCTCTCTCTCTCCTCTTCTCCCTTCCTCTCTTGGCAATCTTTTGCAGTCCCGTCCTCTTAGTACTAATAGTACTTCCTTTCTACAGTACTAATTCTCTCTCTGTTTTAGTACTATTCCTGACACCGTGTACGCTTATCTTCTAAGTTTTTGCTAATCTAGTTTTTTGCCTGATATACTTGACAATCATCCGACCCGAGATCAGTTATCCGGTCGGAGTGATAAGCTAGTTCATGCAGAAGCCAACCATGGAGCACCTTCAGTGCGCACATCGAATATTGTGATATCCGAGCAGCACGAAGGACCGGGGACTGTTATACCGGTGTGGTATAACTGAAGAGCTAGTCAGATACACCGATGCCGATTGGGCCGGTGATGCATCGGATCGTTGATCCACTTCCGGTTACCAGTTTTCCCTTGGTAGCGCAACTATTGCGTGGAGCAGGAAGAAGTAGCCAACAGTGGCCCTTTCAAGCACTGAGGCTGAATACCGAGGCGCTACCGTTGCCACCTGTGAAGTCATTTACCATCAGTGATGTTACGGGCATGACCATATAATATCCCGTGGTGAGAATTTACCGTAGTATTCTATACACGTGGATAAGTGTGAGGGTTAAACGAGAGTGTAAAGAAGGGGAGGATTACTTTTAAATCCTCGGGATTGACACAACCCATTAGGCCAAGTGTGAACTTGCCTGGGGGCCTTGGGTATCGCTATAAATCAGAGGCCTAACTACCCTCATTTGATCATCTTTTTGACTACGTCGAGACTTTGTCTTGTGGTGGATCAACTCTTGTAGCGAGCGCGCCAGCATCAGGTATGACTCGACGCCACGACGGTGGTATGGGATGTTGATCGAGGTTCGAGTCCGTCTCGATCCCTTCGCTCGGGGGTGGTCGGGTGGATCGGCATCCTTCTTTCTCTCTCTCCTTTCTTTCTATCTACCTAGATCTATCCTTATCTAATGCTTACTTTAGTACATGTCTCTAATATTTGGTATCCGAGCCTATGTACTAATGTTTCTTTTGTTGGTCTCATCTTCTCGATGGATGGCAATCGATCGTTGTGCGGTTGGCCTTCATGTAGACAAGGATCAACAAGGAACTTTGGTAATCTTTCTTGTTATTTTTTGTCTATTTTTCTTCTCCTATCTAATCATGTGTATGGTTAATATGTAGATTATTTTCATTAATTAAATGATGTTGTAGTGATATTTAATTGGTTATCTAAAACGCTTACATATGTGCACGAGGTCAACACCTCGTTTGACATATAAATAATATGTGATGAGTGTCGTATGTGTATGATGTTAATACCTCAATTACGTATTACGTTCACGAACATATGTTACGTTTGCGTATGAGGTCAACACCTCGATTTTGTTGTAAATGATATGCGTTTGGTCTCGTATGCGTAAGAGGTTAATACCTCAATTGCGTATTACGTTGAACCCTTATTTTTGGATATCTCGTGTGCATAGAGGTATATGCCTCGATTACGTATCTCGATTACGTCATTTTTTGCTATTAAATATGACGATTTCTTTAATATAGGCATATGTGGTCACGTGTATACGTAGTTGATCGTATATATGTGATAATATACATATGTGTATATAAGTTATTACGTGATTTTAAATCGAATGTTTTCCTTTTCGGAGAAAGGTTCTTGGTGGCCGTCCTCACATTTTTGTGAGAATCGTGTTGTTACCATCCCTTTTATCAACAATTTTTTATTGTTGAAATCCCCGTTGGCGACTTAGGGTAAAGAAACGCCAATAGCCATAATGATGTTGAGTACGTAGGGTTTGACCCACTTCATGTGAGATCGCTCTTATGACACACGTATCCAACATCCCTCCCTCATTACATGGATACGATGCCACCATGAGATTATTCTTACGAGAGGCATTCGTAATGACGTGACCATGTGATGGGCCACGTGGGCCTACTACGAAAAGAGGGCTCATTTGGCTTGACCATGAGGTTGCACTTTGGTGTATGTCATCGTAATTACGAGACTTGACGTTAGGTAACGTACCAACATAGTTGTAGTAAATGAGGGTGAAATAAGGACTCTTGACATATATGTTTATTTTAAAAAAACAGATATGGGCAAATGCCTCATATATGTCTTATACGCATGAAACATTCAAGAAGAGAAACTTACTTGGTTGGCTCAAATGTTTAATGCATTTGTTCTCGAGGTCTCGAGGTCTCGAGTTCAAATATGACCAAGACCATACAACATCATTGATACATATGACTATAACACATGTTTAGACTTGAGGTCTAAGTGTAGTTCGGGGTCCTCGTAATAGGACTTAAAGAGCTAAAACCACATATGTGGGCACCGAAACATAGTTTATTGTTAACATTTTTTTCGTGTATAAACTATTCATGACGCAAACATACATGGTTGAGCCTTGGGGAGCCGCCATGAAAAAATTGATATAGAGATTAGGGAAAGACATTAAATTGTCACCCCCATGGTTTTTAAAACACCTTTGTGTTACCATAGTAACCTGATCTTGAACCTCATCTCATACGTCTAGAGGGGTATTGACGTGAGATCATGATATCGATTAATGTTTGCCCATGATAGGTTTACATCACGACATGATGTTATGACTATCTCTCTGACCTTATCCTATTTCTTTTCCAGAAATAATCATTTAATGGCTCAAAATAACGACCCGATGTCCTCCGCTCAAGTAGAAGGAACTCAAGGGAATCCTCCTGGACAAATGTCCATTGAGATGTATTTTTCGCAAATAACCCAATACCTTAGTTTCACCTCTCAACAGATGACCGAACTTTGGCAATCTCAAAGTGCTCTCGAGGCACATGTCATTAGTCTACAACATGAGACTAATAGACCTAATGAGCAACAGGGTGAACCATCGTTTGTCATTAAGCCATTTACGGGAGACAAAAAGGAAAGAACCGAAGAAGCAATCTGCACGTGGATGGGTCGATGGGAGTCTCATTTTGAGCTCTATCCCATGCCAGATAGTATGAAGATTGCATATGTCGGCCGAGAACTAGGGGGTAAGGCCACCGCCTGGTGGCGTGGGCTCCGTACTTTGGGGAAATTGCCCGATACCTGGACAGATTTTGTCATAGTTTTCAAGGGCCAATTTCTGCAACCTCCATCTCGAACCGAGGCAACACAAGCTTTAATGAACCTCTCTAGCAGGAAGTTTTCCTCGCTAGAAGACTATGTCCACCATGCTAGAACCCAAATCCAAAAATCAGGTCTAGAAGGGGACAACTGGTTAATAGCTTGTTTTGTCAATGGCATCCCCAATTCGGACTATCACTGGATAGTGCACAATAAGGATCCAAAATCCTTCGAAGAGGTCGTTGAAATAGTTCTTCGCTATCAATGCACTTCGAAGAAGGACCACAACAAACCCAACTAAGTGCCCGGGACTAAGCAGTCGCAATTCGTTGGGAAACGCAAGACACCCAACGAACTCATGGATCGTGATTGTAAGTGACAACATCCTTTTTGCATATTCTTCAAAAAGACGGGTCATACAAAAGATCAATGTCGAAAGCTCCAACGGAAAGAGCGCGACAACAAAGCTAAAGTTGTAGACCATAAAGGTCAGATTCCTAATGTCCTTCAGGTCTATACACATCATTTAAGTAATTTTCAATGTTCTTTCCCTCACTATGTATTGGGTCCCAATGATTTACTACATGCAAATGGGTATATCAATGGATCTCCTGTACAATTTTTATTTGATTCGGGAAGCTCACACAACTTTGTGAATGATTGTTTGGTTCAGATATGGGGAATTCAACCCACCGTAAGTGATCACACCTACACGGTGCACTTGGCTGATGGAAGAGTACAATACATCAACGGGGTGATTCATTCATTAGGAATTTCTATTGATACTTATATAGAGGAAGTAGACTTCCATGTAATGAATTTTTGTACCACCGATGTAATACTCGGTTATCCCTGGTTCTATAATAAAAGCTCTTCTTTATCTATTGATTGGGTTTATCATTCAATTACATTTGTACTGAACGATTGTACTCATTTTATTCAATGTGTAAAAAAACAATCCCCCTCGATTGTTTCCTCGTGTCCATCAATATCCGAGTTGTCTTGTTCTACTCTATTTTATTGTGTACTTGATCCGGACATTCACATTTACAATATCGATAATGTCTCGGTTCAATTAACATATATTGAACAACAACAACTTGATGAAATCTTAAATGATTTTTGTGATGTTTTTCCGAGTGAACTACCAGATGGTTTACCTCCTAAACGTAATATAGAGCATCGTATAGATATTGTACCTGGCGTTGCACCAATAAGTATACCTCCTTATCGCTTAAGTCGATCCGAAGAGGATGAGGTATCTAAGCAACTCAAGGACTATTTATGAATGGGTTATATAGGTTATAGTGAGTCTCCATGGGGTGCACCAGTTCTCTTGGTTAAAAAGAAAGAGGGCACATGGCGTATGTGTATTAATTATTGACGCTTGAATAAAGTGACGATCAAGAATTCGTATCCATTGCCCCGGGCTGACAATCTAATTGACCGTCTCTAGGGAGCTCGGTATTTTACAAAACTTGATATCCGTACTGGCTACCATCAAATTCGTATAAGTGACGACGATGTTCCTAAAATGGCATTTCGTACGCGCTATGGCCATTATGAGTTTTTGGTTATGCCTTTTGGTTTGACCAATGCTCCGGCTACATTTCAACAAGAAATGAATGACATTTTCCAAGAACAACTTGGAAAATTTGCTGTTATTTTCTTGGATGATATTTTAGTTTATAGCCGCACATTACAAGAACATGCTAAACATGTCCACTTTGTTTTACAAACGAGGAGTTGAAATTGATCCTTCTCGCATCGAGAAAATCAAGCTTTGGCCCACTCTTCGGAATATTCGAGAAGTTCGATCATTCCTTAGTTTTGTCGGGTTTTTGCGAAAATCCCTTCGTAATTACTCCCAATTGACGACGCCATTTATTGATCTTCTAAAAGGTCAAACACGTAAGTCTACAAGACCTATTGTGTGGAATGCTACACTAGAGCTCGCCTTTAAGGAACTCAAGGACTTGGTTTGCAAGGCTCCTTCACTTCTTTTACCCGATCCTTCAAAATCTTTTGAGGTTGAAACCGATGCCAGCGATTATGCTATAGGTGTTGTCTTATATCAAGATGGTAAACCAATAGCATTCAAGAGTAAGAAACTGGATTCTGCTCAATGTCGGTATACTGTCCAAGAAAAGGAATTATTTGCAGTTATACATGTGCTTAAAACATGGCGCCATTATCTTTATGGAAATCACTTTGTGGTAACTAAGGACCACGAGTCCTTGAAATATTTTTGTGACCAACAAGACCTAAAAGGTCGTAAGGCACGATGGGCTGATCTCATCCAAGACTTTGATTTTTCCATGCGATATCGTAAAGGTTCCATGAACACTGCCGCTGATGCACTAAGTCGCATCCGTGAAGTTAACATGCTTAGCTTCACTGAAATATCATCAGATCTTTATGATCACCTTCGAGGAAAGTATCCTGATGACAATCATTTTGCAAAATACTGGGCAAGAGTTGAGTCTGGAATAGACACCACCACATCCTCAAAGGAATACACCCACATTGCTAACGGTGCTCTACCATAATGGGAAGGTTTGTGTTCCAGATTCACCCGAGGTCAAAAAGAGGATTCTTTTTTAATGCCATGATGCACCCTCAGCAGGGCACCCTGGAATACATCGTACAATCGTTCTCATCTCCACTCAATTTTATTGGCCTAAGATGCGTCCTGACATACATAGCTATGTGACTAAATGTCACCAATGTCAAGTTAACAAAGCTGAGCGACTTAAAGCCGCAAGACTTTTGTATCCCTTGGACATTCCCAAAAATAAGTGGGAAAGTATATCCATGGATTTTATTGTTAGCCTTCATCGCACCCAAAAAGGCCATGATGCCATCTTTGTTGTGGTTGATAGACTAACTAAAATGGCCAGATTTATTGCTACTAAAACCACGGTAATAGCTCCTGAATTGGCTTACCAATTCATTGACGAGATGTTTCGTTTTTATGTGGTGCCAATGGATATCGTGAGTGATCGAGATCCAAAGTTTACTAGTGACTTCTGGACACAAGTCTTCAAGAAGTTAGAAACTACGTTGAGCATTGGCTCCACGGATCATTCTCAATCCAATGGACAAACAGAACGAGTAAATCAAATTATTGAGGACATGCTTTGAGCATATGTTAGTGCAAAACCAACAAAATGGGAACGTTATCTCCCAAATTTGGAGTTTGCTTATAACAGCTCCAAGCATACGTCGACGGGATATAGTCCTTTTATGTTGATGTATGGTTTTCAGCCACGAGCCCCGATTGATGTTAATATACATCATGATGAGTTGCGAAGTACGCAAAAATTTCTTCGGGATATGCAAGATATGTTGCATATTGCATGAGATAATATAAAAACAACTCAAGATAGAACGCATTTTTATGCCGATCATAATAGGCAACCTCGTGTATTCAACCCTGGACAGAATGTATTTTTACGTGTACCTCACAATTCTAAGACATTGTCTATGGGTAAGTTCGCTAAGTTAGCCCCACGGTTTGGTGGACCTTTTACAGTCTTCAAACGCATTGCATCATTAACCTATCGTCTCGCTCTTCCCGATGGTGTTGGAATTCATCCAATCTTTCATGTGAGTCATCTAAAAGAACTTCTAGGTTCTAGTGACAAGATAGTTACAATTGAAACTCTAGTTACTTCTGAAGAATTATCTTCTAAACCACATGTACCAGAAAAAATTCTCGATGTTAAAACAAAAAAAATTACGTACTAAAGAAATCCGAGAATTTAAAATAAAATGGATGGATAAATCAATAAAAGATGCCACATGGGAACGCGAAAATACTCTCAAAACTAACTTCCCTAACTTTCCATTGCAAGAGTGCAATGTTTTAAAGAGGGGGAGTATATTACGGGCATGATCATATAATATCCCGTGGTGAGAATTTACCGTAGTATGCTATACACGTGGATAAGTGTGAGGGTTAAAGGAGAGTGTAAAGAAGGGGAGGATTACTTTTAAATCCTCGGGATTGAGACTGTCAAGATTCGAACTCTTGGCGAGCTCCTCCTGGTGTGAGCCCACCCGAAGCCCTAATGGGATTGTAGCTTGAGTAATTGCACCTGATGAGAGGACGCACCCGTCGATGGCTTCAACTGGAATGGGTTTTGAGAGACCAACGACAGGTACGCCATGTGCTTGGGCAAACGCGACGTCGATGAAGCAAGAAGATGCCCCAGAATCAAGTAAAAGCAACAGATTGAATGGAAGTAGAGTTAAACGAAAGCCATACCTCCAATGTGAAATTGCCTGATGGTCCGGCAATGGAACCAAGAGAATGTGGGCGACGGGAGATGTCAAGTTGCATGGCTCCTACTGCAACCGAACGATGTCGTTTTCCGGATGTTGGGGCCCGTTAGCTCGATGGAATTGTGGGCGAGTACTCCTAGGACAAAGGCGAACGACATGACCGGAGGCGCCACAATACATGCACAAGCCATTAGCCCGCCGAAATTGTCGTTCAGCATCAGTCAATGGCCGAAATCGGGCTTGATCAATTTCCATGGGGAAGGCTGATGCCCTTACTCGCCTACTTTGGCAGATGCTCCTGTCAAAGTATGGTCGCATGGTCGCTCACGCACGTTCGTGTTCGAGTTCCCGGTAAGGGCCGCATGGTCTCTCGCACCCATTCGTGTTCTTGTGCCTGGTGAGGGCCGCATGGTCGCTCACGCCCGTTCGTGTTCTTGTGCCCGGTGAGGGCCGCATGGTCGCTCACTCCCGTTCGTGTTCCAGTCTCCGGTGAGGACTGCACATGGTCACTCACTCCAGTTATTTTTCATGTTCCACATCCCAGCGAGGACCGACATGGTCGCTCATGCCCATTGTGGCTCATGTTCCAGTTCTCCGTGAGGACCACACATGGTCGCTCACGCCCGTTGGTGTTTGTGTTCCAACTCTCGGCAAGGACCAACATGGTCTCTCATGCCTGTTGGTGTTCGTGTTCCAACCTCCGGTGAGAACCACACATGGTCACTCACTCCAACTATTGTTTGTGTTCCAGATCCCGGTGAGGACCGACATGGTTCCTCATGCCCGTTGTTGTTCATGTTCTAGTTCCCAATGAGGACCACACATGGTCGATTACTCCCGTTCGTGTTCCTGTTCCCGGTGAGGGCCACATGGTCGCTCACTCGGTCGTGTTCCATTTCTCGGTGAGGACAACATGGTTGCTCATGCCCGTTCGTGTTCGTGTTCCAGCTCTCAGCAAGGACCATTCCAATTCCTGGCAAGGACCCCACATGGTTACTCATGCCCCTTGGTGTTCATGCTCCCCGTGAGGACTGCACACGGTCGCTCACACCCATTGATATTTGTGTTCCAGTTCTAGACGAGGACCACACATGGTCGCTCATGCCCATTGGTGTTAAATACCTCGTCTTGTGGAAGGGTTACTCCTTGTCTAGGATTTACAAAATACTTTTGAGGTGATCTAAGATTTTCATCAACAATATCCCCTAAAGTCGACAAACGATTTGGGAAGGCATCATTGGAGGGGGGATAATGTCAAGATTCGAACTCTTGACATGACCAAGTTATAATCTAGTGTTATGTGTTAACCACACAACTAACATATCATCATGTATATACTTCCTCATTGTAGGTTTTAGCTAGCATCATGTGCATAATTTCTCCCTTGTATTATTAACACTTGGCACATGCATGCGTACCTACTACCTACATGCTCTATTGTATCACATGCGTGCAACAGGTATGCATGCCACTTAGTATAAATAGTTGAGTTCACCTTGAAGGAATTCAAGGTGAACAACGCCAGTCATGGACATATCAATCTAGTATTCCCATTTTTCCCATCCTCTCTCCTTGATCTTCATCTCTATCTTTATGCTCTTGTTCCTCGCGTCATCGCTCCGTCATAGCCTCATCATCTGTGCTCTGTCTTAGTCCGCGCTTGGTGTGTCCATGACAGAGACAACCCATTAGGCCAAGTGTGAACTTGCCTGGGGGCCTTGGGTATCGCTATAAATAAGAGGCCTAGCTACCCTCATTTGATCATCTTTTTGACTACGTCGAGACTCTGTCTTGTGGTGGATCAACTCTTGTAGCGAGCACGCCAGCACCAGGTATGACTCGACGCCACGACGGTGGTATGGGATGCCGATCGAGGCTCGAGTCCATCTCGATCCCTTCGCTCGGGGGTGGTCGGGTGGATCAGCATCCTTCTTTCTCTCTGTCCTTTCTTTCTATCTACCTAGATCTATCCTTATCTAATGCTTACTTTAGTACATGTCTCTAATAGGCGACTACTGCAAGACCTGTGGATCGAGGTGCCGACCCCGATCCTAATCTACTGCGACAACATAAGCAGCATACAGCTCGCCAAGAACCTCGTATTCCATGCTCGAACAAAGCACATAAAAGTGCACTACCACTTCATGCGTGAGCGTGTCCTGAGCGGTGAAGTTGAACTTCGGTATGTTCAAACGGATCGGCAAGTTGCTGACATCTTCACCAAGCCGCTCCGATTGGAGAAGTTGCAACACTTCACCGAAATGCTTGGCATTCAACATCTCGACGTGCCGCACTTGAGGGGGAGAATGGGCAAAGACACCGGAACATGCAAAGGCAAAGAAATTGCTGATTGCTCCGGTAAGGGAAGAACCGACAATGGGGGAGACAAGAGGAAAAGGGGACTAGTCAGAGCAAGCGGCAGAGGCAGCAAAGTCAAGAAGGACAGAACCGACCAAAAGAAGAAGGCCAAGGCCTTGGAACCAGAAGACGAGTTGGAGAACACTGTGAAGATTCGAACTCTTGACACGACTATGTTATAATCTAGTATTATGAGTTAACCAAGATATCTAGTACATAGTTATGTATGCAATTGATCCTTATTATTTTGCTAGCATCATGTGCATAGTTGCTCCCTTGTAGTATTTACACTTGGCACATGCATGCATACCTACATGCTCTATTGTAGATTCACATGCGTGCCACAAGTATGCATGCCATGTAGTATAAATAGAGGAGTTCACCTTGAAGCATTTCAAAGTGAACAACACCAGTTATGGAGTCTTTCCTTTAATACTATCTTCTTTCCTGTCCATTTGGTTATCTTCTTGCTTGTCTCTTGAGCTTATGATCCGTGAAGGTTTGTTCACCTTCCCATCCTCATAGCTCTCCTTCTCATAAGCCATAGCTATGTCCGACTCAACTAGTGAGTTAGGCCAAATAATGGTGGCCTTACGACAACTACAGCTTGAAAATGAAGCTCTTCGAAATTCTTTACAAGAACTTCAAGTCGGTACCTCCCTATCCTCACAACCCCCGAACCCTAGTCTCTCACAACAACCTAGCCTAGAGCCCGATCTTCTACCAACATCTAGCCTAGCTTCGTCACAGTTTCTTGAGCCTAAGGTTAGCCTCCCAGAAAAATTTGATGGAACGAGGTCGCGTTTCCGAGGGTTCATCAACCAAGTTTGACTTATCATTCAGCTACAACCTCAACGTTATGGAGATGGTCTTCGACAAGTCGGCCTTGTGGGCACCCTTCTCTCCAGTCCGGCCCAAGCTTGGTTTGCACCATTGGTAGAAACCTCATCACCTCTATTGGAGGACTTTCCCGCCTTCCTCGCCGAGTTAGAGGGCACATTTGGAGAGACGTACAGCTCTTAACAAGATTTATGCACTCGAACAAGGTTCGCGTGCAGCTTCGGTCTATGCTTCAGAATTTTGACAACTAGCATGTGACGTCAATTGGGATGATCAAGCTTTAGCTGATTACTTTCGGCGCGGCCTTCGAAGCAATGTCAAGAATCTTCTCTTAAACTTTCCGGAGCCCACCTCATTATCCCAAGCGATTTCACAAGCAGTCCATTGTGACAATCGTCTTTATTCAACCTTCTAAGTCACCAGCCGGGGGCCCCATTTTATTCGTGAAGAAGAAGGACGACTCTCTACGCTTATGCGTCAACTACCGAGGTCTCAACAAACTCACTGTGCGCAACCGCTATCCGCTACCTCTGATCCCCGAACTCCTTGATCAGCTTCGAGTTGCGCGTGTCTTCTCCAAAGTTGATCTGCGTGGAGCGTACAATCTAGTACGCATCAAGCCGGGGGATGAATGGAAAACCGCATTTCGAACACGGTATGGGCATTTCGAATACAAGGTAATGCCTTTTGGTCTTACTAACGCTCCCGCAGTTTTTCAACATATGATGAACGATATATTCCTGGAATATCTTGATCTTTTTGTTGTCATTTACCTCGATGATATTCTCATTTTCTCGCCAAACATGGAGGAGCACACTCGCCAAGTATGATTAGTTGTTGCCAAACTTTGCGAGCATGGCCTTTATGCCAAAGGCGAGAAATGCGAGTTCGACCGTACCTCGATCGAATTTCTGGGCTACATCATCTTGCCCACTGGCATCACCATGGATATGAAGAAGGTCTCTGTCATTCACGCGTGGGCGACTCCAAGGCGACTTAAAGATGTGCAATCCTTCCTCGGCTTCGCGAATTTTTACCGTCGCTTCATCAAGGGGTTTTCCACCCTAGCACAACCTCTTATCGCTCTCACCCATAAAGGCACTCCATTTTTATGGACCTCGGAGGTGCAAAATGCATTTGACTCACTCAAACACGCATTCATCACTACCCCGGTGCTGCTACATGCCGACCCCACAAAACCCTTCCAAGTCGAAACCGATGCCTCTGACTTTGCCATTGGCGCCATCTTATCCCAGGCAGACAACAACAACCTAATGTGCCCAGTGGCTTACTATTCCCAAAAATTTACGGCATCCGAAATCAATTATCCCATTTACGACAAGGAGCTTGCTGCTATCATTGCTGCCTTTGAAGAATGGCGACCCTACTTGGCCGGCGCACAACATCGTGTCCAGGTAGTGACTGATCATAAAAATTTAGTTTATTTTTCCACCACTCGTACTTTGAATCGAAGGCAGGCCCGTTGGTCGACATTTCTCGCCGACTACGATTTTGAGATCGTATTTCGACCTGGTGGCCAACATGGGAAGGCTGATGCCCTTTCTCGCCAAGCTGACCTTGCACTCCACCCTGGGGATGCTGCTTATGCTCAACAATCTAGACATTTGTTGAAACCCGACCAATTGCATCTTTTTGCCACTTGTATGTTGCAGGGTGATTCTTTACTCCAACAAATCATTGATGCATCCAAGACCGATGCTTTCGCCAACGAGATTCGAGATAGTTTGCAAAACCCCTCCAAGGCGACCAAAAGGAAGGATCTTGACACCTTCACCATATAAGAGGGTTTGTTGTTCCGAGATCATCTCTTATACGTCCCAGAGGGCCCATGTTGCACCCGGGTGTTGCGGGAATGCCACGATGACCCACTTGTAGGTCATTTCGGGGTCGCGAAAACCCTCGAGCTAATCTCTCGGGGGTATTGGTGGCCACAACCATGGAAGTTGGTCAAAGAATACATAAAGAGTTGTGAGGTTTGTGCTCACTCCAAAGCCATTCATCATCGGCCATACGGCTTACTACAGCAGCTTCCATGTCCTCGTCGTCCTTGGGCCTCTATCTCTATGGACCTGATAACTGATCTACCCTTGGTCAATAGCTATGACTCGGTGTTGGTTGTTGTCAATCGGTTTACGAAGATGCCTCACTTCACTCCATGCTCCAAAACCATTTCCGGAGAAGGAATGGTGCATCTACTACTCAACAATGTGGTACGCTTGCATGGACTCCCCGATGATGTCATCTCAAATCGCGGACCCCAGTTTGTCTCTCACTTCTGGTAGCGCCTGCTACAAACTTTAGGCATCTCTGTCAAGTTGTCCTCCGCTTATCACCCCCAAACTGACGGGCAAACGGAGTGTGTGAACCAAATCCTTGAACAATATCTTCGGTGCTCGGTTAGTTACCAACAAGATGATTGGGTCAACTTACTTTCGCTTGCGGAATTCGCCTACAATAATTCTCTCCATGCATCGACTGGCGTCACTCCCTTTTTTGCCAACTATGGTTTACATCCTCACTTCAACATTTCCCTTCCTACCACTTCCGTGAACCCTTCGGCGGAGGATCCCGCCCGCATTTTGGAAGAACTACATCATGATTTATCCTTGGAGCTTAGTCTTGCTAGTGAACGATACAAGAAGAAGGCTGATCGCCATCGATCTTCCACTCCACACTTTGTCGTTGGAGACATGGTTTGGTTGTTAAGTCGACACATCTCTACTACTCGTCCATGTGCGAAACTTGATTATAAGAATTTGGGACCATTCCGTATCATCGAGTGCATCAATCCCGTCGCCTTCCGGCTCGCCCTTCCATCCCACTTCCGGATTCACGATATTTTTCATGTCTCCCTCCTCGAACCCCATTATGCTTCACAACTCCCAGGATGTCAGGCCCCACCACCACCACCTGTGCAATTGATGACAGGGGAGGAATATGAGGTCGACCAAATCCTTGACTCGCGTTGGCACCGTCGACACTTGCAATACCTCGTCCTATGGAGGGGTTACCCCATGTCTGAGGCCACGTGGGAACCATCGGCAAATTTACAAAATGCCCTAAAGGTCATCCAAGATTTTCATCACCGATATCCCCACAAACCAACGGCCGATTTGGGCAGGCGGCGTAGGAGGGGGGATAATGTCAAGATTCGAACTCTTGACACGACTATGTTATAATCTAATATTATGAGTTAACCAAGATATCTAGTACATAGTTATGTATGTAATCGATCCTTATTATTTTGCTAGCATCATGTGTATAGTTGCTCCCTTGTAGTATTTACACTTGGCACATGCATGCATACCTACATGCTCTATTGTAGATTCACATGCGTGCCACAAGTATGCATGCCATGTAGTATAAATAGAGGAGTTCACCTTGAAGCAATTCAAAGTGAACAACACCAGTTATTGAGTCTTTCCTTTAATACTATCTTCTTTCTTGTCCATTTGGTTATCTTCTTGCTTGTCTCTTGAGCTTATGATCCGTGATAAACACCAAATTGGACAAGATCCGGAATGAATCAGGAGCAACCGATTCACACAAGAGCTAGAACATGTCGGAGAGAGCCGATTCGGTTCAACAAACGGATTTGGAAGAGCCGGATTAACTAAAGGCCAAGAGGATGAGAAGGCAGCGGAAGTCGACGCCAACACGGAGGAATCGACGGGTCGACAAGTGCCGAAGTCACAACAACGAGGGAGCTGAATTAGGCCTGTTGAGTAGAGAAGCCGACCGAGGAGGTCGAGGCGTGCAGAAACAAAGGGGTCATGGCAAACGAGACCGGACCGGACGAGGAGCGCGAGCAAGGCAGAGCGACGCCAAAAGGAGCCAAGTGGAAGCATCGGCTACCATGAACACTGATAGCACGATCCGACCTCAAGTTGAGCTTGAGGGGGAGTGTTGAGCGGCAAGCTCAACCGGATCCGGATCGGCATCCGGAAGGATGAGCCGGATTTGTGAGACGGATCGGTGAGCCGATGAGTAAATGTGCCGGTGAGCTAGGGAGCCGGTTAGCCGGATCAAGTAGTAACCGGAAGCCTGGTAGTAGCCTAGATTACTAGGTAATAATAGTCTCGTAGTCAATCTCAGATGCTCGTGTGAGCATTGAAGTACAGAGCACGATGCATGTCCTTCAAGGACTTGTATAAATAGTGTTGTTGAGCATGTTGTATGTAACAAAGTAACAAAAGTATGATTTTTGAATATAACTTTTACGTTCTGCTCTCTCTCTATCTCTCCCGTGTATGCTTATCTTCTGAGTTTTTTGGTAATCTAGCTTTCTTCTTGTCTGTTCCTACCCGGCAAGTTGGTCTAGTCTAACGCTTCTGCATTTACGCTTTCATATTATTCCTATCCTTCTTAAACCACTAATATCCATAATAACATGATGTAGAAATTGCTCTTCTATCTCCCTAATGGCTATAATATCCAAACCTCCAATGTATGTCATATCCACATATTCCTTTTGGAATTCCACACTTAAAGTCAACATGAGCTTATGTACATCTACAAGGAAGTGATGCATATACACTATTTTGAAGATTCTTAAATTGAAGAATACATTGTAAGAATCACTTTGTGATTATCAGATCATTTCAAAGAGGAGTTCAATACTTTTATAGTTGCAAGGTTCTTTTGTTGTAAGTACTAAAAAGGACATGGAAAATTTTGATTAAATTCATTCACAAAAGAATGGTTATGAGTGTTAAATTTGCCCATCTTTATCGTAGTGTACTTTCAACAAAAGAACTTGCCACTTTAAAAATACTGAAATCCTCTTTGAAATGATCTGAAAAATGTAGTAATCAAATTCGTTTACATAGTTTTGACATGAATGGATAATATGTGCATTTTCTTTATTGTACATTTGTTGTACATTCATTTCATTGCATCTATAGTATATACGTTGCAAAAAATGGTGTGACATGAGTTAATTATCAAGAGAAGTCATGAGTCCATTTTCATTCCTCATGGAAGATTCTATATGGAATGAATCTATAACAAATCTATTACATTGGAATGCCAAATTAAAAGAGGAGTTTCTACATGCCTAGCCACACAAGTGGGTTATATCTTGTGCTTCCATTTAACCTAATCCTTAATTTTGTTGTGCACGATATCATATATTGTGCCACAAACATGTTTCATATGATATTCTATCAATATTTTCCACAGAAATAAAAAATATGATCTTATTGAAATGCAATTTATACTTTTAACATTATCATTGATAACCTTTTATTGATTTCTTCAGACTTTTCTAAATTTGATTACATCAAGTTTCTGTGGAACAACATTGACCATGAACAAATGAGTCTCAAAGCTACTGTCTTTGATGGAGGATATTTAGGAATGCATTCTAACCCCAACATGACTTATAGTGCTCAAGTTTTAGCTGGGGTTGAGCCAAATACAAGCATCATCAAATGGATATTTGAATACGATGAGAATTTCATGGATGCAACCGAGGAGCATTTAAAAGAGGAGATGTGCATAGTTGGCGCTTATTTGGAATCACATATCAATGACATTGCTTGAATTTGATAACTGGAAAAAAAAAACTTCATTTTTAAAAGTTCTTTACGCTATTTCTCTTGTATACATTGCATCGTATTTACATTCAATAAACTATTGTATTAATTAAAGAACTCTGCCATATTTTCTTCTTATGTTTGTGAAAGTTTTCATTCAAAATTTGAAGCCATGTGCTTGACTTGTTTGATTGTGAGCTTCTTCCATTCCAACACTCCAAGTTCAAGTAACTGAAAGAGTAGATATAGATAAGCTACAGTCAGAACTGATTTGGAAACAAGAATTATTGCTATTAGAGGAAGGTAGAATACAGGCGATGACAGCTCTAGAAAAGAGCCAACGTCAAATGAAGGGATTTGTGGATTGTCTCCGTCGACAAGCAGAAAAACAGTTCAAAATCGGAAAACCGGTGTTAGTATTTCAAACAAAAATGGGATCGATGCCGAGAAAACTACGATTCCAATGGACAGGGCCATTTTGGATAGTTGACAACAAAAATGGTACGTACCAAGTAGGTACATTATTAGGGGAAATTTTACCGAAATGGATTAATGGGTTCCAACTCAAACCATACCACTGGGAGATGCCGGAAAAACCCTTCCACCAAAACCATGACTCCAATGACCAGTGACATGGCAAAAGGCCACAAATGTAAACAAAAGAAAATCTTGGCAATAGAACTAATTGTCATGCTTAGAAATTCTTGGGCCCTTCGTCGCCCTCGCAACAGCACTCCAGAGTCCAAAATCTCTGTAGAAGAAGACATCATGCCAATTCTTGTTTCTGATAACCTTCAATGGTGTCTCACCAAAAAGGGTTTGCAAGGGTTCCTGAAAGTTGCGGATGCGGATCCTCATCCACACGCCTTAGAAATCATTCAACAAATTGATATGGCCAAAGTCACCAATAAACAGGTACGCCGAGACTATTTCTAAACTTAAAAAGGGAAGGATTTGATGTAGTGTAGAAAATGGACAAAGACATATTGAGTTCTTATTTCGGAGAATATTCTTCGTCAGCAAAAGCTTATCAAACGCAAGGAGGAGAAGATGATTTCTTTCATTAAGTGGCAAGATTGTTGCTGGAAGTTGGATTTGTCTTCCCGAGGTTTTACTGTATGCCGAAAAAATGGGCAGGGTTTATAATCGCCACTTATGAAGGTGAAAATTTTGATTGGGGATTATTGCCGGCAAAAGCTCTTAGAGAGCAACTGTTACGGGTGCAAAAAGGCAAGACAATGAAGCCAATCTTTGCACGATGTTTGTCAGTGCTCTTTCTGACACCAAGTTTGGAAAATCAACAAGCAGAACAACGGCCGACAAGACCACAACCAGTTCCCAGACGTAGACGGCAACTACGACAGGAAGAGTGACAAGAAGTAGGGTCGACACAGGTCGATGACGAATTGATCGACCGATTCTAGAACCTGAGCCTGAACAACCAGCCCCACAACCCAACCCCGCACCGACTCCACCGGTTCCACAACCTGAACCGGAACAAACAATTCCACAACCCAACCCAACATCGATCCCACCAGTTCCACAACCTCAGACGGAACAAGCAACTCCACAACCCAATCCAACACCAACTTCACTGGAACTTGAGCAACCGACGCTGACAGAACAACAAGTTCCACTTTCCACAGAATGAGCGCGTCAAGTGAAACAACGGGCTCAAAGATTTTAGCAAGATCAGAAGAAGGATCAACAAGAAAAAAGCAAAGGATTGAGGAGCAACCGACTCAAACAGAGTTTCATGTAAATCACAGGTTTTTCTGAGATACCACCGGTAGCACATGAGTTGGCAGCCATACTCCAATTCAGTACATCTTACGAATTGGTTGAATGGTTAGCACAAAGATTGCAAGAGGTGTCGAAAAGAATGGAACAAGAGCATAAGGATCAGATTATGATTCAGAAATCATTGGTAGGGGCTGTTGACCCAGAAGAGCAGCAGGAAGTCGACCAAATCGGCTGCCAACACAATGCCAAAAATAAGGGGGAAGTTATACAGATGACTCCCTTGCTATACAAAAATAAGGAATATGAACGTGCAAGCAGAGTAGCCAGAGATATGGATGAGTTATACAAAAAAGCAATGACAACATCGAAAGTTTTGAATGAGAAATTTACAAGAACTCAAGCCGAAAAGGAAGAACTGTCGGAAAAATGTCGACAGACTGAAGAAAAACTAAAGGAAGCCAAAGAAGAACTATTAAAACGCCAACACCAACTATATTTTTCGACTCGGAGCAAGAACTGAACCAAAGAGTGAAGCAAGCAGAAGCATCTGTTCAATCTGCAACAACACGAGTACAGGAAGCTGAAACAAGAGCCAAAAATATAGAAGAGCGACTACTTTTGGCTAAAGCAGAAGTTGGTAAATGACTAGATGCAAAAGATGCAGCAATACAAAAGCTCAAACAACAACTAGCACAACAACAAGAAGAGAAAATGCAAAATGAGGAGAAGATACTAGAATTAGAAGAATATGTACATATTCAGGAGGACTATTTTGTTGACCAAATGGCTAAAGCAGAACTCAAAACCAAAGCCGCACAAGAGGCATATGATGACGACAAGCGATAATGAGAAGTGATGAATGCTGAGTTGCAACAACGTTGCAGAGAACTCGGAGATCAGTATGAAAGAAAAAGGCTAGATCTATTGGTTGCTGAAGCAAAACTCTTACAAGCGGAGGGTTCCACCAATGCATATATAGAAGATTTATGCAAACAATTGGCAGAAGCACAATACAGGGCAAGCATGGGGGAAGAGAAAATTAATGCCATCCTAAAGCGTCATAGAATAAACACTTTGAAACTCGTACCTGATTCATTGGATAAGGGCTGGAAAACCTGGTGAGCCCAAGCTGCAAAACTTCAACTCTTACAAGCCGACCGGGAGAATCGGAAAGCACAGGGAATAGGCTTTTTCAAAATGACAAAGGAAGCAATCTCAATAGTATAGGAAGATATTGCTAAGGACTTGTACGACATGGCAACTCGTCATCACGAAGAAGTGAGTCGACTTATGAAAGAATTTGACAAGCATGAGATCGACACATCTGTCCAATTACATGCCTATGCAGTAGAACAATAAAGCCAGACGTCAGGTCACAAAGCACTAGAAACCTCTACACAACCACCAAGAGCATTCACCACTAACGAACAAGCTGCAGATTCAGAATTTGAAGACGAGCAAGTTCACCAAGAAGAACCTTCGCTATTCGACATTTTGCAGGACGACTTTGAAGATGAGTTGGACGCGGACACTCAATTCGACCAGCAGGAGTAGTTGGTGCCGTGGGTTCACCGGGCAAGGCCCTAGCCCATGGGTGTGCCAACTGTTACCCGGACAACGGGCTATCGAAAAGTGTAAAAGCGTCGGAGTCGGGGACAGATCGACGATGAGGATCGACGAGTCAGCATTTTGGCCGAAATAATAAATTACCGAATATTAAGTTATAAGTTTTGTAGTTCTTGTCGGTAAGGCAATATGTATTTCTTGATGAGAAAGTCTTCTTGGTTACCTATAAAAGGAACCGAAGGAATTGTAAAAAAGGATCATCTGTTTTTAGTTAATATAGTTTTGTTGGTTGTAGAACTCTGAGCACTTGTGTTGTTATTCGTATAAATCTATATGTTGTTTTGCTTTAACTGTACTAACTAACAGAACTGATCACAATACAGAAGATCGTATCGTAGTGCATGATTATAAGAGTCTAAATCTATTCGCACTCCACAATTCTTTGATAGGAACGTTAGGAATATCATGTTCATCTATATTGAGAAACAAATACATCTAAACAACTTTCTTCTTTAATACTAAAGTGATATCTTGTACACAAGTAGTACTAATCGTGATATGTGTTCTACACTCCTAATTCCCAAATTACACGAATAATACTAATCGTTAACAGGGTGCACCTTGTTCTCAAATTACATAACTAGTACCAATCCCGAGTAATGTACTACACACCTGGTTCACAATTTACTTAAATAGTACTAATCGTGGAAAATATCTATTCAATTACCCATGCTAATTATATATTAAGAGTACTACACACATATTGGGATGTGATGAATGCACCAGTACTAACCCAAATAAATAGGGTCCCATATGCTAGTTGTTGGAGATACACTAGTACGAATCCATTGCTTTCCTAATTTGAAGTATGAATTGTGACCTCTACCAGTTCTAAACCAAATGTAAATTGACATCATATAATAGAAACAATAGAATAATAGAACCACATACCATATGGGTGTACTTTTAAACCCCAAGAATAGATCCAATCAGCAACAACTATACTTTTACAATCCATACATGTATTTTTTTTCTCAAAATGATACTTAGCATATAGCACATGATATGTGTGCAAGAAGGGTGTAATCAGAATATCCATAGCCTCAAGCTTGAATCTGAGCCCACAAAATATACACATGGCAGTTTGCAAACACCAGTTATAATATATTAGCTGTGTACGATCTATGTATCGATGGAGTTAACTCCTCGATGTTGTTTGCGGAGCTTAGACAAACATATACCCTTTTTATGGCGAATCGGGCGGAGGTGGTTGTCGGATACCTCTGAGGCTCACACTCACTTAACGGTTAATAGATGATTAAGCATGATATCTCTCTGACGCTCTCAAGCTTTCTCTCATAGAAAATAGGTTAATAGACATACACAATAAGAGTAAAGAATATGTTTATTAACCCTCTTTGTTAAGAGGTCTAACACCAACAAGGAAGAGAGATTAGTGTTCTCTAACTAAACACCTCACTAATCTCTCTTAAGCTCAAAGGTTACAAGAAGGAGGAGAGGAAGCTCTAGCTCTAATCAATAGGGAGATCTTTACAAATGGAAGAACCCTTACAAAGTGACCACTATGTGGTTTATATAACATTCACGTTTAGGGTATGGACCTTTCACACTTGGATGTCCCTTAGCCTCTTTTCCTCTTACCGTTTCCTCTTTGTAGGTCCTTCAACACATACTGCGTCCTTGTTGATGCGCTCTTCTTCATCACTAGTTGTGGTGTAATCCAAGCACTTAACATCCCCCCAACCTAATGCGTGCACACTCCCGGGTGCACTGTGGGAGGGGAGCTTGGACCGTCGGGGGTGAGAAGGATGGAGTAGGGGGGTGGTAAGTGGCGAAGATGGTGGAGAAGATGTCAGATGTTGAGGGGTGGTAAGTGGATTTCTTGCATTTGATCGGTTGTTGTGAAGAAGTCCTTCTTACGGCCAGCTATCCAGGTGGAGGTGTTGTAGCCGACGAAGGGAGAATGGGGGTTTCGATCAAAAGTTATGTAAGCAGGAAAGAAGCGTGTATTGATCATGGTTTCGAAATCCCGTTTGTAGATGGCAGGGAGCATGTTGACACGAGTCCAGAGGTCGACCAGTTGACGACAAGTGGGCCCTTTATTGAAATCAAATGCCAACCCTCATGTCCAGAATACTCGGTGTAGACTGTGGGGATGATGTTGGGGACAATGTCGGGGGACTCGTGGTGCAAAAGGGAATTCCGTCCACCCGCAAATGTAGCGTAGTGCAAACATCGGCGACGTTGAACTAGAACTTGACTTCCGTAAAGGCGTGCATGCGAACATGACCGGTCTTGGGATTGTATCCTGTGAGGAACCAGTCAACCAACTCGGGAAGTACCTCCCAAGGCCCAATCCCGAGGAAGAACTTGAGGCCTAGACGTGAAAGGGTGTCAAAACATCAGGCTCAAGGTACTTGAGTTGCGTGGTGGCCGTGGGTACTCGGTAGGTACACCGGGTGTTGTTGAACTCGGCTTGAATGACCAAGGAGCCACATCCAACATCGGGGTAGTACACGTGGAGGAGATGGTGAATGAGGTGGATGTCATCGGTTATAACTTGCTAGGACAAATATTAGTATAAGGCGTATGGGAGTGTACCAACTCTTACACCCCCTTACTTGTGTTTACACGGTGGTATTGCTAACCATATTTTATTAATCTATTGATGTGGGCTTAGTTATCTAGTTGTCTATTTATTTATTAATTTATATGTTTTTTATTTTATTATATATATATATATATAAATTGTTTTTCTCTTTAAAAAAAAAACAATTATTCTATTTGATTTTATTTTTATTTCTATATTTGTTTCTATTTTATTATTATTATTATTATTTGAAAATAGGAGGAGGTGATTGAAGAATAGTGTTATTTAGATAGTATTTTATTGTATTTTATAGCGCCTCTCCTCGAACCAGGGGTGCGTGGTTCGAAGAACATCTCTCTTCGAACCTGGGCATGAACTGGGAGGGAAAAAAATTTCTCGTCGAACTGGGTGGTTCGACGAGGGGATTGTGGGGGCAACGAGCTTGTGAGTGGAGTAGTACTAAGGAACCGTCTGCGACGAGAGGACAACAGAAAGGTGTTGGAGCCGTCGTGGCCGCCACATGAGGCGAGTATATTCGTACACAACAGGTTACGCTGGGAGGGGTCAAGTGAGAGAGTGGAGAGAGAGGAGAGAGGAAAGAAAAAAAACACATTTTAGACCTACCCGAGGGAGTGCGCGACAGGAAGCAACGACGCTCAGGAGGCAAGAAGGAGAGTGATGAAGGAGAAAATGAGAGAGAGAGAGAGAACGAAACAAGAGGGGCTGGGTGTAACACAGAGGGGGGAGAAATATTCATGAGCAGTGGCTAGAAGCGACGTGCAAAGGACGAGGAGGAGAGCGAATGGTCCTAAACGAAGGCAGGAAGCGTGAGGGGAAAGGAGGGAGAAAAGAAAGAGAAGGAGAAGCATAGAGGGAGAAGAATGAACTATGGAGAAATAGAGGGGGTCGTGAGGGGAAAGGAGGGAGAAAAGAAAGGGTTGTGATGGAGACAGTGGTGGGGAGAAGAAAACAACAAAACAAAATGAAAGAAAAAGCACAAAAAACAACCAAGCAAAAAATAAAAACAAAACAGAAGAATTAAAACAAAAGAAAAGAAAAAGACCAACTGAGACTACCAAGAAAATAACGACCAAAACCAAAAACAAAAGAAAGGAGAAAGAGAAACCGCGACTCCCATGTGACGTAATACGAAAAAGAACGAGTTGAACAAAAAATAGAGCGACCGCAAGTAAAAATGATTGCCCATGGTGCCCCTAAAAAATAAGAGGTAACGCAAAGATCGGAAGTACTAATACGTAGGCCGAAGGGGGGTTTATTGTTTACCAGGCGCGGTAACAGAGGCTGAGGGAGAAGACGGGTCGAGTGGTTGATGATTGGGATGGCATAAGCTAGAAGGTGAATTGACAACAGTGTGGGGTGGACTAAGATTTGAAGGGACGGTAAGGTTGGACGGGGATCCATAGAGGGTTTTGTGAGAGTCTGGGCAAGTTAGGGGCACTAGGGTGGGGATGAGGTCGTGGGGGTGAGGGGTGTGTAGTTTGAGTGTGGATGGAAGGCTTTTTAATGCCTTTACACACCTAGACTTCTGAGGTTGTTCTATGTGTACTCCGACTTCCTAGTCGCTGAGTCCGGACAAGGTCTATGGCCTTAACCTGGGCAGGGTATTTGGTCAATGTGCGTGGTTGTCGGTGTCCCGTTCAGTTGTAATATGGTCGCGGTTGGGGAGTCGGCTTCGTTTTGGGACCCAGAAGTGAGTGGCACCTTTGTGCCAACCCTGCGCGTTTGTGAGTTCTTTTTGGATTCGCCAAATAACACGTTCTCCGCGGCATGGTCCTTCAGCAAAAATCATGTGGACGTTCACCTATTTGTGTGGGGCGGATGTCTTTGTGCCGATGTTAGCGTTACTCTGAACTTGGGTGGTGGATGGTAGTATGAGCTCTTTTTGGTTGGGCCGAGTTGACGCTCTAGAGCTCGCCGAGATTGGTGGGACATGGTTCGAGTGTTGTTGCGACAAGCTTCTCGAACTTCACACCGTTTTCAGTTTGAAAGGAGACCATGTTCTTGCTTGGTGACAGGAGACATTCGCTTATGTAACACCAATCCAAACCAAGGAGGCACAAGGTGTACAACACTTTCAGTGGGAGGACCCGAGCTTGAATCAAATGATCACTGTGTTGTGTCTTGATTCTACACACGAAAGCTCCCATGCAGCGTGATGTGGAATCATTGAAGCCAAGGAAGTTAATGTTGCATGCTTGGAGGCTTGTGGAACCTAGATATTCCCACGTTTCGAAGGAGAGAAGGGTTAGTGATGCTCTGGTGTCGGTCACTGCTATTAGAGGTACACCGTTGGCGAAGCATGGTAGGTGTGTCATCACGACATTAGGGTCCATCGACTTAGCCATAACTATAGGGTGGGTATCACTTTGTCTTTTCAACTTCGCTTGTGCATTGCAAAGGTCAGTTTCTAGTCGGGTTTTTCCATGTTCTATAGGCATGACGGGAGGGAGTTTCCATCCCATCATTCTTCAATGGCTATCCTGAGACTAGGGACGAGGAGCTCGATGGGAAGTATTGGCTCCTATCCATATACTAGTTTCAATGGTGTGTGGTGAGTTGCTACTTTGTAGGAGGTGCGGAAAGCCCATAATGCGGCTTGGAGTTTGGTGCTCCAATTAGACCGTGAAGCTACGATTATGTTTGTGAGTACTGCACATAACACTTTATTAGTGTTTTCCGCTTGTCCGTTGCACTATGGGTAATAGGGGGAGCTTTTGCGGTGTGTCACCATGAACTCGCCTAGTAGGTGTGCAATCACCTCATTGAGGAAATGGGAGCCTTGGTCGCTAATGATCTCGAGCGGGCATCCAAACCGTGTGATGACATTTTCATATAGGAATTTGGTTGTGTTATGTGCATCAGCATTAACGCAAGTTGTGGCTTCTGCCCACTTGGTAGCATAGTCAGTGGCGGTGATTATGTACCGATTGAGGTTGGAAATTGGGCTAATTGAGCTGATAAAGTCAATACCCCATTTCTCGAAAGGTTCCCAAGCCACCACTGGGTTTAATGTGTTGAAATCCGCTTTTGCTGGATGCTTGAAACGTTCGCACTCGTCACACCGGCGTACATATTCGTATGTGTCTATGAATAATGTTGGCCACCATAGGCCGGACTGGAGGATCTTGCATGGGGTGATCTCGTGATTGAAATGACAGCTTTCATTTCCACAATGAGCTTGTTCGAGGACCGCGATGACATCATGATCCGCTACACACCTTCGAAGTACATCATTGTTGACTCTTCGATACAAGTTGACTCTAAGCATCATGATGGGGCCACACTTTCTTAACAAGACACGTGCATGTGCCCGACTCAGGTGTTTTAGGAAGTATGCTCCTTCGGTTAAGACACGAATGATTTCTGTTGCCCATGATGGTACGATATCGATCGTGAATAATGCGGCATCTGGCGTTTCATCGTCCACTCTAATGGCATCTTGTCCATTTGGTATTCGTGAGAAGTGATTGGCGAGTACATGGTCTTTTCCTTTTCTCATCACCACCTTGAAGCTGAACTTGAGTAAAGTTACGATCCATCGTGATATTCTTCATGTGGCGTGAGTCTTGTTTACCAAGTAGAGGAGGGCTTGATGATCTACAAAAAATGAGAAACGTGACGCCAAGAGGTAATGTCGGAACTTTTTCACGCTGTAAACCATTTCTAAAGCTTCTTGTTCCATTGTGGAGTAATTTTGTTTTGCAAAGTTCAGTTGCTGGCTAACAAAGGTGATTGGTAGATCGAGTGCTCCTTGGCCCGGTTGAGTAAGCACCGCACCAATCGCGAAGGCGGAAGCATTAGTGTGAACACATAATTCTTTGTTCCAGTCTGGGGATCCGAGGATGGGGGCTTTAGTTAAGCACTCCTTCAAGAGCTCGAACGAGCGGGTGCACTCTTCTATCCAAGTGTACTGCTTTAGTAAGGCATAGAGGGGCCTTGCCTTGTTTGCTTACATCTTAATGAAACGTTTGCAGTAACCCGCATACCCCATAAATCCTTGTAGTTGTTTCTCGTTCATGGGAGGTGGCATGTTAAGGATGAGCTTTACTTTCACATCATCGGTCGAGATCCCATGTCAAGACACGAGATGGCCTAATATGAGTCCGTGTTTGACCTAGAATTGACACTTAAGAGGGTTGAGGGAGAGTTGATATTCCCTGCACTTCTCAAATGTCGAGCGGAGTAGTGCCAGGTAGGCATGCCATTTGGAATGATAACATAAATCGTTGACATAGGACTTCACTCCTTGCCATAACCTTGTCGTGAAGACGTGGTGTTTTGCCCTTTGATAGGTGCTCAGGGCACTTGGGAGTTCGAAAGGCATTTGTTTATAAACGAACATACCAAATTCCGTAGCAAAGGCTGTCTTGTGCTAGTCTTTATGCACTACCAAGATTTGCTTGTACCTTGAGAACCCATCGATGAAGCTATAGGCTTCTGCTCCTGCAACTCTTTCGAGTAAGTGTTCAATGTAGGGTACTAGGTAGTTGTCTTTGATGGTGGCTTCATTGACTTGTAGATATTCAACACATTGCGGAATTGGCCATTCTTCTTTGGTACGATTATGATCGGGGAGACCCAAGTTGTTCACTAAATCAGGTAGATTATACCAGCACCTAACATTTTAGTGATTTTAGCTTTTACTTGTTGAGTGTAGTTAGGGTTCATTGGCCGCGGTCTCTGTCGGATTGGGCGGGCGTTGGTTCGCTTGGGGATGCTATGGGTGACAACTTCAACCGGTACACCTTTCATATCTACATACAACCATGCGAACACGTCCCTAAATTTTGTGAGGAGGGTGATCAAGGATGTCTCCTCATCCAGATGAAGATCCATGGCAATGAACACTGGTTTGGGGTCTACCCTGTTTCCGAAGTTGATTTCTTTAACTTTCATTGTTCCATGGCATGCTTCACCTAAGATGTTTGGGGTGCGTTGTGGTCTCTTACAAGCCACTGCCTGAGTCCCTTGTTCATAGAGTTTGAATTGCTCTGGGAAGTCCACCTCAGTCAAGGTCTTGTGAATGGTCATATCCTCTTCCTTACATGTGGTTTGTTGCGCTAGGTCTTCGTCCTTTACATCTACCTGTTTTCGTTGGGCTACGAGAGTAGTGACATTAAAACACGAGATTGTGTCTCCATCCTCATCGCGACACTTTGTACCGATGGGGTACATTGTATCAGTTGTGGCGAGAGCATGCACCTAATTCATCTCCGACGCATCCGAAGTTACGGATTGATTCTCTCACGCATTCTCTGTTCTAAGACTTGTGGGTTTTTGGGGGAGCAGTTGACCTCAAGTGAAGATTTGAACTGTCTTTGTGGGGTTACATGCTAGGAGGTTGGTCTCGAACTCGGTGGTTTCTGACTAGTCGTCCACGAGAGGGCTGGCTTCTTGTTCATGAACTTTTTGCGTGTATGCTTTGATGCGGAAGGTTTTGTTTTTCTTATGCATATAGATTGTATCATTCCCAAAATCCATCACGAGGCGGCTTACATGTAGGAATGACCTCCCTATAGTAAACACTCGTAAGCCACATGATTGGATGATCTTGTGACTACAAAGGTGAGATTAAACTCGACCCCGTGGATAGTGAACCTATGTATGGGGATCATACCTTCGGGCTGTTGGATTGACCCATTTGCCATTCGGAGTTTAACGTCCGAAGGAAGCATTTTTGGGCTCCCCCACTTACACCAACATTCGTAGCTGACTATGCTTATTGCCGTTAGTGTTGATTATCGCGTCACACATCGTGCCGTTGACGCAAACGGAGAGAGTGAAACTAGTGTCGTCACTCTCGAAGTGAGGTTCACATACATCTACCGGTGTTCCATTGATGTTGTTTGGGGATTGCGGTCGTACTCGAGATGTGGGTGTGTATCTTCTCTCCATGACCTGCCGACAGATCTCCATTGAGGCGACGAAGGACGTCGTGCCATGCTTGGATATCGAGTTTGAGTAGTTCTTCAAGTGTGAACTCTATTTCTTTGGCGAGTATAGTTTGTAGTTGGGGGTTGTCAGTCACGAAGGTGCCTGTGTACTGTTGTACTTCGCGTAATGTGAGTCGTAATTTTAAATTTAATATTTGTTGGAGCAGGACTGTGTTGACTTCCTTGATTGAGGTAGATTGGGAGATGGGGGTGTCGGTTGGCGTTCCGATGGGGTGGGGTTTATCCGTGCGTTGAGGTGGAGGATTTATCCATTCTTTGAGTTGGTCGAAGTTTAGGCTCAGGAGACTAAGTGATCCTTCGAACTGTTCATGGCGTATGAGTTTGATGTACTCTTCGACTTTTTGTTTTTCAGCCAGTGGGTTTGGATATGCTACTAGGTGTGCTAGCAGTTCTTGCTTAGGGTTGACAAGTATCGTTTCTTCGTCTCCCTCCGGCCCTTGATCTTGCTTTGACTGTTGCGTGGATGCGTTTTTTTTTGTTTTTTGTTTCTTCCGCGTAGGTGAGGGGATGCCTTGGTCGTGATACTGTAAGTTATGAGCTATTCTTTGAGCTCGTGTGATAACGTTGGCGCCAACCATTGATGGTACGATAGATAATAGATTTGGGCCAATCTTTTTCCTTTTTTTAGGGCAATTAGGTACTAAATGTTCTTTACCACACCCTGGGCATGACACTTCTCTTCGGAACCACTCGATAAGGTCCTATGGTTGTTGGGTGAGACTTTGTACCGGTGGATGTGGGGGTGTTTCGAGTGGGGGATGTCGGGGTCGCTATGCCATCCGGTTGTAGTACTCAGGTTTGGCTGGGCACTCACTAACCATGTGTGGGCCTTGGCAATTGAAAAATTTCAATTCGGACCTTCTGAGAACATTATTGTTACGATATCCCTTTGACGGGCCCCTCTATTCTCCTCTTAGGACATACATTGGTATTTGGTCGCCTTCAAATTCTATGAAGTGGGAAAGCACCTCTTCTTCAACACCGTACTCCTGGTGCGCATCTTCATAGTCAAGCGCACCCCCCCCAACTTGAGTTTGGTTATCAATGGCATATTCTAGTTTGGCGAGGTGAGCTCCAATGCACGGTAGTGGAGGTTGTTGGGGAAATATTGCCGGTAGTTGTGGGCGGGCAAGCGGTGGAGGTGATCGTGAGTGCTATGTTGGGATTTCGGTCCCTCCGGATGGGATGTCCGGAGACGAATGACGGCAAGCCCGGAGGCTGTTACGGAACCGGATGATGAAGAGTACCCGGTTACGGAGCCGGATGATGAAGACCCGGTTACGGAGCCGGATGATGAAGACCCCGGCTACGGAGCCGGATGACGAATGTACCCGGAGAGAGATCCGGATGCGGAGACATATTTGTGAATATGTTTGCCAAGAGCCCTTGAGGCTATATTTGTAAATAGCCCGAAAGTCATATGTGTATAAATATGACTTAGGGCAAACAGTTAATGTTGTTGTTGCTCATTTTCTGTTTTTCACTTAGAGAGAGTGAAGAGAGCAGCCGAGAGAGAGAGAGAGAGAGAAAGACGAAGAGGTCGTTGCCTCTGTGTAATACCGCCGCCTGTGGCGAGGACAGTGAGCTCAAGGTCGTTGCCTTGCAGCTCGCCATTGTATATTTCTCTGTGCATAGTTTTGGTTTGGAGTCTTGCACTCCCGTGGTTTTTCCCGTATAGGGTTTTCCACGTTAATCCCTGTGTTATTGTGTCTTTCTCTATGTTTCCTATTTTCTGCTGCATTGATTCGCGACTACTCGGTTGTGGCCGAGGGTGAAGGTTAATCGGAGCATCGATTCTCAACAAACTGGTATCAGAGCGACGGCAGTGCAGAAAATGGAAGGCGGCAGCAGCGGGCAACCGGGAATGATGGTGCTGAATGCACAGAACTACGCCGACTGGAAGATCAAGATGGAGGATCTTTTGATTGTTCGGGACTTGTACGAACCGATTGACAGGTCGGAAATACCGAAGGGGGTACTTGAGACGGAATGGAGGCTTCTGAACCGGAAAGCCGTTGCAACCATTCGGCAATACGTCGATGTGAGCGTTCTACAACATGTGGCGAACGACACCAACGCATACGAGATGTGGCGGAAGCTGTCGGGCCTCTACGAGAGGAAGAATGCGTTGAACCGGACCTCCCTGATGAGGAAAATAGTGAACCTCAAGTACCGGGACGGCGAGAGTATGGTGGAACACGTAAGCACGTTCATGGGATTCGTGAACCAGCTTGCGGCGATTAAGTTCCCGTTGGAGGACGCAATGCAAGCCATCATCCTGATGTGTACATTGCCGGAAAGCTGGGAGAACTTGGTGGTGACTCTCAGCACCTCGTGCACCGAAGATAACTTGTCCTTACAAACGGTAAAGACAAGTATTTTGAATGAAGAAGCGCGTCGGAGAGATAAAGAACCGGCCTCCGACACGAAGGCGCTGCTTACCGAATCGGATCGGGGAAGACAATGGAACCGGAGTCCGCAAAGACGGGAGAAGTCGGGGACCCGGTCGCAGTCAAGAGGAAGACCCACATGCTTCCATTGTGGGAAGCCGGGGCACTTCCGGAAGAATTGTCGGCATTACCGAAAAGACAACGGAGCCGACGACACCGATTCGAAGAAGTCACCGGAGAGAAACGGTGCATACCGGGGAGCCACGGACCGGAGAGGTCCGGATCGGCGAGGGCAGGACCGGAAAGGAACGACGGCACTCGCGGCAAGTGAGGAAGAAATCATGCTCATTACCGAAGAGACAGAGCTGAACCTTGCCGGTGAAGAGATGACCTGGGTGGTCGATTCCGGAGCGTCGTTCCACCTGACCCCGGAGAAGAAATACTTCTCATCCTACACAGCCGGTGAGCATGGCTGTGTTCGGATGGGAAATGAAGGTACGTGCCGGATTGCCGGCATAAGAGACGTGTGGCTGATGACATCAACCGGATGCAAGATGCTGCTGAAGGATGTTCGACACGTTCCGGAGGTTCGATTGAACCTGATTTCGGCCGGGAGGCTAGATGATGAAGGCTACACGGGTAGCATCCGGAACGGTGTCATGAAGTTCAGCAAGGGGAGTCTGATAGTGGCTCGGGCCCGGAAGATCAACACACTGTACCTGATGAATTCCCGGCTATGTTCGGAGGAGCTGAACGTGGCAGCTGACACTGACGGTGAGCTGTGGCACAAGAGACTGTGCCACATGAGCGAGAAGGGGATGAAGAGGCTTGCCGAAGACAACCTGATACCGGTAAAGCATGTACACTTGGGGAAGTGTATCGACTGTCTGGCCGGTAAGCAAAACCGGACCTCCTTCCACTCAAGGCCACCGACGAGACGTAGTGCACCATTGGAGTTGGTGCACACTGATGTGTGTCAGGTAGAAACGAAGTCACATGGCGGAGCCCAGTACTTCGTAACATTCATAGATGACCACAGCCGGAAGCTGTGGACGGCACCGCTGAAGACAAAGGACCAAGTATTGTCCGTCTTCAAAGAACTCCACGCGAGAGTGGAAAGAGAATCCGGCAAGAAGCTGAAAGCGATACGAGCGGATAACGGAGGGGAATACCGGGGGCAGTTCGCAGAGTACTGTCGCTCGAAGGGAATCCGGCTCGAGTTTACTGTGCCGAAGACGCCGGAACTGAACGGGCTGGCCGAGAGGATGAACCGGACCATAATGGAGAGGGTCCGGAGTATGCTGGCGCATGCGAAATTACCCAAGGGGTTTTGGGCTGAGGCAATGTCGACGGCGACATACGTGATAAACAGATCACCCTCAGTACCTTTGGACGGAGACACGCCGCAGAAAGTGTGGACCGGTAAGGAAGTGTCCTACCGGCATCTGAGGGTGTTCGGGTGTCTCGTTTACGTGCATGTGGCAAAGGACCGGAGAGGAAAGCTAGATCCAAAGACCCGGCCATGCATATTCCTCGGTTACGGCGACGACGAGTTCGGCTACCGAGTATGGGACCCGGTCGACAAGAAGATATTCAGGAGTCGAGACATCATCTTCATGGAGGACAAGACACTCGCCGACTTGGAGTCGGAGAAGAAGATGAAGAGCTCAAAGTCGACCGGTGAGGATCAACTCTACGAGGAGCAGTCCCGACCGGCAAGGGACCGGTTAACACTCGAGGATCCGGCCGAAGACGGTGAAGAAATAGAACCGGCCGAAGAAGATGAAAATGATACCGGAACCGGCCCCGATCCCGAAATGGATTCGGATGAAGAAGAATCGGAAGAACCGGTCACCGAAGCCCCGGAACGGAGATATCCGCTAAGGGAGAGAAGGGCCCCCCGGAGATTTCCGGAACCAGAGCACGTGCTGCTAACCGACGAGGGGGAGCCGGAGAGCTTTGAAGAAGCGAAGCTTGACAACCATAGCCGCAGGTGGTTAAGTGCCATGCAGGAGGAGATGGATTCCCTGCATGAGAACCACACATATGAACTTGTGGAGTTGCCGAAAGGAAAGCGGGCACTTCGAAACAAGTGGGTGTTCAAGCTGAAACCGGGAGATGCCGGAAACCCCCCGAGATACAAAGCCAGGATCGTAGTGAAGGGGTTCCAGCAGAAGAAGGGCGTCGACTTCGACGAGATATTTGCCCCGGTAGTGAAGATGACCTCCATCCGGACGGTGCTGAGCATAGCGGCAAGCATGGACCTCGAGGTTGAACAGTTGGACGTGAAGACGGCATTCCTTCACGGCAACCTCGAAGAAGAGATCTACATGCAGCAACCGGAAGGATTCGAGAAGAAAGGGAAGGAGCACCTGGTATGCCGGTTGAAGAAGAGCCTTTACGGACTGAAGCAGGCTCCCCGACAATGGTACCGGAAGTTCGACTCCTTCATGACCAACGAAGGGTACCACAAAACGCAGTCTGATCACTGCGTGTTTGTGAAGAAGTTCGAAGGAGGAGACTCTCTGATACTCCTCCTGTACGTGGACGACATGTTGATCGTCGGACGGGACCAGGTCAAGATACGGATGCTGAAGAAGGCTCTTCACCGAACCTTCTCAATGAAGGACCTGGGTCCGGCGAGGCAAATACTAGGGATGCACATCATCCGGGACCGGAAGAAGAAGCAGTTGTGGCTGTCACAGGAGAAGTACGTGACAAAGGTGCTTCACCGGTTCAACATGTCGGAAGCAAGACCGGTCGGGTCAACCCTCCCGGCAAATTGCAAGTTGTCCAGCAAGCAAAGCCCCAAGACAAAGGCTGAGAAGGAGGACATGATGAAAGTACCATATGCCTCTGCCGTCGGGAGCTTGATGTACGCAATGGTGTGTACAAGACCGGACATAGGATATGCAGTTGGAGTGGTGAGCCGGTACATGAGCAATCCCGGCAAAGAGCACTGGAACGCGGTCAAGTGGATACTTCGATACCTGAAGGGCACGGCAAACGTGTGCCTCCGATTCGGCTCCGGTAAGCCTGAATTCGAAGGCTTTACCGATTCGGATATGTCGGCTGATGCAGATACCAGCCGGTCCACATCAGGGTATGTGATGACGTATGCAGGGGGAGTTGTTTCGTGGCAGTCGAGGCTGCAGAAGACGGTTGCGTTGTCAACCACGGAGGCGGAGTACATGGCGGCTGTTGAAGCCGGCAAGGAAATAATATGGATGAAGGACTTCATTAGAGAGCTCGGTATCCGGCAGGAGGAGTACCGACTCTACTGCGACAGTCAGAGTGCCATCCACCTTGCGAAGAACGCGGCCTACCATTCCCGGACGAAACACATCCAGCGTAGATACCACTGGATCCGGGAAAGGATCGAAGACCAGGAGTTCGTGCTGACGAAGATCCACACGGACGAGAACGGGTCGGATATGCTGACCAAGGTGCTCACACCCGACAAGCTGGAAGCATGCCGGAAGAGAATCGGGTTGGAGAGACATCCCATGCCGAAGTGAAGGGGGAGTTTGTTGGGATTTCGGTCCCTCCGGATGGGATGTCCGGAGACGAATGACGGCAAGCCCGGAGGCTGTTACGGAACCGGATGATGAAGAGTACCCGGTTACGGAGCCGGATGATGAAGACCCGGTTACGGAGCCGGATGATGAAGACCCCGGCTACGGAGCCGGATGACGAATGTACCCGGAGAGAGATCCGGATGCGGAGACATATTTGTGAATATGTTTGCCAAGAGCCCTTGAGGCTATATTTGTAAATAGCCCGAAAGTCATATGTGTATAAATATGACTTAGGGCAAACAGTTAATGTTGTTGTTGCTCATTTTCTGTTTTTCACTTAGAGAGAGTGAAGAGAGCAGCCGAGAGAGAGAGAGAGAGAGAAAGACGAAGAGGTCGTTGCCTCTGTGTAATACCGCCGCCTGTGGCGAGGACAGTGAGCTCAAGGTCGTTGCCTTGCAGCTCGCCATTGTATATTTCTCTGTGCATAGTTTTGGTTTGGAGTCTTGCACTCCCGTGGTTTTTCCCGTATAGGGTTTTCCACGTTAATCCTTGTGTTATTGTGTCTTTCTCTGTGTTTCCTATTTTCTGCTGCATTGATTCGCGACTACTCGGTTGTGGCCGAGGGTGAAGGTTAATCGGAGCATCGATTCTCAACATGCTAGACCATTGGTGTTTGGCTATACCTCCCGTTTGGGGCTTGCCAACAATTTTCTTGAGAGTGCATCCTGAAGGCTTTGCACCACTTACAGTATTGAGACCTCCGTTGGTTGAGGAGGGGGCACTCATGCCCTGTGTGATGGCCATGGCACACCGTACACCTTACATTTTCTCTTTGGGCATATGTTAGGGGTCTTTCTATACGGGGTGGTCTCTGCGGTGCAGGTAGGGCGGAATCCGAGGGCTTCTCACGGTTGTTCGTGGGTGCTTGGGTGGGTATCTGTAACCCGCTCATTGAGTCTTCAAAAGTCATCACTACCGTGCAAGCTTCAGCGAATGACCGACTCATCCTAGCGATCAAGAAGTTTTGGAGTGTCGGCTCAAACAACCCATTGATGAAGCGGCTCATCAATTTGTCGTCCGACAACTTGTCGCTCGGGCTACAACAATGGTGAAGGCTTTTCGTGCGGCATATGTAGTTCCTAACGGTCTCATTCGCTTCTTGCTTGAGGGTGAAAACCTGGTCGATTAGGTTCTATTTATTCCCTTGACGAGCGAAGTTTATCAGGAAATCTTCGATGACATACTCGAAGTCTGCGACGATGTCTTTGTTCAAGGTCCTAAACCAAATTCCAGCTTGGTCGTCGAGTGTAAGTCCAAATGCAGCTACTTCGGTGGTCTCGGTGAGGGGTTCATAAGCTCGACATATCTACTTGAACCTCTCTACGTGGTCATATGCATCACCGAAACCGAGAAAAAGAGGCACTAGTTTAGAAATGGAAGTGCTCTTCCCACTGTCGTTTGTGGGGTTTCTCGAGTTGTCAGAGGGTGCTCGTTCTTTTTCCATCAATGCCATGAGGGTTTGGATGGATTGCAATGCTAGTGCGAGTTCGGCATTTGGGGGTGTTGAGGTAGTTTGGTTGGGTGTGGGGTCGCTTCCACATGCGGCGGTGTTGGAGGTCATCGTGTGTGTGCCTCGTTTGGGTTGTTGCCCATTGTGCTTGAATGTGGCGCGGGGTTGGGCTCATGGTCTCGACGGTGCGTATGTGACGATGCTTCTAGGAGGTTAAGTTTTTGTTGTACTCCGCGAACATGTTTGTCATTTCTTCTAAAGCGGCTTCAATATCTCGGGTGATGACTTCCAGTTGTTCCCCTTTTGCTAGTTGCATCGTTCATCTATTGATTTCTTGTTCTATCGCACGTAACTGCTGCGTGGCATCCCGTATGTGTGGCTCGACGCTAAGTGGGTCTACTATTGGGCTCTCTTGTAGCGGGGGTGTGTCGAGGGGTGCTTTGGTTCCCAGGCTCGATGACAGGTTCATGTTAGGTAGTGTTCTTGGGGTTGGCCACCCTTTGTGGTATTGAGTCGGGTGAGGTGGATTAGCACCATGTGTTTGGTTGGTTTGTGTGAACTCCTCATGGCGTGTGGGTTGGGTTTTGAACATCCCTATCGATGAGGATCCAGCCATGTTCTCTTGTCAAGGTTTGTGGGTTTGTTGAAAGATGGTTTTTCCTTGAACTTGTGGGTTCGTCGAATTTGATCTTTCGTCGAACATTGTGGGTTTGGCGAACTTTCATCTTTCGTCTAAGGATGTGGGTTTGTCGAACTTTATGAGTTTGGCGAACTTTGATCTTTCGTCGAAGGATGTGGGTTCATCGAAAGATGAGCTTTCGTTGAAGGATGTGGGTTCGTCGAAAAATGATCTTTCGTTGAAGGATGTGGGTTCGTTGAAGGATGTGGGTTTGTCGAAAGTTGATCTTTTGTCGAAGGATGTGGGTTCGCCGAACTTTGATCTTTTGGCGAACTTTGAGCTGGAAATTGGAACTTT